>NC_139037.1:43988640-44588640 GCF_964662115.1 Mustela nivalis | reverse complement strand
GTCATCCAGGCCAAGGGGAGTGAGAGACAGAAAGTCCGACATGGGAGCTTATCTCTAAGGAGATGACCCAGAGTCCCGCTGCCACTTCTCCTCCTGCCCACTGTTTGAACTTGGACACAGAAGCACATTCAGCTGTGAGGGAGGCTGGGAGATGCCTCTTCATTCTGGGCAGTCATGGGCTTCACGTCAGGGAGGTCTAGTGCGGGAGGGATAGAGGGGGGACTGGCTGCTGGGGTCCAGGTGGCCAGAGGCCGAGGCTCCAGCGAGAAGGGACAGGGACAGGAGACGGTGGCTACTTCACGCCGTCCCCTCCTTTGTCCACCCCCAGATCGCCACCTGGCAGGAGCTGAGGCAGCTGAGGGAGCAGATCCGGATTCTGGAGGAGGAGAAGGGGGCTGTGGCTGAGGCAGTCCGGGCCCTTCTGGTGAGCATGGGGTCCTGTGTGGGTGGAGCTTCACCGTGTTGATTCGACCTGTTTGCCCTCTCACAGTCCACGAAGGCTGGTGTACCACCCGCATCTCTTTGCATGACTCTGTCCGAGGCAGAAAACAGGACTTCTGGGGCTTGCCTGCCCTTTCTCCAGAGCAGAGAGACCTTTCCTGAAGCCCCCCAGCAGAGTCCCCTCATGCCTTCTGGACCCAGACACCCCCCCACACACACCTGTCATCAGCAGGAGGGACGGAATTACTAGAGCGGGCTGCTTCAGCCTGCGTTCCTGGACCCACAGGCCGCCCAGGGAGGGGGAGCTGAGGTGTCTGCGGGCAGGGAGGAGGGAGAGCAAACAGTCGTGGGTTAGACAGCTGATAGCACCTGCCGCAGGCAGCGGGAAGGTGACCATGAAATCAATAGCAGACATTTACATAGCCATCAGTATGGGCCAGACACCCTTCTGGGTGCAGCTCTCACAGTGCATGAGACGGGAACAGTCCAAACCCAATTTACTGGGGCCCCAGGAGGTTAAAAATGTGCCTCAGCATCACAGCCAGAAAGTGGGGGAGGCAGGATTTGCACCTAGGCCCGCGGGCTGCTTTCCACCCTTCCAATCGGAAGCCAGTCGCAAGACTAGCCATATCTCCCCACAACCCCAGTACAGAGTGCCAGGCCCCTGACTATGTGCGTCCCAGCCAGGCAGCCAGTGTAGACGACAAAAGTGATCACAGTTAATACTCAGCGAGTGCTAACCCATCTTCTCAGGGAAGCCATGCGCCAGTCCTGCTGGGGAGCTCCTATGAGCCTATTTCCTAGATGGGAATACCGAGGCTTGGAGAAGGGACAGGATATGTATGCCCAAGGATATGCAGCTGGGAGGCACCCCACCTTCAGACCCAGGTCTGCCTGCTTCCCGTCTGCCGCTCCGGATCATAGAAGGTCACAAGTCCACAGACTTCACCTGTCTAAGTCACGGTTTTGTCGTTTACGAAATGGGGAGCACAGTGAGGCTCACTTCACAGAGTAGGTTATGGAGAAACAGGACGGTGTGAGAGCCCTCTGCGGAGACAGGCGTGAGGTGCAGGTGTGATTATTGTCCGTTATCTTGCCTCCTCCCGGCTTTACTGAGAGAGAAATTGAGGCACAGAGTGAAGGAAGGTCTGTCCGACCAGGTACCCGCAAAGCAAGGAATTTAGAACCCCTTCCCCACCCTCACCCCATATCCCCAGCCCTGTTTGACCTTTCGCCCCTCCATTTTTCCCTTTCCCAGCCCCAACTTAAGGAACCTAATCACCCTCTCCATCTCTCTTCTACCAGGTAAACCAGGACAACGGTCAAGTGCAGCAGGTAGTACATGGGAGTGATGTCCCGACCCTGGTGGGAGTGGGCAGGGGCCGCGTGAGTCCTGATTCCTCCCATGTGACTGGAGACAACACACAGGACTATTGATCCAAGTGAATGTGCTGATTCACGAGACGAAAGGCCGGCTCCGGGTCCTGGCTCCGTATTTGGCTCTGCTTCCCTCTCATTCCTAGACCAACCTTTTGCCCTTAGAGAAAGGGGAGCCAGGGTGGGGCACAAAGAGGACCACTTCCCTGAGAGCTATACCCATAGTCCTGGGGCTTGGGTCAGTGCCTGTCTTTGAGCCAGTCACTGTGGCCAAGGCCGTGGAATGTTCTGGAAGGCCAGGCCTGAGTCATGACCCTCTGGACAGGCCACATGGTGATGAGGTGAAGGGAGGGAATTTCCCAAAAGGAAATTCACGATGTCGGGCCAAAGGGACAGTGAGTGTCCTCCACAGAGGTTTTGCCAGCAAGGCTCAAGGTCAGACTGGTTCGAGGGACCCCTGCCCTTTTCTGGGCCAACGCCACCTGCCCCTGTCCCCAGGACCCCCAGTATCAGAGCCTGCGGGCACGTGGCCGGGAGATCCGCAAGCTGCTCATGGTCCTGTACCCCAAGGAGACCCAGCTTGAGGAGGATTTCTTCCTGCGGGCGCTGAGGCTGCCCAACCGGACCCACCCGGACGTGGTAAGCACTGTGCTGGGTGCTCAGGGGGCCTGGGGGCCCTTGAGACCACCTCCCCTGTGACTCCTGCTGTGTCTCTGCAGCCCGTCGGGGATGAGAGCCAGGCCCGAGTGCTCCACGTGGTCGGAGACAAGCCAGGTGGGGCACCCCACCAGCCCCGGGGTGGGGCCCCTTGGGTCTGGGATGCAGCTGGGGCCTGTAGAGGTCCTGTGTGCCCCTTCTCCGGCCTCCCATCCTGTTTCTGTGTCCATGGCAGTCTGTCCCTGCCCCGCATTGGCCCCTGATTCCCTTGGGTTTTCCTCCCCAACTCCTGTCTGGCTCTGACTCTCTGCCCCCCTCCCTCTTCCTCGCTTCTTCCTAATGTTTTCTTCCCTTTGCTCTCTCTCTCCTTTTCCACCTCTGCTTCCCGTGTTTCTCTGTCTCTCTCGCCCTTTGCTAGTCCCATCTCTGCCGCCACCTGGTTTCCTTTCTCTCCCTGCCTGTCCGTCTTTCTGCTGCTCATTCCCGTGTCTTTCTAATCCTCTCTCTGTCCCTGTTCCGTGTCTCTCCCCACAACCCTTACCCCCCCGCTTTTCATCCTGATCCAGCTTTCTCCTTCCAACCCCGGGGCCACCTGGAAATCGCAGAGAAGCTCGACATCATCCGTCAGAAGTGAGTCCCGCCCGCCCCTCCAGCCCGCCCTCCCCACCCCAGCAGCTGGCTTAACACTGTGTCTGGGGCCTCACTTCGCATGAATGTTTGATGCCCAGTCCCCCGCCTGGCAGCTGGCGTCTGCCCTGGGGGTGCAGAAGAACTCCCCTCGTCCCCCACCAGCCCCAGCCCACACACACACACTGCCTGTCTTCCCATCTGTCTCCCAGGCGCCTGTCCCACGTATCCGGCCACCGCTCCTACTACCTCCGAGGGGCTGGAGCCCTCCTGCAGCACGGCCTAGTCAACTTCACATTCAACAAGCTCATCCAGCGGGTATGGGCCGGGATGGGAGGGCTGCCTGGAGGGGGTGATGTGGACGCTGACGGAGAGGCTCAACGCGGAGAGGCGGGGCAGAGGGGTCACCTCTGCTCTGGTCGCTGTTTACAGAGCTTTACACATATAATTAACACATTTAATTCTTAGAGCAGGGGTAGGAGGTAGGTGCCATTGTTACCCCCACTTCAGAGATAAAGAAATTAAGGCTTGGAGAGAGCGTAACTAGCCCAGGATCTCGTGGCTGCTGCCTGGTGCTGGCCCTAGAGCCTGTGTTCACCACATCACCACCTGCCTCTAGCATAAAGGGAGTGTCGGGGAAATGTGGTGTTGCTGAACCGGTTGGGGTTGGCAGAGGCTGGAGGCATGGGGTGTGGGCGGCAGTGAGGGACCTGGACATTTCCCAGGGGCACTGGGGAGCCAAAGAAAGTTGTCACTACACCTCCCACTACCCTGTGTGGGCTGAACTGAGCGAGGAAACTGTGAAGCCCCAGCAGAGAGGGCCTAGTGATAGGGACACCAAGGTCCCGGAGCCAGCACCAAGCCCACTGCTCAGGCCTTCCTCAGTTTCCTTGGAGGTGACCTGGGCTTTGTAAGGACAGGCGGGAGCCATTGGCCCACTCTGCAGTGCCACTTCTTCCAGTCTGAGCTTCGGCCCGGGTGGGGGTCCTGGCTGTGCCCCTCACCCCACCCTGTTCCTCTTCACAGGGCTTCACTCCCATGACGGTGCCAGACCTTCTCCGAGGAGCTGTGTTTGTGAGTGCTCCCCACGCTCAGCTGTGTGCCCTGTTCTGGGGCCCATCTCCCCCACAGAGGCCACCCTGGGACTGGGTTGAGGATGTCAGGCCAGAACAGGGAGGCCAGGGCAATTCCAGAAGCTTCCTGGGGAGGAGCAGGGGTTGTGACTGCAAAATGGAGCTGGAGGTCCTCTGTCATCTGACCTCTGTGGCTTGGCCTCTTCCCCAGGAAGGCTGTGGGATGACACCAAATGCCAATCCGTCCCAGATTTACAACATCGACCCCTCCCGTTTTGAAGACCTCAACCTGGCTGGGACAGCAGAGGTGGGACTGGCTGGTAAGCACCTGCCAGGAGGCAACAACAGGGGTGAGGTTACATGCAGCATCCTCAGAGCAACAGGGATTGTAGGGGAGACACCAAGGAGCACCCTAGGGGTGACGGCTGTCTGCTGAGGATGTCTCAGTGACCCCAGGCTCAACATGTACAGTTGTGTAGGTTGTTGACTATACAACAGCACAGTGAGGATCCAGCCATCCAGCCATGTGCCCTGCCATGAGGTTGTGTCCACCAGAGGGGACCCCTTTTCTCAGTCTCACAGAGGTTTTCCTGTGGATGAGCGGTTGCCCCTGGCTTACCCATCATGTTCCCCTTTCCTCCCAGGCTACTTCATGGACCACTCTGTGGCCTTCAGGGACCTGCCCATCAGGTAATACTCAGTACCTTTAGATCTTGTCCCCACCTGTGACATTCCCTCTCCCCTTCCTGACTCCACCTCCCCGGCTCCCCACCCAGGATGGTTTGTTCTAGTACCTGCTACCGGGCCGAGACAGACACAGGGAAGGAGCCATGGGGACTATATCGAGTACACCACTTCACCAAGGTCAGTGTGGCCAGGACCAGGGAGGAGGGCCACTCCAGGGACCCCGGGCCTCCTGACTCTTGTGCCCGCTGCGCTGCCCCAGGTGGAGATGTTTGGGGTGACAGGCCCTGGGCTGGAGCAGAGCTCGCGGCTACTGGAGGAGTTCCTGTCCCTACAGATGGAGATCCTGACGGAGCTGGGCCTGCACTTCCGGTGCGAGGCGGTGCGGGGGCACGGGAGGAGGGATGGGCTGGCTAGGTGCTCCCTAATCATGAACAGCCTCACCTCACCCCTCCCTTGCCCCTTTTCCCCATGTCTGGAGTATGTACAAGGTCTGTCCGTCTGTAAAATCCTGTGTAGGACCACAGGGCAGGGCCAGTGGCGTGAGCAGCATGGGGCACCCCAGTGTGGGCACCCAGGCCCCTTCCCTCTTGTGGCTCCCATCCTGGGTGCTGCCCCACCTGCAGCCCCTCCACGTGGCTCCTCAGCACCCCAGGCAGAGTGGAGATGGGGGCACAGCCCTTCCCTTTCAGGCAGGACCTACAGGCAGCCCCACACCACCCCCACCCCGGCCGTCACAGGCTTCCAGAGAGGCCCAGGGATGTGGCCTTTTGGCCTGGGGACCCGCTACAATCCCAGTAGCCCTTGCCTTCTGCTCCCCGCCCTCCTCTCCATCCACTTCTCTTCCGCCACGCCCACTGCCACAGCTGCTGCCACTTTCTTGTGCCTCTACCTCTCACCTGCTGACCTTCACCATGACCTTCTCCTACTGCAGCGTCCTGGACATGCCCACCCAGGAATTGGGCCTTCCTGCCTACCGCAAGTTCGATATCGAGGCCTGGATGCCAGGCCGCGGCCGCTTTGGTGAGGTGAGCCCCCAGTGCAGTGGGGCCGGGGGGGACAAGACCCCCCACTTCCAGCTGGTCCCCTCAACCCACCCCGTGCCCTCGCCCAGGTCTCCAGCGCATCCAATTGCACGGACTTCCAGAGCCGCCGGCTTCACATCATGTTCCAGGAGGAGGCCGGGGAGCTGCAGTTCGCCCACACGGTGAGCACCCCCACCCCCTCCCACCCTCCCCAGAGCCTCCGCCCTCCTAGGGACGTGCCACCTCAGCCTCTCCCGGGCCAGCAGAGGCCATCAGGTAGACCCGGGCATGCCTCTCTCCCAGGTGAACGCCACGGCCTGTGCTGTCCCCCGCCTCCTCATCGCCCTCCTGGAAAGCAATCAGCAGGAGGTGAGGGCTGGAAGGATCTCTCTGGGGGAGAGAGAGGGTGGAGGCCTGGGGCCATGGCAGCAACCTGTGGCCCGCTCTGTCCCCAGGATGGCTCTGTCCTCGTGCCCCCTGCCCTCCAGCCCTACCTTGGCACCGAGCGGATCACGGCCCCCACCCATGTGCCTCTCCAGTACATCGGCCCCAACCAGCCCCAGAAGCACAGGCGCCTGAGCCGGCCTGTTTCAAGCTGAGGAGTCACCCTCATCCGTCCGCAGGGCTGTGGCTACTTCCTGGAGCTCAGGGGACTCTGGAAGCCTCGGACCTATTTTCCTGAGCACATCCTGACATCTGCATTCTCTGTGTCAGCTCTGTGCCTGGGTCCCTTCCTTACTCCCCTACTTCCCCAGAATCAGCCAGTGACCCTGTCGCCACTGATGGTCCCAACCTGCACCAGAAAGCAGGACAGCCAGGGACTTGAGGTTGTAGGGATGGCGGGAGGAGAAGAAGCCTCCAACCTTTTATCCTTCCCTCTTTCAGTACTTAGCAAAAGTCCCCAATAAATGGTCAGAACCAAGGCCTTTGTGGATCTGTGAGCAAGGGGTTTAGACCATGGTCGCCTCACCGGGGGTGCCAGGCAGCTGGGCAGAGGTGCTAACCCTTTATAGGGTTGTGGCTGGAGGGACCATGGCCGGGAATGGCCAGCAACCTCCCGAGCACATGGAGGGCAAGCTGGGGCCACCACCAGAACGAAGAGGATGCTGAGTCCTCTCCCCTTGGTCTAGGACAAGGGACACCTCACCCTCACCTCCGCCTCTCACAGCAGGGAGGGGGCCAGGAGATGGCACAGCCTCAGCGAAGCCAGAACTCACTCTGCCCTTTGCAGTACAGAGTACCATCTTCCCAGCTCTAGCCACAGCCTGTCCGGTGACCCTCAATTCTCACGCCGTCAGTCCTTCCTTCAGCAGACTCCAGCCACTCCTTCCGAATATCTCCAGAAGCCTCCAGGGGCCCTTACTTTCTCCTTCCTGCTCCATCCTTGGTCCTGTCCACCATGACTGACCAGCCTTCTCACTGCTTGCTTGGAGCCCTCCTGTCACTCCCTCTCACTTAAGGAAAGGACAGAGCGGTCCCCGGGATCCACAAAGTGCCCCGCCCCATTATCTGCCTTCTGCCTTCCTCCTCAACCGACCTCTTGTCGTGCTCTAGGTCTGGCTGTTCGAACTCTGCAGACTCAGTCTTGACTCAGACCTTTGCCCTCGCTGGTCCCTTCCCTGGCCACCCTTTCCCTCCAGCTGGCGTGACTGCCTCCATTTTATCACTTCGGCCTTCACCCAAATAATCTTCTTCCAAGAGGACCTCCCTGACCAGCCAGAGTAAAAGCCCCTAGCACTCTTGTGATGCGGGAGTCTGTGGTCATTTCCTCCTTCCTGACACCTATTTGAGTGTTGCGTGTGTCCCTTCTCAAAGCTCTGTGCCGAGAGCACAGGGAAGTTTGCCAGTGTGTCCCCTGCTGGAGCCCCAGGCTCTATAAGACGGCTGGGCATAGAGTAGGTGCTCAGTAAAAATTCCTGGATGGAAGGGGCTGGGACCTGTGTAGCTCCCAGTGCCTGGCACTGTCTAAATGACCATGTGCACTCCTCACCTACCGCCATGCCTTCCCTGTGGAGTCACTGGCCCCATTTCACAAAGGATGGAACCAACCCTAGAGTCGGCAAAACCCTCTGCAGTTTTCCCCGAAAAAACCCCCGGGCCTGCATAGCCAGTAGTGGTGAAGCTGGGATTCAGGCAGAGCCCAGCCACAGTCTTTGGGGAAATAGGTTTAGGAGACCCAAATTTTGAGATGCAGGCAATGCCCAAGGAAAAGTTGTCTGAGGTCTGTCTGCAAGTGGCTGCCGCTGGATTCAAACCCTGATTGGCCTCCCAGCACAGCATTAAGCTCAACAGAATGTTTGGGGGATGCACCCTCCCTCCGTGCAGGTGCTTAGGGGCCATTAGCTGGAGGGGAGCAGGTGCAGGACGTGGGTCTCCATGAATAATTGAGGATCTCGGGCAGGTGGCCGCCCCACAGCTGTCACCTGGCCGCAGGCAGGGAAGGGGCATTGGTGATGTCACTTCCTCCCCTGCGGGGCCAGAGGCACAGGTTATAAGCAGCTGCCGCACCGTCCAGTGCAGCCACTGAGCACTCTGGTCAGGACGCCCCACCATGCAGCGCCGCGGGCCCGCCTCTGTCCTGCTGTTGCTGCCGTTGCCCCTGCTGTTGGCACTGCTGCTGGGGGCAGGTGAGTGCCAGAAACTAGAAAGGGGACTTTCTCGGCCAGCTCAGGGACCAGGGACATGAGGGACCAGGGGTTCGGAATGGTGCACCCAGTGGTGTCAGACTAGAGACTTTGCTGGCTGAGCTGTCCAGGTGGGGATGGTGCACCCAGTAGGTAGGCTGGGGGAGGGGACAGGTGAGTAACAGGATGCGCTTGAACCTGGAATCCGCACCAAGGACAGCATGGGGTGGGGGCTGTCCGAGCCCAGCACCCATCTCCTTCCTCCACAGCCACCGCTGCTCCCTTGGTGCCAAGATCCTCCAAGGAAGAGGTGAGGAGTGCGGACCCATTGCCCTGCCTCATCTTCCCCACACCCTGGCCCTCTGACCAGCCTGCATGATCATCTCCTCTCCACACCCCCAACTGTTCTCATTCCCCCATCCGCCCTGCCCTCAATCTCCCCTCTGTCCCTTCACCAGCTGACTCGCTGTCTGGCCGAGGTGGTCACGGAAGTGCTGGCGCTGGGCCAGGCCCAGAGAAGCCCCTGCACAGCTCTCCTCCACAAAGGTAAGCAGGCCCGAGTTCCTCCTGGGAGCCCCCACCCTACCTTGGGTTTTGGTCAGGGCTTCCTGGAGGACGGGGTGTCTCCTCCAGGCCCCCTTGCCTGGGTTGGCATAGCACTACACAGTGTCCACCTGGCCTCCAGCTCCACCCGTGGGGTTCCCTGCAGAGGTGTGAGATGGGGGCACAGAATGTACCCCTGACCTGACCCTCCTCTCCCAGTTTTGGGCAGCCCCCCTGTGGGACCTTGGGTGCACCCCAGAACTCTAGGTCTCAGTTTCCCGATTTGCAGCACAGAGAGCGTCCTCTCTCTTTCTGCCAGAAATGTGTCAGACAGAGCCCTATGGCTGTGTGTCCGCCAAAGAGAAAGGCCTACTGCTTGAGGATTTCAAGAAGCAAGAGGCTGGGAAGACAAGGTCCAGCCAGGAAGTGAGGGAAGAGGAAGAGGAGGCAGCGGAGAGGGCCCACAAGTCTGAGGTGCGGGAACAGACCATCCACGAGCAGCTCCACAGCCGGCTCCGCCAGGAGGAGAACGAGGAGGAGGAGGAGGAGAAGGCAGAGGAGGAGGAGAACAGGAAGAAGAGGGGGCCCATGGAATCCTTCGAAGGCGAAGGCCTGTGGAGGCATCGCCTAGAGGGCAGAGGGGGCCCCCAGAAGCGAGTGGCAGAGCAGGCCAGTGACGAGGAGACAGCGCAGTTCGAGGCGGAGGAGAAGGGCCTGCAGGTGCTAGGCGAGGGCGGCGGCCTGTGGCGGGGAGCCGAGGGGGGCGGAGGAGAGGGACACGAGGACTCGCTGCACCGCCACCGCTCCCACCAGTCAGAAGCTGAGCCCAAGCAGGAGGAGAAGGAAGAGGCTTCGGAGAGGGAGGTGAGTGCAGGAGGTGATGGGCCAGCGGGGTGGACCGGACGGTCAGGGGATTCCGACCAAACACGTACCAGCGTTGAGCCATAAATAGCCAATATCTACCACAAGTGGAGCCTAGTGACGGGGACTGAGAGCAGGAAAGGCAGCAGCAAGGTCAAGGCCGGATCAAGATGGTCAAGATGGCTGAGATGAGAATGACTGAGATGGCCGTGAACGGCGAACTGAGTCGGTCAGCACTGTGGTCTGTGGCGAGCAGTGTGGCCGCGTGGAAAGAGGCTGCCATGCTTGGTCCAGCGGACCGGGGATGGACGCCACTGCTGAGTCACGGAAAGTAGGCTGTCCCCACGACTGGTGGCAGTAGCCACAATGGCCAGCACCTCAAAAAGGGGTCCTGGTCTCCAAGCCTGGCACCTTTACTGGTCCTCTCTGCTGCTGTGGGCGAGGCAGTCAACACAGACTGTGCAGCCGGTCACGTTGGCCATCCCCCTCTGGCCCCCATTGAGGTCCATGGGGACCAGGGTGACCCCTGCTGGCTGCTGTTGTGCAAAGTGACATAGGCCACATTCACGGGTGACTCTTGGGGTGGCCCGCCCTAGAAGATGGCTGCTGATCCACCCCTTTCTGACCCCGCCCCACCAGGAGCACGACATGGAGCGGCTGGAGCACGTGAGAAAGGAGCTGAAGAAGGCAACCGAGATTCTGGGGGAGGAGATCAGGAGGGAGGGATGACTCCCGACACCCCCTATGGCCTAGGACTGTGGACCCCCCAAGCTCACCTCACAGCCCACTCCGTCCCCCAGCCTGCAGGCATGGGGGAAGGGTGGGCTGTGCGACCAGGCCCAGGGCCTGAACCTGAGCTGGGCAGAGGAGCTGGGCTCACTGACTCAGGACACATCCGGCCCCCCGTGTCACCCCCTCCAATCCCTCCTTGTGAATAAAGCACAAAGAAAACCACTAAGGCTTGTGTGATGCTTGATTTTGGACAGACAGGGACCCAGGAATAAACTGAAAGACTGGGAAGGCGACCGTCGGTCTAGTCTCTGGTTATCAGAAGCGGGATTTTATTAAACTGGAAACTCTATTAACAATGAGGTCAGATGGTGTCATCAGGGAGAAGTTTATTAAACTGGAAACTCTATAAACAATGAGGTCAGACGGGGTCATCAGGGAGAGGTTTTGAGGCTGGGGTAGGAGGTACCCGGTTTGGGCTCTGGCCACTGTGGACCACGATGTCGTCGTATTCATCCTGGGGGCAGAGGGGGGGCAGGCACGGGCTCAGGCGGCTGTCACCCTGCCAACCATCCAGTTTCTCCCGCCCACCCTGGCAACTGGGTCTTGCCTGGAAAAGCCCAAGTTCCCCCCACTCAAACCCCCCGCTCCTGGTTTGCCACCCACCACATTCAAGGTCACGCATATTCTCCCACAGCCTGCCGGCTGCACAGGCTCCAGCTCTGCTGCTTTGCTGGACCTTCGGCAGCTGCAGCCGCTGGGGCCGCCCCTCCTCGGATGCCTCCCTCTGCCCCTACCCAGACTCCTCACACCCCCACCCCCAGGCTTGTCCCCCACCCTCCCCCCCTGGGGTAGTGTCTCTGCTGCCTGGATTCCCCCAAACAACCTCCTCACTGCTGGTGCAGGTCTTTCCCCGCTGTCACCAGCATTGGGATCACTGCTGCCTGAGGTCAGGTCCCTGCCGCCGTCTGAGTTCTCCAACTCTTCCTCCGCACAATCACTCCCTACGCTGTCAGCCACTGCTGCCAACCACTGCCGTTACGGGTCACTCCGACCGACATCTTTTCTCTAACTCTGCCTGAGTTCTCATTCTGGCTTTGCCTTAGGTTTCTCAAACACCACTCCCCGCCTGCTCCCCGCCAGCCCTGTCCAGGGCTCCCCAGACTGCTGACAGCCCGGGAACCGCTGCCTGAGTTCTCTGACCGCAGCGGCCTGGGGTCAGTCTCACTATGCTGCCTTCTCCCCGCTTCCCACCTGCCCGTTTACCCTGACCCCCCAGCTGGGACACCCAGTCTTTCCTCCTGACTCACGCCCTCGTCCCCGCTGTCACTGTCGCTACTGCTGCTGCAGGGGCCAGGCCTGTCGTCCTCATCCTCGGGCTCAGGGGCTCCATGTGCACGGAGAAGGCGGGCGAGGATGGGGTTGGGCCGGAGCATGGCACTGCCCAGTGGGGTGCGGCCGCCATACATGCGGGTAGCAGGGTCGGCACCTGCCCTCAGGAGGAGCTCCAGGACATCGGCGGCTTGGGCCTCCACTGCCAAGTGTAGGGGGCTCCGGCCACAAGTGGGCTCCTGTGAGGAGCAGCAGAGAGGTCAGGGAGGCCCTGGCCCACTCTGGGGGACAATCTGCCCTGCCACACCTTCTCCCTAGGGCAGCTCACCAGTTTGTTGAGGTCTGCTCCAGCCTCCCGGAGCAGCCGAACCATCTCGGCATCTTTGTGGATGACAGCCACGTGAAGTGGGGTATGGCCTGGCGACAGAGTGACAGGTGTCAGACAAAGGGGGTGGGCCCGGGCCCCAAATGCCAAGGTCCTAAGGGAGGGCTTCTTAGCGTGAGTTTGGGGTCCAGCTCCTGAATTCCTGGGTAAGTCAAAGAGGCAAGGGCACCCCCCACTGCCTAAGTCTTGATTGTCTGGAACTTGCTGGCGACAACAGTGCCTGACTTTGGAATGTCTGGGGCTTATAGGTGAAGAGCCTGGGGGCTTTGGACAGTTAGCCTGGATCTTGGGACTGGGATAGTGAGTCTCTGGTCTTCATTTTACAAAGGACCTGGACCCCCAGGAAGATGGGATCTTTTTTCCCAGGAGGCCTGGCTGAGGGCTGTCCCAGAACCCAGTGTAAATCTCTGGGAACCTGGGCCTTGAGTTCCCTCATTCTGCGTAAACTAGGACCTATGGTTTCGGTGGCAGGGGGCAAGGTCCAGAGTGAGCTGTGCCTTCCAGCTGGGGAACCTGGGCCCAACAATAGGATCTTAGTAGTTCTAGGCCTATGGGTGATGCGTCTGGATCCTAAGTGGTCTTGGGCCTCCACGTGGTCCAGATACTGAATCCCACAAGACCGAGACTGTCAGTAATCTGGAGCCTCAGGGGGAGCCTTTCCTCCTGCCTGGGTCCCTGAAGCCTCAGTATTATTTCCCAAGGGGCTGGGTCTTGAGTCAGGAGAATCGAGCCCAGTGCCCAGCACTCTCACTCTGCTCAGGAGCCCAGGCCCTGCCCAGTGACTGGGAACCCTCACCCTCATAGTTCTCAGCCTCCAACTGCAGCTTCCAGTCCTCCTCACTCTCTTCATCCTCCTTCTCCGAGTCGGGTTCGGGGTACAAGGTGACAGGTGGGCGGTCAGCATCAGAGGTGCAGTCAGGGCCCTGAGCAAGGTAGGTGTTGGGGGCTCCCCTGGCGCACCGGGGACGGGGCTGGAGAAGCACGCGAGCGCAGGCATGTGCCCTCATGCGACAGGCCAGGTGCAGCGCTGTGTGTCCCCCACGCTCCGCCACGTGCAACCCGGCACCCGCCGCGTACAACTTCTCCACTGTGGACGCCTCCCCCAGGATGGCTGCCAGGTGAAGGGCTGTCTGCAGGGGCAGAGGGCAGGGGTTAGGGGTTGCACTGAGAGCCTGGCCCCAAGCCCTGTACTGGCCCTGGGTGGCTCACCTGGCCCAGGTCATTCTGCAGGTCTAGGTACTCGGTGCCAGCCGCGAAGCCTAGGAGGAAATCCAGGAAGGGTTCGTGCTGATGAATCACCGCCAAGTGCAGTGCCCTGAAGACAAAGACGGGGAACAGAGGACAGAGGTGAAGTACCCTGGGGCACCTGGATGGAACAGTTGGTCAAGCATCATGGCTTTGGCTTGATTGGTTTCGGCTCAAGTCATGATCTCAGGGGTCGTTGAGATCAAGCCCCAGGTTGGGCTCTGTGCTCAGCGCAGCGTCTGCTTGAGATCCTCTCTGCCTCTCCTTCTGCCCCCCTACTCATACTCCTTCATTCCACCAGCTAAGCCAGCCAGGCGCCCCCGAAAGGACGATTTTAAAATGAAGAGAACATCAGTGAGCTATGGGACAACTTCAAGCAGCCTGATAATATTTGAAACTTAAGTCCCTAAATGGAGGTGGGGGATAGAAAAAGAAACATTTGAAGAAATAACGTCTGGAAAATTTTCCAAATTTGATGAAAACTATAAACTCATATATCCAAGAATGAGAAATATTTTTTAAAAACTACGTCAATGGGACACCTGGGTGGCTCAGTCCTTTAAGTATCTGCCTTCAGCTCAGGTCATGATCCCAGGGTCCTGGGATCGAGTCCCACATCGGGCTCCTTGTTCAGTGGGGAGCCTGCTTCTCCCTCTGCCTCTGCCTGCAGCTCTGCCTGCTTGTTCTTTCCCTCTCTCTCTCTCTCTGACAAATAAATTAAAAAATAAAATCTTTAAAAAAATAAAAAACAACTATGCCAAGGCCCAACATAAAAATCCTGTTCAAAACCAATGATGAAGACAAAAATCTCAGGGGTGCCTGGGTGGCTCAGTCGGTTAAGCACCCAACTCTTGGTTTCAACTCAGGTCACAATCGCAGGATCGTGAAATTGAGTCCCTCATCAGGCTCCTCACTCAGCATGGAGTCTGCTTGAGATTCCCTGTCTCTCCCTCTCCCTCTGCACCCCTCCCCACCCAGCACTTGCTTGTTCACTCTCTCTCTAAAATAAATAAAGTCTAAAAAAAAAAAAAAGACAAAAATCTCAAAAGCAGCCAGAGAAAGAGATACTTCAAGTCAGAAAAATAAAAATAAGGATGATAGCAGATGTCCTATAAGAAATAAGGCAAGGGAGGGACGCCTGGGTGGCTCAGTTGGTTAGACGACTGCCTTCGGCTCAGGTCATGATCCTGGAGTCCCGAGATCGAGTCCCGCATCGGACTCCCAGCTCCATGGGGAGTCTGCTTCTCTCTCTGACCTTCTCCTCGTTCATGCTCTCTCTCACTATCTCTCTCTCAAGTAAATAAATAAAATCTTTAAAAAAAAAAAAGAAATAAGGCAAGAGAACACACTGGAGCAACCTCTTTCAAGTATTCAAAGACAGTCAATCTAGGATTCTGATTTTTTTTTAAGATTTTATTTATTTATTTGACAGAGATCACAAGTAGGCAGAGAGGCAGGCAGAGAGAGAGGAAGGGAAGCAGGGTCCCTGCTGAGCAGAGATCCCCATGCAGGGCTCGATCCCAGGACCCTGAGATCATGACCCGAGCCGAAGGCAGGGGCTTTAACCCACTGAGCCATCCAGGCGCCCTGGATTCTGATTTTTTTTTTTTAAGATTTTATTTATTTATTTGTCAGAGAGAGAAAGACAGATAGAGCGAGCACAGGCAGACAGAGTGGCAGAGGGAGAAGCCGGCTCCCTGCAGGGCAAGGAGCCCGATGTGGGACTCTATCCCAGGACACTGGGATCATGACCTAAGCCGAAGGCAGCTCCTTAACCAACTGAGCCACCTAGGTGTCCCTGGATTCTGATTTTTTAAAGTAGACTCCATACCCCATGTGGAGCCCAACTTGGGGCTTGAACTCATGACCCTGAGATCAGGACCTGAGCTGAGATCCACAGTTGGATGTTTCACTGACTGAGCCATGCAGGCGCCCCTCAACCTAGAATTTTTTATTTTTTTTTAAAGATTTTATTTACTTGAGAGAAAGAGAGTTGAGTGAGAGAGAGAACAGGAGTAGGGGTAGGGATAGAAGGAGAGGGAGAAGCAGACTCCTTACTGAGCAGGGAGCCTAACACGGGGCTTGATCCCAGGACCCTGGGGATCGTGACCTGAGCCAAAGGCAGACGCTTACCTGACTGAGCCACCCAGGTGCCCCCGACCTAGAATCCTTTAACCCAGCAAAAATATCTTTCAAAAAGATAAATAATGATGTTTTCAAGTATACAAAAGCCAAAGGAACTTATTGTCAGCAGACCCACATCGCCAAAGAAAGGTCAAAGGAAATCTGTGAGCGAAAGGAAAATGACATGACACAGCAATTAAGGGCCTACATAAAAGAAAAATTAACATAAAAATAGTAACTTTTGGGGTAAATATGGAAGATTTTTGCTCATTATCTAAGTCTCTTTTTTTTTATGTAAGTGACTTTAGAAGGTAATTTGAAAAAAATACTTGAGTGTTTAAACAAACTACTAACAATGTACAGTGGAGTTTATCACACACGTAAGTAAAATGTAGGACAATAACATAAAGGCCAGGACAGGACAAATGGAAATACACTCTTCTAAGTTTCTTTTAGCTTTTACCCTATGCGAGATGACACGGTGTCACTTCTAAGCAGAACATTGTAAGTTGAAGCCGTACAGTATATACCACAAAGCAGAGGTCAGCAAACTTTTTCTGTAAAGTGCCGGATAAAGATGTTAGGCTTTGTGGATCCTACAGTCTCTTTTACCTACTCAGCTCTGCCGCTGTGATACAAAAGCAGCCACTGGCAGCGTGTACATGGATGAGCAGGACTGTATGCAAAACTGCATTTGTGGAGTCTGAAAGGTGAATTTCATGTCACTTTCAGTTGCTGCAAATATTCTTTGCTTTATTCCCAGCCATTTAAAAATGTAAAAACCGTCCAAAGCTTACAACCATACAAAAGCAGGTGGCTGGCTAGATTTTTGCCTGGAAGCCAATTTGCCATTTAAACAACAGAAACAAAGAGTTAAAGCTAATAAAGCCTGGGACTCCTGGCTGGCTCTGTCGTGTGATTCTTGAGCTCGGGGTTGTGAGTTCGAGCCCCATGATAAGTGCAGAGATTATGTAAAAACAGTACTGTAAGGGGCGCCTGCATGGCTCAGTCAGTTAAGTGTCAGACTCTTGATTTTGGCTCAAGTCATCTTCTCGGGGTTGTAAGATCACACCCTGCATGGGACCCTACCCTCAGTGGGGAGTCTGCTTGAGATTCTCTCCCTTCCTTTCCTACCCCACTAAAATAAATAAAATAAAAAATAAAAATAAACAAAATCTTTAAATAAATAAAGCGAAAATGAGCGACAAAACTTACAGGTTCCAAAAGAAGGCAGAAAAAGAAGAAAAGGTAAACAAAGAAGAGGTATTAAGTAGAAAATTAGCAGTAAGATGGTAAACTTGGGCATAACTGTATCAATAATTAAATTAAATGTAAGTGGTCTAAACATTCCAATTAAAAGGCAGAAATTGGGGGCACCTGGCTGGTTCAGTGGGTTAAAGTCTCTGCCTTCGGCTCAGGTCATGGTCCCAGGGTCCTGGGATCGAGCCCCACATCAGACTCTCTGCTCAGCAGAGAGCCTGCTTCCCTTCCCCTCTCTCTCTGCCTGCCTCTGCCTACTTGTGATCTGTGTCAAATAAATAAATAAAATCTTTTTTTAAGAAAGGCAGAAATTGTTAGACTGAATAAAAAAGCAAAACCCAACTATATATGCTCCCTACAAGTAACACCCTTTAAATATAAGTATTAACAGATGGGTTAAAAATTAAAGGGTGGGGGGGGGTGCCTGGGTGGCTCAGTGGGTTGGGCCTCTGCCTTCAGCTCAGGTCATGATCCCAGGGTCCTGGGATCGAGCCCCGCATCGGATTCTCTGCTAGGTGGGAAGCAGGCTTCCACCTGCCTCTCTGTCTACTTGTGATTTCTCTCTGTCAAATAAACACATAAAATCTTTTTAAAAAAATAAAACAAACAAATAAATTAAAGGGTGGGAAAAGATACACCATGCTAATACCAGTCAGTCAAAAGAAAGCAGGAGTATTTTAATATCAGACTAGATTTTAAAGAAAGGAATATTACCAGGTATAGAGATACCTAGTATCTCTATCATAATGATAGAAAGGTCAATTAAGCAAGAGAACACATATGCCCTATTAAGAGCATCAAATTACACAAAGCAAAACCTGATGGAACAACAGCAAAACAGACAAATCCACAATGACTGCTGGAGATTTCAATGGCCCCCTTCAATAACTAATAGAACAAGAAGACAGAAATCATCGACAAGGATATATAAAACCGCAGCAAAGCTATATGCCAATAGGACCTCTAATGGACATTTAGAGAACACTACAGCCCACAACAGCGGAATATCCATTCTTTTCAAGTGCACACATAATCTTCGCACTGTAGAACTATTCACAATAAATTTAAGAGGTTCAAGTCATACCAAGTATGTTCTCAGTCTACAATGGAATTAAATTAAAAATCAATAAAAGAAAGACATTTGGAGGACTTTCTAAGTATCTGGAAGCTAAATAACATATTTCTCTCTCTCTCTCTCTCTTTTTAAAATACTTTATTTATATATTTGGCAGACAGAGATCACAAGTAGGCAGAGAGGCAGGCAGAGAGAGGGAGAAGCAGGCTCCCTGCTGAGCAGAGACCAATGTGGGGCTCGATCCCAGAACCCTGAGATCATGACCTGAGCTGAAGGCGGAGACTTAGCCCACTGAGCCACCCAGGTGCCCCTCTTTTTCTTTTTTTTTTTTTTTTTAAGATTGATTTAGGGGCATCTGGGTGGCACAGTTGGTCAGGCAACAAACTCTTGGTTTCAGCTTGGGTCATGATCTCAGGGTCATGGGATCAAGTCCCATGTCATGCTCCATGCAAAGCCTGTTTGGGTGCTTCTCTCTCCCTCTTTTCTGCCCCTATACCCCTCCAAATAAATAAATAAATCTTAAAAAAAAAAAAAAAGATTATTTATTTTGTAGAGAAAGAGAGCATAAACAGGAGGGGTAAAAGCAGAGAGAGAGAGAATCCCAGGCAGACTCCACACTGAGCACAGAGCCCAGTGGCAGTGGTGGTGGGGGGCTCATCCCAGGACCCTGAGATCACAACCTGAGCCAAAACTAAGAGTCTGACACTCAGTCAACTGTACCACCCAGGTGCTCCTAAATAACATATTTCTAAATAATCCACTGGCCAAAGAAGAAATCAAAAGAGAAATTACAAAGTATCTTGAATTAAATGAACATGAAAACACAGCACATCAGAATCTGTGAGAGACTGGCTAAAGCACTACTATGGGAAATTTATAGCATGAAACACCTATATTAGAAAAGAAAGTCTCAAAATGATCTCAGCTCCCACCTTAGGAAACTAAAAAAAAAAAGAAGAAGAAGAATGAATGAATTAAACCCAAAGTAAGCAGACGAAGGCAATAATGAAAATCCGAACAGAGATCAATGAAATAGAAAGCAAAAAAAAACATTAAAAGAAATTAATGAAACCTAAACAGGGTCTTCAAAAAGATCATTATTTCCTGAGTGCATCTTATAGGTCAAACACTGTTTAGTCACTGTGGATAGAACAGTAAACGTTATACACAAAAAACCCCAGTGCAATTCCTCATGGGCCTTTACATCTCTTGTTCCTTCTACCCAGAGAACTAGTCTACTCCCCCAGCTAATCTACGGGTCCCGTTTTGGTGCTTTATTCCTTCCCCCAAAGAACTTACTACCTTCAGACACACCATTTTTCTGCCTTTCTTATATGATGTTTTTCATTTTTCTTTGTTTCTTATTTTCCTTTATCTTCCTTCTCACTTTGTGTCTGTGTCTTTCTTTCTTTCCTTCTCTGCCCCTTTCTCGTATTCCTTGTCTCTCCTCTTTTTCCCTACCCTCTGTTCCTTCCCGTCTGGCAGTTTGTCTGTCCTTCTGTCTTTATACCCACTCTAGAATGTAAACTCTACAAGGGTGTAAAGTTTTTGTCTGTTTTCTTCACTGCTTTATCATGGCACCTAAAACAGGTGGTAGTGTTCAATAAGTATCAAACAGCTATTAGTCCCTGCTATCCTGGAGCTTACATTTTCTCTTTGAATGTAAGATCTGACGATCAGTGCTCAGAGGGTAGAATCTTAGAATCAAGGCCAAGTATTAATTTTGGAAATCTAAGTTCAAGGTGCATAAACCAGAAGCTAAGGATCAAAGATCCTATTAGGAGGTAGGAGGTCAGGAGGGGTCTGTCTGAACCACAGCTCTAACAAAAGTCTCAGGACTAGGGCCAAGGAGATCAAATCGAGTTTTGGGATCAACGGATAGGGAGTTCTCCGAAACAGTTCAAGAAAGGAAGGTCAGAGAAATTAAAGGTTTAGGGGCAGAGTTGGATAGGAAATTGGTTTTACTAAAGGTTAGGATTGGGGGTTAGAGATCAGAAAGTCGAGCATACGAAGTTAGATTTAGAAGTGAAAGGTTAGGAAGCCGGGATCAGAGACTAATAGGGAATCAGACGTCGGATCCTAGAGCCCGGTTTGGCAGCCTAAGTTTCACTCACGTGTCCCCATCCTCACTGACGTAGCCGAAGACGAGGGGCGCCCACGACAGCCCCGGGCCCAGCTCGGCGCCCAACCCCGGTCCTCCGGGTGCTGATGCGTCCGGGCCCAGAGAGCCCAGGCCGCTGTCGCACCATTCGTCGGCCTCCGGCGCTTTCCCCAAGCACGCGACCCCGGCCATGGCCCCCCAAGCCTCAGGGGCCCCAGCAGCCGCCGGCCTGTAGCTAGGCTCTGCCTGGAGCCCCAGCGCTTCCGCCCTACGGGGAATTCCCCAACACTCCCCCTTAACTTAACCAATCAAAGTGAGCCAAAGAGCATATGCCCCGCCCGCTTACCATATTGTGACAAATCAGAGTATTCAGATGGACTGCAGCTCTCTACCCATTCACACATTTTCCGGGCGCCCTTTACCAACATGGCTGCCTGCGCGGAGCACTCTGGGACTCGTAGTCCGGCCCTCGCGTGTCTTCTTAACCTAAGAGCGGCCTGAGCCAGTCGCTATCGAGAGCCTGTACGCCTCCTTGATGATTTCTGGGAGTTGTAGTTCTTTGCCCTATCTCTGCCCCTCCTGTTTCCGGTGCCGTCACGGGACAGAGCAGTCGGTGACAGCCCCGAGGGCCCCCGCCCCGCGCCCATGGCCGAGCCGGATCGTGAGTCGGGGGCCCCGGTGGGAGGGTCGGGCCGGGCCGGGCCGCGCCGGGGCCTGGCTGAGGGCTGCAGGCCCCGGGGCCCGAGGACGGGCATGGTGGGGCTGGAGACTGGGGCCGCATGGAGGGGAGTGGGATTCGGGGCAAGGTTGGGAGGGGGGGTGTCGTTGCTAAGTGATCCATCTTGCTTGGTTGGTGGGTTTCTGGGTCGCGAGCTTTTAAGTGTCCGTTTGCCACGTCCCCCAAGTTCCTAATGATCGCGTGTTTCTCGCACCTTGGTTGCTGAGGACCCTCGTTGCTAAGGACTTAGGTTGCCGCGGACCCGGTTGCTAAGGGTACCTGGTTGTTAGGGTACCTGTATGATGCTAGGGAACCCCTGGTGCCCCCCTCCTATCTCTTCCCTCTAGTTCCTGTGCCTCTCCTGAACATGCCATCCCCACTGCGCCTCCTCTCCTAAACTTGTCTCTACTCGGAGTATTTTCTTATATCCTCTATTCCTTTTTAAACTTTCTCTGTTAGTAAACCTAACCCTCCCTGCACACACACACACACACACACAAACACTATTTCCTTCCTCACTTCTAAGTCTTCCTCCATGTCCGGTATGCTTTGCTTTCTCCTGCCTCTCCTAAACCTTCCAGTCCCAGCCTCCTTGTCCCTCACTGACCACTTCTGACAGCACTGTTTACTCTAACGTGGTCTTACTGACCACTTCTGACAGCACTGTTTACTCTAACGTGGTCTGCTTTCCCCATCCCTTCTCTCCCTCCCAACCCAGTGTAATTAGCTTGATGGGCCTTCTTGCTCCCTGCCCCTCTGCTTTGAATACCTTCATTCCCACTTAACCATGCCCCCTACTGTAACCACATCTGCTCCCCCTCCTCCCCCAGCCTCTGACCCTCTGGAGACCCAGGCAGGGAAGGTGCAGGAGGCTCAGGTGAGATTTGGGGAAGGGTGGAGGGAAGGAGAGAGATGGACTTGTTCCCACACCTCACACGGGGTGGGGGGGGGGGAGGTGGCAGAGGGGAGACAGTCACCCCAGGGCCCTAAGCTCACTGCCCCAGTCCCTTGCCCCAACTCCTGGTTCAGTCTCCTGGGGAATGGTGGATTCTGGGGACTGTCGGGGAAGGGTGTGCAGCCTCAACTTCAGGCCTACCCTCCCAAATTCTTCTCTTTCCTTGCTCCCTCCCCGTATCCTTTCGGAACCTCATTGATGCTGGGCATGGAAGATTTTGTCTCTGAATGCACAGATCTCACAGACAAGTGACTGGAAATGACCCTCCAGGGTGATTATGAAAGTAGCTCAAGGCAGAGTAAACTTTGTGGGGTCACAGAGGCTCTGGCCAATCTGTTCCCTGAGTGAATCCACAGGCTGGCCTAGGAGTCAGACTGTGGTGCAGACACCTCACAGTAAGTGAAGAATGACTTAGAATTGTCTTACGCAGTGTGACAAATGGCGTTCCACGCAGAGTGTACAGGTTGTGTGAAGACTGGAGGGCACAAAGGGTGTGGTGCGGTCAGTAGCCTGGTGGCTGGGGGTGGTTAGTTAATTGTAGCTGAGGTTAGCATTTATTGAGTACTTATTCCAGCCAGCTCCTCTGCTCGGGTCTCTGTGTACATTTCATTTCATCTTCCCAGAATCCCTTGCAGGGGGCAAGGTCTACTGGGGCCATTTTACAGATGAGGAATCTGAGGCAGAGCTTTTAGGTAACTTGTCCT
The DNA here is from genome assembly GCF_964662115.1 of Mustela nivalis. Lineage (NCBI taxonomy): Eukaryota > Metazoa > Chordata > Mammalia > Carnivora > Mustelidae > Mustela > Mustela nivalis. Next base: position 44,566,100 of record NC_139037.1, on the reverse strand, counting down.
CTATCTTCCTCACCTCCTCTGCCCCTGCTAGAAGAGCAGGGACTGTTTTTGCAACCCAGGGCACTCTGCAGGTTGCCTTCCAGAAACTTCAGGAAGAGGTAGCCAGGCCGCCTCACAGAGACCTGAAGGCCCCACCAGCATCTCTAGGTCCTGCTACAGCCAAGTTGCTCCCACATGCTGGGCAGGGCCCTCAAGTCCTTCCACAGAGCCTCACTGTCTGCAGTCTGAAAGGATGCCAACCCCCCCACCCAGAGATGCAAGATCACCATTCAGATGTAGGGCAGCGTGGAAGCTGAGAGGAAGGCCCCTGACAGGTGCACAGCAGGGCCACCCTGAGGGTCTGAAAGCTCCCTTTTGGGCTGGGATTTCTCCCTCGCCTGGCTCCGATGGCTCAGCCACTGTCACAGAGAAAGGTTTAATGTTAAAAAGGGATCCTCAGTCCCAGAAAGAGAGATTTGAGGGTGTAAATTGCAGCATTGTCTGTGATAGGGCAACACTGGAAACAGCCCAAGTGGCTGTCAGTAAGCGGGTTAAATGAACTATGGCTCATCCTTACAATGTAACACTATAGCCTTACAATATAACACTATGTAGCTTTTTTAAAGGAGGAGGTAGATCTATAGTATATTGTTCTGCGGAAGAGGCAAGGTGCAGTGTTGTACCGTGGCACGGACCCATTTCTGGAAAATGAATGAGTTTTGAATGCAGAGAAAAAATCTAGAGTCATTACCACTGTACTGTGAATGGTGGTTATCGTGACAGGGGTGGGTGAGGGAACTAGAGGCAAGTGTCTCAAGTCACACATGGTCTCATGATCAAAGTTTTTACAAAACCTATGGAAGAGCAATTTAAAATTTTTAAATATGTTTGGAAGAATGGTTCCTATTCCAAAAGGCTTGAAACCAGAGCAGAGAATAATTTGGGGGAGGAGTCTTAAGCAGGAGACTGCATTGGTCAGAATTGTGCTTTTGTGAGGTCCACTGCAGGGCCCAGCCCTGGTGTAGTGCACAGTGAGTATCCATCATTCAGTGGTGGATAGTTCTGGAGCTCCTGTCAGGGCCAGGCCCTGTTCCCGGCACGGGGTATCCACCGGTAAACACGAAAACTCCCTGCCATCTTGGAGCTGACATCATGGTGGACTCCATTCCCGGTGGTGATCTGATGGTTATAGACTGGAGAAGCCAGTGAGAAGGGCACTTGGAGCAGAGGGCAGGGTGGGCTGACAGAGCCAGGCAGTCACCTGGAGGGTGGTAACATCCATTGGGGTGGAGGCCGAGGCTGAGAGCTTAGGGAGGAGGCCAGGACAGGGCCCCCAGAGGGAGGACTGGCTGGACCAGGTAGAGCTCTGGGGAGGAGACATATTAGGGCAGGAGGGCGGGTGAGGGAGACAAAGACTGGGGGACAGAAGCCACACTGAGATAAGACCTAGGAGGAAGGACAGGTTTAGGAGGGATGCTATGACCAAGATTGAGATGTGGTGGGAGAGGGAGGCCAGGGGTCACTTCAGCAGAGGTATCCAGGAGGCTGCAGGAGTCCCAGATCTGGAGCTAGGAGGTGGCATTATCAACGCCTAACCCAAGACCATTGGCACAGATGAGGCAGCTAGCCCAGGAAAAGTGGAGAGAGGAAGTAGGAGGGCGAGGGCAGCTCGGAGTCTCAGATCTGCAATCTGGGAGCCTGGCCGAGGGGAAGAGTAGATAATGACAGGGAGGGGTTGGAAAGGTGGAGCCCGGGGCTTCAGGAAGGAGGGCTAAGGGCCCCAGGGTGAGGACTGGGGCATTTCCACTGGGGATATTCATAGAAGTGACTTTGATGAGGAGGGCAGCAAGCCCACACTACAGGGGACAGGTGGGGATGCAAGGCAAAGACATGGGACACCAGGCACTTCTGACACTTACCCACTGGGTGCCCCTTGGAGCGCCTCCCTTAGGCTAATGCTTCATGTCAGAGAGCCCTCTGAGGCAGTGCCATATCCTCTGAGCTCCATGTCCAAGATGAGGGCCATCAAACTCAAAACAGCAAAGAACATGAGCTCCTCAGGAGCAGTGGGACCACGTGTCCAACCCATGCAGCCCATCCCAGAGCCTGCACACTGTCCCCCGACCACCCCTCTCTTCCTTGGGCCCACTTCCAGCCAGAGCCTTTCCCCCAAACCCGGGTGCCATCCTCCTCTCTCTTCCCTCGCTAATCCCACTTCTGGGGCCTGGCCACCCCACCCCAACCCCTTCCAGGACTCAGATTCAGACTCTGAGGAAGGAGCCACTGGTGGCGAAGCAGAGAGTGAGTATCTTCCCTGGGAGTGGGGTTCTGGGGGAGCAATTTAGGGCAGGGATGTATTTGCTACCCCTCACCTCCACTGAGGGTGACATTCTAAGTATGTCTGTTGGGTGCAATGCCAGCACCTAGAGGACCCTGACTGTGGGAGGGTGGGGGATCCCAGGGCGGACTGGGGCACTCAGGGCCCCAGGGCTCCTGGGCTGAACACCCACCCTCCTGTTCTCTCTTTGCTTTTTGGCCAGTGGACTTCCTGCGGAACTTCTTCTCCCAGACACTGGGCCTGGGCACCCAGAAGGAGCGTTTGCTGGATGACCTGACCCTGGAAGGGGTGACCCGCTACATGCAGAGCGAGCGCTGTAAGTCCCTGCCCTGCCTTTCACCACTTGCCCTGCTCCTGGCCCCATGTGACTTCTCAGCTGCCACCACTTGAACCGTCACACCTTTTGCTACCAAGTAACAAGAAACCCAACTCCCACCGGCTTAGGCCAAAAAGAGAGCATTGACCCTGTAACTAAAATCCAGCATTAAGCATGGCTGGATTCAGAAGCTTCCGTGTTGTCAAAGATCTTAACCCCCTCTGGCGCCGGTTTTCTGCGTGGAGGTGAAGGAGGCTCCTGGTGGTACCACATGTCAGTTCCACTAGCCTAGTATCTCCTTCCAGGGGTTCAAGCGAAAGGGCAGAGATCGCGCGCGCCCCAATTGGGCCAGGTTGGGTCACACTTCTACCACAAACCAATCACCTTGTCTATCCCTGATTGGCCAGACGTGGGTCACACCTCCATTGCTGATTGGCCAGGCCTGTTTGACAGACTGAAGACGCTACCAATAATAATTACCCCAGAACGTGCCTAGGGGGTGCAACCCAGGAACAGAGAGGGAAATGCCCGGAAGAGGGGCCGGGAGGAGAGCAAGAGCCGCGTGCCCTGGGACCACTATTACCGGAAGTGTGTTTTGGAGTGCTGTGTAGATGCCTCTCTACTAGGTCACCATGTCATTTCTATTTCTTGCTGAAAGTTGAGGTCACCAGAGTCTGAGAAACCGGGCCCTCAGCAGTCCTCAAGTAGAACAATTGACCCTTTGAGGGTCCTGAACAGCCTTTTGTTGAGGACGTCTTCTCCCATTTCCCTGTCCTCCAGCTGCTGCCGGCTCCCTGCTCAGGCGTCCAGGCTTGCTGCCCTGAGCCTCCCACTCTCCCAGGCCAGGCCGGGCAGCTGTCTGCAGACATCTCCCCAAAGAGAGCACAGGCAATGGCCGCAAAGCTCTGGTTCTTTCCATCCTCCCACACTTGGGTTTTAGGACAGTGGGCTCACGAGGCTGCCCGTGAGGGGCACAGTGAAGAACGATAGCTGACTGAGCCCTCACCATTTGCCAGGTGCTGGGCTAGGCTAGAGGTCCTCTCCTTCAACCTTCACACTATACCTATGAGGTTGTTCACAGACAGGTGTGGACAGAGGAGGAAGTGGAGGCACAGAGAGGTTGGGACTCCGTGCAGGGTCACACAGCTGGCAGGAGGCAGTCAGGACTCCACCCCAGGCTTCCCCGAATCCAGAGCACACGCTGCCTCCTGTGTGGCCCCAGCTAGCTCCAGCTGGGCCTAGCCCAGTGGCAACCCCGAGACAAAGCCAAGGGCTTCATCCCCCTTGCTGTCCTCCTTCGCATGGGACGCCCCAGAGGTTCCCAGTTCAGGGGCTTCACACTTGGGGCTGGCCATCAGCTGATGGGCAGATGCCTGGGTTCTGCATGGCCAGGCTGCCCAGCAGGTGCTGATAAGACAACAGAGCTATTTCCGCACAGCCCTGAATGTTTGCAAAGTGATTCGACTCCTACCACACCTTCCCATCCTTTTTTCTGAAAGCCAGAAGAAAAGCAGAGGAACAAAGTGCTCATACGCGTACAAACCCTGGGTCTCAAGAGGTACAATTGCCTCAGAGAATAATAGCAGACACATACGTAGTGTTTGCTCAGTGCTGGGCGCTGATCTAAGCTTTACACGAATGAATTCATTCTCTCGACAGCCCCATGAAGCCAGTATTGTAATTATGCCCATTTAACAGAGCAGGAAGCTGGAACCCAGAGGGGGGAGCTGAACTAAGACCCCCCCCCATACCCCCATCCGCCAGCCCCAGCTGGTGAGCAGGAGAGCTAGGATCCAAGCCCTCTTATCTACCAGCTTTCACTGGGTGAGAGCCAAGAGGGGCAAATCTTTGGTCTTCACCAGAAAATGATCAGACTTCCAGTGGCTGGTGTGTGTTTGATTATAGAGGAAAGGAATATGCTGAAGGAACATGCTAGAAATAGATGGTCATTCAAGATTGTGTCCAAAAGGTGAGGTTAGGCCAGAGATTTTTCCCAGTGATCTGTAGCTCTTCCGGGGGAGACCCCCACCACCACTGCCCAGCCTTCTCACTAAGAGCTCATGTGTTTTTGTATAGATCTAGGAGGGGAAACTTCTCTCCAAGTGGCCTTTTCTCAAATCTGTCCAAGTTGGTATAATTTGAAACCGTCATTTCCTTGTCCCCCTCTGCCACCAGTTGACTGCATGATCCTTCCCCTGTCTGAGCCTTGGTTTTCTCATCTGTAAAGTGGGGGTGTTAACCTCCCCTTCCCCCTGAGATGATTGGGAAGACCATTCATGCATCTGAAATGCTGGCACTGAGGAAACGACATCGGGGGCTGTGATGGGTGCTGTTATTTGGGGGCCGAGCATACTGTCACGTGATGCAGAAACTCCTCTCCTCCAGGTCGCAGGGTCATCTGTTTGGTAGGAGCTGGGATCTCCACATGTAAGTGCCTCCCCTCCCTCCTCATAACTACTCCCACATTTGGGGACCCCCTTACAGGGACTGGAGGGAGCCGTGTCTGTGCCTTTGATGGGGAGGGATTGATGGGGTATAGATGGAGGTCCCTGACCCATTGCTCCACACCTCACCCCCCGGCCCACAGCTGCTGGCATCCCTGACTTCCGCTCCCCATCCACTGGCCTCTACGCCAACCTGGAGAAGTACCATCTTCCTTACCCGGAGGCCATCTTTGAGATTGGCTACTTTAAGGTATGTGCTCCCCAGGCAGGAAGGTCTGTAATGGGGAGGGAATGGGATCGCCTGACTCCAACTCTCAGTTCACCAGGGGCATCTGGGTGCCCACCTGCCCTCTGGCTCTCTCTCCCACAGAAACACCCAGAGCCCTTCTTTGCTCTCGCCAAGGAACTCTATCCTGGGCAGTTCAAGGTGAGCTTTCTTGCCGGGCACTCAGGAAAGCTTGGGGGGCAGCAGGCATGGGAAAGGCTTCTTCTGGGGCTCTTCAGACAAATATCCCATGATCATAAAGGACATGGGCTCCAGGCCACGTGGGTCCATGTTCTGGTCCCTCATTTCCTACTCTTGTGACCTGGAGCCTCAATTTTCCCATCTGTGAAATGGGGCCAGTGATGCTCCCGAGGCCAGTGTGATGAGTCCATGATGTAAGAAAGCCAGAGTGTCTGGAACACTTCCTGGCATGAGGTAATGTGCAGCAAATGGGCTCTGTCATGATGGGCACTGTTCCGCTTGCCCCCCCCCTTCCAGCCGACTGTCTGCCACTACTTCATCCGCCTGCTGAAGGAGAAGGGGCTGCTGCTGCGCTGCTACACGCAGGTAGGCGGCCTCAGGCTCCCCGGGGGTCAGGGGAGGGCTGGCCGTGTGCATCCTGGCACCCCTGGGGCCTGAGAGCCCGGGCCGCTGAGTTCTTGCTGTGTGACCTGCAGGGAGCCCCTGCACCTGCCCTCAGCCTCAGTTTCCCCTTCCCCTTCCCCTCAGCCGCAGTGGCCAGAACAGTTTGGCCTTTCAGGGCCGCACATCTTAGGGGCTACACTTTGCACAGTAGATTTCCGGGTTGGTTAGGGTTTTTAGCAGATGGCCATGGGGTAACTGGCTCTGGCAAAATCAGTACACAACACCCGTTTCCCAGCGGGCGGACGGAGAGTCTCGAGAAAGGGGCATCTTTTTGACATTAGGCTTGCGTGTGCCACGGGCCTTGGCTCGTACATGTCAGGAGCTGAGTCGAGGGCCTTGCCCTGGGGCTCTTTGGCAAGGACGGCTCACATCGTGGGTTTCTGGACTAGTCGACAAGACGTTTCCAGCGTCTTACACCTCACTGTAAAGGCAGTCGGTGCCCCTACCTTTGCTTTAGGAATGTGTGTTTTATGAATGCAGATGAATACATGAAATTGAAATTACAAGGCGTCAGTAACAGTGACATCGTGCTGTAAATGATCCCTCAGGGCGCTCCTCGGGGGGCCCAGTCTGTTGAGTGCCCAACTCTTGGTTTCTACTCAGATCATCGTCTCAGGGTGGTGAGATCGAGCTCTATGCTCCGAGGGAAGCCTGCTTAAAATTCTTTCTCTCCCTCTGCCTCCGCCTTTCTCCTCCCTGTGTGCTTGCACTCGCTCTCTCTCTCTCTCTCTCTCTCTCTAAAAGAAATAAATGTTTTTTTTAAATGATACCTTAGAACCCAAAATTTAAAAAGAGAGAATACTTGACTATAACTGGGCATTCTAACATTTTCTTCCTGCACCTGGCAATTTGGAGCCTGCCAGCCTGGGAAGCCGCCACCAGGGGGAGGATGAATTTCTTCCTAAGTACTGATTTCTCAAATGGGGGCAGGAGTCCACTGCCTAGGACTGGTGGTGGTGACCTGAGAAAGGACAGCCTCTTCTTTCCAGGAGGAGCTCCCGCTCAGGATAAACCTAACCTTTCTTCCCAGAGGCCATTTTATCCACAGGACGTGGCTCAGACATGATAAACACAGCTTTCTCCAAGCCAAGGGCCCCCCTGTGCTTGATTCCATGAAATCCACACTGCAGCCCTGCTACTGTCATCTTCTGTCACAAGTGTTTACCCAGTGTAGGCCCCGTGCCAGGCCCTGCTGGCGGCGACATCCCTGCCCTCCTAGAGCTGACAGTCTGCTGTGGGGAGAGAGAGACAGTGGACATGATGGTTAGGAAGCAGAGCTAGGGGGTCATGATTAAGCAGGAGAGGGAATTAGAAGTGTTGCGGGGGGGTGCTGTTGTCAACAGGTATCGGGGAAGGTCTCACTGAGAAGTGCGCGTTTAGACAAAGACCTCCAGGAGGGGACAGAGGGAGCCACGGTATCATCTGGGGGGAGAGTGTGTTCCAGGCAAAAGGAACAGCCAGGGCAGAGGTCCTGAGGTGAGACTGTATTTGGCTCAAGTGAACAGAGAGGACAGCAGGATAGAATAGGGGGGGGGGGGGGGACAGGGACTAACTATGTGGGGTCTTGGGGCCGCAGGAAGGGCTAAGTGAGAGGGAGCCACAGGAGGGCTCTGAGCAGGGTGGAATATGACCTGACCCAGGGGTCCCCCTGGCTGCATGTCCAGGACCTACTGGGAGTGGTGAGGAGGGGGGCACAGAGACCAAGGAGGAAACTGCCCTGACGGTGGAAGCAGATGGGTCGCTCTTCTGGGAAGCGAGTGTCCCCTCCTGGCAACAGTGACTGTGCAGCTTTAACTGCACACACATCAGCAAAATGGCTGATGACAGAAAACAGACAACCGTGGCGGGAGTGAGGGGGGAAGCATTCCCCTCTCATGTTTCAAGACACCATTTTGTTTTGTTTTCTCCAAGCTTGTCACCCTCTCCGTCAACCTCAGTCACTTTTTGAGTCACTGACCCAGTTTTCTGGAACACCCTGTCTTCACCTCTTTCCGGATTGTGATGGTGTTGCGCTTCTGGGGCCGTGTACAAGAGCTGTTTTTATCCCCAGATGCAAGTCTCCATCCAAACACGTGAACAGTTGCCCTGTTCGCTCAAGCCCCTGCGATCTCCACAGCAAAGCGGCTTCTAAATATATTCATAGCATTTAGCCTACACGTGGGGCTTGTACTTGACTTTCTGCCACTTAACTCCCTGTGTGGAAGACTCTTCCATATCCACACCCACATAGCATCTTCCTACCCTCCCTCCTTCCCTGCCTGCCTGCCTTCCTCTCTCTCTTCTTTCTTTCTTTTTTTCTTTTCTTGATTTTAAGTAACCTCTCCACCCAAAGTGGGACTCGAACTCCCAACCTCGAGATCCAGAAACGCACGCTCTAGGGAGTGAGCCAGCCAGGCACCCCCAACTACATGCTTCTTCAAAGCTGCTGTTGCCTTTGTGTCCATCAGGGGGACACTGTGTTTTGAAACAAAAAGGGAGCCATGGTTTAAAAAGCAAGGGATTTCCGTTGACAATCAGACTTCAGTCTCCTCCTGCAGATTGAGAAGAACTGCCAGCCCTCCTACCCCCACCCCGGGCAGGGGTTGGGGGGCAGTGAGCACTGGGCCGGAGCTGGACAGTGCTCACCCTCACCTTGCCCTGCTTGCTGCCACACACCCAGGCAACATGTCACTGTACCACCCTGCATTCATCACCGCCTGTCCTCTAGGAGAGAGCATCCTGGGGCCGTACTCCCCAGCCCCCAGCTTCCCTCCCTAGAAGCCCCTATTGTTGCTGGCTTCTCCTTTCACCTTTATTTTTGTTTTAAATATTTTATTTCTTTATTTGACAGACAGCACAAGCAGGGAGGAGGGGCAGAGGGAGAGGGACAAGCAGACCTGCTGAGCAGGGAGCCACATGTGGGGCTTGATCCCAGGTCTCCAGGATCATGACCTGAGCTGAAGGCAGAGGCTTAACCCACTGAGCCACCCAGGCATCTGTGTATCGCCTTTCAAAATGGTGTATACACCGGCAAACAAATACACACCTTCATATATAGCTTTGCTACCACCTTTGTTCTCCTGTGCCTTTTAATCTCTTGAAGGGATCATTTCCATATCAGGACATGTAGGACAGCCTCATTCTTTTCCCATTCGAGGTTTTTTAAATCAGAAGTGGCCTCAGAACAACAGAGGCAGCTTAGTGTTTTTTTTTTTACACACTATTTAATTATTTGCATGCACACTGCTTCCTCACATGTGAGCAGGGCCATAGACTGAGTCAAGTAACAAAGGCAAAACTAATGCAGGGTTGGGAGAGGAAGAGCTCCAGAGAGAGTCTGGGAACAGTGGCTCTTGTCTGCACGTTTGGGGAACAAGCTGATTGCTGGCAGGGAGCGGAGACAAGTGCTTGGGGCCATCTGCCCCTGAAAGAGAACCCTTTTGGTTGTGCATGGAGCTCAGGGAGGCCGTGCCAGGTCAGCTGTGGGCTGCACATGACCCGCCATCTCGGGGTGGCGTCTGGCCGTGTGCTGTGGGCTCCGTCAGCTCCATCAGCACCTGTCTCTGCAGCATTCCTCACGGGCAAACAAAAGCTGCTCCCGGGGGGGCTGCGTGCTTTAAGAAAAATGAGAGAGCACATATGTCAATGTGGAAGGGAAGAATAGTCCTGCTGGTTTAATGAGGAATCTATCCGTGTCTTAAAAGAATGCCAATGAATGTGCCGTCTGTGAAAACAGACCACAGTAAGACACCCAACTGCTGATTATGAAAACAGTGATTGAAACCAAATAAACCCTCCCGATTCACTTATTTCTGTTACGGCTCAGCCAGGGGTGCCACAGACAGTTGTGCAGGTTGGTTACTGCACAAATGCCACATCCAAGGGCGCTCTTATTTCCAACAGAGACATTATAGGCTTCCCCATCAGTGCCATCAAAATTTCTGGCAGGTGGCTCTAACGTCATGTGGTCCTAACAAAAACAAATTTTCTGAGAAATGGAAACAAAGTGGCCCAACTATGCAGAAACACTCCATCTGGGCTGACAGTGGCAGTGGGCCTGGGCTCACAGACGTATGACTTTGGGCCCCACCTTTAACCATCTGTGACTTTTCCACTTGATCGGCCCCCCCTGAGAGTGAGCAGAGGGGTTTATAGGCACACCCGGCCCCCTTGCTTCTCCCTCCCTCCCTCCTCCCTCTCTCCCCTTTGTTTCTCTTCGCAGGGCCCTGCTCTGCCTTCTTTCCCGGTTGCCTCACTCCTGAGCCTTTTCCCTCTGTCTCCCCCCAGAACATAGACACCTTGGAGCGAGTGGCAGGGCTGGAGCCTGAGGACCTGGTGGAGGCCCACGGCACCTTCTACACCTCGCACTGCATCAGCCCCCTCTGCCGGCGGGAGTACTCGCTCAGCTGGATGAAGGGTGAGGCGCCCAAGGTCATCCACGGTCATCCACGAGGGCAGGCCTCGTGGGTGCCCCGTGTCTGCTCCCTGGGGCCTCCAGGTGGTGGGCACCCGTTCCATCCCACTCTGTGGCTCTTTTTAGCTGCTGACAGCAGCGCCCTGGAGACCTGAGGCAGCGGGCAAGATTCACTGCTCCGACACCACCTCCCAGCCAGGGTATAATGGAACCAGGTCCCACACCCCGTCCAGCCACACACAGAGACGTGTGTTGGGATAGAGGCCACCAGAGTATCCCACAGTCTGTTCTGTGAGGTCATAAGGCCCCAGCTCTTAATCCTGTGAGGGGCTCTGACCTTACCTTGCACAAGGGGGCCCGCAAGGGCAAACCCAACTACCTTCGAATCCAAATGTGCACTGTCCAGTATGGCGGCCACAACCGCATATGGCTCTTGGGCACTGACAGATGTGCCCAACAGTACCAAGGACCAGAATTTGTAATTTTACACCATTTTTAGTAATTTCAATGTTAAAAGCCACACACAGCTGGGATGACCAGATTGGACAGGACTGTGTGAGAGCCACGGGGTCCAAAGGCCCGTGAGTCAGAGTCCGTGGAATGTGAAGCTGGACACAGGCCTGGTTCGGGGATGAAGGCTGGGGGCCCTCCCTAGGGGTGCAGACAATAGGGCTTGTTAGAGTCACTGTCCTGGTTCACGGAAGGGCAGAGAGTCCAGAAAAGGGGGAAAAGAAAAGTCAGCCAGTTTTTTCTCAGAGGCCAGTGAGAGGCTTGTCTGACGTCCACTGTACTGTTCGGAAGCCCCGTGTTTCACCCTGGCAGGCCATTCCTGACATTCTTTGTGCTGATCTCACAAAGCCTCCGGTGTCCTGTGTCCGTGTGAGACAGGGACAGCTTCGGCGTTTGCGGTGGGGCCCCCGGGGGGGTGGGGGGTGGCCTTCTGCTCAGATGCCAGCTGACCGCTGCTGGGAGAGGCTTCCAGAATAGCTCAAGGGCGCACAGCTGGGGGGAACGGACCACGAACACCACCCCATTGTGTGCCCCTCCCAGCGATGGCGCCTGCAGCCGCCACACACTCTCCACCACTGTCAATGCCGTCAGGTTTTTAAGGACATTACAAATGGCACAACAGGGCTCTGTATGTGTCTGCTGAAGGAATGAATGAAGAGTTGAAAAAATGAGCTCATATTCTGTGGGTTGGTTGCAAGAGACAGAATGCTTTTCAAGATTCCTTAATCAATAAGCAATAAGGAGTATGATTGTCATAAGACCAGGGGCGCGTGTGTGTGTGTGTGTGTGTGTGTGTGTGTGTGTGTGTGTGTAGGTGTCTGTCCCAGAACCCAAGGATGGGAAGCAGCTGGGCCTGCGAATGTATCCCAGGATCGTCTGCAGAGTCTTCCCTTTCTCTGACACCCGGCCTGGGACTCACCAGGCCTCTCCCCCACAATAAAATAGAGCCGTCCCGCAAGACCCACTGGGAGAGCTTTCCTGCCCAGGTCGGGGGTTGCCGAGATCCAGTTACCCCTGCAAAGGGCAAACGCTTACTCATTCACCTGTTCTTTTGTTTATTCTTTAAGTCATTAGCCGTAGCCTTGTGCTCGGAGCCACCCCCGGAATCCTGGGGAGGTCGGGGGGGGGGAGAGGGAGGACAGCTTTCCTAGAAGGGCGAGCAGGGCAAACACCCCAGGGAACCCCCTGACTGAGGTGTGTTCGTGGACAACGAAGGCTGGCCGCAGCCCCAGGCCCCAGCCCAGAGTCACTTACCTTCTTCTCTCCCTTCCCCTTCCCCATGCCCAGAGAAGATCTTCTCAGAGGTGACTCCCAAGTGTGAGAAATGTCACAACGTGGTGAAGCCTGGTGAGCCTCGGGGCCAGGGGCCCAACCCAGAGAGATTTGGGCTGGGACCCCCACCCCTCCATGAGCCCCTTCCCAAGAAGGCCACCCTCCCTCCCTGACCAGTGCCCCAGATCTGTCCCCACCGCTCCACTGCTCCCAGCCCTCAGGCCTGCCTCTGCTCCTGCCCTGTCTCTCATTCTCTCTCTCTCTCTGATCCTGCCTCTACCTCCCGTTTCACCTTCTCTTTCTGTCTCTGTGTCTGTCTGTCCCCCTGCCTCAGACATCGTGTTCTTCGGCGAGAACCTCCCAGCAAGATTCTTCTCCTGCATGCAGTCAGTAAGTGGCCCTGGGCCCCCCCACGTGGGGGCAGATGGCCTCCCCAATTAGCTGCAGATGGGGTGTTGGGAAGCAGCCCAGCCCCCACCGAGCCCCTGGAGCCCTCACTGGCCACGCCCCCCTCACAGGACTTCCTGAAGGTGGATCTCCTCCTCATCATGGGCACGTCCCTACAGGTGCAGCCCTTCGCATCCCTCATCAGCAAGTAGGTTGGGACGGGGCGGGGGCGGGGGCTAGGGACTGGGGGAGCCAGCACAGGTCCTCACCGCCGAGCTCGCCATCCCTCAGGGCACCCCTCTCCACCCCACGCCTGCTCATCAACAAGGAGAAGACTGGGCAGGTAAGTTGGCTTTTATTTGAGCCCCCCTCTGATTTTCCCTCCTCTTCTTCCTCACAGGGGTCCCACATTCCCTTTCACTGGGACCCCCAACTCAGAACCAGGAGTTCTAGAATCCAGATTCCAGGTCACCTGGACTCTGGTTCTACAGGCATCTGGGTCACTTGGGACCCTTCTGAGCAAGGGACAGAACCCAACTCGAAGCGACTTAAGCCAGGATTGGAATGCTGTGCCTCGTGCGAGGGAAGAGTCGGGGCAAGCCGGACCCAGGGCTCGCAGCCCAGCATCGGGAGGCGCCCATTCCTGCTTTCAGCTCTTTTCCTGAGGTGGCCTCGCTCCCTCATCCCTGGGGAGGGATGGTTCCTCGAACAGGCCAAACATGCCATGGGCCAGGCACTGTTCCAAGCACTTTGTTTTATTTATTTATTTTATTATTTTAAGTAGGTTTCAGGCTCAGCATGGGGCTTGAACTCAACCCTGAGATTAAGAGTCATGTGCTCTACTGACTGAGATGGCAGGTGCCCCTAAGTACTTTCTAAGTATTCACCCACTGATAGTACCCTGCTAGGAGCAGTTTGGTGATAGCCCCCCCACTCTACAGATAAGGAAACTGAGGTTCAGGGAGGCCAGGGCACTTGAGTGAAGTCACAGAGCAGGGAACAGAGCCAGGCTACCTGGTCCAGGGTCTGTGTTCTGAGCTGCCCCCCAACCCCCACCACCACAGACTGACCCTTTCCTGGGGATGATGATGGGCCTCGGAGGAGGCATGGACTTCGACTCCAAGAAGGCCTACAGGTGAGTCCTGGGCCTGCAAGGGTTCCAGCCGAAGTGGGAGGGAAGGTGAGAAGGCACACTGAGTGGGAAGGGCAGGCAGGGGCCGGGGACAAGCCCGGGTGCTCTGACTCTCCCACCCACAGAGACGTAGCCTGGCTGGGTGACTGTGACCAGGGCTGCCTGGCTCTTGCCGACCTCCTCGGATGGAAGGTAAGGAATCTGGGCCACCCCATCCCACCTGGAGCCCCACCCCTAGACCCCTGCCCCTCAGATCCTCTGACTCCATGATGTATGGTGAGCTCTGACCTCTGTGAACTTTGCCCCCTGCAGAAGGAGCTGGAGGAGCTCGTCAGGAAGGAGCATGCCAGCATTGATGCCCAGGCAGGATCGGGGAGCCCCAGCCCCAACCCCAACACTTCAGCTTCCCCCAGGAAGTCTCCACCTCCCGCCAAGGAGGAGGCCAGGACCTCAGAGGGAGAGCGGCCCCAGTGACAGCTGTGGCTCCTGGGCAGAACTCTCGCAGAGCCCCCACCAGCCCTGGCCCCCTCTAACTTGCAGCTCTTGTCTGGGGAGCTCAGAACGTTTCCCCAGTCTCTTAACCACCCCCAAAACTGAGGTCCCGCCCTCTGACCCTGGCAAACCTCTAACAGCACCCAGGAGCCGAGGCCTGGGCAGCCGGGCTGTAACAGCCCGCAGTCTCTAACCACCCACTGGGATGGGGGTCAACTGCTAATCTCTAACTGCTCCAAGGGCCAGGACTGCCTCTAAACTTCTAACTGTTCCCGACAGGGGCCCCAGGCCTCCCCAGGGCTCTCCATGTCCTCTGCCACTCCTAAGGGCCTGTGCCCAGGGTGGCCAAGTCTAACGTACCCTGGTGGAGTGTGGGCCCTCCAAACCTAACATCCTCTGTGTGGAGCTGAGCCTGAAGGTCTCCGGAGTCTGGGCCTCCCACTCCCAAAGTGGGTGCTGGACCTGTTCCCTCTGGGACTCTTTTCCCCTGCCGGGAGGGGCTGACAATGTTGCTCATTGGAGACAAATTAAAAACAAAAACAACTAACAATCAACTGTCCAGCCTCCCTGTTCCTTTCTGTGGGCACACAGGGAAGCAGCTGGAGGGAGGGGGTCCAGGGAACCAGAACACCAGGCTCTTAGGAGAGAAAGCCAAGGGTGTTGACAGGGGACTCTGGGGGCTGCAAGACTCCCAGACTCCCAGACTGCCAGAGTTCCTTCCTCCAAAGCCCAGTCACATAAATCCTGAGCCCCCCGGAAAGAGAGGAAGGTCGATTTCAGATTACCCCCAGCCCCGCCTCTTCCCCCACCCGCCCAGCTTCCTCTCTCTATGAGGAACACTTTCACTTCCTGCTCCTCCCGGCCTCCCTTCAGAGAACAGGTAGGGGTCCCCAGGGACCTAGCGGCTGGTATCGTCACCCCCCACTGCCTCCCTTTGGTACCAGGCTGCTGCCCCCCTCCCACTCTACCCAGCACCCACTGGGCGCCCAGGCGAGCGTCCACTCCCCTGCCCCCACCCCCCCGCATGCTCTGGGCAGGGCACCTGCTCACCGTCCCCACCCTTCCTAAAACCCTGGGTTTCTAGGCAGCGGGCTGATTGATCTGTTCAGCTCTTGGTTACCCATCTCCTATATCACCCGCGAAGGCAGGTGCCTGTTCTTTCCACAGGACACCCAGTCAGGGGTGACCTATCTTATTAAGAATCTGTCATTTGGTGCACAGATGAATGGACCCAGGGGTCCTACTCCTGGCATTGCTGGCAGGGAAAATACTCAAAAAGGCCTACCTTGAGAGAGAACTCATGCTAGCTAGGACTGTGTACTTGCTGAAGAGTTGAGGTCCAACGGACAGAGGGACAGATGCGTTATAAAGCAAAAAAGAAAATGCTAGCAGTAACATCTAGGTAGTGGATATACAATGTTACCCGTCAAATTCTGGTTTTCTGGATGTTTGAAAAGTCCCGTGTGAAATGTTGAGGAGGGAAAATTTGAGGTCCCCCCACTGTGGTCTGGGAAGGGAGGAAGAGAGGACGTTGTATAAGATAGGTCACATTGACAGCTCCTTCTGTGGGCTGAGCATCCGTCCCGGCACTGGGTTCTGGCAAGGGCTGGTATCCAACTGGTCCCCGTCTGTATTATGGCAGCACTGGTTGTCAAAAGCTCAAATATTTCTGCATCTCTCAGTAAATAGCTGTCCGTCTGGGTCTTCTTCTTTCCCCCCTCCCCGACAAGACCCACTGGCTTCCCTCCTGGGATCCTCAGATCTCCCCCACCCTCCTGAGACTAAAGAATTAACACCTGCCATAGCAAGGGGCCTTGGGTCCATTCTGATTGGTCAGCGTTTCTGCCATATTGGTTGTAAATCTGTTGAGGATTACCCCTGGATTGGAGCCACCTTTAGCCTTATCTTCCTCCCTGCCAGAGGCCAGGCCATGGCTTGCTGGCCTCCTGTGTCCTGAGGATGGCCCAGCTGGAAGACGAGGCCTCTGCAGGCCCCATCACCGGGGAGAGGTGAGGGCTGCTGGGGTTGGGGTCTCCAACTCCTGCCCTAGCTTCAGAAGCCCCTTCCATCCAATGCCCACCCACCCCCCAGAAGACCCTGAATGCCATCTCATCCCTTGGCTGCCCCTTCCTGCATCTTTGACCCCCACCTCAGTGTCCCACTTCCCACCTCTAATCCCTTGTCTCCTGGACTCTGCATGTCCCAGATGGGTTCCATCACAGGTGAACGGAGCAGGTGAGACCCCCATAGGGGTCCTTGGGACCCCTGAGCCACTCCTTCGCCTCTGGAGGACGTGGGGGGTGTGGCAGGTCCCAGAGCTGGATATCCAGGATGCAGAAGCCCTTCTTGAGCTGTGGCCTCCAGGGGTGAGTACTCACAGCCAAGGACCTTCTCTGACCCTCCCCGGGTCACCACAGACCAGTCAGGACTCTGCTGATTCCTAGCAACAAACACCACAAACTAGGAAAACTGAAAAGACTGCTTACTGATTCCAGGGACCAAAAAACCCAGAAGTGAAGGGAATTTCCTGGAATGTCTGGACCTGAGCATTAAACAACTTACAAAACTCTCCCCATCCCCATATCTGGGCTTTGCTTCAACTGTGGGATAAGCCCAAGGAACAAACACTTATTCTACAGTAGCTTAGGCAAATAGGCTTTTATCTTTCTGACACATTCAGAAAGGTGGCCGCAGGCTCTGTCCAGCAGCCCTAGAAACATCAAGGCCAGCTTCTCTGCCATTCTCTTGGATGCCCCTCACTGTTGCCAGGTGGCCACCTGTCCCGGGTCCAAATACATGTATGCGCTCCAGGCAGGAGGAAGAAAACAAAGGAAATACCAATTGCACCAGGAAAACCAAAAGTCTTTACAATAGATTCAAAATACATTGATAGGGCCCATGTGGAAATATTTTTTTAAAACTCACTTGGGAGTTATAAACCCAGAAGTGAGAAACACTGCCTACATCATCATCCATCTTCTCCGGCTAGGCAGATTATGCCAGAACAAGGCTACAATTCTACAAGGGATAGGAATGGACTTGGATAAGGCAACTAGCTGGTCTACACAGCTTCCTTCACAGGGGGCTCTGTCTTTGTGGTGCCAGAGATGACTGTCCCCAGCTCGTGGCCACATCCCACAGGTTTAGCCATCCCAGTGTAAAAAGAGGTTTCCTTCCAAAGAGCTCAGCAAAAATCTTGTGGAAGATTTCCCTTGACTGGCAATGATTCACATTCCCATCTCTGAAGCAATCACAGTGATGAGAAAATACTGTCATCCTATTGGCTAGGTCAGGTCACAGGGCCATCCCTAGGGCTTGGAGGGAGTTAGTCCAACCCACAGGGGCGAAGGGAGGGAAAGGGTTTCTTTGAAAGAAATTTGGGGTATGTAATCTAAAATAAGGGAAATGGACACTGGGTAGGCAAAAGTAACAGATATTTGCACAAATCCCCTTCAAGATGACCTTTGCCTCAGGGGGGGCCTGGCTGGCTCAGTGGGAAGAGTGGGCAACTCTTGATCTCAGGATTGTGAGTTTGAGCCCCACACTGGGAGTAGAGATTACTTAAATAAAACTTAAAACAACAACAACAACAAAAAGATGACCTTTGCCTTCACCACCCCCCCAGAGCTTCCTGGTCACGGGACATGACCCCAGTCAGGTCCTGGTGTTGAGGACAGGAGCTTCACCAGGAGAAATCCACACCTACCAGATCCAGAAGCTTCCTGGTGGTGAGGAGCCTACCCCTAGATTCCAGCCCACAGTAAATTTAATCAGCTTTGCTTTCAAAATATCTCCCAAATGCTATTTGGTGCCATAAGTGGGATGCAAACATAGAGTCACAGGAAAAGATGGGAACTCCAAAGGGTAGAAATTTCCCTGTTTTGAAGATTTTGGTGGGGGATTACAGGACTGAGGAAGAGAGAGTCCCAGGGAAAATGAGGCTGCCACCCTTAACTTTTTTCTTCCTTGCCCCTTGTTGCCCCCTCCACCCAGGTGTGTCTCTGGAATATTCTAACCTCTGCATGCCAGACCTGCCCCATCTCCTGGCCTTCCTATCAGCCAGCAGGTACAGGTTCCCCATAAAAAGGGCTAAGGAGGTTCCATCCCTAAGACATCCCATCCACACTGCAGCTCCCTCTTACCTTTTCTCAGGGATGTTTTGCCCAGAACACTGCTCTTGCCCCCTCCCACTCTAAGGCCTGAAGACCAACATACAGGTGAGGGATGGCTCCCTAAGGGAGGCAGAAACCACTTTCCAGGCTCCTTGGTCCAGCAGGATGGCCTTTCAGGGACCAGACTACTGGGTTTGTGGGAGAATAAAATGGTGGTGAGGGAGCTATGGGACTCCTGAGCCTGACTGACAAGGGGCCATGGACCAAGCCAGTAATGAGGCTGGAAATTAAATCTCCCAGTGCCCTAAAGGAAGCAGGGCTGGGTTATTGGACATCTGGGACACCTCGGTTTGCTGGTCCTCAGGTCCCCCACAGACTGGCAGTGTCCACCTCAACGTCCCGGAAAGGGTGCTCTCCATGGTGAACAAGCTCTACCTGGAGACTCACGGAGGGTGGGGGAAGGAGCAGATCCCTCCAGAGACACCTCCAGAAACTGAAGAAAGACACAGTTCTGGTGAGCTGGGTTGAACAGGGCCCTGAGCCCACGAGGGACAAGGGAACTGCTGCCACTGTTCTGTGGGGGGCCCAATTCTCTCCTCACATCCAGCCCCCAGGAACCCTGCTCCTCACCGGGTCTCCTGGATGGAAGGCCCACTCAGCCTAGAAGTACACCATCCTGGGCCAGACCTGGCCAGCCTGGTGGAGGAAAAAGAGAAGGAGGACAAGGACGAGGATGGAAACAAGGACGACTACAAAGATGAAGAGAATGGCCCCGAGGATGTGCTCACCCATCACATCCAAGCTCTGGCCAGGGCCCGGGGCAACTACGTGGGCAGACAGTTCCAGAGCCTTCGGGCGCGCCTCACCTCAAATGCCAGAGGCCCCCACAGGCCTGGGGACCCGGCCACAGAGCTGCTTCAGGATGTGCGCCACCTCCTTACTGACCTCCAGGACCACTTATCAAAGGACCCCGAAGTCAGGGCTGTTTTTGGGAGCAGGGGGCCTGGGGTCTCCCAGAAGGACTATGATCTTGGTAATAAGGAGGGCTGGAAGGGAATTTATGGCCATTCCCTGACCCCACTCGGGTTCTCGTGTACCATCCCTTGGCGCTACCTGTGTGTCCATACCCAACTTCTTTCTCTCCATCTCCGTGCACCTGTTTGCCTAGCCAATCACATGACTTTTCCTACATAGAGTAACTCCTGTTGCATTCACCACTGCTCCGTCTCTCGCATGTGTGACACCCGTACTCCCTTTTCCATAAGCGTGTTCACACCCGGGCTCCCTCTTCCACATGTGTTCTCTCACCCGTGTCTACACTTGTGGGGGGTCAGAGGCCAGAGCGGGGTGGTACTCAGGCCTCGGGGCGCGCTCACCCACCCCAACCCCTCGCAGGCGCTGCGGTGGAGGCGGCTTTGTGCCGGGCGGTGCTGGCGCCATTGAAGCCTGCCCTGTGGGCGCGACTCCGCAAACTCCGAGCCCAGGAACTGCGGCGACTGCGGCAGCGACAAATAGCCCTGCGGGTGGGGGCGGGGCCTCCGGGATGCCAGGGGGCGGGATTTGAGGGGCCGGGCCCAGCCCCCGCCCTGCGCAGCCGCATCCACGCGCGCCTGGAGCACCTCCACGCCGCCTGCGCTCCACGCCGCAAGGTGGCGCTGCTGCTGGCGGTGTGCACTGACGTTTACGCAGGCCTGGCTCAAGGGGAGAACCAAGGTAAAGGAGGTTCACCTGCGTCCACCTGGATGTGCGGTAGCTTGCCGGGTGGGAGGCGCCTGTGTGCACGTCGAGGGGAGAGGGTGGCACGCTCTAGCGGGAGATATCTGGTGATCTGGTTAGAGGCCTGGTGATCGGGTAGGAGGCGTTTGCATGCCCAACAAGGTGGAAGGGCAGCCAGCGCCCATGTCCCGGGGATCGGATGGAGGTGTCTGCACAACCCCATCCGCTTCAAAGCCTGTCCTCCCGCTCCGCCAGAGCCCCTGGGGGCCGACGCCTTCCTGCCCGCACTGACGGAAGAACTGATCTGGAGTCCGCACATTGGGGAGACTCAGCTGGACGTGGAGTTTCTAATGGAGCTGTTGGATCCGGACGAGCTACGGGGAGAAGGTGAGTCCCCACTCCAGAAACGCCGGGAACTAACAGGGGGAGCCCTAGGGGCCCAAGAGCCTCGCCCTGCGGCGTCGGACAAGGCCGACAAGCCGCAGGGAGACCTGGAGGGACCAGGGTTGCCAGAGAGCTGCACTGACCGTCCCGTCCTGTCCCTAGCCGGGTACTACCTGACCACGTGGTTTGGGGCGCTGTACCACATCGCTCACTACCAGCCGGATGCGGGCCGCGCACCCCAGGGGCTCAGCTCTGAGGCTCGTGCCTCCCTGCGCCAGTGGCACAGCCGGCGGACACTGCACCGACAGGATAGGCAGGACCACGCCGGAGCCCAGGTGATCGTCCCTCCCAACTGCGGGTGAAGAGGGGCGCTGAACCCATTGCTTTTCTCACCCAGCCTCCTGCCCCTCCCCACAGGTCAGCCTGCCCTTTGAGGAACCTTGGGCAAGAGACCCTGTGCCCAGAGATCAATGATGACGAGGGGTCTCAGACCCTCCTCCTCCTCCTCAGGCAAGATTCCAGGGGCCCCAGGATGACACCAACTTCTAACCCCTGTTGGCTTAGGTGCAGGGAGGAGGAAGGGTTCCCAGGAACAGAACTCCCTCTGGTTTGCCCCTTCCCCCTGCCCAAGATGGCTCCTTCCTAATCCCCAGAATCTGTGAACATGGTCAAAGCGACTTTACCCATGTGACTAAATCAAGGATCTTGACATGGAAAGATTATTCTGGATCATTCTGGGGCCCCAGTATAATCTCTTTGAGTCCTTGCAAGAGGGAGGCTGGAGGGGCAGAGTCGGATAAAGAGACAGGATTTTGTAAGCAGAGGGTGGAGTGATATGGCTGGGAATCAAAGAAGGCACCCTCTAGAAGCTAAAACAGACAAGTGGATTTTCCCCTGGAACATACCGAAGGCTCAGCCTTTGAAAAGGCTGAGCCTTTGATTTTAGGCCGGAAGAGCTATTTTGAACTCCTGACCTTTAGAACTGCAAAATAATAAATTTGTGGGTTTTTTGACCTGGTAAGTTTGTGGTAATTTGTTAACAGAAGCAACAGGAAGCAAATACGCTCTCTTACCCTGAACTTTATTTTCCATAGAAATTATCACTTCCAGGGTGCCTGGGTGACTCAGTGGGTTAAGCCTCTGCTTTCAGCTGGGGTGGTGATCTCAGGGTCCTGGGATCGAGCCCCGCATCAGGCTCTCTGCTCAGCAGGGAGCCTACTTCCCCCTTTCTCCCTCTGCCTGCCTCTCTCTGCCTACTTGTGATCTCTAATAAAGAAAAACATCTAAAATTTTTTTCTAAAAATAAAATAATTATCACTTCCTAACATACCATAATATGTACTTATTTATTGTGGTAACTGTCCATTGGCTCCCTCCCCTTAGGCCGCCCAACAGAAATACAATGCAAGGGGCGCCTGGGTGGTTCAGTGGGTTAAAGCCTCTGCCTTCAGCTCAGGTCATGATCCCAAGGTCCTAGGATTAAGCCCCGAATCGAGCTCTCTGCTCAGCAGGGAGCCTTCTTCCCTCCCCTCCTCTCTGCCTACTTGTGATCTCTGTCTGTCAAATAAATAAATAAAATTTAAAAGAAAAAGAAATACAAGCAAGCTATATACGTAATTATAAGTATTCCAATAACTCTATTACAAGAAACCAAAAAGAAGCAAGTGAAATTAATTTTAACAGCCTACCTGATTGAACCCAATATGTCCCAAATGTTATCACTTCAACCTGTAATCAACATCTGAAAATTAGGAGCACCTGGACGGCTCAGTCGGTGGAGCATATGACTCTTAATCTCAGGGTTGTGAGTTGAGCCCCACATTGGGTGTAGAGATTACAGAAAAATTAAGAAATCTTTTTTTTTTTAAGATTTTATTTATTTATTTGACAGAGAGAGATCACAGTAGACAGAGAGGCAGGCAGAGAGAGGGAAGCAGGCTCCCCGCTGAGCAGAGAGCCCAATGAGGGACTCGATCCCAGGACCCTGAGACCATGACCTGAGCCGAAGGCAGGGGCTTAATCCACTGAGCCACCCAGGCGCCCAAGAAATCTTTTAAAAAATCCAAAAATTATTGTGCTGTGTAACGTTCTTTTTGTGTATGTGCACAATATTCAAAATCCAGTGTGTATTTTATATCACAGCACATCTCAGCTGGGACCAGTCCCATTTCAAGTTCTCAGTAGCCACCACACAGGGCTTGGAGCTACCATTTTGGAGGGTGGCCTTGGAATGTCAGCTCCAGGAGGCTAGTGGTTTCTGTCTTGGGCACAGCTCTATTTTCAGTGCCTAGACAAATCCCTGGCACCCAGCAGGTGTTCAGTAAATACTGGCTGAATGATTCAGTAACAGAGTTTCTGTGGAAGGCTGAAGATAGCTGCCCAAAAGCTATTCCTGTCCTAATCTCTGGAATCCATGAACATTGCCTTATGTGGAAAAGGGTCTTTGGCCCGGTTTTTAAATGAAGGATCTTAAAATGGGGAGACTGTTCTGGATGATCTGGGGGAGGGCTCTAAATGCAATACACGTGTCCCTAGAGAAGGAAAGCAGAGGGAGATTTGACACTAACAGGAGAAGGTGATGGAAAGACAAGCAGAGAAAGATTTGAAGATGCCGGCCTGGAAGGTTGAAGAGTTGGTGATCACAAGGCAAGGAAAGCCATCAGGGTGGCACCTGGGCGGCGGTCAGTTAAGCATCAGGGCTTTGGTTTTGGCTCAGGTCGTGATCTCAGGGACGTGAGATCAAGACCTGTATCAGGCTCTGAGGTCAGTGGGGAGCCTGCTTGAGATTCTCTCACTCTCACTCTCTCTCACTCAAGGAAAAGTAAATAAATCTTGAAAGAAAGAAAGAAAGAGAGAGTGGTCAGCTACCAGATGCTGGGAGAAGCCCAGACAGGATGCTCTCCTAGCACCTCCAGAAGGTGGGGGTGGAGGGCATCCACACCTTGATTTCACCCCAGTGATACTGATTTCAGACTTCTCGCCTCCAGAACAGTAGAAGACATTTCTGTCATCTTAAGCCACTGAGTCCATAGTAATTTGTCACAGCAACCACAGGAAATTCAACAGTTATTCAGCACTTAATATGAAAAAGAGAAAAATGGAGTAGAATTAATACCCAGCCCAGTCTCACTCCCACAACAAGGGACATGCATCTACTGATGCAGAAATTAACTAGAAAGGTAGAAAAACCCCCTCACTCCACTTCACAGAGAGAGACAGATTGCCATTACAACTAACTGACATTTTGCATTTCATAACGACCAAAATTCTGTAATTTTAGACGTCGTCCAAAAAATGTGCCAGGAAAGGGTTTTTTGGCGATTGTTTTTAAAAACCAAAAAGCTCAAAATGGCTGCAGTGGGCAGTGAGTCAGCAAGCAGGGATGGGGGAACGACAGGATGTGGCCTCTGGTCTTAGGTTCAGACAGAACTGAATGAGGGAGCTGGATCCTAGGAGACAGAGGGGACCATCATCTCCTTTTTCAAGAACCTTCAGAGCAAGCAGGGCACCAAGAATTTCATTGTGTTTACTTATTATGCATTTTTAAAAAGATTTTATTTACTTATTAGACAGACAGAGCCCAAGCAGTCAGAGGGAGAAGCAGACTCCACTGATCAAGGAGCCCGATGAGGGGTTCTATCCCAGAACGCCAGGACTGTGACCTGAGCCCAAAGTGGATGCTTAACTGACTAAGCCACCCAGGTGCCCCGATTTATTATGCATTTATGTAGATATGTATTTTTTATAATTGTAGTAAAAGTCATATAATACCAAATTTACCCTCTTAACTATTTTTAGGTATTAATTAGAGTTATAATACTGTTAACCATATTCACTATTTTTTAGTGTTAGTGTTATATTAGTGTTAACTGTATTCACACTGCTGTGCTAGGATTGTGTTAATATATACACATGGTTGTGTAACAGATCTTTGAAAGTCTTCGTCTTGTAAATCTGAAACTACGCCCATCATTCACAACTCCCATTTCCCCTTCCCCAGCCCCTGGCAACCACCATTCTCCCTTCTGTTTGCATGGTTTTCATGATTCTTAGATGTCTCATTTAAGTGGAGTCTCTCAGTTAACTAGCTTCTTTCACTAAAGCAGTATGTCCTTGGGGCACCTGGGTGGCTCAGTTGGCTAAGCAGCTTCACCATTCTTTGTTCTCTGCATGGGCAGGCCTTGCGGGCAGTCCCAGTTTCTGGATTTCCTCATTATTAGATTCCAGCCCTGTAGTTTCGGGAAGTACACCCTGGAAGTAGGCTGTGTCCTTCTCAGGACATCCCCTAGGGGGCCCCCGTGATGGGCAGGGCTAACTGCTGGTGGAGTTAAGAACTGTATTGGTCGGATTAAGGCGCCTTAATAAAAAAACACAGCTGGGATGGTTAAAGCACAGAAAGGTGGTTTCTCACAGTGCTGGAGGCTGGAAGTCCAAGATCAAGGCCTTGGCAGGTTTAGTCTCCTCTGATGCTTCTCTCCTTGGCTTGATGATGGCCATTTTCTCCTTTTGTCTTCACCTGGCCTTCCCTTTGTCCCTGTTATATTAGTTCCCAATCTCTTCCTATAAGGACGCCATTCATATCGCCCAGGGCTACCCATATGACTTCATTTTAACTTAATAACTTAATCACCTTTTTAAAAAAGATTTTATTTATTTATGTGAATGAGAGAGAGCCAGATAGAGAAGTGGCGGGGATGATGGGGAGAGAAGCAGACCCCCCATCAAGCAGGGAGCCAGACTCTAGGCTCCATCCCAGGACCCTGGGATCATGACCTGAACCCAAAGACAGACACTTAACTGGCTGAGCCCCCCAGGCACCTCTAAATTAATCGCCTCTTTAAAGGCTCTTGCTCCAAACACAGTTGCATTCTGGGGAACTTTGGGTTAGCACTTCAACATATGAATTTGGAAGGGAGGGTCACAATTCTGCTGGTGGTGGGAAGTGACTGCCGGATCTCTGCCCCTCTGAGTTATGATGTCATCTGCGGGTGGGACCCTGGGACCCTGCAAAGACCTGTTCCCAACAGCCTTTCACCCAATGCTTTTAGCACTTCTCCTTGGTTCTTGCTGAGTCATTGGATTTATTCCTACTGCTATATTCTATTTATAGCTGGTGATACTGCTTTTCCACCTCCTAGAGTGAAATGACATTTCCTGTATTTTTTTTTAAGATTATTTATTAATTTATTTGAGAGAGAGAGAGACAGAGAGAGAGAGAGAGCGTGCGAGCAGGCAGGCACATGAACTGGGTAGCAGGGGGGCAGAGCAGGCAGAGGGAGAAGCAGCCTCCCCACTGAGCAAGGAAACCAATGTGGGACTTCATCCTAGGACCCTGGGACCATGCCCCGAGCTGAAGGCAGACACTTACTGAGCTACCCAGGCACCCCTGACATTTCCTGTCTAAATAGAGGTGTTGAATTAAAAAAAAAAAAAACTGAATTGATTTCAAGAAAACTATCCAGTAGCTAAGTACATAGGTGATGCATGGATACGTGGCAAGGTATAGGAAAGTGAAATGCAAAAGATTGGGTGTTTGGGCGATCACTGGTTGAGGACTGTGGGGTTACACCCAGTATTTTGTCCACTCTGGAGCTTGGGGAAGCTCAGAGCTTTGTGCTGGATGCCTCCTCTTGTGGTCCCACTCCCATGGTGTCCCAAACTGGCCACAGCATCTCCCCTCACCTGCTCCTCCTCCTAGTACCCATTACAGGGGGCCCTCATGGTACTCCCCAGTCCCTAGGCTAGAGCCCTGAGTCCCATCCTGGTCACCTCCCTTCCCCCTCCCATGCCCCTCCGCCATCCTCCCATTCCATGGCCCTATCCTGGTCCAGCCCAGCCTCCACTGCCTCCCGGCTTCCAGTCCAGGGGATGCCCTCTAATCCATGCCCACACGGTGGCCAGAAGGAAATTTAATTTTAATTTGATTTGATTTTTTATGTTATGTTATTTTTAAAATATGTTATTTATTTATTTTTAAATCAGAGAGAGAGGGAGCACAAGCAGGGGGAGTGGCAGACAGAAGGAAAAGCAGGCTCCCCGCTGAGCAGAGAGCCTGGGACTCAATCCCAAGACCCTGGGATCATGACCTGAGCAGAAGGCAGCCACTTCACCGGCTGAGCCGCCCGGGTGTCCCAGTGTTATGCTATTTTTAAGATTTTAAGTAATCTTTACAGCCAACATGGGGCTCGAACTCACAACCCTGAGATCAAGAGTTGCCTGCTCTTCTGACTGAGCCAGCCAGGCATCCCACATTTTTCATTTTGATGTAGTCTAATTTAGTTTTTCTTTTGTTGCCTGTCCTTTTGGTATCATATCCAAGAAATCACTGCCAAATCCTGTGTCATGCAGCTTCTCCCCTCTGTTTTCTTCTAAGGGTCTTAGAGTTTGACTTCTTACAGTTAGGTCTTTGATTAATTTTAGGTTCATTTCTGTATATGGTATTGCATAACAGTCCTACTTGACTCTTTTGCATGTGGATATCCATCCCAGTTCTCTCAGCACCATCAGCTTAAAAGACTGTCTTTTCCCATTGAATGAGTTGGGCTCTCTTGTCAAAAATCATTTGACCTGGGTGGCACCATCCGTTAAGGGACCAGCTCTTGGTTGTTGGCCTGGGTCATGATCTCAGGGTATTGAGATCAAGCCCCACTTGGAGCTCCCCGCTCAGTGTGGAGTCTGCTTGGGATTCACTCTCCCTCTCCCTCTGCCCCTCCCGCTCATTCTCCCTCCCTCTCTCTCTATCTCAAATAAATAAATAAACTTAAAAAAACATATGACCTCATATGCAAGGGTTTATTTTTAGAATTTGTGTTTTTAACAAGTTGCTGCTAAAAATCATTGAGATATATATATATCCCGCTATATATTTTCAAGTTGGGAGGGGTTGGGGTTAGCACAAACCTCCAAGATAGTTTGGAAACAAGGTTTCCAGGACCCTGAGGGGGACGGCTATTGCTAGGAATATGTTCTTTATTACTGTTTAATAAAAACTCAGTCATGAGACTCTTCAGATGTATATCAATGGGTCAGAGGCTTGGAGGATGTTTGTGTGATTGTGAACATGTATATATATATATATATATATATGATCAGATTAAAAATAAAACAGGAAGAGAGTTTATATTTTTGGAGAAGTTGCAGTGAGAGTGACACCTGAGCAAAACCTTGTCTAGAAGCAAGAGTCACAGGCACAAGAGTCAGAGGCACGCATCTGGGGAGGATGTTCCAGGCAGAGAAAAGCTGTGCAAAGGCCCTGTGGTGGGAATGTGCCCTGCAGGTACCAGGAACATTGAGGAGGCAAGAATTCTTGAGATGTCTTTGGTGCAAAAAGATGGTTTTATAAAAGCAAGGTGACAGGACATGTGGGCAGAAAGAGCTGCACTTGGGGTCATAAGGAGTGGCCCGCTATATATTTTCAAGTTGGGAGGGGTTGGGGTTAGCACAAACCTCCAAGATAGTTTGGAAACAAGGTTTCCAGGACCCTGAGGGGGACGGCTATTGCTAGGAATATGTTCTTTATTACTGTTTAATAAAAACTCAGTCATGAGACTCTTCAGATGTATATCAATGGGTCAGAGGCTTGGAGGATGTTTGTGTGATTGTGAACATGTATCTTGAGAGGTAGAGATAAGGAAGTTTCCAAAGGAATTTGTATATGTTAAAGGAGACTAAAAGAGACTGGGATTGGGGTGGGGAGATGGAGACTTATAGCATCCTGGGGGGTTGGGATAACGTTAAACCAAGATCGCCTTTTGCCCTTAGCTAAGTATTAGCAGCAAGGCAGCTGGGATCCTAGAGGAAGGTCACTCTGCCTGTTTCAAGGACTTGTCAGTGGGCTGTGCATAGTATGGAAATTTAACTTTTTTTTCTTTTGCCTTGTTTCCCACATCAAAAATCAGCCACCACATCACACCCATTGAGGAACACTGTATGTTTTGCCTACATATTATCCGACTGCCCCAACATCCTAATAGCTAATGCTTCATGGCTTCCTACCCTGTTTTTAGGAGGTCATCAAAAGGATGTGACCACCAGCTGACCCATGAGCAGGACTAAAGCAATCAGAGGCGCCTCACTCCTTCCCCTGACCATGGAATGTCCTTCTGCTCACCGCCCCCACAGTGGGAGCTATCCCAGGCACATAGCAAGGTGCCCGAGCAAGGTGTCATTGAGACCATCGGGCCTTTACATAAACTTCAAGATTCTGGTAGGTGGATGGGGAGACCTACTCATCTTGTGGCGACTAAGACAACCCTCGGAAGTACCTTCCCTTGCTTATTAAACCAACCACCCACCCATCTGGAGCGATCTGCCTCTTTCTTTGTTTTTTTCTTGTCCTCTGTGTTATGGGGCCAGTTCGCAAACCAACAATTAACAAATCAAGCCAGGAGCCTGAAGAAATGGGCCCTGGGAAAGGGATGTCTGCAGTGAAACTCTCCAGTTGGCCATCGATGTCTGTGTGGGGAGGAGTGGCCCCATGTGTTAGATGCTTGTGGACCACTGCACGAGAACGGGGGACGCCCCCCAAAATGCTGGCCATTGCACACTGTGGCAGGCAGGGAAATGCGAGCCTACCGAGGGGGGCTGGCCTCTACTGCCCACAGTTTGGCCCCCAGAACCTGAAGCTTGTGTTAGAGAGTGGGAAGAAGAGCTGAATTCAGGAAAAGGACATGTGGCTCTCCATACTCTGCTAGCTTCAGGGCTCACAGCACGGTGGGAGAGCAAAATAATAAGTTGCAGACCTTAGCAGGCCATTTTGCAAAGCTAGGAGGGTGCAAAGTATCCCAGAAGACGAGCTGAGCACGTGTACAAAGCCTGATTAGAACATTAAGAGGTATGGTCCCTGGGAAAGTCACAAGGATCTCCTGGTGCCTGACAATGAGATGGACCACATGCCCCATGCTATCAGAGCCTTACTGCAAAGGAAAAATTTATATAGAGATCATTCTGGACTGCTGATAATGGAGAAATATGTCCCAAAACTCTGAGGGGAAAACTTGCATCTCTCTGTCCCTTGAAGATATAAATCTTAACATGCCTTTGAAATATGAACACCGCCCAGAGACTGAGGGCCAAAAGTGGGCGGGAGGAAGCTTTTCAAAATACAGACTGCACCTAGTTGGTTTGCTCAGTGGGGCATGGGACTCTTGATCTCGTGGTTATAGGTTCAGGCCCCACCTTGGGTATAGAGATTACTCAAAAATAAAATCTTAGGGACACCTGGGTGGCTCAGCCAATTAAGCATCTGCCTTTAGCTCAGGTCATGATCCCAGTCTCCTGGGATCAGCCCTGCATCAGGCTCCTTGCTCCCTCCTCCCTCTCCCTCTGCCGCTCCCCCTGCTTGTGCTCTCTAACTCTCAAATAAATAAAGCCTTAAAAAAATTTTTTTTAAATCTTAAAAAATAAAATAAAATAAAAGAGAGACTGCTATAGAAGCTCCCTGGCCAAAAATCTAGTCCACAACCTCCAGAAGATGACTCGTCAAGGGCTAAAGCTTTGGGGTTTCTGCGTCTGTCTGTATGTTTGTTTATGCACATCTGCAGACGGATGTTATGTACATGTGATATTTTCCCACCTCCGGGGGCTATTGCTAAAGTTAATTTGTAAAAGGGTTCTATTTAATTGGCTTAAAGAAAAATAAGCTTTAGGATCAATACTGTACTTACGGAAAAGTAAAGTGTCATTTTCTTTCATCTGCTAAAAGGACAGTTTTCCTGGACTGTTGGTCTGCTCTTGATGAGATTATGAAAGGCTCTTCTTGATGTAGATAATCTGCCTAGAAAATAGATTGTTTTATCAAAATAAACTCCTGTGCTCCCTGTTGTCTTTATCAGGGATTTGATTACTTAAGAAAACTGATTCTTGGGGCACCTGGGTGGGTTAAGCCTCCGCCTCCAGCTCAGGTCATGATCTTGGAGGCATCCGGCTCTCTGCTCAGTGGGGAGCCTGCTTCTCCCTCTCTCTCAGCCTGCCTCTCTGCCTACTTATGATCTCTTTTTCTGTCAAATAAATAAATAAAATCTTAAAAAAAAAAAAAAGAAAACTGATTCTTCTCTATTAAGTGAGCTAAGTATTTTGACAACTCTGCAACTATTTTTGCCTACGAAGTCTTTCATTTTCCTTTCGGTTTGATGATTAAGGATTCTTTCGCAGTGACCTATGATCCTAGTTAATCAAGTGTTTTAAAGTCTTTTGATATTTTTGATGAACTTCCCCCAAGTCATATCTAAATCAAGGCTTGTTAACCTCAAACTATGGGACTTTCCAGAGAAAATATGGAAAGATGTGTTCTCTGTCATTATAGAAGAAAGATATTAAAGTAATTGAGTTTATTTTATGTTCTAAATTACATGGGAGAGGGACCTGGCTGGCTCTGTCCGTCAAGCATGTGACTCTTGATTTTGGGGTTGAACTGGGTATAGAGGTCACTTAAAAATAAAATCTTTAGGGGCACCTGGGTGATACGGTCAGTTAAGTGTCTGCCTCTTGGTTTTGGCTCAGGTCATGATCTCTCGGTCCTGGGATGGAGCCCTGCATCAGGCTCTGTGCTCAGCAGAGACACCTCCCTCCCCTCTCTGGCATGCTCTTTCTCTCTCAAAAGATTTTTTAAATCTTTTAAAAAATAAAAATAAATTACATGGGAAAGAGTGCAGATAGGAAGTGATGTTAAACTTTCTTTATATTTGTATGGAATTTCTAAAAATCTGGTATGTCTTGGTATAGTGTTGCCAGTTGATTTTAAAATGTATGTCATAGGGGCGCTTGGGTGGCTTGGTCAGTTATGCATCTACCTTCAGCTCAGGTCATGATCTCAGGGTCCTGGATTGAGCCCACATTGGGCTCCCTGCTCAACGGGGAGTCTAATTCTTTCTCTCTCCTCTCTGCTTATGCTTTCTCTCTCTCAAATAAATAAAATCTTTTTAAAAATAAAATAAAATGTATAGGGGTATCTGGGTGGCTCAGTGGGTTAAGCCTCTGACTTCAGCTCACTCGGGTCATGATCTTAGGATCCTGAGATTGAGCCCCACATTGGGCTCTCTGCTCGGCAGGGAGCCTGCTTCCCCCTCTCTCTCTGCCTGCCTCTCTACCTACTTGTGATCTGTCAAATAAATAAAATCTTTTTAAAAATAATAATAAAATAAAATAAAATGTATATGTCACAGAAATAACCAAATTTCCTTATCAATTGCATTATAACTGTGACCAGATCTTTAACAATGGCTAGTTTAAAGTCTTTTCTCATTTACAGTGTCTGTTCTGCTCTGATGCTTTTGCAGAAGTGTTCATGCAAAAATACTTGTTTTCGAGGACATTCTTTGGAAAGACTCTGCCAAGTACTGTTTGGTTGTTTGTTTTTTTTTTTTTTAAAGATTTTATTTATTTATTTGACAGAGAAACAGCTAGAGTGGGTACACAAGTAGGGGGAATAGGAGAGGGAGGAGCAGGCTTCCTGCTGAGCAGGGAGCCCAATGCAGGGACCACTTCCAGGACCATGGGATCATGACCCAAGCTGAAGGCAGACACTTAACTAACTGAGCCACCCAGGTGCCCAAGCACAGGGTTTTTTGTTGTTGTTGTTTGTTTTTTTAGGTAGGTTCCACACAGAACACAGAACATGAACTCACAACCCTGAGATCAAGACTTGAGCTGAGATGTTTGTCTGCCAGAGCCACCCAGGCGTCCCAGCCAGTGCAGGTTTCTGGTAAGTATGCTCAGTTTGCCTTCATAATGGGAGGGGCAACACTGGACCTTTCCAGTGCCTCCCCCACAGCTCCCTGCACAGCTCCAAAATATGGGGTCATGGGATGATAGCCAGAGATCTGTCCCCATCCTCCACCACATCAGGAAAATAGGCCTGATGATAGCACAGGAAGTCTCATCTCTGCAGCAGGACTCTGTATAGAGTTTGCTAGAACATCTGCAAGGGAGAGGAACCCATAGAAAATTCAATATGGGGCAGTCCAACAGCCTATTAGAGTACTAACAGATAAAACCACCCTGGCTGGGTGGACTAAAATCCTCTCCCAGGCTTTAATACATTTGCCTTTTTAAAAAAGATTTATTTGGGGCACCTGGGTGGCTCAGTGGGTTAAGCCTCTGCCTTCGGCTCAGGTCATGATCCCAGGGTCCTGGGATCGAGCCCCGCATCGGGCTCTCTGCTCAGCGGGAAGCCTGCTTCCTCCTCTCTCTCTCTGCCTGCCTCTCTGCCTACTGCCTACTTGTGATCTCTCTCTCTGTCAAATAAATAAATAAAATCTTAAAAAATATATATATATTTATTTATTTTTATTTGAAAGAGGGAGAGAGAGAGCATGAGCTCGGGGGAAGGGCAGAGGAAGAGGGAGAGAGAGAATCTCAAGCAGTCTCTATGCCCAGCATAGAGCCCGATGGTGGGCTTGATCCCAGGACCCTAAGAACGTGGAATCAAGAGTTGGATAGGTAACCAACTGAGCCACCCAGGCGGCCCCTACATGTGAATGATCACCCGGAAGGACTTGTTGCGCCATATGCCAGTCTGAACACCCCATCAGAGATGCCCAACACCAGAAGGGCATGGAAGTCATGTCCCAACTCTCACTGCAGATCAGCGTGCTTTGCTACTGAGAATCCCAAGCCCCAACGCACCTGAGACAGGAATTATCTACTCGCATCTGCGGTGACTCATCCCACTGGGATGGGGGGGCAACCCTGAACGAGGGGCAACTACTCCATCTCCACTGGGTCCCGCTGTCCTGCTGCGAGCTGGACTTGTCGAAATCCATCATACCTGGAATGGAACACACACCATTCACTGAGAGAAGGGAAAAAGCGGGCGTCCTATTCTGGCGTGTCCAGCCCCGAGCCCCCAGTCCATCTCCTCCCACCTGACAGTGCCACCTCCATTGGCCAGCATGGAGGGTCCATTCAGCCAGGTCAGGTTCCTGAAACTGCCAGCCTCCCTCTCCTCAAGGCCAAGTGGGCACAGTCTTGCCATGGTGCCCATCGTTTGGCTGTAGCTTTGTTCCCCTGTTGGCCGAGGGTCATTAGGGTCTACCAAAGCCCTTATTCAGGTCACCCAGCAAGCCTTAAATGATAGGCAGCAAAGCCTGTCTTTACAACACGAAACAGATGAGGAGAGCGGTCCCCCCAAATAGAATGGCTTTGGATATTATTGCTACTTTGCAAGGAGATGCATGTGTCGATAACCAAACACAAGGTCATGTGCTCCTGCCTGATGAGGCAGCTAAGGCAGTCTTTATTAAATCATATGAGGACACAAGTGAACACTTTCAGCAATGCACCCCTCCCCCCCAGCCTCGGGGACTTAATAAACCAGTGGTTAGAAGCATGGAACTCTTGATGGAAAAACTGTTAGTTATTTTAGGAATCAGTGTCTTCATCCGGGTTTTCTCTTCCACGTGCCTGTATCCACCTTCCTCCAAAAAGCCTCCCAACGAGCCACCTCCGCGCTAGTGGAACTCCGTGCTGGCCACTCAGGGCACATTGTGCGGGGGGGTGGGGTGTGTCCAATCGTAAGAGCTGGCCATGAGGGGTGGAGTACTGGGGGAGGTCATCCAGAAGACATAACCGCCGGCTGACCCACGAGCTGGACTCAGGCAATCAGAGGCCTCCCTCCCTCCCCTGACTGTGGAATGTCCTTCTGCCCACCATGCCCACAGTGGGAGCTGTCCCAAGGACAGAGCCTTGCCCAAGTAAGGTGTTGTTGAGACCATCTGGCTCTATATAATCTTTAAGATGCTGGTGGGTGGGTGGGGAGACGTACCTCATCTTGCAGTGCCCAAGACAAGCCTTGTGAGCGCATTCCTTGCTTATTAAACCAGCGGTCTGCCTCTTTCTTTGGTCTCTCCTTGTCCTCTATGTACAGGGGGGCCAGTTCGCAAACCAACAATGACACAATCTTACACAGTCAAGATTGTATGATCCACAGGGCCAGTCTCAGAGTAAAGAGACCTTGCCCAAGGCCACACACCTCAGAAAGGGAGGAGTCAGGATTTGGACCCAGGCCATCCGTCTCCTGAGCACCTGTGTGCTCCCAGCCTCTGAACCGTATCACCTGCACTGGGAGAGGATCGAAGTCAAAAGTCAGCCTCTCGTTGATGGGATTTTTGTTGACCCTTGGTCACGGCTGAATTCCCAGTGCCTAGAATGGGGCCTGGCACAGAGTAGTGCCCAATAAATACTCGTTAAATGAAAGAGTGAACAAATTAGAGACTCAATGGTCAACCAGTTTTTTAAAATTATTATTACGAAATAAGTGACATATGGTACAACTATTTTTGGAAAATGACTTGGCAGTTTTTAAAAATTTTTTTAAAGATTTATTTATTTCAGGGAGAGTGAGTGCGGGGGTGGAGGAGAAGTGGGGGGGAAACCCAAGAAGACCCCACCCTGAGCACTGAGCACAGAGCTCTATGTGGGGTTTGATCTCATGACCCATGAGACCCTGGACCAAGCTGAAACCAAGAGTCAGGCAGCCTACCAACTGGGCCACCCAGGTGCCCCTTAATTTTTATTTTTTTAACTTAAATGATCTCTACACCTAACATGGGGCTTGAACTCACGACCCTTAGATCAAGAGTCACATGCTCTACCAATGAGCCAACCAGGTGCCCCGAGCTTGGCAGCCTCTTAAAAATTCAAATACAGGGGGGCTTTGGATGGCTCAGTCGATCAAGGGTCATCTGACTCGGGGCACCTGAGTGGCTCAGTGGGCTAGGCCTCTGCTTTCGGCTCAGGTCATAATCTCAGGGTCCTGGGATCGAGCCCCACGTCGGGCTCTCTGCTCAGCGGGGAGCCTGCTTCTCCCTCTCTCTCTGCCTGCCTCTCTGCCTACTTATAATCTGTCAGATAAATAAATAAAATCTTTAAAAAAAAATTTTAAAAAGTCATCTGACTCTTGATTTCAGCTTGGGTCATGATATCAGGGTCCTGGGATCAAGCCCAGTGTCAGGTTCCCCACTCAGTGGGGAGTCTGCTTGTCTCCTTGACCCTCTGACCCTCCCCACACACTCTCTGTCAAGTAAATAAATCTTTTTTTTTTTTAAGTTAAATATATACCTACCAAGTATGATTCAGGAATTCCACTCCTAGGTGTGTACCCTAGAGAAATGAAAGCGTATGTTCACACGAAGACTCGTACACCAGTGTTCACATCACTTCTATTTGTAATTGCCAAAAACTAGAAAGAAGGCAAAGGTCCACCAAGAGGTGACTTGATAAATCAATCATGGCGACTTGATAAACTGTCCCCTGCAATGGCCTAGCTCGACACGCATGAAGCACAAAACAGTGATGTTGAGTGAAAAAAGCCAGACACGAAAATCCACACTGTATCATTTCATTCGGGAAGATGCCAACTAACCAATAGTGACAGAAACCAAGCAGATCAGTGTCTGTGAGGTGGGGACGAGGGACAGAGGGGCAAGGGACGGTGGGTTTGATGAAGAAATTCAGGAATGATGCCTACGTTCATTCTCACCACCATGATCTTGGTTGTGGTGGTGGCTTCCCAGGTTTACAGAAGCCGACACTCCTCAACTTGTATACTTTTATTATGTCATTTGGACCTCAATAGACTTTGGGGGAGGGGGTGTCCCAGCTATGGAATGCAATGGAGACTTTTCCTCCTCCAGAACTGGACTTAACACACGGGCCCCTGAGGGCATCTGAACTTTCATTCTGACACTCCATAGACCGTGAAGCTATTTCCGCTTAGAGTCCTAAAGAGGCTTTGAAAAGAAAAGAAAGCTGACCTATTTCTGCGCTCAGACCTGTCACTTTTCTCTCCTGAGACCCCGAGCCCACAGGGGATCCCTTTCTTGAATGGGGGAAGAGAAAAATGAGAATATGCATGGGGAAAAAAAGGAAGCGCAGCAGATGGGAACAGGGCTGGCTACAAACCTCCCCCCACCCCAACCCCAGGCACAAGGGAGAAGGTGGGGGGGTGACGATGCATGAGGGGGGTGGGCGTGGTGAGAAGGTGACTGTGATTCTCTCAGGAAGCAAGGAGGTCACTGCTGGGAATGGGGAGGAGGAAAGAGCTCTTGGAGGTTTGAAGAGAAGGTCTGATATGTCATCTGGGAGGATCAAGGGACCAGGGCCACGGGCAAAGTTGCCAAGCAGTGCTGTGGTCCACACCCAGTCGGTGGGCATGAAGTTAAGGCGGGGCCAGGTAGCCTGGGTGTGTATTTTTCTCCGCCCCCATTCGGCTGCACAGGTGCGGGCCTGCGATAGGGAGAAGCTTGGATTTTATAAGGACTGTGGTTTTGCCAGATGAGTACGGTGAGGTGGGGAGGTGTGCAGTGAACGTGTGAGCGGGTGATCCTAATGGTTGGTGGAGGAATTCGATCTGTGTGAAGACACGAAGGGGCTGAGGGGTAGAGGAATGGTGTTGGAGGAAATTGTTGGGAGTTGAGGTTTTCAAAGGAATGAACTAGAAAGGCAGGATACAAGGCATGGCGAGTGAGATGCTTGAAGCTGAGGTTCTAAGAGGCCGTGGTTACTGAGACAGAGTGGAGATGTACCCACTGGAGGGAGGGGCTGAGAAGAAGACAAGTTCACCAGAGAAGAGGAGGTCTAGGAGCCCAGAGGATGGCCTAAGGGTCGTCTACCTGGGTGTGGAAGTCACTGAGGATGGTAAGAGAGGCACAACGAGAGACAGTGAGCCAGAAGCTGAGAGTCCTGGAGGAGTGAGCAGTAGCAGTTGTTAACCTATGAAGACAAATGCGCTATGTCCATGCAGAGGGAATATTACTTGGCCACAAAAAGGAGTGAAGGACATCCCATAACTTGGATGACCCCTGAACACTACTGGTCACTTGTTTAGGATCCCATTGATAGTAAATGCTCAGAAGGGGCAAATCCATAGAGACTGAAAGTAGCTTAAGGGTTGCTGGGGGTTGAAGGAGATGGAGTTTCTTTTAGGGGTGATAAGAAAGTTCTGGAATTAGTGGTGACTGTCCACGACCTTGTGAATAAAACCCACTAAGTTGTATACTCTAAAAGGATTAATGTATCTCAATAAAAATGTTACTTTAAAAAAAATCTGGGGACATCCAGGTGGTTCAGTTGGTTAAGCATTGACCTTTGGCTCTGGTCATGATCCCGGGTTCCAAGATGGAGCCCCACATCAGGCTCCCTTCTCAGCAGGGAGTCAGCTTCTCCCTCTCCCTCTGCCCCTCATATGCACTCGCTCTCACTGGCTCTCTCTTGCACATACACGCTCTGTCTCAAATAAGTAAAATCTTTTTTTTTTTTTTTAAAGATTTTATTTATTTATTTGACAGAGAGAGAAATCACAAGTAGGCAGAGAGTCAGGCAGAGAGAGAGAGAGAAGCAGGCTCCCGCTGAGCAAAGAGCCCGATGCGGGGCTCGATCCCAGGACACCGAGATCATGACCTGAGCCGAAGGCAGCAGCTTAATCCACTGAGCCACCCAGGCGCCCCTCAAATAAGTAAAATCTTTTTTAAAAATAACAATTATCGGCGCCTGGGTGGTTCAGCTAGTTAAATGTCTGCCTTCAGCTCAGGTCATGATCCCAGGATCCTGGGATTGAGTCCCACTTGGGCTCCCTGCTCAGCGGGGAGTTAGCTTCTCCCTCTGACCTCCCCTCCCCCGCATACTCTCTCTTTCTCAAATAAATAAATAAAATCTTTTTTTTTTTTTTAAAGCAACCTCTCATAGTGGATAGAGCACCAAAAGGAGTTGGGGACCTTAGCCACCACTATGGGCCCTGCAGCTGGGAATTTTGAATCATGGGGAGCTTTGACCCCTCAGCCTGTCCTATGGGCTCTACTTCCAAAAGAGATCCACAACTCGCCCACTTCAACCCCTCCATGGCCCCCACTCCTCCAGACTGTTCTCCTGAATCAGCCTCCTAACTGATCTCCTGGCTCCTGCCCCACCTCCCACAGTCTGTTTCTCACACCCACACCCTGCTGTGAATACCTGAGCCAGATCAGGGTCTTCCAAGGGCTCCACCTCCTAGACGAAGTAAAACTCCTCCCCCAGCTTCCACTTGACTAGACTGACCCTTTTCCCATCTCTAGCAGTGTTGCTTACAGTTTACCAGTCCCCTTGTTCGACTCCACCCACCCAGTTCCTGGAACACACCAAGCACATTTTCACCTCAGGGCCTTTGCATTGGCTGTTCCCTCTGCTTGAAATGGTTGTCCTCCGGTATCCACCTGACTTCCTCTCTCCCCTCCTTCAGGTCTTTGTGAGAAGGTCATCTTCTCAGTGAGGCTTCCTTTGAATATCTTTTCCAGCAAACTGCCCTCATACATCCCTCATCTGTTTGGGTGGGCGTTTTGGGGTTTTTTTGTTTTGTTTTGTTTTTAATTTTTTTTTTTTAAGATTTTCTTTATTTGAGAGAGAGAGAGCACGGCAGGGGGGGTGGGATGGGAGAGGAGAAGCAGACTCCCTGCTGAGCAGTGAGCCAGACTTGGGGCTCAGGGCTCCATCCCAGGGCCCTGGGATCATGACCTGAACGGAAGGCAGACACTTTACTGACTGAGCCACCCAGGCGCCCTGTTTTAATTTCTAAATAGCAGCTTTCACCATTTGATACAATATGTTTTACTTAAGTGTTTCACTAGAATATAAGTATTTTGCTAGAAACTTTCCGTATCTTGTTCACCGTTTTGTCCCAGGTGCCCCCACTAGTGTTGGCTCAATAAACATCCGTTGGAATGAATAAATGACCCTAGGGTAGATCCTTAAAGTCATTAAAACATACTTACTTCCAATCCCAAAAGAACCCAGATTCTAGCGAGAGGCAGAAATTAAATAAATAACTAGATGTCTTCACCTGGCAGTAAGAGCAAATGGGGAACCATGATTATATAACAATGTATGGGGGGGGTAACTAGGCTGGGATTGTCAGGAAGTGACATTTGAGTCATGGCCTATCTGAGGAGGAGCAAAGATCTGGGAGAAAATTCTAGGCAGAGGGAGGAGCCAGTGCAAAGTCAGGAATGGACTCTGGGCATTTGATGCAAGGAGGAAAGGCATTGTGCCATGCATGTCACAAACAGGTGGAAGAGGGACAGGCATGGATGGGCCTACAAGGGTCAGATTATGTATTGGGAGGGGAGCGACTAAGTCTTCTTGTGGTGTATTTCAACAGGGTTTTCCCTTCTTTGGGCCTCAACTTTACCTTATCTGCGAAATGGGGGTAGGCCTAAGGTCCCCTCTGCTTCCAGGCTTAGCATCTCTCAAGACCACCCTAGAAGGCAGGTGCTATTACCATTCTCCTATTGGAGGAGGGAAAAAGAGGTGCAAAAAGACTTAACTCACCTTCCAAGGCCACAGAGCTAGTGCGTGCAAGCTCCCTACTTGAACTCGGTGGTCTGGCCCCAGAGCCCGTGCTCTTGGAACCCGCACCGCACACTGCAGACCCCACAACCACAAGTACTGCAGTGCGGTGCCTACACGTCTTCAGCGGCGGACAAATCCCTCTCTCGGGCCATTTACAAGCTGGGGGATCCAGCATTAGCCGCTTGCGTCCCCTGAGCCCATTTCCGCTTCCGTACAGTGTGCGCCCCAACATTAACCTCAACTAACACAACACTTGGCTGACCAGGAGGAATGAGGCGTGACTGCCAAACAACTGCGTGACTTTCCGAGATGGAAGGGGGGTGGTGGGTGGAATGAGGGATTGGGGTGTTTGGGGGAAAGGGACGCAGAGCCCTAACGCAACGGTGCAACAGTCTTTCCCTGCCTTTCTGGCATTGTTTCCTCCATTCAACCGCGGAGCAACTTTCAATCTCTCCCCCCACCCCACCCCCTATTTCTTTTTTTTCCAGGCTGAAAAGAGGTCGTGGTCCCTTTAAGGCCCGCCCCTCCCTCCCCCAAAACTTCCCAGTGTCTGCTCTCTTTTCGATCCCGGACGGCCGGCCAGGCTCGCCGCCGAGCTGGTAGGGGCTGGGGCCGAGGGGTCGGGGAGGGGTGCGGGGGGTGGGTGGGAGGCGCCGCCCGCCGCCCGCCGCCGGGGTGGGGGAGGGGCGGAGGTCGGGAGCGCGGTGGTGCAGATTACGCTACGGCCCGGCCGCCTGCTGCGGCTACGAGCCGGCTGGCGAGCGAGCCAGAACGCGCCGCGCCGAGGACGGTTCCGCCGCGTCCCC
The DNA here is from genome assembly GCF_964662115.1 of Mustela nivalis. Taxonomy (NCBI): domain Eukaryota; kingdom Metazoa; phylum Chordata; class Mammalia; order Carnivora; family Mustelidae; genus Mustela; species Mustela nivalis. The sequence continues at coordinate 44,525,592 of NC_139037.1, read as the reverse complement.
GCCGCGCGCGTCGGCGCGAGGGGCGTACGGGCCGGGCGCGGGGGCGGGGAGGGGAGGGGCCCCTCTCCCCCTCCCCCCACCGCATTCCTCTGACGTCGGGACCTTGCGACCCCGCCCTTCTATGGGACCCGCCCCGCCTCTCTCCGTCGCACCGATCACGTGTTGAAGGCGCTGCGCCGCTTCCCATCTGTGTACCACCTTCTTTTTCGGGTTTTCCCGGTGTGATCGGGAACTGATTTAGATCCCCGTCGCCCGTTCCCAACTTTCTTTTCTCCCTAAATCTGCGAACCCAGCAGTCCTGTCCCACTGTCTTAGCGCCACTGACCCCATTTCAAACTTAGTTTCCACGAGGGCTCCTATTTCGGGAGCGCCCGTCACCAGTGGGAAGATTCCGAAGCATCTTTGCGGGAGTCGACCCTGTTTCCCACGACTCTCTAAGCGCAGTTTCTTACCACCTAACCCCAAGACGCAGCCCCATAACGCGGGGTCCTGCCTCGGCCCGGCCCCGCCCCTAGGTTCCAGCTATTGGGCTTCCTTGGACTCTAGAGACTGAGGGAGGGCGTTAGCTTCAGAGTTGTCCTACCCCAAGGAAGGCAGGCCCCCCGGACACTTGGACTTTTTTTTTTTTTTTTTTTTTTAAGATTTATCTGAGAGAATACGAGAGAGAGCGAGCGAGTGAGCATTGTGGGGGAGGGTCAGAGGGAGAAGCAGACTCCCTGCTGAGCAGAGAGCCCGGTGGGGGCTCGATTTTGGGATTCCAGGATCATGATCTGAGCTGAAGGCAGTCGCTTAACCAACTGAGCCGCCCAGGCAACCCCCCCCCCCCCCGCCCCGGACACTTAGAACACCAGGACTCCCCTTTGCCCAAACGCTGTGCCGGTTGCTGTACCTAGTGCTTGGTAGGGTCCAGCCTCGCTAAGGCTTAGGCAGGGACCACCGCTCCCTTACCCACACAAGCCTCCCCCACTGGAAAAGGGATAGTCACCAGACTGTGACAAGCCACGGAGGTCAAGGCTATCGCCTGAAAACCACTGGCCTGAGTGGCCTGAGTAGGCAGGCTCGGGTCGGGACTGGTTGAGACAAGGGACGCGCTTTTCAGAGTGGAGACTCGGCACGGACAAGAGGAGTGATTCCTCCGGCAGGAGAGGTGGTAGACAAAGGGTTCTAGATGGGAGGGCCTGCACGGGCAAAGGTCGAAAAGTGCGCGTACCTTCCCTTTGTGCAAACTGAAGAGTGCTCTTTTGGCTGAATTTAGAGGTGGAGCGGAGCAGGGAAAGGACGCCGGCGAACTTGACAGGGTCCGAAGACCGTCGACAGGGCCAATCTACGTAAAGGGTTAAGTTTGGGTTATTAAAATTCCCCTGGCGTTGTGGGGATTCGAGGTGGAGAGGAATAAGGGATAGCAGCGGAGACAGAGCCACTGGCAGCTACCCCTCTGTCTCGGTCTACCCTCCGGCACCATACACAGAATGTCAATAACTACTTGGGGTACGCCAGGCCTTCGCTGGTTTAGAGGGTCGCCCCGCCTCCGGGGACGCCTGAAAGCCTGTCCGCGCTTGCGCTCTCGCCTCCGATCCCTTCCTAGACTGAGCCAGAGAGCGCCTGGCGGCATGGGGAGGGCTTTCCTTTTTAACCCAATCAGAGACCACCGGTGGTCCTACGACCCTTTCCACTCTTCATTTACTAATCGGGTAGAGACGTAAAAGATGGGCATCTGCAGCAACCACTGGAAAGAGGCAAAAGGGAGGGGGTTTCCTTTTCTCCTTGCGGTGTGGCGCGGTAAGGGAGTCGTTTTGACTGGAACGCTAACAATTTTCGGTTCGATGGATTAGTGAGGGAGCCAATAAAAGTGGGAAGAAGGCGGGGCTTCTCCGGCGAGGATGAGCGTCGTTCCTATCAGGTGCTCCAAGGGAGGCCAGGCTGTGCCAGAAATCCGACCTATCAAATTGGAGTTTATTTTAAGGCGGCGGGGTCAGCCAGATGACTGGCAGAAAACACTCGCCTATAAGGAGTGTCTCAGACAAACGAGGGCGGGCCCAGCTGAAGAACGGCATGCGCTGTACCCAATAGGCACGCAAGGCGTGCGGAGGCTTCCCCTCCCCCCTTGGCGGGACCAGTGGCTCCCCCTATCGGGTGGGGGCGGCGGGTGACGGGCGTGTCCCTCCCCCAATGAGAGGCGGGGGGAGGCGGGTTCTGTGCCGCCATGTCGCGGAGGCTGCTGCCCCGGGCGGAGAAGCGGCGTCGGCGGCTGGAGCAGAGGCAGCAGCCGGACGAGCAGCGGAGGCGGTCGGGAGCGATGGTGAAGATGGCGGCGGCGGGCGGCGGAGGCGGCGGTGGCCGCTACTACGGCGGCGGCAGTGAGGGCGGCCGAGCCCCTAAGCGGCTCAAGACGGACAACGCTGGCGACCAGCACGGAGGCGGTGGTGGCGGCGGTGGAGGAGCCGGGGCGGCGGGCGGCGGCGGCGGGGTGAGGCCAGGGCCTTAGGGGCCGGGAACGGCCGGGAAGGGACGGAAAAATTTCCACCTTGAGGGTATTCATGGGGGGGCGCCTCTGCGCACGCGCCCAGGCCCTCACGCCGTGACGGGGTGGGGGAGGGGCAGGCGTTGGGCAAACGGCGGGGTTTGCGCGAGGACAGGAGGTTGCGCGTGCGCGCTATTCGGAACGGGGTGGGGGGGATGGTGTGGGAGGCGGAGGAAGGAGGTTGCGCTGCGGGAGGCGCAGTGCGCAGGCGCCGCGGGCTGGAATATGAGGGGCCGGGCACGCGGCCGGGCCGTTTTTTTTTTTCCTTTATCGTTTAAGTCTCTGCCCTCGCGCAAGCGCATTTCTTCTTGGGCCTCGTGGGCGGGGGAGAGGGGGTGGGTTGCACCGCGTGAGCGGGAACGGGTGGGCGGTGGCCTTTTCCGCGCCTGAGTAGGGAATTCTGGCTGATCGCTCTTTAATCTATAACGTCATGGTTTGTGTCGATACAGAGTTGATTTGCTTTGAGGATATTCCCCCCGCAACAGAATATGTTCCCATTTTTTGTGGGCTTTGAAAACCGGAAGAAAGGGGCTTGTGAAAGGTCTTTTTTGCCATTTGGGAATTGAACTAAGCTGTGGAACCATCACAAGTTCCTTGGGGTTACAGTTTCATAGGGTTAACTGGATGGAGTTGGTTTGGTAAACCAAAATGTTCTCTGAGGGTGGACATTTTCGAAGGCATTCGACGTCGTTGGTCTCCTAGTCGGAAAGGACCACCGTTTGTCCTTCCTGACTTGGAGCTGATTCCCTCCTCCTTCCCAAGTTCGTGAAGTTCTCTCCTTTTCAGCCATTTGTAGGATTTTTCTGGGGTTTGGTGGTGAGCTGTAGCAGTGATTTCTAGTGTTTTAACTTGCGGCAGGCCTTGTTAGACTCATTTTAAAACTACTTGAACTAAATCTTCCAACAGTTTGTATGAGATACAGGATGGTATTACAAGTGGGGACTTGTAGAGCTAAGATGAGGTAAATTTGTGTAGCTTACATAGCTAGTGATGGGGGAGGGGCTGGGATTAGAATTTATGGGCTGTGGAACTCCAAACCGCTGAGCTGGTAACCACCAGGCGGGTGTGCCTCCTGTGGTTTGTGTGGTTCATTCCTGAAATAGAATCCAATTCTGCCCCTGTTGCATGGGCTTCTGTTTGGTGGCTCTCAAACAGGAGGTTGGACCCAGAGCCCAAGAGACATGGAGAAAGTTACTTTCCTACTGATTCCCAGAGGCTTCTGTGTGGGTGGATAGATACTTCTTGTGGGGGAATCGTGTTGGTTTTTAGTGATGTGGGTTGGAGTTTCTTTCTTTTTTTTTTTTTAATGACCTTTCTCATCTTATTTTCCATAATCTAGCCTAGGCAGTATTTTTTACCACAGATTATGGTGGGTGGTTAAAGACTAGAAGTGGCTTTCACAGCTTTGGGGGCAGGGATGTTTTAATGTGACTGATCCTGGGGGTTGAGTAGTGGGGACAGTAATGCTTGGCTGGGTTTGTTGCACAAGTGAAAGGGGAAAGAAACATGCCAAGAGAACATTGTCAATGATTCAGGCTGCAGCAGAAAACAGCCCTTTCTGCCAGTGCTGTCCTGTTTCCATCCCAGTCTTTTCCCCCATTTTCTTGACCAGTGGGAAGAGAAAAATTCTAGCAGGAATGTAAGGTGTGGGACATGCCTTGTCTTCCATTCTGTCTTCTTCAGAAACTACAGCAAGAGGTATAGGCTGGCCATCCACTTGGGGCCTGAGCTCTGCTGACCCAAAATCTTTGGGGGTGGTTGCTTTGTGTTGCCATCCCTTGTGTCATACCTAAGTGTCTTACCTGATTGGGTCTCCCAACAGCATAGAGGGCAGTGGGCCACCATCTTGTATAGCAGGAAATGAAGTTACGTTCTTCCTTCCTTTTTCAGGAGAACTACGATGACCCACACAAAACCCCTGCCTCCCCAGTTGTCCACATCAGGGGCCTGATTGACGGCGTGGTGGAAGCTGACCTTGTGGAAGCCTTGCAGGAATTTGGACCCATCAGGTACTCCTCAGAGGCTATGGGTTGGACGTCGAAGTCTGTTTCTTGGGGTCATGTGTGTCTTTAGTTTCTGGTGGGAAGTGACATAGCCAGTTTGGCCCAGGGTTCTTTAGTTAGGTCCTGGGACTCCTCCACTCTTGGGTTTAGCCCTTATACTTTGGGTCAGGTTATAGTAAGTTTCTTGTCTCCCCCCCCCCTTCAGTTTTTTTTCTTCTTCTAGCCTTTAATCTGGATTCTCTTGTTTAGTGAGTATTTTTGTCACATGTTAGGTACTCGGACTAGAGTAGAAATACAATAAAAATGAAACTTTGGGGCTCCTCCAACAGTTGCCCATCCAGAGCAGTCAGCACTGTGATAGGAAAACCTAGGAGCCTTCAGGAGGCATCTGGCTCAGGGGAAGAGGATTTAGGAAGGAAGACCTCCCAGAGGAGGTGATGCCGTAGCTACATCTCTTTTGCCTATTGTGCCTCTTAGGGTACAGGGTGTTCAGGTCAGGAAACCATGGTGGAGGTACAGAGGAGTCCAGAGAGAGGAGTCTATTCAGGGCAAGTTGAATGTCATCCTTTTGTTCTATGTTCCCTTGAGAGGACCAAAATGTGTTTTTTCTGCTAGCTATGTGGTAGTAATGCCTAAAAAGAGACAAGCGTTGGTGGAGTTTGAAGACGTGTTGGGGGCTTGCAACGCTGTGAACTACGCGGCCGACAACCAGATCTACATTGCTGGCCACCCAGCTTTTGTCAATTACTCTACCAGCCAGAAGATCTCCCGCCCTGGGGACTCGGATGACTCCCGGAGCGTCAACAGTGTGCTTCTCTTTACCATTCTGAACCCGATCTATTCCATTACCACGGTGCGTGCCCAGCAGTCTTTCTTTTAGATGCTTTTGTGAGCTCGCTCTTCCTCCTGTCCTCTCCCCTGAGCCAGATTGACCTGCCAGTGCTCTTTCATCTTGCATGTGTGCTTTTTACAGGATGTTCTTTATACTATCTGCAATCCTTGTGGTCCTGTCCAGAGAATTGTTATTTTCCGGAAGAATGGAGTCCAGGCCATGGTGGAATATCCTTTGCTGGGAAAGGGGAATTCTTTGAGGTGGGGGTTCTCACAAGGCTCAGCAGGGGGCTGTCCTTTCAACCAGCATGGGCTCCTGATGGCCACCAGGTATCAGATTGTTTCCTGGAGCCCCCAGTCTGATGGGAGGGGTCATTAACGAACACACTGGCGTGTAGTGTGAAAGCTCAGAGGAGTGCCCAGCACATCTGGTGGGGTGATGCTCTGTTGCCATGAAGTAGGAGCTGGTATCGGGGCAGAAGAACTGGTCTCTGTAAAGGTTGTCAGGTGGGCAGCAGCTTAGTGTTCGAGAAAGCAAACAGCCTGATTACTTACGAGTGGGAGAGGGTTCACTGCAGGCTTTGGAAGCAGTGAACAGGGCATCTGAGGCAGTGCTGTGAAACATGGGTCAGGGTGCGGTGGGAAGCCACTGACAGGGTTTAGGCAGGAATTTCACCTAGTTGATGTTTCAGAGATTGTCCAGGCTTCGTCAAAGCACAGCACTAGAGGGAGAGGATTGGGCAGAGGGAAAGTGGCTTGGCCTAGGGTGGTGGCAGAAGGAGTTGCTGCCTCCTCTGGGCCTCTGGGCTGGTGGGGTTGGGAGTGCAGGTGAGAGAGGAACTCTGGACAGTGATTGCCCACCCAGAGCCGCACTCTAGCCCTTTCCATGTGAGCAGCTAGTGACTGTGGGTGAGGAGCTCACCCCAGAACTCATATGCAGTGTGGTCTTTGGGGTGTTCCCTCGTCCTTGTCCCTTTCTGGGACCACTTAAAGCTCTTTCCAAAGAGCGCCTGTCTCGGGGCTTTCCTTAACTTTACCCACATTTGATTCTGTGCAGAGTGCCCAGCGGGCAAAGGCCTCGCTCAATGGGGCTGACATTTATTCAGGCTGCTGCACTCTGAAGATTGAATATGCGAAGGTGGGTTTGGAAATGACTGCCCCTTGTCAGCTTCCAGGTGAGCTGGGGGACCTGGCTAATTTCAAGCTTTGTCTTGTCCCTACAGCCCACACGCTTGAATGTGTTCAAGAATGATCAGGATACTTGGGACTACACAAACCCCAATCTCAGTGGACAAGGTAATCCCGATGGCAACTTTGTTCTAAACACATCCGCCTTGCCTTCACTCGACTAGTGCACTTCATAGACCCGGGCTCAGGGTTATGTAATGCCATTGGGCTCCCTGTGGACATGGGAGGGTCTGGGGGGTGTTGCGCGGTCAGCTCTTGGAAAAGATGCTCCAGTGGGAGAGGGTGAATGAGGGGGCCTCTAGGTTGTAGCTGCTGCCGGGGGCCCTTTGACGTGGCTGAGAGTGTAAAGCCAGGGCAGAGGTTTGGACGGGGTTGGGGAGCAGGGAGGGCCTCGTTGAGCACAGGACATGGCAATGGCTTATAAACCAGTAGCAGCTCCCAGATGGATTCTGCTGTTGCCCATCTAGGAGCCTGCCTAGGGTCACTGACTCTCCATTCTCAACTGGGCCCGTCATGGTTCTCTTGCTCGCCACTATCAAGAGGGTCTGCTGGGGGAAGGGCGGGCAGACTGGGGAGGTGACGAGGGCACCCAGACCCTTGGAGCAGAGCCTTTGAGCAAGTTGACCTTGTGGAGGTGACACCCTGGATTGGAGCAGGGCAGACACGCCTCACCTCCCTTGTAGCGGGGACTCAACATCTCTGCGGGGGGCCCAAACGGACAACCCCCTTCCTAGACTCTGTCAAGAATGGTTTGCCTTGGATAGGAGGGAGAGGTGGAGGATTGCCTTTGGAAAAGCAGCGGCATCCCCTCAGCAAGACCATCCATCTCTGTCTGTCTTGGTCTGATACGTCGGACTAGGCCACGGGCTGAGGGAGGAGGCCGGTTGCTGACCTCTCACGGGCCCTGGGAGGCCAAAGGCCCCCATTCCTAGGCGGGCCTGTCTTGCTCGCCCTCGCAGCTGGGAAGCAGTGGGCAGGGTGGGCTAGACTCTCCCCAGGACCCTCACGGTGGGCACTGTGGGCCTGGCCGCCCCTCCAGAGGTCAGAGGCAAATTGGTGACCGAGTGAATGTACCAGAGCGGGCAATGGCATTACATGACCGCTAACAGAAACATGGCAACCAACCATTTCTTCTCCAAGGAACATAAATAGAAGATGTGCAGACCGGCAGGGGCTAGTGGCAGGGGCTGGTTGTGCATTGGTTTTGATGCCTCTCAGCTCTGGCCGCCCCAAGACTGGGGGGCAAAAACGAGAGCTGAGGAGGTGGCCTGGAGTGAGGGCGGTGCTTCGCCACCCCTCGGGAACCATACTTCAGCGGCTCTGCCTCTGCACATTGCTCACCAACACACAGGGTAGAAACCACTAGCTCTTCCTGGAGAGAACAGAACACGCAGCCTGCACCACGTCCCCAGAAACAGCCGCAGACTTGAGCTCACTACATCAAGAACACCACACCGCGCTCCAAGGAACAGCTACAAGCACAGAGACAGAGGCAGACAGAGACAAAGAGAGAAAGAGACGCAACATGGCAGCAGACACTGCTTTTTTATTAAACATTAAAAAAAGTCAAAATCCAAGCAAACTTGAACCCGAAAATGTACACAGAAGTAGGAAACACAGAGAACAGAGCTCTCCCAGCCAGCCAGCGGCGCTCTTTTCGGAGAACGTTTCATAGACTGAAGTAGATTCCATGGGCCTCCAAGACAATAGGATCCTCTCTCCATTCCTCGCCATATGGGTTGTTTTTTTGTTTTTTGCTTTTAAGTCCTTTGGTTTGGGGAGGGCCTTTTTTTTGTTCTTTTCTGTTTTGATATTTTTATTTTTTCTGCAGTCATCGGCTGCCAACATAATCTGCACCAACTGGAGCTCAGAAACAAAAAAAAATTAAACCACAACAACCAAAAAAAAAAAAATCAAAAAAAAAAAAACAGACCTAAAACCAGACAGCCAAACAGCTCAGAGGTACACAGTTACCTGCTGGTGGGTAACCAGGCGCGCTCCCAAGGCCAAAAGCGCGGGCATAGTGGGGCCACTGGCACACCTCATATCCAGGAGACACGCACACGGAGCGCTACACAGCCAGAAGCACCGCACTGCAGCACACAGTGTGAGGAGCTGACAACACGGAGGGACACTACCCACCTCATACACCTTTATTTGCCACTTTTCTGGTATCTTCTGAGGACAGAACATCTGTGAGCCATTTTTGATTTAATCAAAAACATTGACTTTTAAGACAATTCTTTAAAAAAAAATTGTATCGGGTGTGTACCGTGACTTGTATTTATGACTGTAAAACCATGTGATGCAGGGTCGCAGTGTATGTTTGATGGGACGCCATCTTTCAGAACTGTGCTAACTCACTGTTGAAGCGTCCAATGGTAAGAGAAAATACAGATTTGTTTTTTGTGACAAATGGACATTGTACTCTGTACTTCTGCTGTAAGTAGCCCTTTTCCATCTTTGTAATGACTGATTGTTGGAAACAAAACCCAGGCCGGGTGGCAGGAAAGGGCAGTGGTCTCGAGCCCTGGGTTTTGGAGTCAGCCAGACCTGGGTTCAAATCCTGGCTCGGCCGCTAACTTTTGCTTTGTGACCTTGGGCCAAAGTGTCTTTTAACTGGTCAGTAAAAAGTTGAGTGCTCAGGTTCCTTATCTGTAAAACGGGGCAAAAATAGTACCTACCTCATAGGGTTGTTGTGAGGAATTTCCGAAGCGGTGATGTCTGTAAAGCGCTTTGCACAGTGTCTGCCACTCAAGCGCTAAATTCGTGTAGCGACTATGAATTACAGCTGGGGTCTGGGGTGGATCTGCGCCATTGTCGGGGTCTGAGAATGTCAATGCCTTGTATATGACTGTTCAATTGAATTGGTTCTGATGTTGCCCTGCTTGTCCTTTCCCACAGTCCCTCTCCTCGGGTTGGGTGTGACGATGGGGGGGGGGGTGGCAGGGAGGATCAGGGTTGAGAAGGAAGGGACCTAGAGAGTAGGGCCTAGAGCTCCTAGAACTTTGGAACTATGGGGACCAGATTTTATGTTCTTTCTGCCTTGCCTTTCCTTGGTGGTTTTCCTGCTCTTAACTCCTCTCCCATTATCGGTAGGAGTTTGAGGAATTTGTTCTTGCCCTCTGTAACATAACAGTGTCTATAGCATCTGCAGGTTCCCTAGATGGCCTGAGAGTTGGGCTTCCCATTTGGGCCAGGGCAGGAGGGAGAGAGAGCCCAGAAGCTGATCTCATCCTTCCCAGAGAAAGGAGACCAGCTACTTTGCACCAGCTGGGGAAGGGGAGTGGGCTTCAGTCCTGAGGCTTGGGCTTCATGCCCACCATGGGTCAGGCCATAGGAAGGAGGCCCCAGCAACTCTGGTGAGGAAGGGGGGTTTGCCTAGGCACACAGGAACTGAAGGTCTTCGAGATTAGCCTCTAGTCAGGAGGGTGATCCTGTTTGTTCCTGGGTGGCCTCTAACTGTCTTTTCTGTCCTCAGGTGATCCTGGCAGCAACCCTAATAAACGCCAGAGACAGCCCCCTCTCCTGGGAGATCATCCCGCAGAATATGGTGAGGGCAGGGGGTTCCCTTCCGTGGACTCCCGTGGCTCATGTGCCCCTGCCCGCCGCCCGCCGCGCAAATTCTCACCCGTCCTCCCTCTCTTTCCTTCCCACCCCCCAGGAGGGCCCCACGGTGGGTACCACAGCCATTACCATGATGAGGGCTACGGGCCCCCCCCACCTCACTACGAAGGGAGAAGGATGGGCCCACCAGTGGGGGGTCACCGTCGGGGCCCAAGTCGCTACGGCCCCCAGTATGGGCACCCCCCACCCCCTCCCCCACCACCCGAGTATGGCCCCCACGCCGACAGCCCTGTGCTCATGGTCTATGGCTTGGATCAATCTAAGATGAACTGTGATCGGGTCTTCAATGTCTTCTGCTTGTATGGCAATGTGGAGAAGGTGAGTCTCTGTCAGATCTGTTGCTACCCTTGCAGCCCAAGCGGGCCGAGCCTCATGCGTCACAGTGGGGGAAGGAGCCTGGCTGACAGCAGGCTGTTCCAAGAGGGTGACTCACTGAAGCAGGCAGCCAGCTGCGGACATTATGTTTGGTCCTCACCATGGGTGTTTTGTCGTCTCTTAATCGGGTGCATTAACCAGGATTTCATGAAAGTACGAATGCTTAACGTCAGACAAATATAATTTGTGATTTATAAGACTTAATTTTTGTGGCCAAAGGTCATCATGTGAGGATTTTTTCAGAAAACTGAAAGATGATCTGGCAACCCTGGGCCTTCCTGCTTTGCCTGTGGGACAGGTGGCTGTTTGCCCCTGACCAGGTGGCTTGTTTCTCTGGAACCCAGCTGAGTCCTGGGAGCCTCTGCGCTCACAGCCCCTGACTTAGCCGGGGAGTCATAGCAGCGGCAACCATCGCGTGGGTTAAGCTTGCCTTCTGCGCATCGGGCGCTGTGGATAGGACTGCACATGTGGCAACTTGCTTGTTACTAGAGTCCTTGATGAGATCAGTTGGGGCAATGAAGGCGCGGAGGGTAAATTACTTGCCCAGGTTCCCAGACCTTTATGTGGAAGCAGGACCTCATGCTAGAGAGATTGGCTTTGGTGCCTTTGTCACGGTTGTTCACTGCCTTCAGTCCTTTCGCCCACAGCGGCATTTCACATCGTGCCCTGCTCTGCACCATGTGCATCTGTGTGCTCACTGACAGATGTTAGTGGCAGTATCTGCTTTGTTTCCTTATTGTGCTGCCAACCACTTTTTCTTGCGCTTCATTAATTGATGCACTCGGGGCTTGTGTCCTGAGGTGAGAAAGACTGGCCCGTGCGCAGAGCCCTGCCTGGGGGCCGCACACTGTGCTCTGCTCCTGCTGTCTTGTTCCCCAGGGCGAGACGGAAGCCTTGCTCTAGAGCCTGGAGTTCTTGCTTTTCACTAGCTCAAAAGGGGTGGAGGAAGGGTCCCTGGCAGCTGGACCGTGGCACTGATCACAGTCCCTCTCCTCAAGGTGAAATTCATGAAAAGCAAGCCGGGGGCCGCCATGGTGGAGATGGCTGATGGCTATGCTGTGGACCGGGCCATTACTCACCTCAACAACAACTTCATGTTCGGGCAGAAGCTGAATGTCTGGTACGTCCTTAGTTTCCTCAGGCTTGGGAGTGTTGAAGAGGAGCTGAGGGAAGAAGGAAAGTGGAATGGGGCCACTCTGGAAAGCACCCAGCAGAGGAGCACGGGCGAGCCTGGGTGCTTGTTCGGGCAGGAGTAGGGGGTGGCAGGTCGTGCCCCGTCACACAGCTGAAGCAGTGGGGAAACTGTCAGTCTCGCCTCAGCTGTGGAGCAGAGCCCCCTGAGGCACCCAGCATCTTCAGACAGGAGTCAGGCCACCGTGGAGGGCTTGGGGTCTGACAAAGAGCTCCCCTTCTCTGGTACAGTGTCTCCAAGCAACCAGCCATCATGCCCGGGCAGTCCTACGGGCTAGAAGACGGGTCGTGCAGTTACAAAGACTTCAGCGAATCCAGGAACAATCGGTTTTCTACCCCAGAGCAGGCAGCCAAAAACCGCATCCAGCACCCAAGCAACGTGCTGCACTTTTTCAACGCTCCTCTAGAGGTGACTGAGGAGAACTTCTTCGAGGTGGGTGCTGTGGATTTGGTCCCTCACCGCGCCATCTGAATGAGCCACGTGTTGTAGGCTTTTCTAGTACCTTGTTGAGCCACAGCTCCGCCAGGCCCTGGGGTGGGTCTGGGGATGCAGCGGGAACCAGAACGGATAGGCTGAGAACAGCACCAAAGGCCTAGCCGTGGTGGAGGTCGGCTGTCCTGTTTGTGTTATTGACAGACTAGGGTGGCTGCTGTTTGCCGAAAAAGGTTTTTCCCAGTCTGGGTGAGAGAGTGGCGATTATTAGAGTCCAGTGTCAAAGCATCCATGTAGTTGGGACATTCCGTGCCTCAGTAATACCAGAAGGGAGGCTCCTGTTCAGGTCTGGTCAGAGGAGACTGGGGCATTGAGGGGGAGGAGGGCTGACTGGCAGGGTTGGACTTCAGCCCTTGCTTGGGCCTGAGCTGTTGCTCGTTGCTTCGGCAAACATTTGGTTAGTGCCAGTAAGCACCCAGGTGGGAATTTTAAGAAAAAAAAAAAAAAAAAAAAAAAAACAGGTTTTGCTTTAATGATGATAGTTAAAGGTAGTGGAAGCATAGTAAGAGCAGTGTTTCTAAACCTTTGTTGGGTCATGGTGGGGGGTGCCTTAGAGTATGATGTGTGATCAAAGATCAGAAATCCCAGAAAAATGTCAGTACTCTGTCATGAGCTGCTTGAATCCTGCCATGTGGTACTGCTGTTTCTGAATCCTTTCTGTGTCCTGCAGATCTGCGACGAGCTGGGAGTGAAACGGCCATCTTCTGTGAAAGTATTCTCAGGCAAAAGTGAGTGAACTGCTGCTCCCGCCTTTTTTCATTACTTGGTTGTAGGCAGGTAGACCCAATTCCTGCTCAGGTCAGCCTAAAACAAACCTTGTGTTCTGATCAGGTGAGCGCAGCTCCTCTGGGCTGCTGGAGTGGGAATCCAAGAGTGATGCCCTGGAGACTTTGGGCTTCCTGAATCATTACCAGATGAAAAACCCAAGTGAGTATCTGTGTGTCCTGTAGTCCTCACCCTTGTGGCTTGATGCTGGGCTGGCTTCAGGTCAGAGCCATCCTCCCTGCCATCAACATAGGGCCCCAGAGATCGCTTCACTGGTGCTGACATGGGCAGGCGGGACCTGGTCGCCAGGAGATTAGCCTGATGGTCTCCGTGGGAGGGAGATCCAGCCTGGCTGCTTGCCGTCACCTGCTCTGCCAGCTTTGGGGTTACTGAGACTCGTCCTCCACGGACTGGTGTTCTATGCGTCAGAAGCTGCCAGTAAACACTGAGCACTGTCTGTTGCACAGGCTGGCTCAGAGGGTACCCAGGAAAAGGGCTCATCTGGCCAGTAGGGAACATCCGCCCACTTACGGCCTGGGCCAGCTGGGGAGCTGGGAATGGGATTCCCTGTGGAATCAAAGGCAGGGGTGGGGGAGTGCCTCTTCAGTATTGGGCTTGATTGTAAGTCTCACGTTGGGAAGTGACTAGTTAGATCCCTGCAGCCAAACAGCAGAAATGGAGGAGGGGCTGGGTGGTTGGCACCTGCAGAGAAGGAGGGGTGCAGCCAAACCTATCTTCTCATTTGCAGATGGTCCATATCCTTACACTCTGAAGTTGTGTTTCTCCACCGCTCAGCACGCCTCCTAATAGGTGACCCAGAAGAGTCCCATCTGAGCAGGAAAATGTTTCTCTTTCCTTTATGCTGTTTGTTTTGTTTTGTTTCTGGGGCTTTTTTTTTCCTTTTTTTTTTTTTTTGTTTTTTTTTTTTTTTTTTTGCAAAAGTTCCTGTATTCCTTTTTTTAAATGCTAGGTTAGTGGGCTTAACCATAACGGAAATGCTGGAAGTCTGAAGGGGGAGGGGAAGGGGACCTGGTATCTCCCAAGATTAATGTTCACTTTTTAAAAAAATTATTGTACGTGTGATTTTTTTTTTTCCTGTTCATACATTTGTGCTGCCTGTGTACTCTTGGCACATTTCAATAAAATTGTTTGGAAAATAAACATTGCGCTTACTGGGATTCCAGGGTGTGTCTGTTTCCCTCCCACCGGTCTCCAGCCTAAGAGCAGGCAGGCCGGGACACAGCTACGGGCCCTTGGGAGCTGCCAGCCCAGCCCAGGAATGTGGCAGGGAATTAAAAGGAATCTGGTGAGGAAAACCTGGGAAGAGGGCTGGTGGCGTTTTTCATGGGCCCTGCCCAAGGAAGCTGAATCTAGTTGGAGAGTCATCTTTTAAGAGGTAAATGGTGCTACAAATTTCAAGAGTTAAAAAGAGCGCTTTCGGGGCGCCTGGGTGGCTCAGTGGGTTAAGCCGCTGCCTTCCGCTCAGGTCATGATCTCAGGGTCCTGGGATCGAGTCCCGCATTGGGCTCTCTGCTCAGCAGGGAGCCTGCTTCCCTCTCTCTCTCTCTCTCTCTCTCTGCCTGCTTCTCCGACTACTTATGATTTCTCTCTGTCAAATAAATAAATAAAATCTTTAATAAATAAATAAATGAGCGCTTTCATCCTGCCAAGTAAGTACTTGGTTTTTATAAGATTAGAAAGTAAAATCTCGGGTAGAAGTGAAGGTCTGCTCCCCAGTCCCTTTAACAATTTTTGACGTCTTTCCCCACCCACGTAAATTTTCTTTTAACAAAATGCTTTATGCTGTGCACTGTTCTGTATCATATCACACACATAGCTTCCTTCTTTTCTTTACCCCTGCGCAGTAGCTCATGGGGAATGTCATTTCCCTTTCCATGGTCTGAAAAATACAATCTAGTTTCTTGCTACCATAAACAGTACTGCTATGCATACAAATCCCTTAAGCCAACTTCCCTGATAACTGATCTGGAGGTAAATTCCTAGCAGTGGAATTGCTTAGTTAAAAGATAATTCAGGGTGTCTGATAATTTAGGGCATCTGGTTAAGACACCAAAAAGCAAGTCTTGGTCTCAGGGTTGTGAGTTGAAGCCCAGCATTGGGTTCCATGCTGGTGGCTCAGTCTCCCTTCAGCCCTGGTCGTGATCTCACGGTTTTGGTTGGGATCAGCCCTCTGTATCAGGCTCCCTGCTTGGCAGGAAGCCTGCTTCTCCCTTTCCCATTGCCCCTGCTTGTGTTCCCTCTCCAGCCTGCTGCTCCCTCTCACAACACCCCTCTCCCCTCCTTGTGTTCCCTTTCTCCCAGTGTCTGTCAAATAAAATAATTTAAAAAAAAAAAAAACCACTTTACAATGTAATACTTTGCAATTGTGGTAGATGGGAACTTGTGTAGATGGTTGGGGTGGGGTATGGGGGGCTGTAGGTGGAAGGAGCCTGCTTTAAGAACCTTGACTCACGGTGGAAAAAAGAGGCAGTCTGCTGCAGAGAATAAGTGAGGACCATTGACTGTGCCTTGTTCATGCATGTGCACCTGAAAACTAACTGGGACACCTGACTGGCTCAGTCCGTGGAGTGGGTGACTCGAGCTCTGGGTCATGAGTTTGATGTCCACATGGGGTGTAGAGAGATTTTTTTTTTTTTTAAGATGTTATTTATTGATTTGACAGGGAACAGAAGCAGGGGGAGTGGGAGAGGGAGAAGCAGGCTCCCCCCTCCCCCCGGCCAAGCAGGGAGCCCAATGTGGAGCTCCATCCCGAGTGGCTTGGATCATGACCTGAGCCAAAGGCAGACGCTCAAGGACTGAGCCACCCAGGTGCCCCTGGTGTAGAGATTTCTTAAGCTCGGTTTGTTAAGCGTCTGCCTTCTGCTTGGGTAATGATCCCAGCCAGGATCAAGCTCCTCATCAGGCTCTCTGCTCAGTGGGGAGTCTGCTTCTCCCTCTGCCCCTCACCCTGCTCTTGTGCTCTCTTTCTCTCAAATTTTTAAAAATCTTAGAAAAGGGGGCACCTGGGTGGTTCAGTGGGTTAAGCTTCTGCCTTTAGCTCAGATCATGATCTCAGGTTCCTGGGATCCAGCCCTGCATTGGGCTCTCTGCTCAGTGGGGAGCCTTCTTCCCCACCCCCCCCACCCTGCCTCTCTCTCTGCCTACTTATGATCTCTGTCAAATAAAATCTTTATTTTTTTAAGATTTTATTTATTTATCTGACAGAAAGATCACAAGCAGACAGAGAGGAAGACAGAGAGAGAGAGGGAAGCAGGCTCCCTGCTGAGCAGAGAACCCGATGCGGAACTCGATCCCAGGACCCCGAGATCACGACCCGAGCCCAAGGCAGCGACCTAACCCACTGAGCCACCCAGGCGCCCCTGTCAAATAAAATCTTAAAAAAAAAAATCTCAGAAAAAACCCACTTGAATTTCTTGTGAAGCTTTTGAACTCGGATTATTCATATCTGAAGTCACATGGCATTTATGGAATGAAGAAACTGCTTCGCCAGGGTATGTTTCAAACAACCTCTGGAAAGGAGAAACAAGAGTCACCTTACAGCCGTAAGCCTCTAAATCCTCTAGGATTTGTTTTCAAGCCAATCATGGGCATAAGAAAATACTCCAATTTTTGCCTCCCAGCGCCCAGTTTTCATCCCTTGTCAGCAGTTTTGAATCTCCTTCCAGATATCCTCTATGTATGCACTATATTCTATGCACAAACAGCCATATGTAACCATCTTTTTTACATCAACAGATCATGCTAAATGTACATCCTTCACTTCTCTTTGGGCACCTGGCTGGCTTAATTGGTTGAGAGCGTGACTTTGGATCTTGGGGTTGTGAGTTTGAGAAATTTAAAATTGTTCCTCTCGTGTGTTGGCGTCTGCACATGGCTTCAGAGCTTCCCATTATATGGATAAGTAAAAACAGCTCTCTGTCGGTGTAAGTCACTGGGTCTTTTCCGAAAGAGCTTACCGTCTATGACACAAGAAGGCAAGGTATTTCTTAGAATCCCATTCGCTCGGAGGCCTCTGTTCACCTTGGTGCACTTCTCCCTAAAGAGCATGCTTAAGCAATCTTATGGCACTTTCAATGCTCTTGCGTTAACGGGCTTTTTCCAACGTAGTTTTATTTTTTAAAGAAATTATTTTAAGAACGTGAACTTCAGAGTCACAGAAATCTCTTCTTCAGCACTCCTGAAGCCCAGATAACCTTGAGCTAATGACTTTCCCTCCCGCAAGCTCCAGTTTCCTCTGGGCAAAATAAAAAATAGTACGACCTCTTGTTGGTGTGAGAATTCAAACAGATTACACAGAGAGCGCGCAATGTTGGTTCCTCTATATTTTCATTGTCTTACAGGGGTAAACTCAGTACCGGAAAATGTTTTTCTTTTCCGTTAACAAGGTATAAGTGCATGTGACAAAATTGCAAGGTTGCAGTAATTCTGCCATTATATCTTTGAGCATTTCAGCTGTCTCCAATTTTTCCACCATTATAAAACGGCGCTGTGACGAAATGTCCCGCAGCAATAATGGGCCACGTTCCTACTGGGGCAAAAGGCACAGTGCTAAGCCGCGGTCTGCGGAACCAGGAAGGGTATTTCCGGTTACCCTTAGTAAAGATGGCGGAAATACGGGCGTCACCGCTATCAAGCTGCGGCGTCCGTGCCCTCGCCAAACATGGTGGCGTCGTGCCCGCCCACTTGGCTTCTTCCTGTCTCTGAGGTTAGTCCACCTAGCTACTAGTTTGCGATGGCGGCAGCCGTGGTGGTGTCTCGCAGTCTGCGGAGCCTGCTGTTACGACGTGAGTCACCTCGACCTCTGGAAGTCCATTGCTCTGTAGTGCTGTCATAGCCACCTTAGGATGGGGAGGCCTGTCCCGGTACCCGGTCTGACCACCTTAACACTAGGGTGCATATGTTTCCAACCAAAGAACTCCCTAATTCTGTAAGCCTGTGTCATACATTTGGGTTGCTGACAGCTTAGTGTTCCCAGTGTGGGGTCAGTCCCATGATTAAGGGTCTGAAGGAATCTTCACACTGAGGCCACTGATAAGTGCACTCATAATCTGAAAGCTTGTATCCCCACTAACCTATGGTTTCTTAGGGACCTGCGTTCCCTAGTCTAACATCAGTGAGGGGAAATGTGTGTGCCTTCAGCTCTTGGAAGCACTGTGACCCCCTACCTGGGGTCATGAACGGCTCTTCTTTCCTTTGTCTCCCCAGGAGTGATGGCTCCCACCCACCCGGGTCTCAGCCTTAGCCTTCGCCCCATGAGCTCTATTGCTCAAGATGTGGCCTCCACAGCAGCCCCTAGAGACGCGCCAGACCACAACTATGAGTCCCTTCGGGTGACAGCTGCTCAGAAACACATCCTGCATGTGCAGCTAAACCGGCCTGAGAAGAGGAATGCCATGAATAAAGCCTTCTGGAGGTAGGGCCTGCAGATCACGGAGGCCTGCCTGCAGGAGGAGGCAGGGGCTGAGAGAATGGGTAGGGGTGGAGTGTGGGGAGCAGGTGACACGAGGGCAGGGGATACCCTTCCAAGACACAGCCTTTCTCTTCTTGTCCCTCCCAGAGAGATGGTGGAGTGCTTCAACAAGATAGCACAAGACCCCGACTGTCGGGCTGTGGTGATCTCTGGTGCAGGAAAATTGTTCACTGCAGGTACTGGGTACTCTCCACCCCCGCCTCTACTAGTCTCCCCTGCTTCTGGAAATAGAGCAATGCTTCTTAACTAGGGTTTCAACCAGCTTCTAACTTCCATTTTTATATATATTTTTTAAATTTTTTTATTTTTAATTTAAAACATTAAAGTACCAAAATGAGTCCAACAGAACATTGGTGGATGATGGACTTTGAAGTCTGATCCATAGCCTTGGCCAAGGCCCTTAACTTCTCAGTCTGTTTTTTTTTATTTTTTTGGTGTTTTTTAAAAAAGATTTTATTTATTTGTTTGAGATAGAGAAGGCACAGAGGGAAGGAAGAAACAGCCTCTCCAGGGAGCAGAGAGCCCGAAGTGGGGCTCCATCATGACCCGAGATAAAGACAGACGCTTAACTGGCTGAGCCATCCAGGCGCCCCTGTTTTGTTTTGTTTTTAAATGTTACTAAAGTGGGGCACCTGGGTGGCTCAGTGGGTTAAAGCCTCTGCCTTCGGCTCAGGTCATGATCTCAGGGTCCTGGGATCGAGCCCCGCATCGGGCTCTCTGCTCAGCGGGGAGCCTGCTTTCCCCTTTCTCTCTACCTGCCTCTCTGCCTACTTGTGATCTCTGTCTGTCAAATAAATAAAATTTTAAAAAATAAATAAATAAAATAAATGTCACTAAAGTGTACTAAAATAACGTGCTTTCATATAATTACTCAACACGCACAAACTGATTTCCAAGTACATGTCTGTTTGAACTTTTAATTGTCCCACAGGTCTGTTCTTCAGACTGGATCATTTCCATTGACCACGTTCACAGAATCCTTTGTCATCTCTAAGCTGCTGGGAAGCCCATCTAGCGATTTTGAAAATTTTAGATACTGTAGTTTTTGTTTCTCAAATTTCCATTTGGTTCTTTTTTTGTATTTGCCATTTCTCTTCTGAAGTTCCATGGCTTGTTATGTATCACGAGCATATTTCTCTTTGCATCATTGTTCTAACCACCGCTTTAAAACTTTTGCCTCCTGATTCCAACATCTCGGTCACCTTGGGGTCAGTCTCGGTGCATTATCTTTTCTCTTGAAAGACTGAGCCTCATTCTTCTATTTGTTTGCATTTGGAATAAATTTGGACTGTATCCCAGTTATTAGGATATGGAAAGATGCTGTGGAAACTCTGGGTCCTGTGCTGTACCTCCAAAGAATGTTGAGTTTCCTGTTTTAGCAGCTTACTTGAAATCAGTTTTTTTTTTTTTTTTAAGATTTTATTTACTTGGGCGCCTGGGTGGCTCAGTGGGTTAGGCCGCTGCCTTCGGCTCAGGTCATGATCTCAGGGTCCTGGGATCAAGTCCCGCATCGGGCTCTCTGCTCAGCGGGGAGCCTGCTTCCCTCTCTCTCTCTCTGCCTGCCTGCCTCTCTGTCTACTGTGATCTCTCTCTGTCGAATAAATAACTAAAATCTTTGAAAAAAAGAAAAAAAAAGATTTTATTTACTTATTGGACAAACAGAGATCACAAGCAGGCAGAGAGAGGAGGTTGGGGGGAAGCAGGCTCCTTGCTGAGCAGAGAGCCCAACGTGGGGCTTGATCCCAGGACCCTGGGATCATGACCCGACCCAAAGGCAGAGGCTCAACCCACTGCCACCCATACGCCACTCGAATCAGTTGTTTTTTTTTTTTTTTTTTAAGATTTTATTTACTTATTTGACAGAGAGAGAGATCACAAGTAGGCAGAGAGGCAGACAGAAAGAGAAGGGGAAGCAGGCTCCCCACTGAGCAGAGAGCCTGATGCGGGGCTCGATCCCAGGACCCTGAGATCACGACCTGAGCTGAAGGCAGAGGCCTCAACCACTAAGCCACCCAGGTGCCCTATCGAATCAGTTTTCAAATCTCTTGCTGGGCTGCATGCATGGTTCATGGGTTAACAAGATACTTGGGCAGAGGTTGTCCACAGAATTTGGGGCTTCTCCTCTCTGGCTCTCTCTTTTCTGGAATTTTCCCCTCACTTTCCAGCAGCAAGGGTCACCCTGGACTCTCTTTTCTGGTTCTTCAAACACAACTTCCAGCCTCCTCTCAATCTAGAAATTTTAAAAACAGCCAACTCACGGGATGCTTGGGTGGCACCGTCCATTAAAGGTCTGACTCTTGGTTTCAGCTCTGGTAGTGATCTCAGGGTCATAAGATTGAGTCCCATGCTGGGGCTCCAAGGTCAGTACAGAGTCTGCTTGAGATTTCTTTCTGCCTCTCTCTTTGCCCCTTGAGCTCATGTCCTTTCTCCAACCCCCCCAAGATAAATAAATGAATCTTTTTTTCTTAAGATTTTCTTCATTTATGTGCAAGAGAGAGTGAGCAAGAGAGAGCACCAGCTGGGGGAGAGCCAGAGGGAGAGGACTCACTGGTGACTGATGCAGCCCCAGGCCCTGGCGTCATGGAGGTTGCCAGCCCAGTGGGGAAGACACACAGTAAACAATCTGTTTTTGGTTGTTTACCCTGTTAACTTCTTTATGTGTCCCATGTTTACTTTCTTTTTTTAAAGATTTTATTTATTTATTTATTTCACAGACAGAGATCACAAGTACGCAGAGAGGCAGGCAGAGAGGCGGGGGGTGGGGGAAGCAGGCTCCCCGCTGAGCAAAGAGCCTGATGTGGGGCTTGATCCCAGGACCCTGGGATCATGTCCTGAGCTGAAGGCAGAGGCTTTAACCCACTTAGCCTTCCGTGTTTACTTTCTACCCCCTCTCCATTCTCGTTTTGTTGATTTTGTTCCTTTGTGCCAGAAACACTCCAGTGCTAGCCCCTTTCTGAGTGCCAGTGACCTAGAAAATGGGGCCCTGGTTCTCGGCCCTCGTCCTCATGGCACTTATGCCTGAGAAGCGAAAGATGAGGTTACAATGGTGGCAGTGCCAGGCCTGCGGCCCTCACCTTTCTAGCTCCCAGCTGACCATAGCTGTCTGGTTCCTTTTCGAGCAGCAAGGCTCTCAAGGCCAGAAAGAAGAAACTCAATGTAATTAGTAGTTCCAACGATAGAACGGAACCATTAATTAAGGGGAAAAAAAAAAGAGAGGGAAGTAGCCCACAGTTATTTAATATCTGCAGAGTGTCTGGACATGGTTCACATATTAATTAATTCTCCCCGGAGCCCTTCCAGACAAGTGCAATTATCATCCCCTATTTTATGTGTGAAGAAACTTGCCTGGTTCTCACAGATGGGAAATGGCAGAGCTGAGATTTTTTTTTTTTTTTGGTGAGAGAGAGAATGCTGTGAGAAAAGAAGCGGGACAGAGGGAGTGAGAGAGAATCTCAAGCAGACTCCCCACTGAGCACAGAGCCCAGTGTGGGGCTTGATCTCACTACCCTGAGATCATGACCTGAGCTGAAATCAAGAGTAAGATGCTTAACCGACTGAGCCCTCCAAGTGCCCCTGAAACATGTAGGACTTCTGTTGATGTAGCTGTTATTATTTAGAATAGTGACTAACAGGACTAGGATTATGAATGAGATCTGGAGCATTTAGAGGTTCCCAGGGGAGCCAGATGGGGGACTTTTTTTTTCTTTATTTATTTGAGAGAGATGGAGAGAAAGTGCACAAGCATGGGGAGCGGCAGGCAGAGGGCGAAGCAGACTCCCTGCTGAGCAAGGAGCCCCACGTGAGGCTTGATCCCAGGACCCTGAGATCATGACCTGAATGGAACGAAAGCAGAGAGATGCTTAACTGATGAAGCCACCCGAGCGCCCTGAAGTGAGCAGTTCTTACCTGGGAGAGAGGACACCTAGGACCACAGTCTGGTCCCTTATCTCAAGGGGTTGCAAAAACCGGGTGTGTGCAGGAATGGGTAGGGTGGGTAAACCGGAAAAGCCAGTGAAAGGAGGTGTCGCAAGGTGCCTCGCTGGGTTCTGGGAGCCCCACCACCACCGTGGGTTCCACTGAGTCACACAGGCTTCACAAACATGCTGTGGAAGCTGGCAGATGCTGGTGGGCTGATCCGGGTGGTTCTGGCCTCTGTTGAAATGGGGCGCATAGCAACAGTAACTGTGACGCCAGGACATGACAGGCATGGAGAGAAGGGCCTCTGGGGCTCTATCTCCTCCAGTCCTTGCATTTCCATTGGCTCTCGGGAGGGTTTTGCCCTCATTTTCTGGAGAAGAAACTCAAGGCCCAGAGGATGAAGTGGCCTGGCCAAGGTTACACAGGGGAGTCCTGTCTTACTGATATTTACTTCATGGAAATTCAATTCTACCCTGAGCCAGAATTCCTCAGGTCTCTCATACTTAAACAAGCTGTGGAGGCCGGGGAGCCCCAGAGGACTGGGGTGTGGCCACATGTGGGAATGGTTTTTCAGGTTTGCCAGATAGCATTGTTCAGAGGCAAAAGGATAAGAATGATTAACCCCAGGAGGAAGAAAATGGTGGATGATTCTGCTCAGAACCCTCTCATAGCAAGATCTCCCTCAGAGTAAAAGCCAAAGTCCACCCCCTGGAACATGAGGTCCCACATGGTCTGCCTGGTCATCTAGGTCCCCGCCTCCTCCAGGTTCCTCACACGGACCAGGGGCATTCCTACCACAGGGCCTTTGCACTGGTTCTTCCTGACGTTTGGAACTCTCTGATCCCAGATATCCCTATAGCTCCCTCCCTCTCCTTCAGATCTTTACTCAAAACTCACTTTTTCAGGTGTGCCTGAGTGGCTCAGTCAGTTAAGCATCCAACTCTCAGATTTGGCTCAGGTCATGATCTCAGGGTTGTGAGATGGGGGCCCCCTCAATCAGGCACCATGATAAGTATGGAGCCTGCTTAAGATTCTCTCCCTCTCCCTCTGCCCCTCCACCTCCCATCCCACCCACCCCTGCTCATGCACACACTCTCTCTTTTTAAAAAGTCACTTTTTCAGGGAGATGGCCCCTGACCACCCCATTTATTATTATTTTTTTAAGATTGATTTATTTTAGAGAGAGAGCAAGGGGGAGGGGCAGAGGGAGAGATAGTCCCAAGCAGATTCCATGCTCAGCACCCAGCCCAGCGCAGGGTGGAATCATAAGACCCTGAGATCTTGACCTGAACCAAAACCATGAGTCAGCCCCTCAACTGCCTGAGCCCCCCAAATGCCCTCCTGATCACCCCATTTAATACTGCAACAGCCATCGCTACACCTACACACCCCAACACACTCCACTCTCTGCTGTAATTTTCTTCCAGCACTTGTCACCACCAGACAAACACTAGGCTGTTTAGGGACTGGGGATGCAGTAGTGGACAGAGAGACAGAACTCCACTCTGATGATTATGAATCAGATCTGGAGCATTTAGAGGTATGGAGAGAGAGCACATGTTTAGAGATATTTAGAGCACATAGAGGTATTTTTAGAGAGAGCTCACATTCTAGAGGGGGAGACAGGCACTAAATGAGTTAAGCACACAATTAAATGATAAGGAGAGGGCAGTGACCAAGATAAGACACACAGGGAGGTAGAAGGTGATGGGACTACTCCTTAGCCATGGTAGCCTGAGTGGGTCTCCCCAAGGAGGTGACCTTTGAGCTGTGTCCTGATGGATTCAGTCTTCTTTTTTTATTTTTTTAAGATTTTATTTATTTATTTGACAGATATATATTTATTTATTTATTTGACAAGCAGGTGGGAGGGGGAGAGGGAAAAGCAGACTCCCCACTGAGCAGGGAGCCTGATGCAGGGCTTGAACCCAGGACCCTGAGATCATGACCTGAGCTGAAGGCAGACGCTTAACCGACTGAGCCCCCCAGGTGTCTCTGGAGTCAGTCTTCTGACCACCACTCGGGGAGGGACTGTTCTAGGCAGAGAGCTGTCGGTAGAAAAACAAAGCCCTGGGAAGGTACTTTGTGGTTGTGTTGGCACAGCAGTTGGAGGCCTGTGTGCCCAAAGCGACAGGCTGGGAATGGTGTTCATGAGGGCTGGTCAGGTTTTGGCACACATCTTGTATCTTCTTCCAAGTGAGTGAGATGGGAGGGAAGAGAAGGAGGCCCTGACGTGCTCACCAGTTTGTTTGGCTGCATATGGGGACCAGTCAGGGCAGGGCTGGGAGCAGGGAGACCACGGGAAACTATTTCAGCCAGAGTACAGATTCCTGGAGAATGATTCGTGGAGGAAAGGTTAGATTGGAGATCGTCTTGCAGTTGGAGCCCACAGAAATTGCTCCATCTCCAGTCTTCCTGACGAAATGTTACCACCATGGACTCATGCCCAGACACTTGTCTCCTCTGCTGCCTGGTGTGATGGTGAAAAGCATGACCTCTGGAGCCAGTGCATGGTTCTGGGCTTAAAGTCCCAGTGCCAGTGCTCCCAAGCCCGTGTGACCTTGTTGAGCAAATAACTTAAGCGTCACATGCCTCAGTTTACCCCCAGTAAAATGGAGATAGTAATAGGACCCACCTCCCAATAGGCCTATTGGGAGGATAAAGTGAGTAATGACCCTATAAATGTTAGCTTTTGTTTATTTCACACCCCATATGCTATCCCTTGCTAGATCCTGTGTGAGCACCTTTCTCCACTGTGGTGGTTTGGGGGTTCAAATCTGCTAAGTCTGAGTTCTGACCTCTAGTTGGGGCCATGGGGGTGGCAGGGGAAGGGGGTGCCTGGAAGGCTATGTGAACCTCCTCATGCCTCCCCACCAGGTATCGACCTTATGGACATGGCTTCGGAAATGCTTCAGCCCCAAGGAGATGACGTAGCCCGCACCAGCTGGTACCTCCGTAGCCTCATCAGCAAATACCAAGAGACCTTCAGTGTCATCGAGAAGGTTCTCTGGGGGGCTATTGGGGCACAACCCCCCTGAACCCTGTCCATCCTTCCTGGACCAGCTCTGACCCCACCCTTCCTGCCCCCTACTTGCAGTGCCCAAAGCCTGTGATCGCCGCCATCCATGGGGCCTGTATTGGTGCAGGTGAGTCTGAGCAACCCACCACCCATCCGGGCACCCGGTGTAGCTGGGCGCCTGTCGGCTGACTGCTGCCTGTCCGCCTCAGCCAGGGACCTCCAGCCTC
The DNA here is from genome assembly GCF_964662115.1 of Mustela nivalis. Taxonomy (NCBI): domain Eukaryota; kingdom Metazoa; phylum Chordata; class Mammalia; order Carnivora; family Mustelidae; genus Mustela; species Mustela nivalis. Next base: position 44,499,943 of record NC_139037.1, on the reverse strand, counting down.
AGATCAGCTGCTAGTTAAACCCTGCCAAGAGGCACAACCCCATCATCTGGGAAGAGGGGCTGGTCCTTGTGGTTGGTCAATGCCCCTGACCTCCCCCGTGTAGGCGTGGACCTCATCACTGCTTGTGACATCCGGTACTGTGCCCAGGATGCTTTCTTCCAGGTGAAGGTAAGCCCTCCTCCTGCACTTCTTCCTTAGATCCTGCTTAGAGGTGGGCTGGGGGGAGGGGGGAGTAGAGCTGCAAAAGAACAGGTTAAGTGGGTGGGGGTGAGAGTAAGGGTGAGAAGTAAGGGCCTTGTGGAAGAGTTAGTCAGAACTGAGCCTTTAAAAGTAACACTTTGGGGGCGCCTGGGTGGCTCAGTGGGTTAAGCCACTGCCTTCGGCTCAGGTCATGATCTCAGGGTCCTGGGATCGAGTCCCACATTGGGCTCTCTGCTCAGCAGGGAGCCTGCTTCCCGCTCTGTCTCTCTCTCTGCCAGTCTCTCTACCTACCTGTGATCTCTCTCTGTCAAATAAATAAATAAAATCTTAAAAAAAAAAAAATTAAAAATAAATAAATAAATAAATAAATAAAAATAAATAAATAAAATTTAAAAAAGTAACACTTTGGGCGTGCCTGTGGGGGGGCTCAGTTGGTTAAGCATCCAACTTGATTTTGGCTCAGGGTCATGAGGTTGAGCTCCGTGCATCGGGCTCCACATTCAATGGGGGGGGGGAGTCTGCTTGGGATTCTCCCTCTCCCCATTGCATTCCCCCTGCTCTCTCTTTCTCAAATAAATAAACACATCTTTTAGAAAAAAAAAAAAAAAGGCACTTTGGCCATGAAGGAAGGGAAGGGCAGGCCGTGCAGTCCACGTGGGGTTTGGAGTGAGTAAAGGTATGGGGATGAGGAGGAAGTTGGGGTTGCTGCTGGGATCAGTGATGGGGAGGACCCAAGGCAGGATGGAGCCTGTAGAGGCAGTGGGGGTCAGACAAGGAGGGCTGGAGGGCTCCCTCAGGAGATGTGACTGACATCAAGGAGTTGGGAAGGCAGAGGAATTGGGAGGTGGGCTGTGTTCTGGGCGGAAGGATGACAATGAAATGGGGTGTTTGGGGGACAGTCTCTAAGGTGGGAGTGGGGTCGCTGCAGAAGATGCTGGATTTCATTGGCACTGAGGTTGCATGGCAGGAGGCAGTATGAGGCACAAATTGAACCCTCACATTATGGCTCCCCCCAGGAGGTGGACATAGGTTTGGCGGCTGACGTGGGAACGCTGCAGAGACTGCCCAAAGTCATCGGAAACCAGAGGTAGGTGGAGGAGCCAGGGAGGGGACTGCAGCGCATCTCCTGGATCCAGGATGACTGCGGTCCCCTGACCCGCCCTGCCCTCTTGCAGCCTGGTCAACGAGCTGGCCTTCACTTGCCGCAAGATGATGGCTGATGAGGCCCTGGGCAGTGGGCTGGTCAGGTAGGAGACGCGGCCTGTGCTGTTCAGAGTTCAGGGTTAACCTGGGCTGGGCTTTTTGGGTCCCGGTGTACCCTCACGGGATTACATGGGGGCTGACTTTATCTGGGTGGTCAACTCTTAAAGCTGCAGTCCAGTGCTTTGCTCTGATTGGTTCATTTCACTGGGCGGTTTTCTGCTCTCTTGTGTGATTGGCCCCTTACTCATGGCGGGTGGTGAGACTCCTCCCTTCATCCGCAGCCGGGTGTTCCCAGACGAGGTGCAGATGCTTGATGCGGCCTTCACCCTGGCGGCCGAGATTTCCACCAAGAGCCCCGTGGCGGTACAGAGCACCAAGATCAACCTGGTCTACTCCCGCAACCATTCGGTGGCCGATGGCCTCAATTACGCGGTAAGGCTTTGCGCCCACCCTATCACAGCCCTTCTCTGGACCCAGAGCGACCAATTAGGGCCCAGCAACCCTCTGTAGGCCTTGTCCTCTGATTGGTGCGCTGCTTTCTCTTCCCTGTTTTTCATTGGCCTAGTCCCAACCTTTCCCCGCCCCTGCCATTGCTCTCCATTCTCTTCATCCAGGCCACCTGGAATATGAGCATGCTGCAAACCCAGGACATCGTTAAGTCTGTCCAGGCTGCAGTGGAGAAGCAGGAACTGAAGAACGTCACCTTCTCCAAGCTCTGAGAGCCACCGAGGCCCAGGGTCTGGCTGCCTCCCACCTCACGCCCATTTCCTCATCCCCTGAGAAGGAGAGTTAGTAAAGATGGTCACCTGGTGCCTTCTCCCTTGATCTCCCAGTTTCTAACCTAACTCTGATTTCCTCATGCCCAGGGCCTTATCTTCACCCGAACAATAAAGCAACTTAACAATAAAGCAGCTTAACAAAGCTGGTGTCTTCATTGAAAAGAGCAGAGGTAGAAAGGAGCTGCGACGTCCCTGGGGGTGTCCCAGGACCGCAGCTGCGCAGAAGGTTGGGGATGGAGATTTGACCAATGAGCACGGGAGCCGTGCAGGTGATGCCCATTCAGCGCTGGCGGTGGACGGGCCAGGGCCTATAAAAAGTCTGGCAGCTGCCTTCCGGCCAGAAGGCTCCAGATGGTTTCCCTGCCTGCTCCAGGCGTGAGGGCGGTGTTCACCCTGCCTGGCACCCACTCATTGCACAGCCTGGTGGGAGCTGACGCCCGAGTCTGGCTGGAGTTCCGCTGCTACCCAGTCTTGGGCCAACTGCCTCATTTCTTTTTTAAGTAGGCTCCAGGCTCAAGGTGGGGCTTGAACTCACCACCCTGAGATTAAGGGTTTACGTGTTCTACCAGCCGAGCCAGCCAGTCACCCCTGCCTCATGTCTTCAGGTTTTCATGTCCATATATAATCCGAACCTCCTGGGTTTATGTTTGGAATGCGTGCAAGAGGCCAAGGATTAATTTAGTGCCTTCTGTATGCCAAGTCCTGTTCTGTGCATTTATTATCTTAGTGATTCCTTTCCAGGCTTCTATGACGTTGATACTACTAGAATCCCCATTTTTCAGAAGGGCAAATGGGGAAATTGAGGCTAAGGTACTGAGCCAAGACGGAACAGTCAGGAGGCGGTCAAGGCAAGATTTGAACCCAGAACCTCTGGCTCTAGAAATTATGACCTAAACCACGATACCTACAATCTAATGTACATGGATTGGGCATGTAGTGGGCATGCAATAAGTGTAGTCCCTTTCCCAGTTCCTAGGGCTGTCCAGAGCACCCGTCCCTCCCCGCTTTCACTTCCTTCCTTTGCCCATCTGTCATGGGCCACTCCTGCAGCCTTGCCCTGCCCAGCCCCCCTGGTCGTACCCTCCCTCTGTTAACAAAGGCCTGGGCAGGATTTTATGGGCTCTGATAAGGCCCTGGCAGGGCCAAAGTTCACTAGCACTTTCCTTTGCAGAAAGACCTAAAGTGTAGCCCCCTCCCCCCAGCCGCCCCCACCTCCCAGCCTAGCTGAGAGGATCTGGGTTCTAGCTGGTGGCCAGGGAGGCTAACAACAGAAAGGACACAAGCGGCTGCCCTAGAAAAAAATGTGCGCCTCGGATGCCCAGAAGAGGAACCCATGGACCCTGCCCTGCCAGCCACTCCCTTTCCCTCAGGTATAAGAGCCACCCACCACCTGCTATCTGCCGACATTGCCCACTGCTGCATCTCTTCCGGGACGAGCCACCAGCCCAGCCTCTCAAGATGGCCTATGTCCCTGCACCTGGCTACCAGCCCACTTACAATCCGGTAAGATGGTGACCCAGGACCCAACCATGGGTCCCAGCATAGCTCCACCCTGAACCTCACACACCAATTTACTCTCACCCTGATCCTAAGAAGCCCCACCCCCACCCTGGGGTCTGACTTAGCCAATACTCACCCTGAAGCCTGATTTGCAGCCAACCTGACCCTCAGGCTATTTATGTGCATCCCTGACTCTTGGCCGTCTTCATCTTCAAGCTGACCCTTCACCCCGACGTCTTCTCCCTTGATAATAAGAGTTGGGGGCTTCTCAATGAGGGGGAAAGGCTCACCAGTCCCTTTTCACAGACTCTGCCCTACAACAAGCCCATCCCAGGCGGTCTCAGTGTGGGAATGTCTGTGTACATCCAAGGAGTGGCCGGCGAGCACATGAAGAGGTAAGGCGTTCCCCCCATCCAGATAAGGCAGGGGGCAGTGGGCCACAAAGAGGGGCTCCCATCCCTAATGCAAGAGGCCTTCTTCCCTTCCTCCACCCTACTGGGGACGGCAGCTCTGGGCCACTGTATCTAGTGGCCAAAGACCAGCCTGAGCCTGGGACATCCAGGGCTTGGTGACCAGGAGCAGGGGAGCCTGGGGAGTGGGGGTGTGGGGGGAAGGGCGGTCAGGGAGAGCACCACCAGAAGCAGCCCAAGAGTTGGAACGTCAGATTGGAAATGATGGGTGTGATAGCACGAATTCAGATCAGAGCTCAGAGACGTCCAGTTGTGTGACTGCAATTGCGTGAGTGGGAAAACCTCTCTGTGCTTTCTTTTCCCGTATGTAAGATGGCACTATTTCAGGGATTCAATGTGTAAAACATGTAGAACTGGAAAGTAAGCATTAAAATGAAGTCTTAGCAATTTTTTTTTTTATGGCCTTAAGGTGGTGATGACAATTGAACTGACCTCAAGGCACTGTTGGGGTTTTTGTTTTGTTTTCTTTTTTCTTGCTTTCTTTTTTTTTTTTTTTAAGATTTTATTTATTTATTTGAGAGAGAAAGATAGTGAGAGAGAGCACAAGCAGCGGGGTGGGGCAGTGGGAGAAGGAGAAGCAGACTCCCTGTGGAACAGGGAGCCTGATGCAGGGCCCAATCCCAGAACCCCGGAATCACGATCTGAGCCACAGGCTTACACTTAACGGACTGAGCCACCCAGGCTTCCTCTGGCACTGCCATTTCTTTATTCATTGTTTTTTTTGCTTACTTAGGGCCCACTTTGTGCCCAGCCCCTGGGGACAGAGCAGTCACCAGGGCAAAGCTCTCTGCCCACATGGAGTTGACAACCTAGTAGAGAGGAGAGATGAAAGATAAAAATCAAATAGACAGGGTCCGGTGGTGCTAAGTGCTATGGAGACAAATAAATAGGGCAAGGAGATGGGGAATGGATGCAGGGGAGATAGGGGTATAGCACTGTCCCTTTAAATAGGGTAGACCGGGGGTGACTGGGTGGCTCAGTGCGTTGAGCCTCTGCCTTTGGCTCTGGTCAGGGTCCTGGGATGGAGCCCCGCATCTGGCTTTCTGCTCAGCGGGGAGCCTGCATCCCCACCCCACCCCACCCCCCGCCTACTCATGATCTCTGTCAAATAAATAATAAATAAAATCTTTTTAAAATAAATAAATAAGGTAGACGGGGGAAAGCCTCTCTGGGAAGCAAACACTTCAGCAAAGACCCAGGGGAGGGAGGGGAAGGAGTCTGGGAGTAGAGGCTGGTAGCAAGAACAGCCAGTGCAAAGGCCCTGAGGTAGGTATATATTTGCCCAGTTAGAATAACTTCAGGGTTGCTGGCCTGAGGGGAGGCATGGGTGGTGCTCAGATTTGGCTGTTCCTTAGGCCCCTCTAGCTACAAGTGGGGAGTGGCCTGTGGGGCAGGGTGGCAGCAGAGTGACCTGACCAGATACCTGTAGGGTTCCTAGGACCCCGTCTGGCTCATGGTGAATAGGGAAATGCAGGAGTCCCAGTTGTCAAGTTGGGAGAGGCTGAGGGGCAGTGGCCTGATAAGGAAAGGGAGAGAGGGAAAGTGTTGCAGAAGAAATATGCCTCCCAGACTTCAGGAGCCCAGCCCACCCCCTCCTCTCTAGCATCAACAGGGCCTACGTGTGTTGCCCCTATTTTCCTGGTCCTCCCACCCCCGCTCCTGCCCAGTTCAGAGACCTGTTCAGGGACCTTGGAACACCACAGAGCAGAGAGGGCTTCCGGAGGAGGGCCCCATGGGCAGGCAGATGGGGCCAGGGGCATAGCCCTTCCTGTCCCGCCAGGTTCTCCGTGAACTTCGTGGCAGGGCCGCACGCGGGAGCAGACATTGCCTTGCACTTCAATCCCCGCTTTGATGGCTGGGACAAGGTGGTCTTCAACTCGCAGCAGGGCGGCAAGTGGGGCAGCGAGGAGAAGAAAAGGAGCATGCCCTTCCGCAAGGGCGCCGCCTTCGAGCTGGTGTTCATGGTCCTGGCGGAGCACTACAAGGTCCGAGCTTGGGATGGGGGCTCCCCTCCTCCCTCCTCCCTCCTCTTCTTCCACCTGCCCCTCCTCCTCCTCCTGCCACCCCTCCCTGCCTCTCTCAGGCTCCCTTCTTCCCGGCTCCTCTCCCCTCCCTTCTTCCCTTTCCTAACTCACTTTTTTCTTTTTCTTCTTTCCTGCCTATTAAAACATTTTTCTCCTTTAAAAAAATTATTTTTCCTCTTGTTTCTCATTCCTTTTCGTCCACGGCAGACCGCCTTCTAACGTTTCATGGGTCTCACCTTGTTCCTCCGTGTTTTTGCAAAATGCGTATTTTTGCTGTTTTTTAAAAAGAGTTTATTTATTTGAGAGAGAGAGCGAGCCGTGTGAGCTGCAGGGAGGGGCAGAGGGAGAAGCAGGATCCCCGCTGAGCAAGGAGCCCGATGCCGGACTGAAACCCATGACCCTGGGATCCTGACCTTAGTCAGTCATCCAGGTGCCCCTGTTTTTGCTATTTTTTTCTTTTCTTTTAATTTTATTTTATTTATTTGACAGAGAGAGAGAATGGGAGGAGGAATAGAGGGAGAAGCAGATGCCCTGCCGAGCAAGGAGCCCCGTGAGGGACTCCATCCTACCAGCCCCGGGTTCATGATCTGAGCCCAAGGCTGATGCTTAATGGACTGAGCCACCCAGGTGTCCCCATTTTTGTTATTTCTTCTGGCAAACTCTGAACACAAACAGAAGGAAGCGAGGGGACAGCCACCCCCTGATCTCGTTGGCCAGCTCCGGTGGTCATGAACTCCCTGTCCCTCTACTGTCATCCTGCCTCACATTTCCCCTCTCAGAGGATTTAAGAGCAAATCCCAAGATATCATATCAGGTTATTGATAAATCTCTCGCTTTTCAGGAGCACCGTCATGATGTCATTACCACACAGAAAACACTGAGCATTCTTGGGGCGCCTGGCTCAGTGGGATACATCTCTGCCTTTGGCTCAGGTCATGATCTGAGGGTCCTGGGATCAAGCCTGGCATTGGGCTCTCTGCTCAGCGGGGAGCCTGCTTCCCACTCTGCCTCTCTGCCTACTTCTGATCTCTCTCTCTCTGTCAAATAAGTAAATAAATAAAAATCTTTAAACCACTGAGCGTTCTTCCTCAGCGTCCCCATATCCAGTCAGCAGTCCGGTCATCTCATAAATACTTTAATATTTGTTGCTTTCTACACTGGGAATCCGGCTGCAGATAAGGCTCAATGTTGTGATCAATTACTGTTCTGCAAGCACTTTTTTAAAAAAAGATTTTATTTATTTGACAGAGAGATCACAAGTGGGCAGAGAGGCAGACAGAGAGAGAGGGGGAAGCAGGCTTCCCGCTGAGCAGATAGCCGGATGCGGGGCTCAATCCCAGGACCCTGAGACCACGACCTGAGCCGAAGCCAGAGGCTTAACCCACTGAACCACCCAGGCACCCCTGCAAGCATTTTTTTAATGTGTGATTGAAGTGTGACCAGGGTACAGAAGAGTGTAGGCCATGTGTACCCAGCTCGCTGGTTCTTTGCACAGAGAACACACCCCTGGAACCAGCATCTAAGTCTAGAAACAAGAGCCTTCCAGCCCCAGAAGCCCTTTCCTGTCCCTTCCAGTCCCCTTGTCCCCAGGGTTGGCCTTTATCCTGACTTCTCCCTGCTTGAATCTGTTTCTGTGTCTTTATTATTATTATTATTATTATTAATTTTATTTTACTTTCTGAAGTAGGCTCCACACCCGCCGTGGAGTCCAGATGGGGCTTGAAAAACTCTGAGATTGAGACGTGAGCTGAGAGGTGTCTGGGTGGCTCAGTTGGTTAAGCGTCAGCCTTTAGCTCAGATCGTAATCCCAGCGTCTTGGGATCAAGCCCCACATGCACTCCCTGCTTCTGCTTCTCCCTCTCCTCTGCCCCACCCATGCTTTCTCTCACTCCCTCCTTCTCTCTCTCTTTCGCGCACATAAGTAAATAAAATCTTTAAAAAAAAAAAAAAAGATATGATTAGGCAAGGCTCTAAAGAGGATTTCCAGGGGCGCCTGGGTGGCTCAGTGGGTTGAATCTCTGCCTTCGGCTCAGGTCATGGTCTCAGGGTCCTGGGATTGAGCCCTGCGTCGGAAGCCTGCTTTCCCCTCTCTCTCTCTCTGCCTGCCTCTCTGCCTACTTGAGAGCTCTCTCTGTCGAATAAATAAATCTTTAAAAAAATAAAATAAAGAGGATTTCCAGAACACCTTCGACATGCCTACCTGGGTTTTAATGTTCCCAGCAATCCCAGAGCTGGCCTCCATGTTACAGGTGGGGAAACAGAGGCCCAGGGAAGTGAAGTGACTTCCCTGAGGTCACACAGCCCACATGTCAGAGCTGGACTTAGCTCAAACTCATTTGGTGCCAAAACCAGGACTCCGACTTGATCCTCTCCCAACTGCTACCCTGACTAAATTTTCTGTTCCTTCCGTCCGCCCATCTGTGAGCTGACTTTTGACCCTGGCTTGGCCTCTCACCTGTGGACTCCAGGATTCCCGACTCTGTGTCTCCCCAGGTCCCCTCCAAGACCAAAGTGCAAGTGAAAATGATCGCTGTTCCCTGCCTCCTGTGTCTGCCTTGCCAAAGTCATGGCTGCTGACTCTGACCTTACCCCTGCCCTCCAGGTGGTGGTAAATGGAAATCCCTTCTACCAGTTTGGGCACCGGCTCCCTCTACAGATGGTCACGCACCTGCAGGTGGATGGGGACCTGGAGCTTCAATCCATCAACTTCATTGGCGGCAACCCGCCCCCAGGCCAGGTGCGTGATGGCTCCCTCTCTTACGCACAGGCTTCCTTCCTTAATCCAGTCCCACGTTCCTCTGTGTCCAGAACTCCTGCTCTGTGCTGGCCCCTTTGCTGGCTGGGCCACAGACCACACAGGCGCCCTACTCCATCCACTGGAAAGACTATTCACCAGATGGCCTCGGCTGCACATGGTTAGGGCTGGGGCGGTGGGCGGATGGAGGCGGGGGATCGGTCTGGGGACAGACTGGAGGTTTGAAAGAGTGCAAGGGAAGGGCTTCCTGGAGGAGGAGGAAGCACGGAAGCTGAGTCACAAAGCCAAGATAAGGGACAAAAGCCACAGGAACTGCCTGCCGTTAAGTTCACAAGCAGCTGCCTAACAGGGCTAGTCACGGAGAATCTCACTTCCAGTGGCAGTGAGCTGCTGGTCCACACCCGCGGGAAGAGCCTTCCAGAGAAAGGCACACAACAGCAACTGCTGTCGAGGCTTGGGACCAGCCTACACTCCCCTGGAATGACCAAGAGCAGAAACACATCTGGCCACCTAGAAACCCCACTCCCAGGGCCACTGTGAACAAAAGGCCACCAAAACAGCCACAGAGCCCTCAGAGAAGCCCAAACTCCAAACTCCCACCATGGCCTTCAGAGTGGGGGCGCTGCACTCCCTGACCTGTAAGGCTCCCCAACCTCCACGCTCCGATGATCCTCAGGCCCACTGGACAGATGTGGGAACTGAGGCACAGACAACTTCAATAACTGGCTACAGTCACGGAGCTGGGAAGTGACAGAGCCACGGATTAAATGCAGGCGGGGGAGGGGGGGAGGTTCTGTGCCAGGGGGGTTGGGGGGATCCTTCTGCCCCCTGATGAGGGTACGACGAAAATGTCTTCACCTGTGAGGTGGCCATGGGCCTCCGGGTGTTCATTTTACTGTCATCCCTCATCCACACATTTGAACAAGAAAAACGACAAGGCTATTTGGGAAGTCCCTTTGGAATCGCTGACTTAAAATGGAAGCCAAGGCAAAAAGGAGTTCATTGAAAAGAGGAGGGAACAGAGAGAACAAGTGGATATATGTTATGGGGAGGGTGGTTTCCGGCCCACACCTGTCATGATGGTCTCACCATCTTGAGACCGAGAGAGAGACAGAGACAGGGAGAGGCAGAGAAACAGAAACAGAGACACATGCACACTGAGAGAGCCTGAGGCGGACCTGGGAGAAGCAGGACTCCTCACCGCCCCATCGCCGGGCACCGAGAGTGAAGGGCAAATCCTGCCCAGGGGTGAGGTGAATGGGGGGTATCAGTGGTGTGGGCTGGGAAGACGTTCTGAGGAGCCTACGCTTAGTGGAAGCTTCCAGGCTGAGGCGGATGAGGGCTCCTGGGCAGGACAAAGCGGGATAAGGGAGGCAAATAGAATTTACCAGGTCTGCCCTAAAGGGCCAAAGTGAGTGTCCCTGCTCACTGGAGTTCCCTAAGCACAGCAAGTTCCTCTCCATTCATAAGCCACCTGGTGCTCCTCTTTGACCCCAGAGTTCCCTCGGAGGGGGGTGGTGGGGCTGCCCTGGGCAGACATCCTTGACACCCTTCTGGCCCCAGTCAGGGGTCTCCCTCATAGCCAGCCTCCCTTCACACATTGCCTCTGTGTCCACAGAAACCCATGGGAACTCCAGCGTACCCAGTAAGTACCTGCTGATGGGCAGTGGGTTTCTCCTCTTGGTGGGGGTTTGGTGACGTGAGGAGGTCTTGGGGCAGCTGAAGGACCCCCAGTCCCCTTCACCATTCTTGCCTTCCATCTGTCTGTGTAGGGTCCTGGATATACCCACCAACAGCCAAGTCAGCTGCCTATAAGTGGGAAGGTTGTGGGGCCATTTGCGGGGGGGCGGGTGGAGAGAAGTAGAGGGGTGTCAGTCGTACCCATCCAGTACCCAGAGACATGCCTGCATGTAGTCAGTGGGCCGTAAATATTTGTGGAACGTCATAGAATAATCTCTCCCCTTCCTCACTTCACAGACCATGGAAGGACCGCCAATCTTCAACCCGGTAAAGTGTCCTGTGGGAGTTTCGGCCTCTGTGGTGGGCAGTTTGTGGGCAAGCAGGTGGTGGGTAGGGGGCCCTGACCCCTGGTGGCCCCGAGAGCATGGGAAATCGAGTGGACAGAGGGTGTTGGATTGGGAGGTAGGAGAGGCATGGAGTTGGTGGCCAGAGTGGAGAGGGGATGGGGGCTGGGGACACTTCCTGGGAGTGGACACCCCTCTCTGTAAATCTGTCCCTGCCTGGCTTCTGGTGATCTGAGAGATGATAGGACCTCATGGTCTCCTCCCACAGCCTGTGCCATTTAGGAAGAACTTGCAAGGAGGGCTTACAGCCCGAAGAACCATCATAATCAAGGGTTCCATACCCCCCATGGGCAAGAGGTATACAATCTAGACTGTGGTGGGAATCCTCAGTCCCCTTCCTCCCTCAGACCCAGGAGTCGGGACCACGGTCCCCTTCTCTCTCAGAGAATCAGGCACTGGCCCCCATCTGACTCCTGTCTCCTTCCCTCTCTGCCTTCAGCTTTGTCATCAACTTCATGGTGGGATCCTCAGGGGACCTGGCTCTGCACATTAACCCTCGCCTGACTGAGGGTCTCGTGGTTCGGAACAGCTATCTGAATGGTTCCTGGGGTTCGGAGGACAAGAAGATCTCCTACAACCCCTTTGGTCCTGGGCAATTCTTTGATGTGAGTCTGGGGTCCCCTTCCTACCACCCCCCTTCCCTCCAAAGCTTCTGCCCTGGCCCCAGCCTCAAGCCTGCCTTCTCCCTGCAGCTGTCCATCCGCTGTGGCCTGGATCGTTTCAAGGTTTATGCCAATGGCCAGCACCTCTTTGACTTTTCCCATCGCCTTTTGGCCTTCCAGAATGTGGATGTGCTGGAGATCAAGGGTGACATCACCTTGTCCTATGTCCAAGTCTGATCTATTCCCTGGGGCCATAACCCCTGGGAACACAGAGGAAAAGATCCCACAGGACTCCCTTCTAAACCCCTAATAAAATGCCTGTGGGTGTCTCATGGAGTCCATGACTCCATTCACCTCCCTCACTGTTCCTTGCTTCCTTGATTCAATCATACACCGTCTGTTCATCCATCTCAACATCCATCAGTCTTTCCAAACATCCATCTGTCTAAACATCCAACCAGGGGCACCTGGCCAGCTCGGTTGGTGGAGCATGCAACCCTTGATGTCATGGTTGTGAATTTGAGCCCCACATCGGGTGTAGAGATTACTTAAAATTTTTTTTTAATCTACAATATAAAAAATTGTTAAAAAATGAACATCCGTGGGCGCCTGGGTGGCTCAGTGGGTTAAAGCCTCTGCCTTCAGCTCAAAACATGATCCCAGGGTCCTGGGATCAAGTCCCGCATCGGGCTCTTTGCTTGGCAGGGAGCCTGCTTCCCCTCCTCTCTCTCTGCCTGCCTCTCTGCCTACTTGTGTTATCTGGCTGTCAAATAAATAAATAAATAAATATCTTAAAAATAAATAAATAAAATCTTAAAAATAAATAAAGTTGATTTGATAAGATGTATATTGTAATTCCTAGAATGACTACTTAAAAAACAGCTTTCAGGGGCACCTGGGTGGCTCAGTGGGTTGGGGCCTCTGCCTTCAGCTCAGGTCATGATCCCAGGATCCTGGGATCAAGCCCCACATCGGGCTCTCTGCTCGGCAGGGAGCCTGCTTCCTCCTCTCTCTCTGCCTGATTGTAATCTCTGTCTGTCAAATAAGTAAATAAAATATTTTTTAAAAAACAGCTTTCAAAAAATGCTGCTAAAAAAAATTAGTAGAGGAATTTGAACAATTCGTTAAAATTATTTAGCACAAAAGGTGGTGGTGAAGTGCGCCTGGGTGGCTCAGTTGGTTAAGCAACTGCCTTTGGCTCAGGTCATGGTCCCAGAGTCCTGGAATCGAGTCCTGCATCAGGCTCCCAGCTCTCTGGGGAGTCTGCTTCTCCCTCTCTCCTTCTTGCCTCTCATGCTCTCTCTCCCTGTTTCTCTCTCAAATAAATAAATAACATCTTAAAAAAAGAAAAAAAAGGTAGTGAAGAATTAACAGAAAGTAAAAACAAATAGCAAACAAGGTAGCCAGAAAGGCAATTTTATCAATGATTACATCAAGTGTAAATGAAATAAGCCTTCCAATCAAAAGGCATAGACTGCTGTCATGGTCAGCCTGGAAGTGGCCTCTAATGGTATTCACACCCTTCTGAACTCCCCTCCCAACCTGGGCTGGTGTGTGTGTGACTGAGAATATGGCAGAAAGCTAGGTTCTAAGAGACCCTTCCACTCCTCTCACTCCTGGATCACTCCTCTAGGAGGAGTCAGGCACTCCTTGAACAGTCTGTTCCACATGCAATCGCCCATATGACCAGAAACTGGAAACTGTTGCCAGCAGCCCTGTGTGTGTGTGGGGGGGGGGGGGGGGTGCGCACCTTCCCAGAAGAGGCTGCTCTGTTCCAAGTCAAGCCTTCAGCCCAGAGGTTGCAAACCTTTTCTGTAGTGGTCCCCTGGTGAGTATGTTAGGCACTGGGGATTATCTGGTACCTGCCACAGCTGCTGAACTCCACTGACTAAGGACAAAACCAGCCGGTAGGCAGGATGGAAATGCAAGAGCCTGGCTGTGTTCCCATAAAACCTGAGTTATAGGGGCGCCTGGGTGGCTCACTGGGTTAAAGCCTCTGCCTTTGGCTCAGGTCATGATCCCAGGGTCCTGGGATCAAGCCTTGCATCAGGCTCTCTGCTCAGCGGGGAGACTGCTTCCTCCTCTCTCTCTCTGCCTCTCTCTCTGCCTACTTGTGATCTCTGTCTGTCAAATAAATAAATAAAATCTTAAGAACACACACACACACACAAACCCGAGTTATGGACATTGAGATTTGAATTCCATAAAATTTTTAGTGTGAGGAAATATTCTCCTTTTTATTATTTTTAGCTATTTAAAAATGGACAACCTATTCTTAGCCTGGGAGCCCTACTCAGCTGGGCAATGGGTTTGGCCACAGCCAGAGTTTATGAAATTTTCTTTCTTCCTTTCTCTTTCTTCCTTTCTCTCTTTCTTTTTTTCAGATTTTATTTATTTGACAGAGGAAGAGAGGGGGAGTGACAGGCAGAAAGGGAAGCAGACTCCTCACTAAGGAGAGAGCCCAACACAGGACTCAATTCCAGGACCTTAGGATGGTGACCTAAGCCAAAGGCAGATCCTTAAGCAGCTGAGCCACCCAGGCATCCTCAAAAGCTTCCTTCTATGACTGTAACTCCACAGACAGTTTGAACATAACTCTGTGGAAAAATCAGAGCCACAACCACCTGTGAAAGCCACTCCTGGATCCTAACTTCAGAAACTGTGTAAGATCATTAAAATGTTACAGTGCTAAGTTATGGGGTAATTGATTATGAAGCAATCCATTAGTAACGTACTGTCAGACTAAATTAGAGAACAAGATCCAGTAAATGTTGTCTATAAAAGACACACTTTATTTTTTTTAATTTTAAAGAAGATTTTATTTATTTATTTGACAGAGAAAGGCATAGTGAGAGAGGGAACATAAGCGGGGGGAGTGGGAAAGGAGGAAGCACGCTTCGCAGCAAGCAGGGAGCCTGATGCAAGGCTCGATCCCAGGACTCTGGGATCTTGATGGAACTGAAGGCAGATGCTTAATGATTGAGCCATCCAGGCGCCCCAAAAGACACACTTTAGATCTTTGACACCAATAAGTTGAAAGTAAAAGAATGAGAAAAGATAGGTCACCATGGAGGGTCCTCAGCTTGGAGTCGGCTTCAGATGCTCTCTCCCTCTCCCTCCCCCACTGCCTCTCTTTTAGCTCAAATATGGACTGGCACTCTCTCTATCAAATAAATAAATAATATTTTTTAAAAAATAAAAATAATAAATTGAGCTAGAGGCGTGCCTGACTGGCTCAGTGAGTAGCGCATGTAACTCTTGATCTCAGGGTCATGAGTTCAAGCCCCATATTGGGCAAGGAGCCTGCTTGAAGAAATTGTACTAGAGACAAAGAGGACATTTCATAGTGATAAAAGGGACAACACATCAGATATATACACACATACATATATGGCAAATATATGTATCAAATAAAAATGTATACTAATGACAGACCCCCAAATACATGACAAATAGACCACTGAACAATTACAAGTTGCAACACCCCTCTCTCTAATTGACAGAACAACCAGAAAGAAATTCGTAAGGATGGAAAAGACATAGACGTGATCAACCAGTCTGAACTACCAGGTAACTTTCCACCTAACAAAAGCAGAACACACACTATTGTCAAGTACATTTGGAAAATTCTCCACACTAGATCATAAAATAAGGCCATAAAATAAGTCATAATAAATTTACACAAATTGAAATCAAACCAAGTATATTCTCCAACCTTAATGGAATTGAGTTGGAAACCAACCATTAAAAAAAATTAGGAAATCTACAAATATGTGGAAATTAAACAATAGCCTTCTAGATGGCCAATGTGTCAAAAAAAAAAAAAAAAAAAAAAAAACCAGTGGTAGGGTGCCTGGGTGGCTCAGTGGGTTATGCAACTGATTTTTTATTTCAGCTCGGGTCTTGATAGGGCTCTGAGTTCAAAACAGCATTGGGCTCCACAACAGTAGTGGAGCCTACTTAAAAAAAAAAAAAAATCTGTTGAAGTTTCATAAAATAAAAATTTTTTGAAACTGAAGAGGGATGGATCACACCATCTAATCCAAGGACCCCCACCACCTTTAAAGTGCCAATGACTGCTCTCTTTTTCCACTGTATACGTTTGAAATTTGTTCCACACATATGTGTTATCTCTACACAGATTTTTGTGCTTTTTTTTTTTGAAATTGATTTTATTCACATACCTAAGTGGGCCTTCGCAGAAGAGTCAGGAATTTTTGTTAATTACAAGTACTTGACATGTCAATAAAAATAAATACTAAGTCATTCAACAATGAGCCCCAGGGAACTAGGGAATTCAGATTTCGTCGCTCTGCAACTGCGAGAGGGGACCCTTCCTTACGCAGGCCACCCAGGGTTAAGGTCTCAAGGGCTCGATAGTGGGGTGATTTACCCCCAAAGGATCTTGAGGGGCAGAAAATGGGTCCTTAAAAGGCTCAGACTCTATCTATCCTCTGCTTCATGTGAGGTCGGGAGCAGTCTGAACTTAACTGCGCATATGCTTGTGAGAACAACACTTGTGAAGACAGCACGGACCGAGCAGGCCAGGAAGTGGGAGGCCTGTCACCCTTGGCGCGGGCTCCGGACTGTCCCGAGCTCGGAACCCTAGGCCAACATCCCGCGCTGGAACGCAGTATGCTAGGCCGGAGCGAGGGGCAAGGCCTCAGCAGAGTGGAGACCCAGACAGCCCAACGACTAGAAAACCACCACCTAGCGGCGGGGGCAACTGGGCGACTGTGTGAGGACGCAAACTACCCCGACCCCACCCAGTTGCTACTCGGGCAGGGAGTCCGTGGCCCGCGGCCGGCGCGGTTCAGGAGCCCAGGTGGAAGAAGTGTGGGAATGGGGCGCATGCCCGCAGCGGGGAACCAGAAGCCCGATCGTCCTGTCCCCTGTCCGCTCCGCGGGGAGATGCCGCTTCAGTGCGCGTCTGCCCCGGGGCGCACCGGCGGGGTCCAGTCCCGACTCTGGGACAGCTGGTAAGCCGGCGACGCCCGGTGCGCTGTGCGGCCCCACCCCGCGCCAGCCGGCTCCCCGCACCCACACAGGTCCAGGCCGCGTAGCCGCCAGCTCGGGCTCTTCATGGGACCAGGCGTGCGGAGACTCGCAACCCCTGTGTGCAGATGCACGCACACCGAGCCCCGTTGCTCCGCAGACGGGAGGCCAGGCGGAGCTTGCGCCCGCTCCGAACCCCATCAGGTCCCCCCACCCGCACTGCCCTGGGCTGCTCTGCCCAGCGCGGCTGGAAGACGACCTCAGACATAGCCCCACCCGATCGCGACCCTCCAGAGCCCGACCAGCCACACACCGGCCCCCCACAGCGGGTCCCGCACCCCGCCTCGGCGCGGAATCGCTGTGGGACCCATAGAGTCTTCCCCTCTCTGAACCTGCTTTCCGCGTCTGGACGCAGGAGACACAGACACGGAGCAGGCGCACCGACGTGGGCCGAAACTTTATTTGCCATTCCCGAACCCCAGCGCCCCCAGCCCCTCGGGGTGGGGCGGTCTCAGAAGATCTTCACGGAATCCAGCTGCAGGTCCCCGCCCACCTCCAAGAGGCGCACGCGCGCCGGCGGGATCCGGTAGCGGAAGTGGTGGTACTCCGAGTCGCCGACCACCGCCTGCGGGGACGCGGGGTGGCGCTGGAGTGCCCGAGGCCGCCTGAGGGGGCGGGGGTCCCTTCCGACACCCACCCGCGCCGTGTGCCTGCCGCGCCCACTGGCAGCGGGGACCGGCCCGCGGGCGCGTGTTTCTCGGCCTGTCTCTCGACCCAGCCTTGCCCCTGCTCCAGAGCCTTGGTCTCGCCCTGTCGGGGAGAAAACCGGGGCCCCGCTGCCCGCCTAGGGGACACCCGCCCTCTGAGCACTTGGCTCCTGCGCGCTGGTCCTTGTCGCTGCCGCACCCCGGACTGCTGACACTAGTGGGGATGCACCAGGGGAAGAAGAGGGACGCGGAAAACTGCCCGTGGCTCCCCATGGCCACAACTCTGTCGCCTCCACCAGTAGCCTCCCTGGCTTCCACGCCCGTGAGTAGCGGGGACCCACCTTGAAGCCTTCTTCCGTGGCAATAAGGAACACTTCGAAAGGCTGCCCGTGCTGGAAGGGAATGCCTGAGCCGCGCTCCTCTTGGCCCCAGGTGCCCTGCTCCAGGGTGTTGAAGACCACCGTGGATTGATCCAGGCGGGGATTGAAATGGAGGGCGGCCTCACTCCCTGGGGCCTCGCTGCACAGCAGGTTCACATAGAACCTGGTAGTTGCGGGTGGGGGGCGGTGAGAGATATACCGTCAGAGGCCTAGAACCACCAAATGAAGATCAAGAACCGATGGACTGGACTCTCGGGGGCAGGACATACAAATTTACTGAGAACTGAGAATTTAAAACCACAGAAGGAGGACTGTGGACTGGTGGCTACAACCAATTTCAGGGCATCCAAAAACTTGTGGGGACCCTGGACACACATCCACTTACACGAAGATCACAGTGCTATAGCTAAGGTCCCCCTCATTTCCAAAGCTTCTAAGAGTTGCCATGAATCATGGTGCCAATGGCCAGGGTGCTCCCCATTCTTAAGGGCTAGGAACAACACCACAGACCCCATTATTCCTGGCACCATAGATTCCCAGAAATCCCACAGTTACTGAACCAGGACGGCTTGGGTTTCCCAGATGCTCAGGGCACCTCCAGATCACAGGACATGTTCACAGAGTTCCTGGGGACTCAGACTGGGAGTCACAGGACTACAGGGAGGAACCCTGAGACTACCTTGGATCCCCCAGATTCCCAGGACACATTGGCACCCCAGCTTGTACACAGCCATGGGATAAAGCATTGAAGACATGAGATTCCAGAAAGTCAGTGACGCCCTGCGGATTCCGAGACCCTGGTGGACAGAGGTGGCTCTGGCTCCCTTGACTCTGGACTGGAAAGAGGTCAGCTTGTCTCACCCTCACCACGTGGGCCTGGGGTCTCACCTGCCAGCCTTTTCTGGGATGACACCACGGATCCTCATAACAGTTCCCACTCGGATGCCCTCAGGAAGCGAGGTCTTGTGGGGCACGTTCTGCAGGACCAGCGGGGGGGTCCAAGAGAACCAGGGACGCACATGACAGAGACAGATGGGTCAGCCCCAGGGAGAAAACGGTCAGGACCCACACCAGCAGAATCACTGAGAAGAAAGACCACAGAGAGAAACGAGAGAGAGAGGCAGAGCCAGGCAGAGGTGGGGACAGAAGCACAGAGAATCCACAGAACAGAGAGAATCCAAGAGTAGATGGGAACATTGGGTTGGGTTGGGTCAACCCAAGAGCCACAGCCCAGACACCTCGTAGCACACCCCAACACCCCCTTTCTCCTTTCAAACAGGAGACCTCAGGCGGGCCCAGCCCCTCCCCTATTCCCGAACAGCCTTGAGTCCAAGACCCCCAGCCTCAAGGCCCCGAGGCACTCACAGAACTCCCTGCCATGGCTGGGACAGTGGGGCAGACAATGGCGCTGGTGGGGATGGCTGCTGGGTCCTTAAATAAAAGTGGGGCGTGGCAGGCCAAGCTGACTCACCCCCTCCCCATTTCCACACCCACCACCCACACCTGGCACAGACCCTAGCCCTGGGGCCACCTGGCCCAGAACCTTCTTTCTGGAGCTCCTGCTTTCCCTCCATTCCCGAGGGTTCCCAGTTGCGCTGCCCCCTCTCCTTTCAGCTAATAATGATAAAGACAGCTCCTAAGGAAATAGGGAAACAGAGGGGACTGGGTGAGCCATCACTCATCTAGTCCTGTCTTCCTGCTGCTTGGCAGCAAGAAAAGAGTGTTTTGCCCATTTTGTCTTGGGAGACTTGGCCCTGAGAGGCCCCGCTGGGGGCTGGGTTTCCGGGCCCTCCTCCCAGGCTGGGACCTGGTGCCCAGGGCTGAGGCTGCAGCCCTGACAGGGACATGCCCATTTGGGCCCCTGATCCTGGCCTCAACCACATCCCTGAGAGAGGGGCTCTGAGGGGCCCCGGGTTCACCTGATGAGCGGCGTTGCGACCCTCAGGCCTAGAGAGGTGCCTGGCACATAGGAAGGGCTCTGTGAATGCAGGGGAGAGAAGGAATGAAAAAGCCCCTGTGCCATTTCAGAGGCCTCAGGGCAATCCTGTGCACAAGGGACCTGCTTGTATTCTCAGCTGAAGCCCAGGTTCTGGGGGTGACAGTCATCTTCATTCTACCACCATGGACACTGAGGCTCAGGGAGGGGAGGTCCTTTGCCCAAAGGTGCAGGGTGGGTGCTACCGTGTAGCCACTGCGGCTCTGCCTTTCCTCCTCTTGGGCATTTTGTGTCTGGCATTTTCCGTCCCATGAGTCAGTGCCCTAGTCCCCCTCCTGGGCCCTCTGGTTCCCATACTCTCTCCCAGGTGTCCCTCTCTGCCTCTAGCCTCTAAAGCTCTGTCTTGTGACGCCTGGGTGGCTCAGTCGGTTCAGTGTCTCAACTACTGATTTCACTCAGGTCATGATCTCAGGGTGGTGAGATCGAGCCCAGTATAGGACTCGTGACTGGCCAGAACCTGCTTAAGATTCGCTCTCTCCCACAGCCCTCCCTGCTCAAATAAGTTAATGAATGAATAAATGAACAAATGAATCAATCCGTCTATCTATCTATCTATCTATCTATCTATCTACCTATCTATCTCTGTAGTGTTGCATCTCCCCGAACTGCTGCCACTCTCCCAGCTAGCACTCAGGTCTAGGGAGCACAGGGCACCCACACCCACACCCAGCTGGAGGAGAACACCATGGAGCCTTCTTCCTCCCAGGTCCCACAGCCCAAGACTCCAGAAGAGGAATCCAGGATAGGACATGGGGGGAGGGCAGAGGGAGAATGCTGAAAGATGCTTCTGGGAGGCAGGGAAGAGGCAGGGTGAGGCAGCTATACAGAAACCCCTCCTAGCAGCCCAGCAGCCCTCCCCCCATGTGCACCACCCCACTCCCATCCCCCACTCCTGCCCCACCCCACAGGGGGAAGAACCCTGGGGCAGAGGACAGAATGGAAAGTTTGGGTGGAGACAACCAGACTCAGAACCTGATCCACCACCTGACTGCCCCCCCAGGCTTCCCAGACTCACATCACATGAGGCAGCCAGGTGGGGGCACAGTCTGGGAGCCAAGGCCTCAGAGAGTGAGGCTGGGCAATTGTGTTGGGCCTGGTGGGGATGGCAGAAGCACCCCCATTTTGCAGAGCAGAACACTGAGGCCTGGAGAGGGGCAGCTTCTCATCCTAGGCCACACAGTTAGGGTGGGTGGGGAGGGGGCTCGGCCGGAGGCCTGGATGTGGCCCAGGACTGGGCATCAGGACTTCCAGAAGAGGGCACAGGGGGCCTGAGGCTCGAGACCCAGCCCCTGATCGGGTCCCAGAATGATGGCCAGGGTGGGGTGTCCACTCTCTCGGTCTCCTTCTCTGGGGCTTCTGGTGCCAGCGACTCAGCCTTCTCCTGAGCTCTTTCTCTGGCTGGATATTGCTTCATACGCTGCCAGCCTGCAAGTCCCAACGCGACTTTGCTGTTTGGCTAAATGTTGGCATTCGATCTCTTATCACCGTGATCACCGGCTCCTTTCTCAGAACTCAGAGATGTGCAACCTTGCCGGCCCCTATTCTCCGGCATCCATATTCTTCATATCAGTTCTGGAGTATCTTCTGGAATTTTTTTTTTTTTTTTCATTTCCAAGGAGTACCGAATGTGTAATTTCCCAATACTCTTCCTTTTTCCTGAGCTACACTCTGCTGTCCTACAATCTGCCAGGTGTCACAGAATGATGATGACTTTTGACAAACGTGTAGATGGGAGCACCCACCAGCCCCATTGAGACTCCTCGAGCCCCAGAGACAGCCAGCCCCCCTCCACCTGCCCAGTTCAGCTGGCAGGCTGGGGAACTAAAGGGGTGGCCAGCAGGCTGAGTGGGCTGAACTCACGCTCCTTCGGGACAGAAGTCGGGGTGCACAAAAAGGAGCTCACTGTGCCCGCCGTGGGCATGGAGGGTCCCCGGCTCTGCTAGTGCCAGCTGGTTGGGGGCTTTGGCTTGTTCACGGGGAAGATCACACAGGGCTGCTTTGGGTTTGGAATGGAACATTCCAACAAGGAAAAGAACACCTTGATAGTCTATTTCTTAAGCCCGGAAATCAGCCCAAGCCTCAGGTGGTATTTACACACGGAGTAAATTTCACCCGCCCCTCCCTACGAAGGGAGGCAGTTTCTGTCCTGTTTCCTTCCATTGATAAACTGTGTCCAGTACTCTAAGCTGCACATGGGATTTTACCATGGGTTCAGTGGTAAGTTTTTCCACTCTCAAGTGCATTCTTCCGGATGGTTAGTAATTGTTGTACATGTCCGAGCCTGAGGTGGAAATCACTGGTTCTTCTTTCTCCTCTTCTTGTGTCTCTCCTCCCTCCTTTCCTTCCTTTCATTTCCTTAGCTGATGGATTGGGTCCTCCAGCCATCCAGTGGGGCAGCAGGTGCTGCCTCTGGTGGGTGGGGAGCTGGGGTGGCGGTAGTGGGGGGAGGGGCTTCTGCTCCATGCTGGTGGCAGAGGGAGCTGGTGAGGACCGTGCTCAGAAGAGGGTGGTCCGCAGGACCTGGGTGTGCAGGTGGGGGTAGAAATTTAGAACCTGGTGTTGATTTGGTGTCAGGTCTCTTCATGGCATCTGGATTGGCTCCCTTGTCTCCCTTTGTCTTTTCAGCATCATGACGCTTGGGAAGGTTGGAGGTCAATGTATCCTGGTCACTAGATTCCAGTTAGGCACTTTCCACAGAAGACCCACAAAAGTGACCCCGCGTATATCCTGTCTAGCTGTCCTCCACCGCCCCATGTCTTCTGGCAGGTGAATTGACTTGGATCATGTCCCTAGTGGCACATTCCCCAGTGGCAGGTTCCAGGGTTCCCCACCAGAATGTCACCCATTTGTCCTTTGTCATTAGCATTTTTGTGGGAAGCGCTTGGAAATTCTGCCAATGTCATCATCTTCACCAAATCCTGTCATTTCATCCTTCACATCTGCTGTAGACTGTGTGTCTGCCCCCCTCCTGCATTCCTAGGCTGAAACCCCATCACCAGTGGGATGGTATTTGGAATTGGGGCCTTTGTAAGGATGATGTCTTGAAGGCCGAGCCCTCATGAGGGCTTTGGTGTTCTTGCAAAAGGACCCCAGAGAGCTCCTTCCCCCCTCAGCCATATGAGGACATAGCCAGAAG
Source organism: Mustela nivalis (assembly GCF_964662115.1). Lineage (NCBI taxonomy): Eukaryota > Metazoa > Chordata > Mammalia > Carnivora > Mustelidae > Mustela > Mustela nivalis. Next base: position 44,477,111 of record NC_139037.1, on the reverse strand, counting down.
AAAACCATCTATGAACCAAGAAGCTGGTTCTCACCAGACACCTAATATACTGGTCAATGTACTTGATCATGGACTTTCCAGGCTCCAGAACCATGAGAAATTTAAAAAAATTTTTAAAGATTTTATTTATTGGATACAGAGAGAGCACAAGGAGGGTGATCAGCAGAGGGAGAGAAGAAGGCTCCCAACCGAGCAGGGAGCCCAAGGGTGGGGTGGCTGGATCCCAGGACTCTGGGATCATGACCTGAGCCGAAGGCAGACCAGCAACTGACCCACCCCCAATAAATTTATTTCTTATAATTGGTTTTATAAATGGTCCTGAGGTCGGTGGTATTTTTCACAGGGTATGTCAGAGTACGTCAGGGTACGACAGAATACATCGGGCTACGTCGGGGTACGTCAGAGTACGTCGGGGTAGGCCAGAGTACGTCAGGGCAAGTCAGAGCCAACTCATGGCTCCATTATTGTGGTGCAGGGCTCACACTGTTGTAGACCCGCCTGTGGGCGTCCCTCACGACGACCTGGACCTGCGTCTGCACCCCGGGTCCGTGAATGCGTCCTCCTTCACCGACACAGGAAGCTGTCCCTGGCACGCCTTGTTTGAGCCCTGGAGACAGCCATTTCTGCAACCTTCTTTGGTACAGAAAGGCACTGGTCCGCAGGAACCAAGATGAGGGCAGTGTCCTGGCTCCCGCGCCTTGTCTGGGGCCCAAGGTGGGGGCCGCAGGACTCCAGACATAGGTGTATACATTGCAGGGCCGGCAACACCGGGCCTCTGCCTTCCTCCGGGTGCAACAGCCGAACTGAGGTATCAGGTGGACGGGGGAAACCCACACGTGGTTAGGTGAGTTGTTCAGGACCCGCGAGTCCCGCTTAGGAAACAGAAGCCTCAAAGAAATGGCCAACCTCTGTGCTTTTTTTTTTTTTTTTAAAGATTTTATTTATTTGACGAGAGAGAGAGAGATCACAAGTAGGCAGAGAGGCAGGCAGAGAGAGAGAGAGAGAGGAGGAAGCAGGCTCCCGGCTGAGCAGAGAGCCCGATGCAAGGCTCGATCCCAGGACCCTGAGAACATGACCTGAGCCACCCAGGTGCCCCCACCGTGCTTTTATATTAAGTTCTTCCGTGCTTTTATATTAAGTTAGACAGCGAGCTAATTGTGCAGAAGTACTTAATCTGCTCTGTGGGGCGGGTAAAGGAAGAGAAGAATTACTTTCCCAGGGCCCGTTGGCATAGAATTCTCTAGGTCTCAAGGTGACGATAAGAACGTGACTCTCCCGCTGGATCACGGCCAGTATCTCTGAGGAGGGACTTTCTCTTGCCTGTTATCAGGAATCAAGTGGGAGGTTAAAGCGCCCACCTGGTCTGCGGAGTAGTCAAGTTCATGAGACAGAAATCAGAAGGCGGGGTAGGGGGGTGCACCAGGTGCTGTGGGGATGGGGAGTGAGTGTCTTGTGGGTGCCCAGTTTCGGGTTTGCGGGATGCCGGGAGTTCTAGAGCCGGATGGGGGTTGGGGACAGCTACAGGATAACTTGCGCTTTGAACCATATCCTTAAAAAAAGTTGGTGTGCGCCTGGCTGGCTCAGTCGGTTAAGTGTCTGCCTTCCAAAAAAAGAAAAAAGGTAACATGGTAACTTTATATTCTTGTATTTCAACATTGGAAAAAAATTCTTTTTAAGGTTTTATTTATTTGACAGAGAGAGATCACAAGTAAGCAGAGCAGCAGGCAGAGAGAGAGAGAGGAGGAGGCAGGCTCCCCGCTAAGCAGAGAGCCCAATGTGAGGCTCCATCCTAGAACCCTGAGATAACTACTCCAGCCCAAGGCAGAGGCTTAGCCCACTGAGCCACCCAGGCGCCCCTAGACAAATGTATTTAGAGTGTGGGTAGGGAGAGAGATGGAGAGAGAATCTCAAGCAGACTCCCCACCAAACACGGAGCCTGAGGGGGGGCTCGATCCCACAAACCTTGAGGTCATGACCTGAGTGAAAATCAAGAGTCTGTCGCTTCACCAAATGAGTCACTCAGGTGGCCCAACATAATTTTAAAACATTATTTATTTTTTTCCAAAATAAAAAATTTTAAAGGAGACACATGTCCCCTGCTGTCCTATGCACTTCCTCCCCCCCCTCAAAAAAAAGTCTTCATGAAACCATGAGTTCAGGCAGACACTGCCAGTCAGGTCCCTGATCTTTTCCTTTCCATGCTGGAACTCCCTCTCCTGAAAGTGATGGAAGACACCCACACTGTGGTCACTCCCCCAGGTACCTCCTTTCCTGGTGGGGCAGAGCTTCCAGGGCTCAGCTGCCCTTTTGCGCACAGCTGCACCCCAGGTCCTGCGGACCACCCTCTTTACCTTCTCACCAGCACCCTCCTCAACAGCGTGGAGCAGCAGCCCCTCCCCCACTACCACCATCCCAGCTCCCCACCCTCCAGAGGCAGCACCTGCTGCCTGATGCTACCCACCTGATGGCTGGAGGACCCAATCCATCAGCAAAGGAAAAGAAGGAAGGGAGGGAGGAGAGATTGAAGAAGAGCATGAGAAAGAACCAGTGGATTTCCACCTCAGGCATGGATATGTACAACAATTACTTACGACTTGGAAGAATGCACTTGACAGTGGAAAGACTTACCACATGGTAAAATCCCACTTGCAGTTTAGAGTACTGAAGAGAGTTTACTGAACACAGATTATCAGTGGAAGCAACAAGGACACGCTCCCTCCACTCTGCAGGGAGGGGTTGGTGACATTTACTCCGTGTATAAATACAACCTGAGACTTGGGCTGATTTTCGGGCTTAAGAAATAGACTATGGGGTGCCTGGGTGGCTCAGTGGGTTAAAGCCTCTGCCTTCGGCTCTGGTCATAGTCTCAAGGTCCTGGGATAAAGTCTGACTCTCTGCTCAGTAGGGAGCCTGCTTCTTCCTCTCTCTCTGCCTGCCTTTCCACCTACTTGTGATCTCTGTGTGTCAAATAAATAAATAAAATCTTAAAAAAAAAAAAAGAAATAGACTATCAAGGTGCTCTTTTCCTCATTGGAATGTTCCATTCCAAACCCCAAGCAGCCCTGTGTGATCTTCCCCGTGAACAAGCCAAAGCCTCCAACCAGCTGACGAGGGCAAAGCCTGGGACCCTCCATGCCCATGACCCAGCGGGCACAGTGAGCTCCTTTCTGTGCACCCCGACTTCTGTCCCGAAGGAGCGTGAGTTCAGCCCACTCAGCCTGCTGGCCACCCCTTTAGTTCCCCAGCCTGCCAGCTGAACTGGGCAGGTGGAGGGGGGCTGGCTGTCTCTGGGGCTCGAGGAGTCTCAATGGGGCTGGTGGGTGCTCCCATCTACACGTTTGTCAAAAGTCATCATCATTCTGTGACACCTGGCAGATTGTAGGACAGCAGAGTGTAGCTCAGGAAAAAGGAAGAGTATTGGGAAATTACACATTCGGTACTCCTTGGAAATGAAAAAAAAAAAAAAATTCCAGAAGATACTCCAGAACTGATATGAAGAATATGGATGCCGGAGAATAGGGGCCGGCAAGGTTGCACATCTCTGAGTTCTGAGAAAGGAGCCGGTGATCATGGTGATAAGAGTTCGAATGCCAACATTTAGCCAAACAGCAAAGTCGCGTTGGGACTTGCAGGCTGGCAGCGTATGAAGCAATATCCAGCCAGAGAAAGAGCTCAGGAGAAGGCTGAATCGCTGGCACCAGGAACCCCAGAGAAGGAGGCCGAGAGAGTGGACACCCCGCCCTGGCCATCATTCTGGGACCCGATCAGGGGCTGGGTCTCGAGCCTCAGGCCCCCTGTGCCCTCTTCTGGGAAGTCCTGATGCCCAGTCCTGGGCCACACCCAGGCCTCCGACCCAGCCCCAACCCCACCTACCTTGCTGTGTGGCCTAGGATGAGAAGCTGCCCCACTCCAGGCCTCAGTGTTCTGCTCTGCAAAATGGGGGTGCTTCTGCCATCCCCACCAGGCTCAACACAATTGCCCAGCTTCACTCTCTGAGGCCTTGGCTCCCAGACTGTGCCCCCACCTGGCTGCCTCATGTGGTGGGGGATGGAGAGTCTGGGAAGACTGGGGGGCAGTCAGGTGGTGGATCAGGTTCTGAGTCTGGTTGTCTCCACCCAAACTTTCCATTCTGTCCTCTGCTCCAGGGTTCTTCCCCCTGTGGGGTGGGGCAAGAGTGGGGGATGGGAGTGGGGTGGTGCACATGGGGGGAGGGCTGCTGGGCTGCTAGGAGGGGTTTCTGTATAGCTGCCTCACCCTGCCTCTTCCCTGCCTCCCAGAAGCATCTTTCAGCATTCTCCCTCTGCCCTCCCCCCATGTCCTATCCTGGATTCCTCTTCTGGAGTCTTGGGCTGTGGGACCTGGGAGGAAGAAGGCTCCATGGTGTTCTCCTCCAGCTGGGTGTGGGTGTGGGTGCCCTGTGCTCCCTAGACCTGAGTGCTAGCTGGGAGAGTGGCAGCAGTTCGGGGAGATGCAACACTACAGAGATAGATAGGTAGATAGATAGATAGATAGATAGATAGACGGATTGATTCATTTGTTCATTTATTCATTCATTAACTTATTTGAGCAGGGAGGGCTGTGGGAGAGAGCGAATCTTAAGCAGGTTCTGGCCAGTCACGAGTCCTATACTGGGCTCAATCTCACCATCCTGAGATCATGACCCGAGTGAAATCAGCAGTTGAGACACTGAACCGACTGAGCCACCCAGGCGTCACAAGATAGAGCTTTAGAGGATAGAGGCAGAGAGGGACACCTGGGAGAGAGTATCGGAACCAGAGGGCCCAGGAGGGGGACTAGGGCACTGACTCACAGGGACAGAGGATGCCAGACACAAACTGCCCAGTCAGTAGAAAGGCAGAGCCATGGTGACATGGTAGCACCAGCCTGCAGGTTTGGGCAAAAGGCTTCCCCTCCCTGAGCTTCAGTGTCCTTGGTAGTAGAATGGGGGTGACCATTGCCCCCAGAGGCTGGACTCAAGCTGAGAGCGCAAGCACAGGGCCTTTTTCATTCCTTCTCTCCCCTGCATTCACAGAGCCCTTCCTATGTGCCAGGCACTGCTCTAGGCCCCAGGGTCGCAGCACCACCCATCAGGTGAACCTGGGGCCCCTCAGAGCCCCTCTCCCAGGGCTGTGGTTGAGGCCACGGTCAGGGGCCCTAACGGGCATGTCTCTGTCAGAGCTGCAGCTTCAGCCCTGGGCAGCAGGTCCCAGCCTGGGAGGAGGGCCCAGAAACCCAGCCCCCAGCGGGGCCTCTCAGGGCCAAGTCTCCCAAGACAAAATGGGCAAAACACTCTTTTCTTGCTGCCAAGCAGCAGGAAGACAGGACTAGATGAGTGATGGCTCACCCAGTCCCCTCTGTTCCCTGTATTTCCTTAGGAGCTGTTTTCATCATCATTAGCTGAGAGGAGAGGGGGCAGCGCAACTGGGAACCCTCGGGAATGGAGGGAAGGCAGGAGCTCCAGAAAGAAGGTTCTGGGCCAGGTGGCCCCAGGGCTAGGGTCTGTGCCAGGTGTGGGTGGTGGGTGTGGAAAAGGGTGGGGTGAGTCAGCTTGGCCTGCCACGCCCCACTTTTATTTAAGGACCCAGCAGCCATCCCCACCAGCGCCATTGTCTGCCCCACTGTCCCAGCCATGGCAGGGAGTTCTGTGAGTGCCTCGGGGCCCTGGGGCTGGGGGTCTTGGACTCAAGGCTGATCAGGAATAGGGGAGGGGCTGGGCCCGCCTGAGGTCTCCTGTTTGAAAGGAGAAAGGGGGTGTTGGGGTGTGCTAGGAGGTGTCTGGGCTGTGTCTCTCAGGTTGACCAAACCCAACACTTCCATCCGCTCTTGGATTCTTCTGTTTGTTCTGTGGATTCTGTGTTTCTGTCCCCACCTCTGTCTGGCTCTGGCTCTCTCTCTCCTTTCTCTCTGTGGCCTTTTTTCTCAGCGATTCTGCTCATGTGGGTCCTGACCGTTTTTTCCCTGGGGCTGACCTATCTGTCTCTGTCACGTGCATCCCTGGTTCCCTTGGACCCCCCCGCTGGTCCTGCAGAACGTGCCCCACAAGACCTCGCTTCCTGAGGGCATCCGAGTGGGAACTGTTATGAGGATCCGTGGTGTCATCCCAGAAAAGGCTGGCAGGTGAGACCCCAGGTCCATGTGGTAAGGGTGGGACGAGCTGACCTCTTTCCAGCCCAGACTCAAGGACTCTGGAGCCACCTATGTCCACCAGGGTCTTGGAATCCCCGGGGCGTCACTGACTTTCTGGAATCTCATGTCTTCACTGATTTGTCCATGGCTGTGTACAAGCTGGGGTGCCTATGTATCCTGGGAATCTGGGGATCCAGGGCAGTCTTGGGATTCCTACCTGCAGTTCCTGGGACTCCAGTCTGAATCCCCAGGAACTCTGGAAACATGTCCAGTGATCTGGAGGGGCCCCGAGCATCTGGGAAACCCAAGCAATCAGTCCTCAGGTCCTGGTTCGGGAATTGTGGGATATCTGGGAATCTATGGTGCCAGGAATAATGGGGTCTGTGGTATTGTTCCTAGCCCTTAAGAATGGGGAGCACCCTGGCCATTGGCACCATGATTCATGGCAACTCTTTGAAGCTTTGGAAATGAGGGGGACCCAAGCAATAGTACCGTGACCCTCCTGCAGGTGGTTGTGTCCAGGGTCCCTATAAGGTTTTGGATGCCCTGTAATCCTGGTCCTGGCCACCAGTGCACAACCCTCCTTCTATGATGTGTGACATTCCAGGTCTTTTAAATTTGTATGTGCTCTGGCAACGGTGAGTCAGGCCCCTTTTCCCCTCATCTATCAGGTTCTATGTGAACCTGCTGTGCAGCGAGGCCCCAGGGAGTGAGGCCGCCCTTCACTTCAATCCGCGCCTTGATGAGTCCGCTGTGGTCTTCAACACATTGGAGCAGGGCACTTGGGGCCGAGAGGAGCGCGGCTCAGGAATTCCCTTCCAGCACGGGCAACCTTTCGATGTGCTCCTCATTGCCACGGAAGAAGGCTTCAAGGTGGGTCCCTGCTACCCACGGGCGTGGAAGCCAGGGAGGCTGTTGGTGGAGGGGCCAGAAGCCTAGCCAAGCTGGGGGGGCGGGGGTGGTTTCCGCGTCCCTCTTCTTCCCCTGGTGCATCCCCACTAGTGTCAGCAGTCCGGGGTGCGGCAGCGACAAGGACCAGCGCGCAAGAGCCAAGTGCTCAGAGGGCGGGTGTCCCCTAGGCGGGCAGCGGGGCCCAGGTTTTCTCCCGGACAGGGTGAGACCGAGGCTCTGGAGCAGGGGCAAGGCTGGGTCGAGAGACAGGCCGAGAAACACGCGCCCGCGGGCCGGTCCCCGCTGCCAGTGGGCGCGGCAGGCACACGGCGCGGGTGGGTGTCGGAAGGGACCCCCGCCCCCCCAGGCGGCCTCGGGCACTCCAGCGCCACCCCGCGTCCCCGCAGGCGGTGGTCGGCGACTCGGAGTACCACCACTTCCGCTACCGGATCCCGCCGGCGCGCGTGCGCCTCTTGGAGGTGGGCGGGGACCTGCAGCTGGATTCCGTGAAGATCTTCTGAGACCGCCCACCCCGAGGGGCTGGGGGCGCTGGGGTTCGGGAATGGCAAATAAAGTTTCGGCCCACGTCGGTGCGCCTGCTCCGTGTCTGTGTCTCCTGCGTCCAGACGCGGAAAGCAGGTTCAGAGAGGGGAAGACTCTATGGGTCCCACAGCGATTCCGCGCCGAGGCGGGGTGCGGGACCCGCTGTGGGGGGCCGGTGTGTGGCTGGTCGGGCTCTGGAGGGTCGCGATCGGGTGGGGCTGTGTCTGGGGTCGTCTTCCAGCCGCGCTGGGCAGAGCAGCCCAGAGCAGTGCGGGTGGGGGGACCTGATGGGGTTCGGAGCGGGCGCAAGCTCGGCCTGGCGCCTCGTCTGCGGAGCAACGGGGCTCGGTGTGCGTGCATCTGCACACAGGGGTTGCGAGTCTCCGCACGCCTGGTCCCTTGGAGAGCCCGAGCTGGCGGCGACGCGGCCTGGGACCGGTGTGGGTGCAGGGAGCCGGCTGGTGCGAGGTGGGGCGGGACAGCGCACGGGGCGTCACCGGCTTCCCAGCTGTCCCAGACTCGGGACTGGCCCCTGCATGTGCGCCCCAAGGCAGACGCGCACTGGAGCGGCATCTACCTGCGGAGCGGACGTGGGTCAGGACGATCCGGCGTCTGGGTCCCCGCTGCGGGCATGCGCCCCATTCCCACACTTCTTCCACCCGGGCTCCTGCACGGTTCCGGCCACCGGCTCCTTGCCGAAGTGACAACAGGGTGGGATCGGGGTAGTTTACGCCCTCACACAGACGCCCAGTCGCCTCCACCGCTAGGCGGTGCGTTTCTGATCCGAGGAGGTGGCTGCTCGTTCCTTAATGGCTGTGGTTGTGATGAGGGAGCAGGAGGCTGGCTGAGGACAAAGCAAAAGCTGGCGCCTTGCACCCCCTCTTCACCCGCTCCCCTCCATATGTGTAGCATTCCTCAGGCACCCCTGACTGCCATAAAACGATAAATAGTTAACTTGCAGGGATCGCAATCCTGCAGAACAGGAATCTCCCTTGCTCTACAAGATGTCCTAGAGACCTAAACAGGGAGGTTACCTTATCAATAGCACAAATTTCCAGAGGCAAATAACTCTTGGTTCCTGAAGCCCTAATGTCCCCCTCCCACCATAAACTGGAGGAGACTGGGGTAGAAAGGAATGTAAATGATAGCCAGATCATAATGCCCCACCAAGAATCTCCCAATTATCTTGATGTTAGTGCCTGACCTAAAGATGACATTGATCAAGCCATAAGGGCAAAGACTCCCCCCCCCCCCCGCACCTTGTAGGCCCTCCCTAGCATGTGAGAACTCTGTTGAAATCTCCCATTCCTTCACCACCTCCCCCCAACCGTGGGGTATATAACATGCCCACCTTCACAACCTGGGGCAGGGCAGCAGCTCTTCCTGCCCACGGGTCCTGTCCCCGTGCTTTAATAAACCACCATTTTGCACCAACGACGTCTTAAGAATTCTTTCTTTAGTTGTCTGCTCCGAACCTCCTCACCCCACCGAACCTGACTTAGGTTCTGGGACTTCATCAGTTGGAGGGAGGTCATGACTCCCCGACCGCGACACTCTGCAATGGCCGTGTCCTAATTGTGAGATAGTTCCGGTCGGCTGGCAAGGTTCGCTCACTGCGGTTGGGGTCCTGGCGGGGAGTCTGGGCAAAGTCGGGAGCCAAGGCTCTGGAGGGTTTTGCCTGCGGTTTCCGGCCTGGGATCCCTTGGAGATGTAGAACACGTCGCCTCCCTGTGGCCTCTGCCGGTGGTGCAATATCGTTAATGGGCGTGGGAACGAGGGTGCTTTTATTTTAGTTTCCTCTGAAGATGCAGAATTCTGTGTGATCTCCAAATCTGGATGAATTCGAATCCTTTCAGAACGGAACTTTCTCTGCACTTCCGAGCTTCAACGTGGAGCAGCCCCTCTCCATTCTGGGCCCTTCTTTGTATATTTATGGGTGGGCTCTGGCACCTTCGGTCTTCCTCTCCCAGTGGGAGACCTTAGAAATCTAACATCCATTGGTACACCAGGGATCTTTGTTAAATGAATTAATTTTTATTTCATTTGTGTCATGTAGTTTTTTAACATTTAAAAAGAAATTTGTACCTACCCATTGGGTACAAATTTGGAAAAGGACAGTGAAAGATAAGACAATGTTGGCACAACTGGTAAACTAGGTTGGATGATAGTGATTCACTGATGTTAATTTCCTGATTTTCACTTCTGTATTACTGTGTATATTGTGGAGAATGTTCATGTTTATACAAAATATTACTACATATTAAGAAAATATTTGAGGGGCACCTGGGTGTCTCTGTCAATTAAGCGTCTCCCTTCCAGTCAGGTCATGATCCCAGCGTCCTGGGATGGAGTCCCAGACTGGGGCTCTAGGCTCAGCGGGGAGCCTGCTTCTCCCTCTCCTTCTGCTGCTCCCCCTGCTTGTGCTCTCTCTCTATCCTTCTCCCATTCCCTGTCAAATAAATTCTTTTTGGGGGGCACCTGGGTGGCTCAGTCATTGGGTGTCTGCCTTCCGCCCAGGTCATGGTCTCAAGGTCCTGGGATAGAGGCCCACGTGGGCTCCCTGCTTGGAAGGGAGCCTGCTTCTCCCTCTCCCTCTGCCTGCTGCTCTCCACGCTTGTACTCTCTCGCTCTCTGCCAAGTAAATAAATAAATAAGATCTTTATAATTTTTTTTAATTTATTTATTTATTTGACAGAGAGAGATCACAAGTAGGCAGAGAGGCAGGCAGAGAGAGAGAGAGGAGGAAGCAGGCTCCCCGCTGAGCAGAGAGCCCGACTCGGAACTCGATCCCAGGACCCTGAGATCATGACCCCAGCCGAAGGCAGCGGCTTAACCCACTGAGCCACCCAGGCGCCCCAATAAATAAGATCTTTAAAAATAAATAAATTCTTTTAAAAATATGTTTAATATGACTCCGTTTATCTTAAAAGAAAAAGATTTTACTTATTTATTTCAGAGAGAGAAAGAGAGCACAAGCAGGGGGAGCGGCAGACAGAGGGAGAGGCAGGCTTTCCGATGATCAAGGACCCTGGGATTGTGACCAGAGCTGAAGGCAGAGGCTTAACCAGCTGAGCCACCCAGACATCTCTAAATAAATGAAGGAAGGAAGGAAAAAAGAGTGAGAGAGAGAGAAAGTAAGAGGAAGGAAGGGAGAAAGAGAAGGGAAGGGAAGGTGGAAGGGAGAAAGGAAGGAAGGAAAGAAAGAAAAAAAGAAAAAGAAAAAGAATTTAAATGAAGAGGCAGCATGTTGGCAACTTACTGATAAAGAGCTCAGGAAAAATTACAGTTTGTGTTGTACTTAAAACTTTTTGTCTTTCATTTCAAATAAACAGATAAACCATTTGAGTTAATTTTTGTGTACCTTGTGAAATTGGGGCTCAACTTTCTTTTTTGCACATAGGTTTCCAGTTGAAAACACTGTTCTTTCTTCATTGCCTCATCTTGACACACACATTGATACTTAGTTGATCATAGGTGCATGTATTTATTTCTGGACCTTCAATGCTGTTCCATTTACCTATGTCTACCCTCATCCCAATATCACCATCTTGATCACTGTGATTTTGAAATCAGAACTTTGAGTCCTTTAACCTTTTTTCTTTTTCAAAATTGTTTTGTATATTTTTCCAAATAACCTTTAGAATTACCTTGTCAGTTTCTCTCTTTTTTTTAAATAAGATTTTATTTATTTATTTGACAGAGAGAGATCACAAGTAGGCAGAGAGCCAGGCAGAGAAGAGAGAGAGGAGGAAGCAGGCTCCCTGCCAAGCAGAGAGTTCAATGCGGACTCAATCCCAGGACCCTGAGATCATGACCTGAGCTGAAGGCAGAGGTTTAACCCACTGAGCCACCCAGGCACCCACCTTGTCAGTTTCTTAAAAAAAAAAAAATCAGCTGTGATTTTAATAGGTATTATATTGAAATGGTAGATTAATATGGGAAATATTGCCATCTTAATATTAAGTCTTCGAATCCATGAACGTGGGATATCTTCCCATTTACTGAGATCTTTAATTTCTTTCAACAATGGTTTGTAGATTTCAGTGTACAACAGTGCCTGTATCCATTTTATTGCTTCTCTGAGTCTCTATTTATTTTGTGTTTATTTCTCCCCCTATTTTGTTTTATTTAAAAATTTCATGGGGGTTGCCTGGGTGGCTCAGTTGGTTGAGCGACTGCCTTCAGATCAGGTCATGATCCCGGACTTCCAGGATCAAGTCCAGCATCCGGCTCCCAGCTCCACGGGGAGTCTGCTTCTCCCTCTGACCTTCTCCTCTCTCATGCCCTCTCTCACTCATTCTCTCTCAAATAAATTAATAAAATCTTTTTTAAAAATTGCATGGGGTGCCTGGGTGGCTCAGTAGTTAAGCGTCTGCCTTCAGTTCGGGTAATGACCCCAGGGTCCTGGGATCAAGCCCTGCATCAGGCTCCCTGCTTGGTGGGAAACCTGCTTCTCCCTCTCCCCCTATGTGTGTTCCCTCTCTTGCTGTGTCTCTCCCTGTCAAATAAATAAAATGAATAAAATGTTAAAAAAAAAAAAAAACTTGGGGCGCCTGGGTGGCTCAGTGGGTTAATTAAGCCTCTGCCTTCAGCTCAGGTCATGATCTTAAGGTCCTGGGATCAAGCCCCACATTGGGCTCTCTGCTCAGCAGGGAGTCTGCTTCCCCCCCCCCTCTCTGCCTGCCTCTCTGCCTACTTGTGATTTCTGTCTGTCAAATAAATAAATAAAATCTTTAAAAAAAAAGTTACATGTATTTAGTTTACTGCTTCATGCTTTCTTATTGAATAAAATAACTTAAATTTATTAATGTATCTCTTATTATAATATATTCTGAGAATAGTGTTTTAATTAATATGCATTGTTTTTGTAGATAGTCTGTAATTATATCTCTCTTCACCTATGGAAGTTATGAGTGTTTATTAAATTTCTGAATTTAATCAGATTTCTGCTTTTCTAATTTTTGCTAATTTCTAATTCTATTGGAACCACTATACATGTTACATCTCCTTTATAACTTATTACAATGTCTAATATTTCCAGAATGATAGTGAGGGTAGCCATATTGTCTTATCCTGATTGTAATTGGAATTTATCTATTGTTTAACAAATCCCTATAGAATGCTTGTTCTTTTTTTCTTTTTAAAAATATTTTATTTAATTATTTGAGAGAGAGAAAACACAAGCAGGGGGGAGGTGCAGGCACAGGGAGAAGCAGACTCCCCACTGAGCAGGGAGCTGACACAGCACTCGATTCCAGAACCCTGGGATAATGACCTGAGCTGAAGGCAGATGCCTAACAGACTGAGCTACCCAGGCGCCCCCTCTTTTTTCCCTTTTTTAAGGTAATCTCTGCACTGAACTTGGGCCTCAAACTCATGACCCTGAGATCAAGAGACATATAGTCCACTGACTGAGCCAGCCAGGCACCCTAGCTTATTATTGTTTTTTAATATTTAATTATTTTTTAGAGAGAGTGAGCACAGGCAAGCGGGGAAGGGACAGAGGAGAGGGAAAGAGAGAATCTTGAGCAGACTCCACACTGAGCACAGAGCCTGGAGCCGATGTGAGGCTCAATCTATCAACCCTGAGATCTTGACCCAAGTGGAAACTAACATTCAACCACTTAAAGGATTGAGCCACCCAGGCACCTCTGCTTCTTATTTTTAAAATTGAGTTTTTGCAAATGTTTGATCGATGCTTGAAAATATATATATATAGCTCTTAGATCAACCTTATTAATTATATTATTCAAAATCTCCATTTTCTTTTCAGCAAAGTAAAAGAAAAACATTTTGCTTGCCAAGATGGATTGCACGGGAGTCCAAATTTTAGAAGGACTGGCTTGCCAAATGAAATATACAACACGTATTTAAAAGAAAGCAAACACAGGATTGTCAAGTTCAAAGTCACTATATTTATCATCGTGGGAGGAAAAAATAGTCATCTCACAGGCATGTTATAACCTCAAAAATTGTGTCATTATCTTTATTTATATATTTTTTCTTTTTAATTTATTTAACAGACAGAGATCACAAGTAGGCAGAGAAGCAGGTAGAGAGAGAGTGGGAAGCAGGCTCCCCGCTGAGCAGAGAGCCCGATGTGGGGCTCGATTCCAGGACCCTGAGATCATGACCTGAGCCGAAGGCAGAGGCCCAACCCTCTGAGCCACCCAGGCGCCCCACTTTATTTATATTTTTAAGTTTTATTTATTTAAGTAATCTCTACACCTAAAGTGTAGAATCATGACCCCGAGATCAGGAATCACTTGGTCCCCCAACTGAGCCAGCCGGGTGCCCCTGTGTCATTATCTTTAGATAGAAGCATTTCAGAAGTCAACAAAGTTGTGAAATAATAAAGTCTTTTTTTTTTTAAGATTTATTTATTTATTTTAGAGAGAGAGAGAAAGTGCAATCAGAGTGGACGGGTGGAAGGAGAAGAAGAGGGAGAGAAGCAGCCTCCCCACTGAGCCAGAGCCCCACTTGGGCTCTATTTCCTGACCCTGAGATCATGACCTCAGTGGAAATCAGGAGTTGGAGGCTTAACCAACTGAACCAGCCAGGAGCCCCAGTGAAGTCATTTTTATTAGAAGCCAGTAACTTACAAGGAACTTCTGGATTTTTTGCATGTATTTTATATTATCATTATTATTATTATTTTAAAGCTATAGTCTTTTTCAAGATTTTATTTACTTTGAGGACCAGAACTAGATAGAGTGGTCTTCGGTCCTGGTTTTTTCAAATTGAAGTGTAGTTGACATAGAGCATCATAGTAGTTTCAAAGGCTTCAAGTCATTCGGTATCTGCATACATTGTGAAATGATCATCACAATAAGTCTAGTTAACATCCATCACCATAGAGTGTCATAGTATTCTTTCTTTTGATGTGAACTTTTATTTATTTTTATTTTTTATTTTTATATTTTATTTATTCATTTGAGAGAAAGAGAGAGAACAAGCAGGGGGAGAGGGAGAAGCACACTCCCCACTGAGTGGGGAGCCTGACATGGGGCTCCATCCCAGGACCTGGGATCATGACCTGAGCCAAAGGCAACACTTAACGATTGAGCCACCCAGGCGCCCCTTGATGAGAACTTCTAAGATTTACTTTCTTTCCTTTTTTTTTTTTTTTTTAGATTTATTTATTTATTTTAGAGAGAGAGGGAGCAGATGGAGGGACAGAGGGAAGGAGAGAGAGAGAGGGAATCTCAAGCAAACTCCTTGTGGAGTAGAGAGCCCGATGTGGGACTCGATCCCAGGACCCATGAGATCACCCACGAACAAAATCAAGAGTTGGACACTTAACCAACTGAGCCACCCAGGCATCCCTAAGATTTACTTTCTTGAGAACTTACAAATATTGGGGCGCCTGGGTTGCTCAGTGGGTTAAAACCTCTGCCTTTGGCTCAGGTCATGATCCCAGGGTCCTGGGATTGAGCCCCGCATCAGACTCTCTGCTCAGTAGAGAGCCTGCTTCCCTTCCTCTCTCTCTGCCAGCCTCTCTGCCTACTTGAGATCTCTGTCAAATGAATAAATAAAATCTTTAAAAAAAAAAAAAAAACAAGTCCTGGGTGCCTGGGTGGCTCAGTGGGTTAGGCCACTGCCTTCGGCTCAGGTCATGATCCCAGGGTTCTGAGATTGAGGCCTACATCGGGCTCTCTGCTCAGTGGGGAGCCTGCTTCCTCCTCTCTCTCTGCCTGCCTCTCTGCCTACTTGTGATCTCTCGTTCTGTCAAATAAATAAATAAAATCTTTTAAAAAAAGAACTTAAAAATATTTAATAAAGTATCATTCACTACATTCACTATGCTGTACATTACACGCCCAGGACTTACTTATTGTACAAATGGGAGTTTGTACATTTTGACCCCCTTCATCCACTTTGCCCACCTCAGGCAACGATTAATCTGTTCTCTATGAGCTTGTGTTTTTATTTTTTTTAAGATTTTATTTATTTATCTGACAGACAGAGATCACAAGTCGGCAGAGAGGCAGAGAGAGAGAGAGGAGGAAGCAGGCTCCCTGCTGAGCAGAAGCCCAATGTGGGGCTCAATCCCAGGACCCTGGGATCATGACCTGAACTGAAGGCAGAGGCTTAACCCACTGAGCCACCCAGACACCCCGAGCTTGCGTTTTTAAACCTTTTTTCTTGTTTAAAGATTTTATTTATTTGAGAGAGAGAGAGAGAACACAAGTGGGGTGAAGAGCAGAGGGAGAAGCAGACTCCCCACTGCGTAGGGAGCGTGATGCAGGACTTGGTCCTAGAACTCTCGCATCGTGACCAGGATGAACATGGAGGTACAGATATTTTTTTGAGTTAATGTTTTCAGCTCAGGTCTTGATCTCAGGGTTGTGAGTTCAAGCCCCATGTTGGACATAGAGTTTACTTAAAAAAAATATTGGGGTGCCTGGGTGGCTCAGTCGGTTAAGCATTCAGGTCTTGGTTTGGGCTCAGGATATGATCTTAGGGTTGTGAGATGGGCCCCAAGTGGGCTCTGCAGTCAGCGGGGAGACTGATGGGAGATTCTCTTTCCCTCTCCCAACTGCCCCCTACTCCCCAGCTCGAGCGCATGCACGTGCTCTCTCGCTCTCTCTCTATTTTTTAAAATATATTTATTTATTTGATAGAGAAATCACAAATAGGCATAGAAGTAGGCAGAGAGAGAGGGGAAAGTAGGCTCCTGCTGAGCAGAGAGCCCGATGTGGGGCTCAATCCCAGGACCCTGAGATCATGATCTGAGCTGAAGGCAGAGGCTTTAACCCACTGAGCCACCCAGGTACCCCCCCCTCTTTAAAATAAATAAATATATATATTTTTTAAGATTTTATTTATTTATCAGAGAGAGAGAGGGGGAGAGAGAGAGCACAGGCAGACAGAATGGCAGGCAGAGGCAGAGGGAGAAGGAGGCTCCCTGCTGAGCAAGGAGCCAGACGTGGGACTCGATCCCAGGACACTGGGATCATGACCTGAGCTGAAGGCAGCTGCTTAACCAACTGAGCCACCCAGGCATCCCATATTTTTAAAAATTAGCATAACATTTGTTAAAAATGGGCTGTTATTGGTGAAACTGGTGACTAGCAATGTTGGCTAAAATATTTCGGTTGCTTCTCACCCTCGTTTGAACAGTGCTTAGCTGTCTAGTGAACCTGCATGGCCCAACTTCAGGAATGGCGCCCAAGGCATGAGTTCTGAAAGATCCTGTGATCAGTCCAGAACTCCAGAAGGACCTGGTTGCCTGACACCAGCTTGCAGGCTAATTGAAGAGGGTCCTCGAAGATGTAGTCAGGTGCACCTCACATGACCCTTTCATAAAAGGTGAGTTAAGGGCTTAGAAGGATGTAGCTGGCTGGGACTTCGCCAAACCTACAAGACAGGTTGGGAGGCCATCTCGTCCTGCCTGCTCTGAGTCATCATCGGCTCTGCCTCTAGCAAGCCTGTGCTGGGCAAGTCTCAGCTCTGTTTCCCTTGATGTGGACATCGTTTTCCAGCGCATTCGCCTCTGGGTGCTAACTGACGTAACCCCAGTATCATGTTCAGGTATCAGTTCTTTGGGGGAGATATCAGCAGCTGCCAAGAACTAGAGGGAGGGCTTTCCCTTCAACCTCACTACTCAGTAATCTGTTACAACAAAAGCTCTCAAAAGCAATTCTGACAGATATAAGGATATTAAAAAAAAAAAAAAGCCATGCTCTAAAAACTGGTGAATAAAAGGAAAGAATCAAGGAAGGATCCTGTCTCTCCATTATTTTTTTTTTAAAGATTTTATTTATTTATTTGACAGAGAGACACAGCCAGAGAGGGAACACAAGCAGGGGGAGTGGGAGAGGGAGACGGCTTCCCGCCGAGCAGGGAGCCCATGCGGGGCTCTATCCCAGGACCCTGGGATCATGACCTGAGCCTAAGGCAGGGGCTTAACCCACTGAGCCACCCAGGTGTCCTTATTTTTAATTTTTTTTCAAAGATTTTATTTATTTATTTGAGAGAGGGGGACAGCACACTAGAGAGAGTGAACAGGAGCTGGGGGGAGGAGCAGAGGGAGAGGGGCAGAAGGAGAGGGAGAGGGAGAAGCAGGCTTCCACTGAGCAGGGAGCCCAGCTCGACTAGGGGCTTGATCCCAGGATCCCAGCACCACGACCTGAGCTGGAGGCAATGGGTTAAGACTGAGCCATCCAGGCAGTCCCTGTCTCTCTTTCATGAACTGTACCTTAGCAGATAAGGGAAAGCGTCCCTTTATAACCTATTCCAGCTACCACAGGAAAATGAAATGACAGAAGTAGAATGTCACCATTTTGCAATCTCCATCTGGTGTCAGCTCTCGTAGGCAGCAAGCACCTGCTTCTTAGCATCACGAATGCAGAGACGACCAGATGGAAAAGCCAAACACCTCCTAGGGTGTCACCTGCCAAAAAACGGAGCCTGCAACTGATAAGCATCTAGGTTTCATGCCCAGTTACAGGGAGTACAGGAGACAGAGGCACAGGGGAAATGCCACTGGGGGTATATCAGCCACCCGGACCTTGGCAAAGTCTCCCGGACAGTCGAGGTGTTCAGCCAAAAATAGTAAGGAAAAAAAGAGCTGAAAGAAGGAACTTGTAGATTAAAAGAGGTTTAAGAAACATGTCAACCAATGGCAGTAAATCCATCTTATTTGGGTCCTGACTCAAACTACTAACAATTTTATGACATTCAGGAAACAGTTAGAAATATGCATACATAGAGAGGTCCAACCAATTTATTACCAGTCCTAGTTATTTGCTAGTTAAACTCACTACAGAGCAATACCCCGAGTGTATAATTAATTAAATGTTAATTTATGTTGATGATACAAAAAAGGAATGTGCCTACCAACTGGATATTTGGTGACATTAAAGAGTTATTGTAAATTTTCTTTGTGTGACCATGGTATTCTAGTTACGGTGTTCTTTAAGAGTTTTTATCTTTTAGAGTGATGTATTAAAATATTTACTGAGGAAGGGGCACCTGAGTGGCTCAGTCAGTTAAGCATCTGCCTTTGGATCAGGTCATGATCCCCAGGTCCTGGGATGGAACCTCGGGTTGGGTTCCCTGCTCAACCGGGAGCCTGCTTCTCTCTCTCCCTCTGACTCTGGCTCTCAAAAAAGAAATAATTCCCGAGGGAATGAAATGAAGTCTGGGATTTGCTTCAAATCTATACAAGAGGGGCGGTGTGGGGGCAGGACATAAGTGAAGCTGGATTTCCACCAGCTAATAATCCCTGAAGCTGGGTGATGGGGACATGGAGTTCATCGTACCATCCTGTCTACTTTTGTTGATGTTTTTGATTTTCCATAACAAAAAGTACTTTTTTAGTGAGTAGTATTACACTGTGGGTACCTTTCTGAGGCTTGCTTTTTCGTGTTTTTTTTTTTTTAGATTTTATTTATTTATTTGACAGACGGAGATCACAAGTAGGCAGACAGGCAGATAGAGACAGAGCAAGGGAAGCAGGCTCCCCTGCTGAGCAGAGAGCCCGAAGTGGGGCTTGGTCCCAGGACCCTGAAATCATGACCTGAGCTGAAGGCAGAGGTTTAACCCACTGAGCCACCCAGGTGCCCCTTTTCTTTCTTTTTTAAAGATTTTATTTATTGGTCAAAGAAAGAGAGCACAAGCAAGGGGAGCTGCAGGCAGAGGGAGAAGCAGCTCCCCACCAAGCAAAGAGCCTAATGGGGGATTTGATCCCAGGACCCTGGGATCATGACCTCAGCTGTAGGGAGATGCTTAACAACTGAGCCACCCTGGCACCCCTGAGATTGCTTTTTCATTCCGTGGTACGTTTCCAAGATTCATCCATGTTGTAACTGCAGTTCACCCAATATCCACTCCTGTGCAGTCTTCCCTTGTATGAATATAGCATGACTTTTTCACTTTGTTGACAGTGGGTATCTGAGTTGTTTTCATTTTGTTTTGCTCTTTGTTCTTTTTTTTTCTTCTATTACAAACCATCCAGCTATGAACATTTTTGCACATGTCTTCTGGGACAAGTGTACATCCATTTCTTTCTTTTTTTAAGATTTATTTGTTTAGGGGCGCCTGGGTGGCTCAGTGGGTTAAGCCGCTGCCTTCGGCTCAGGTCATGATCTCAGGGTCCTGGGATCGAGTCCCGCATTGGGCTCTCTGCTCAGCAGGGAGCCTGCTTCCCTCTCTCTCTCTCTGCCTGCCTCTCCATCTACTTGTGATTTCTCTCTGTCAAATAAATAAATACAATCTTTAAAAAAATAAAAAAAATAAAAGATTTATTTGTTTATTTGAGAGAGAGAGCAAGTGGCGGAAGGGACAAAGAGAGAAAGGAAGGAGAGAATCCCAAGCAGACTCCATGTTGAGCACCGAGCCTGACACAGGGTTCGATCTCATGACCCATTAGATCAGAACTGGAGCCAAAATTGGGTCAAAAGCTTAACTGACTGAGCCTCCCAGGCACCCCCGTGCATTTCTTTAGTATATCCGGAGCTGGGAGTGGAATCGCTGTGCCATGGGTAGACATTTACCAAGGAATGCCAGTTCATCTTCCAAAGCGTACCAAGTTACAACTCTGCCTCTGTTTTTCGCTCCCCGTTCCTGCCGACCCTCGGTATTTTCAGGCTTCTTAACCTTGGTCCTACTGTCGAGGGCGTGGTGGTATTTCAGGTGTTGTTGTTTATTTCTTTCTTTTTTTATTTATTTGACACACAGAGAGATCACAAGTAGGCTGAGAGGCAGGCAGAGAGAGAGGGAGAAGCAGGCTCTTGGCCAAGCAGAGAGGCCGATGAGGGATCCCAGGACCCTGAGACCGACTGGAAGGCAGAGGCATAACCCACTGAGCCACCCAAGTGCACCTCAGGTGGTCTTAATTAGGAGCAGGTTTTCATACACTTATTGGACGCTGATTCCGTGATTGCTTTTTCATGTCTTCTGCCTACTTTCTATCGAGTCAGCAGTGGTTTCTTTATCAAAGCTTTTTTTTTTTTTAAGATTTTATTTATTTATTTGACAGAGATCACAAGTAGGCAGAGAGGCAGGCAGAGGGAGGAGGAAGCAGGCTCCCCGCTGAGCAGAGAGCCTGATGTAGGGCTCGATCCTAGGACCCTGGGATCATGACCTGAGCCAGGGCAGAGGCTTTAACCCACTGAGCCACCCAGGCGCCCTCGGAGCTCTTTATATATTCTGAATACCAATCTTTTGAGAGGCCATATAGTATAACCAGTGAGCCAGACAGTCAAGTTCAAATCCTGATTCTGGAACTGTGAGAGCCCAGGAAAAGCACTCCACTCCTCTGTGCCTCAGCCTTCTCATCTGCTCTTTGTGTCCCCGACCAGAGAATTCCTATGTTGAAGCCCTAACTCCCCCCCCCCCCCCCCTATGATGGTTTTAAGATAGGGGCCTTTAAGGAGGAGATTAGGTTTGCAAGAGCCCTTGAGGGCGGGACCTCCCCTCCCCCTCAAGATGGGACCTTTAGAAGCAGAGTTAGAGACAGGGGAGCTTGCGTTCGCAGCTGGCTCTCTCCACCTCGGGAAGGCGCAGCACGAAGGAGGCCGCAGCACGAAGGAGGCCGCTGGCCAGCCTGGAAGAGCGCTCCCGCCAGAACCTAACCAGAACCTGACGCCCTGATCTGGGAGTCTCGGGCTCCAGCCCTTCATACATAAGTGTCTGCCCCCATCCGTGGTAATTCCCCCAGCAGCTAGAGCTGACTGACGTCCCTCTCAAGGTTTACCCCAAGATTAGATATTTGTGAAGCGCCAAGCGCGGAGCCTGGTGCAAAATGTTAAGTAGCAAGCATTTGCTCTGTATTACCTGTGTAAGGTATCTGCTGTCCGCAGGAGTGGGGCTTTTCATTTTCATGATAGTGTTTTGTTTTGTTTTAAGAGATTTACTTATTTATTAGAGAGAGTGTGCAAGAGCTGGTGAGGCCACTGGGGAGCAGTGGGAGAGGGAGGGAAGCAGTCTCCCCGCTGAACCTAAAGCCCACATGGGGCTCCGTCCCACAACCCCGAGATCACGAGCTGAACTGAAATCAAGCGTCTGCCGCTCAGCTGACTGAGCCACCCAGGTGCTCCTCATGATAGTGTCTTAGGTAGTTTTGCTTTTTTTTTTTTTTTAATGGCTCAGGGGCAGCCTTAACTTGCTGAAGCAGGAACAATCTCTACTCTACGGATTAGGTGAGGAGGCGTGGCGGGGTGGGGGTGGGGTAGGGGTAGACCCAGAGTAAATTGGCACCTGAATCCTTAACTCCACGACTGTGTGGGATCTCCTACTCCCACATTCCGGCTGGTGCACAGTTGCAGAAATCATGCCAGCCAAATTGGGAAGGTTTCTTTTGGTTGCTAGCGACAAAAAAAGACAATTAAGTGGAAATTGAAACTGGGAAAAAGAGAGGAGGAGAATTTGTTGGCTCCTTTAATGTCAGTCTGGTTTCAAGCGCATCCGGATCGAAGGATTCTATATGCTCATGGGAATCTTTCTCTCTGCGTGGCCTGGCGCTGCTTCGTTCAGCGGTTCTCTGGCCGGTATCCCGACAATGTTGCCAAGGTTCAAGGTTGAGTCTGGCCGCTTCGGGTTTTCATCCCACCAGCCTAGTGGTCCCAGGGAAAGAGAAGCCCTGCCCTGAGTCCCCCGGGATGAACAGGGAAGGGGCGTGGCCAGGAATGTGCTTCTCTGATTGGCTACTTTGGGTCAAACTCTCCGCCCTGGAGCCAGGGGGCGGGGCCATCCCTCCAGGAGACTCAGAGCTTGAGAATAAGGGATCCGTGGATCCCCAAAACATAATGGGGGTGCTGATTCCAGAGGAAGAGGTAGGGGTCGCTGGGCTCACAAAGCAACAGACTTCCACTGCGCCGGCATCATTGCGTTTTTCTTAGGTTCGTCCAGGAAGACAAGCTTATTTGGGACCCTGGGTGTAAGACATGTGGGAAGCGATCAAGAGAACTCTTGTTTGTGGGATGTGACCAGAGCCTGGCGACAAGGCAGGCGTCGGGAAGCTAGGACAAGCAGCAGCCAGCAGGGACCTGCCCACGAAGGCCAAGAAGGGCCGCCGGGTGGCAGTGGAATGATCTGGGATCACAGCGAGTTGTTTCCTGCTCACTGCAAGATGTCAGGCAGGTTTTATTCAATCAATGCCCGGTAGAGGGGAGAGGGCTGTGACCTCAACAGGTGGGAAATGTGTAGAGCAGGGTGGCAGGAGTGGCTGTGGAAATGGCAACAGCCAGAGGTGATCTGTCACAGTCTGGGGGATGGGCCCCCAGACGTAGTCCCAGCAGCTCATGTTTACTGAGTACCAGTGCTGCTCGGAACATGTCCCACAGATAAACTTGTTCGATTCTCCCAACAACGCACTGAGGTCAATCCTATTACTGCTCCCGCTGTAGAGATGAGGAAACTGAGGTGCAGAGAGCTTAAGTGACTTGCCCAGGACACACTGTGCTAAGTGGCAGAGTCTAGATTTGAACCCTGGCCCTTCAGCTCCTACCCTGGCAGATGCTCCAAACCACTGTCACCTGCCTCACATGACAGAGGTGGAGGGCTGGGGATGGCCTGGGCACTTCTACAGGAAGACATCTTGTTTTATAACCCCTTTCCGGTGGCCACACAGCTGGGGGCTCAGACATTATCTGTTGATCTGTTTGGAGGGAAGGACACCAGAGGACTAAGTACTGTCCCTTGCCACAGAGGTGACAAGGTTCTGTCCGTGCAGGAGACACACGCCCCACCCCCACCCGGGGAGGATGGAAGTCTGCTGGGACCCAAACTGGTGAGTTTCTGGCCTCTCAGAACCTACTTCTTTTTTTTTTTTTTTTAAGATTATTTATTTATTTATTCAACAGACAGAGATCACAAGTAGGCAGAGAGGCAGGCAGAGAGAGAGAGAGAGAGAGGAGGAAGCAGGCTCCCGGCTGAGCAGAGAGCCCGATGTGGGGCTCGATCCCAGGACCCTGGGATCATGACCTGAGCCGAAGGCAGAGGCTTTAACCCACTGAGCCACCCAGGCGTCCCTCAGAACCTACTTCTAATGTTTTTTCCAATGGCTCCTTCTTCCTCTGGGGGAAACACTACTCCACTGGACCCCGAGCTTCGTGGGGCTAGGGTCGGGGTCACGGTCACTGATGGGACTGGCTCCCAACCCAGGGCCAGTAGGAGCAGAGTGGATTGTCCACAGTCAGCCCTGTGTGGGGCGGGCAGGCTGAGGTCTGCTTTGTCGGGGAAGGGGGGAGACAGGGTCCTGGTGGCTCAGAAGGAGTGAGCCCCAGGGGCCCCGGGGGACTGAGCAGCTACAGGGCAGAGAAAAGGGTGCAGAGCGAAGTACAGGGAGGCATGGCCAAGACCAAAGGTGCAGGGAGAGACAGCCACACAGAAAGACCAAAACACACCACAGGAAGACAAAAGGAGACAAGAGAGATGGACAGAGTTGGAGGCAGAGATAGATACGATGGGAGAGAGAGAAACTGGCAGATGGGGGCACCTGGGTGGCTCAGTGGGTTAAGCCTCTGCCTTCGGCTCAGGTCATGATCCCGGGGTCCTGGGATCGAGCCCCGCATGGGGCTCTCTGCTCAGCCGGGAGCCTGCTTCCTCCTCTCTCTCTCTCTCTGCCTGCCTCTCTGCCTACTTGTGATCTCTGTCAAATAAATAAATAAAATCTTAAAAAAAAAAAAAGAAACTGGCAGATGGAGAGACAGGGAGAAATGGAGACGCAGGGTCAGTGTGCCACCCCTCCCTGCCCCCCACACCCCCAACCCCGCAGAGGGAGAGGCAGGGGCAAGATGGCAGAAACACACCCCCACACTGACCTCTTTCCAGGCCCTCTCTCAGGGTTGGCCAGTCCTCCCTCAGCTCTGCCCGCCTTCCCTCTTGCTGTGGGCCAAGCCCATTAAGCTTCCACCCTGGCCACAACTGAAGGCCCCACGCCCTGGGGAGGAAACCACTGCAGAGGCGTCCCCTGCTCCGTGGCACCCCAAACCATCAATTAGTATTAACAAGGGCCAGCTCCCCGTGGCCTAAAGACCCCCATTGGGGCTCAGATGGAGGGGAAGCTCCGCCCCTGTGAGTCAGGAGGTTAAAGAGCCTGAGGCCAGGCTCTGAGTGCAGACTGTCCGGATGGCGTGTGGCAGCGGACGGGTCACCATCCAGCTGGTGGACGAAGAGGCAGCGCCCGGAACCAGAGGCCCGAAGCCCTTTCGGGGCCAGAGATTCGAGGCCATCCGAGCAGCCTGCCTGGAGGAGGGGATCCTGTTCCGAGATCCCTACTTCCCTGCTGGCCCTGATGCCCTTGGCTACGATGAGCTGGGGCCAGACTCGGAGAAGGCGAAAGGGGTGGAATGGAAGAGACCCCATGTAATGTGTGGCTGGGGGCTGTGGGGGCTGGGCTCCTGGGTCTGAGGGAGGAGGGGCTGGGGGGGGGGCTGGGCTCCTGGGTCTGAGGAAGGAGGGGGCTGTGGGGGGGCTGGGCCCCTGGATCTGAGGGAGGAGGGGCTGGGGGCTGGGCTCCTGGGTCTGAGGGAGGAGGGGGCTGTGGGGGGGCTGGGCCCCTGTTTCTGAGGGAGGAGGGGCTGGGGGCTGGGCTCCTGGGTCTGAGGGAGGAGGGGCTGGGGGCCTGGATGTGAAGAGGAGGGCTGAGAGTTCTGACTGTGGGGTCTGGAGAAGCCCAGATGCCTGCCCACAGGCTTTACAAGCCTCTCTTGGGGTTGGAGGTGCTCATTACTCTGGAGCAGTGAGGGCAGGAGGGGACCCAGGCGTTGGACCTCTCAGTCGCTCCTTCTCTCCTTTTCCTGGCTGAGGCCCGGACTCTCCCCATGCCCCCCAGGAGTTTTGCGCTGAGCCCCAGTTCATCTGTGAGGACATGAGCCGAACAGATGTGTGTCAGGGGCGCCTAGGTAAGACCCCAGAACCCATCCTGGGCTCCCAGATCTGGCAGAGGCTGTAGCTGGGCTCCTGCAGCTCGGCGGCCCCTGGGTCCACCCCTCAGACTCTCCTCTCCCCAGGGGAGACCCAGTCTCCCCCTTTCCATCCTTAACCCGTCCTCGGCCTTCCTCCCAGGTAACTGCTGGTTTCTTGCGGCTGCTGCCTCCCTCACTCTGTATCCCCGACTCCTGTGCCGGGTGGTCCCCCCTGGACAGGGTTTCCAAGATGACTATGCAGGTGTCTTCCATTTCCAGGTAAAGATCCTTGGTTTGTGCCTCCATATCCCCCATGGGACCACAGATCTCCTAGTTGGCTTGGTTGCCTGGGGGCTGTAATTCTCAGACTGGTGCAGTAGGGCTGGGGGTCAGAGGATGGGGTCCAGGCACAGTTGCGAGCTGGGAGCCAAGCCTGCACCCTGCCCTTCTCCCACCAGCTCTGGCAGTTTGGCCGCTGGGTGGATGTTGTGGTGGACGACAGGCTGCCGGTGCGTGAAGGGAAGCTGATGTTTGTGCGCTCGCATCAGAGGAACGAGTTCTGGGCCCCGCTGCTGGAGAAGGCCTATGCCAAGTAAGGACTCTGGAACACCTGCCCAGCCGGCAAGGGAACCCCAGAGACCCCCAGCTTCTGGGATCCTCTAGACACCCTTCCAGGGGTCCTGCACCAAGTCACGGTGCTCAGGACCTTAATGTCACACCATCCCCTGAGGACCTCCCTCCAAATCCTAGACACTTCCCTTTCCCTAGAGGCACGTTCCTAGAGACCCACGATACTCACAGTCCAGGAGCCTGAAATCTCATCTCTCAGGCCCCGGAATCGCTAAACCCAAGATTTATCCCCTTGGGGGCCTGTAATCTCAGAAGCTCTCTCCTGATCCATTGAGAAACCCAAAGCATCTCCCAAATTTTTAAGATTTTATTTTTTTATTTTTTTTTAAGATTTTATTTATTTATTTGACAGAGAGAGAGATCACAAGTAGGCAGAGAGAGAGAAAGGAGGGAGCAGGCTCCCCGCTGAGCAGAGAGCCCGATGCGGGACTCGATCCCAGGACCCCGAGATCATGACCCGAGCTGAAGGCAGCGGCCCAAACCACTGAGCCACCCAGGCACGCGAGAGAGAGAGAGAGAGAGAGAGAGAGAGAGAGAGAGAGAGAGAGAAAGAGAGAGAGAAAGAAAGAAAGAGAACAAGTCCGGGGCAGGGGAGCACAGAGAAGCAGACTCCCTGCTGAGCAGGAAGACCAACACGGGGCTCCATCCCAGGACCCTGAGCTCATGACCTGAGCCAGAGACAGGCGCTTAACTTACTGAGCCCCCGCCAGGCACCCCACACCTCTCAAATATGACTGTAATCCCTGGAAACTTCGATTTTTGCTTTTCTCCATCCCGAGGCTCTGAAATCCCTGACAAGTGCACAGAGATTACCCCCAAAGCAGGCATCTCCCGGAGACTCAGAGTTTCAGAGATAGCCCCAGGATGCCCAGAATTCTGACGGAGTTCTCCTGTGATCCCCCCAAATGCCCAGTCCTAATGGCCCAGGGACCACAGGCCTGATTTCCAAGGGCTTCCAGAGTGAACCGCAGGCCACCTCAGGAGTCTGCAAATGTCAGGGATAATCCCCAGGCCCCCCATGCCCCGGGCCAGAGGCCCCCAGATCCCAGGGGTGTGTGTGAGATGCTCATGCAGGCCTCAGACACTCCCCCAACACCTGCTTCCTCAGGCTCCACGGTTCCTATGAGGTGATGCGAGGCGGCCACATGAATGAGGCTTTTGTAGACTTCACAGGCGGCGTGGGCGAGGTGCTCTACCTGAGGCAAGACATCCCAGGGCTCTTCTCTGCCGTGCGCCATGCCCTGGCCAAGGAGTCCCTCGTGGGAGCCACCGCCCTGGTGAGAGCCTGACTGGCACCGAGACCCCCACCAGGGCCAGAGCACAGTCAGGGCTGCAGTGGGGAGGTGGCCTGTGTCCTCCTGTCTGTGTTCATTGTTGGCTAGTACCCCCACCCATCAAACTCGAGCAAGTCAAAGGCGATTTATTTGCTCTCAATAAACAAGCTTCAGGCATAGCTGAATCCAGGTGCTTAGCAGATGTGGAGAATGTGTTTTTTCTATTCCTTGTTCTGGGTTAGCTTCACTCCTGGGCAGGCATTCCCTTCATGGCCACAAAAGGGGCCCCCACAGCTGCAGGGGCCCTCCTACCACCCCTCAGTAGTTTAAAAAAAAATGGCAAAGCTTCTTTCTGAGAATTTCAGCAGAAGGCCTAGAATAGATTTCCACAGGCTCGGCTGGAGTCCCGCGTTCATCTGTGACCCAGTCGCATGCTCAATTGTTCACTGAGTTGGTCTAACTCCTTCGCTTCTTCTTTGCTTAATCCTGTGCTCACTGACTGACTCCCTGTCCTTCATGTTTCTCTGCCTCTTTTGGTCCACCTGCCTGTTCTGCGTCTCTGTTCCCTTCACGTATTTTTGTCTTTTCTCCATCTTCCTCTCTCGCCTTCACTCACCAATCCTTTGCCCTTTCGGAGCCCCATGTCTTTCAGTTGGGAGCTTTGGTGGCAGGAGGCTGGGGTGAGGGGAGGTGAGGGGCAGAGAAGAGCAGCCACGCTTGTGTCCCCCACCATGACCTCACCGTCCCCTGCCCTCTACTCAGAGCGATCGGGGTGAGTACCGCACAGAAGATGGGTTGGTGAAGGGACACGCGTACTCCGTCACGGGCACGTACAAGGTGAGTATCCCCCACGAGCGGGCTGCAGGGGGGCCCCAGAACCACCCCCACTGACCATGCTGCCCTCAGGTGACCCTGGGCTTCACCAAGGTGCGGCTGCTGCGGCTCCGGAACCCATGGGGCCGTGTGGAGTGGACTGGGGCCTGGAGCGACAGGTAGGATGGATTTGGGGGAGAGGATCAGGTCGGGGAGCTCAGACCCCCCCCGCCCAGTCCTCACAACCCCATCTCCCCAGCTGCCCGCGCTGGGACGCGCTCCCTGCAGAGTGGCGAGAGGCCCTGCTGGTGAAAAAGGAGGATGGCGAGTTCTGGTGAGTGGTCCAAGGTCCCCGCCCACCTCTGGACCAGCCCCAGGCCAAAGGGGTGCACGGAGGGGGCGAGGCCTGCTTGAAGGGATAGGGGATGGGGTCATAGAAACTGTCCTTGTGGTGGTAACTTTGGGGTTGCGCTCTATTTGGGGGAGTTGATTAGCAGCAATATTAGGGGAACTGGGAGGCGCAGTAATTTTTGGAGGGTTGAAGGGGGTGGGTAATTGGGGGAGGCTTGGTGACATCTGGGACATTTCTGTGTGTTTGGTGCTGCTGAGGGGCTGAAGGATGCTTGTTGGAAGTTGAAAGTCTGAGGGTCTTGATATTTGGGGGCTGAAGACAATTTGACAATAGGTGGGGGGAGTGTGTGGGTCTTGACTATACATGGGGCATTTCTGGGGACTTGGAGAAATCGTGGGGGGTGGGGCTGGAGGGCGCTGGGATCTGGAGGCCATTTCTGGAGACAGGGTACTATTTGGCAGACAGAGGGGTACTTGGTGATGATTAGAGAACTTGGGGATTGTGACTTGGGGGTCATTCTGGGGTCCTGAGATGTCTGGGAGACTGGAGCCCTGGGGAGAGTCTGACCGCCCACCCCTGTGCAGGATGGAGCTGAAGGACTTCCTCCGCCACTTCAACACCGTCCAGATCTGCTCGCTGAGCCCAGAGGTGCTAGGCCCCAGCCCCGCTGGAGGCGGCTGGCACATCCACATCTTCCAAGGCCGCTGGGTGCGTGGTTTCAACTCTGGCGGGAGCCTTCCCGGCACCGGTGAGGCCTGGGGGATGCCTGGCAGGGGAGAGGGTGGGCTGTGGCAGGCCGGGGTACCCCATTTCTTTCTTTTCTGTTAGAAACCTTCTGGACCAACCCCCAGTTCCGACTGACGCTGCTGGAGCCTGATGAGGAGGAAGATGATGATGAGGAGGGGCCTTGGGGGGGCTGGGGGGCAGCAGGAGCGTGGGGCCCGGCCAGGGGGGGGCGCATCCCCAAGTGCACTGTCCTTCTGTCACTCATCCAGCGTAATCGGCGGCGCCTGAGGGCTCAGGGCCTCACCTACCTCACTGTGGGCTTCCACGTGTTCCAGGTGGGACCCCGGGGCTGGGCGGGAGCAGCGGGGACAGGGAGCCACGGAGGGGGCTGGGAAAGCCCGGGGCGTGGGGCTCAGAGACTGGAGCGAGAGGGCTGGGGGAACTAGGCGAGGGTTCAGGGAGAAACTGAGGTCGGGAGGGCGCAGAGAGCGCCGGGGGTCCGTTAGCAGTGCAGCGGAGAGTCCGAGGCGCTGAGAACCAGGGAGGGGGGCTGCGGAGCAGAGAGGGGCCGTGGGGGCACCAATGGGAGGGGGTCCAGCAGGTCGGGGACGGGGGCCAGGGGGAAGGGGAAGAAAAGCAAAGGAGGTGTGGAGGGGACTCTGAAGGGTGGCCGCCACCGCCGTGGGCCCTCACCCTCTTGCTCTTGCTTCTTCCAGATCCCAGAGGAGGTGGGTCTCCGTGGGGACCCCGGGCGCAGGTTCACCGGGCTGCCGGGGGGCTCGGCCAGGCGGTGGCGTGGCGGAGTGGGGAGGGCGAGGCCAGGCGGGAGCAGCTGCGGGCGGGCGGGCGGGTGGGAGCTGGAGCTCAGCGCCCCTGCCCGCAGCTGCTGGGCCTGTGGGACTCCCCGCGCAGCCGCGAGCTCCTGCCGGGCCTGCTGCGCGCTGACCGCTCGCCCTTCTGCGCCCGCCGCGACGTGAGCCGCCGCTGCCGCCTGCGCCCCGGCCACTACCTGGTGGTGCCCAGCGCCGCCCACGCCGGCGACGAGGCCGACTTCACGCTGCGCGTCTTCTCAGAGCGCCGTCACACCGCTGTGTGAGCCGGGGTGTCCCAGACCCGCCCCCTCGGGGTTCCCCTGACCGGAGCCCCAGGACCTCGGGACATCCCTCTTCCCCAAGGGGATTGGCCCGGGGACCTACCCCCGACTCCCCGACTCCCCTTGTCATTGGCAGGGAGATTGATGACGTCATCAGCGCCGACCTGCAGGCCCTCATGGTGCGGGGCTGCCAGAGTGGGGGATGGGGGGCGGGGGGCGGGTAGAGGTCTGCTCCGCCCTCACTGAACTCCCCCTGCCCACAGGTCCCGTACATGCCTCTGGAACTGGGGCTAGAGCAGCTGTTTCAGGAATTGGCAGGAGAGGTGAGGGGGCCGGGCCAGGGCTAATAGGGGTTCACCCTTCCTCTGGGGGCCCCTTCCTTATCCTGGGGTGTGTGTGTGTCTCATTTTGCTTTAGTTTCTCTCTGTGCTTAAATCTCCTCTTTACTCTCAAAATGCTCACTGCTCATCCCTGCCTCAGGGCCTTTGCTCTCTCTGTGCCTCTGCCTGGACTGCCTTCTCCTTGTCCCCTGCCCTGGCTATGGCCTCGTCTTTCTCCTGTGGGATTTCCTGGAATCTCTGGGATTCTCCCCCAGGATGGTCAGCTGCATGCTGGCTGTGGACTCCCACAGCCCAGTGCTTCCCCCCTGCAGCCCTGACTGCTCTGGGGACAGGTGTCTCTCTCCCCCTGGACCATGAGTACTGTCTCTGCTGTGTCCCCAGCACCGCCCAGCAGGCTAAAGGGGCTGTGTCGAATGGCTGCCTGAGTGAGTAGCCTCACCACTGGCTTTCTCCTTGACCAGGAGGAAGCACTCAGCGCCTCTCAGCTCCAGACCTTATTAAGTATTGCCCTGGAGCCTGGTGAGTTGCAGATGGGGGCGGACCCCACGGAGCCCCCTAGGTGTGTCAATCCATGATGCCGAGGGGAGTCAGGCCACGGGAGCCCTGCACTCAGCCTGACAGTGTCTTCCCACAACATGTGGATCCTGTGGCAGGACTCAGGGCCAAGGCCATGACCACCCATAAGACCTCCCTTTCTCTCAGGGAGGCAGGGAGTGTAGCTTCCATGAGGGGACTTGGAACCCCCTTGCCTGGGCTCAGATCCCAGTGACGGTTAACACGCAGGAAGTACTGGGGTTTTTCTGTTTCCTGTAGCCAGGGCCCATGCCCGGACCTCCGCCCGGACCTCTGCCGAGATTGGGCTCAGGACCTGTGAGCAGCTGCTGTGCTGTTTTGGGGTATACGAAGGGGACAGTGTCTGGGTAGAGAGGGTGGGGATGTTGGGGCCTCTGTCCCCCTCCTGGGGATATGGATTTTAACCAGCTGCCTCCTCCCCAGAACGGACAGAGCCTCACCCTGCATCACTTCCAGCAGCTCTGGGGCCATCTCCTGGAGTGGCAGGTAAGGTCGGAAGTTTTTGGGGGGGGCACCTCCTCCAGGAAGGTGAAGCACTGTTACTAGTCAGGACATAGGTGCTCTGCTAACTAGCAGGATCCCAGGGGAGAACGTGGGCCGCATCCACCTTGAGGGACAGCTTGGAGGGATCTGGCTGGGAAGCCCTTGCTGCATCTGCCCTTCTGTGGTCCCTTCGGGGCACTAAATAGCTTGGGGATGGAAAGCACAGGTTCTGGTCTGGGGTTGAAGTCCTAGCTCCCGGCTCAGCCCCTCTCTGGGTGTGTGAACTCAGGCAAGTCACCTCCCCTCTGAGAGGCCTTTGCTAGTGGGAGGCATTCATTCCCACTGCCCTGGGTCCTGGGGAGGAGGAAAGGGTCCAAGCCTCCCTGTACTGGTGAGCAGTAAGCTGCTGTTTGCTGAGCCCTCACGGAGCTCCTTGTGGGTAGAATCTCAGCTTGTCCTCACGACCCTATTCTAGCTGTTACTACTATTCCCATTTTAGAGACTGTGAGGTGGGCTCAGAGAGGCAGAGCTGCTTGCCCAGGGCACCAGGCCAGGAAGAAAGGGAGCTGGGGTGGGAACCAAGGCTGACTGGCCTCCTAGGGAGGGCCAGGAGTTGGGACTGACCTATAGCTCCTGACCCAGGCCACATTCAACAAGTTCGATGAGGATGCCTCTGGAACCATGAACTCCTATGAACTGAGGCTGGCACTGAATGCGGCAGGTATGGCGGGGGCAGGGGTGGGGGTGGGGTAGGGTGTCTGGGGACAGGCTGTGCTCCCCCTCCGATGCTCTGTGCTCTGCTCACCCATCGCCAGTCTCGAAGCCCACGTAGTTTGTTACCAGCTCTTGCCGGGGCCAGGGGCAGGGGTGGTGGAGGGGTGGTGGTGGTGGTGCAGGCACTCAGCTCCCGACTGTGTGCAGAGGGCCCAGAGGGCCCCGGGAAGGGTTTCAGAAAGGAGGTAGGACAGTCCCCTCCGTCTGTGTGGCACAAAATCCTCCCAGGGGGCGGAGCCAGGGAGCAAAGCTTTTCCTGGGCTCCCTAGCAAGTTGAGTCCACGCATGGAGGGGCTGGGACTGGAAGGGGCTCCCAGTCCCCCAGCCCCGATCCCAGGGCTCCTCCGACAAGGGGAGGTGGGAGGCTGCCACCTGGCGGGAGGCTGCTGCCTTGCTGTTCCCCAGTCTGAGAAGCCCAGAGGGAGCGAGAATGTTGGGAGGTGTGGCAGACGGGCAGACACGGAGTCCCAGGTGCACAGCAGCAGAGGCAAGAGGGTGAGGGCCGATGGAAAGCTGCCACCACTTGTCGGGGTTACTGGGCACCTGGTGCACATTCTTGGCATTCTTCCAGGCAGGAGACTGAGGAAATGCTCTTAGAGTGGGGTGGGGTCCTGGCGGTACAGACAGACAAGCAGAATGTCTGTGTCAGATGGTCAACTATGGAGGAAAGAGAAGGGGGGTGGCGGGGGAGGGGCTTGTGGCCAGAGGCACAGTTCTCAGGGAAGGACCCAGGTACTGTTTGAGCAGACCTGATGGAAGGGGACTGAGTCTAGGGGACATGGTGGCAGGTGTAGTCTTGACAGAAGGAACAGCTAGTACAAAGGCCCTGAGGTGAGAGCATGAGCCCCGCTGGAACAGCTTCAGGGTGCCAGGTCTTGGAAATGAGGCTAGTGTGGCTGGTGGACGGAGGGTGGTCACAGATGAGAGATCAGTGGAGGGAGGCAGTAAAGCCCCATGAGGTCTCGTGAGCATCTAGGGTCTTTAAAACAAATTTTTTTCTTTAATGTGTATGAGAGTGAGGAGGATGAGGCAGGTCCAGCGTCAGGGTGTGAGGATGGCCAGAGGACAGGGACACACTGTGTAAGGGGGAGGACCAGGGAGTAGACCAGCAGGAAGCAAGCTCCAGAGCCCTGGATGTGGGGGACAGATCAGTGCGGGGGACTGGCAAAGATGACCTGCCGCCCCTCAGCCATGCTCTGCACCACCAGCCTCCCCCAAACCCCTGCTCTGCTCCAGGCTGTGCCGGCTGAGGCTGGGGGGCCAGAGATCCCGCCCTTCCCTCCCTTGGCCTCCAAGGACAGTGACCGCTCAGAGGCATCAGGGCAGGCATTGGGGCTGCAGGTGAAGAGTGGGGGCGCTCCCTGCTTGGAGGCTTCCCGGAGGGGCCAGGGTAAGAGGAGTAGCAGTGCTCTGAGCAGAAGGAACATCGCGTGCAAGGGAGGCAAGATGGAGCACAAGGTCCAAGTGCAGGAGTTGGGGGAGGGGTGGGTGAGGTGTGGTCTGCGCAAGCTGCGCAGGCCAGCAGCCCACTAAGGACAATGAGGACAATGGGGCCCGTGGGGAGGGGTAGCTAGGAATCACAGTCACCAGGACCTACTAAACCAGGTGAGGGATTTCCTGGGTACGGGAGGATCCCAGCCAGGAGCCCGCACCGGGGGCGCTGAGAGTGGTCAGAAAAGCTGTGTCTGAGGTGGCAGCTGAGGGCTTCTGGGCCCGACTCGGGATGGAGGGCCTGGGAGGTCATGCGGCTAAGGCAGGGCTGCTGGCCCCAGGCTCCCCCGGCCCCCAGCAGCTAGAACAAGGCACAGACGGGACAAAGACCTAACAGCGAATGCGGGCACAGAGCAGGGCACAGGTTGGTTTGAGGCAGCAGCGGAAGCCAGGACCTTGTCCTCAGAACCGCGGATCTGGACACAGGGTCGGGGGTGCTCTCCTGCAGCCAGACTCCTGCAGGGCCTCGGAGGAGGAGCCGCTGTTTCTGGCTTTTGAAGGCCTGTTGTGATTTCTCGTCAGAGGTGATTTCTCAAGTCCAGAAATGGTCTCTGATGTGAAGGAACGGACTCCATGTGGGGCTGACACACAGGTCCAGGGGCCCGGGCCGGGCAACCCCTCCATCTAATGGCGTCCCGGCCTGGTAGGGTCAGGGCTGTCACGTGCGGAAACGGAGCGTGGAGGCGGAGGCATGAAGGGAGCTGCCCAAGGGGGGGGGGTGGGTGGGCAGACCCCCTGGGGGGGCTCATAGGCCGCTTGCCCTAGGCTTCCACCTCAACAACCAGCTGACCCAGGCCCTCACGAGCCGCTACCGGGACAGTCGTCTGCGCGTGGACTTCGAGCGCTTCGTGTCCTGTGCGGCCCAGCTCACCTGCATCTTTCGTGAGTGCTGCCTGTGGGGGGCGGTGGGGTGGGATGGACGGACTCGCACGCGCCTTGGTGGGGTGGGGGTCGCTCAACCCGCCCGCTCTGTGCAGGCCACTGCAGCCGGCACCTGGATGGAGGCGAGGGGGTCGTCTGCCTGACCCGCAGACAGGTGAGCTGGGGCTGGGGGGCTCGGGGGGCCAGGCAGGAGTCCCGGGAGAGCCCGGCCTCAAGCCAGGGGTCTTCTCTCCCCCAGTGGATAGAGGTGGCCACCTTCTCGTAGGATCTCCGCACGGAACCCCTGCGGCTCGAGGCGAAGCGCTGCCAGGAGCCCGTTCTCCTTGTCCAGCCTGGACTGGGCTTTGTTCAACAGGGTGGGGGTCTAAGCCACACCAAACCCTCTACCTGGGTCTGCTGCTCTACTGCCCTGGGAGCCGGCGGGGGCGGGGGGCAAGGTCTGGCCCCACCACTCGGCCAGGCAGGTCCCTGCCTCCATGCTCTGCCCTCCTCACCTATAAGCAGGGACAGTCCCAGCCCTTTTCTGGTGCAGGCCACACTAGTTAGCACTGGAGACAGCGCCTGACCTCAAGCAGGTGCCCCGTGGCACTGAGGTTTACACACTTGGGGGAGACAGGGATCTCCCTTGCTCAGCCTTGCTCTGGGAAGAGGTTCTCCCGTGGCTCTCCTAAGAAGCGGAGAACGAGGAGAGAGAAAGAGAACACGGTAGGAATCCTTCTTAAAAATATTACATGTTTTATTATCCTGTCCCCAGAGGGTGGTTTATCCAGAAACCGAGAAAAAAATAATCAAATCAGAATAAACTCAAAAAAGGGGGGAAGGGAGCAAAACCCATCAACTAACAGGCAGCCAGGCCGGCAGCCCACCCTCCACCTCAGGAGGGTCCCAGAGACCCATGCCCAACGACAGACAACAGAAAATTCAGTGAGGGACTGGGGGAGGGCAGCAAATCAGCTATGTCTTCATTATGAGAGCAAGAGGCGGCGAAGATATGTTGCTAGGTGAATATATATTTATATAATAAATCCGTAAGTTAATAAAGTAAATAGTAATTCTCTGAAAGTTTTTAATTCCTTTTTTTATAGTGTTTTTTTTTTTTTTTGGTGGATTTTTTGTTGTTTTGTGGTTTTTTTTTGTTTTGTTTTTTGGTCCTTAAAAAATCGGAAACACAGGTCCGGACAAAGCAAGGTGGGGGACCGGCTGGGGCTGAGAGGCTGGTCTGCCAACCCTACTCCTGTTGCAGAAAAGGGGAGGTGCAGAGTTGCACCCCCTCATCTCCTGGCAACTGCAAGTTGGGAAGAAGGGAGGGGGCGGGGTCCGCTTTCCATGTCAGGCAGCTGTGTCGCCCTCTGCTGGGCCCCTGTAGGGCCCAACGCAGGCCGGGCGGTTCCTGGACAAGGCACATAGGGCTTTGGCCTGGATGTGGGAGGCCTTGAAGGGACCTCGTGGGGAACAGGGAAGGGGCGGGCAAAAGAGGGACAAGGTGTGGAGGGCATTCCTAGGGCCTGGAGGGGACCTGTTTCGCTGTGGGAATCCACTGTCTCCTCCACATAGTTATAAAACAAAACAACACGTCTTACACATTTACCAGACCAGAAGCGTGGACCCCAAAGGTCTCCCTCACCCCCATCCAGGGGGAGGGGGCCGACTGACGGAGAGAGGGGAGAGCCTGCCCCAGCCCCTCCCTG
Source organism: Mustela nivalis (assembly GCF_964662115.1). Classification (NCBI taxonomy): domain Eukaryota; kingdom Metazoa; phylum Chordata; class Mammalia; order Carnivora; family Mustelidae; genus Mustela; species Mustela nivalis. The sequence goes on along the minus strand of NC_139037.1, from coordinate 44,440,576 downwards.
CCCACCCCCCACCCCCAGAGAAGACTGACAGAGCGCTTTGCATAGATACAGAGTCAGAAAAACAGGACCTGGGAGGCCCCCACAGCGGGTAGAAGGGCCGAGGGCTCCCCCAGCCCCTCCTGGAGGCTGTGAGGACGGGGGTTCGGTCAGGGTTTCTCCAGCAGGGAGCCTCACAGGTCACTCTCGCCATATAGCGCTGTCGAGAAGGACTTGTAGTCGAGGGCACCAGGCACGGCGTCAGGGCCCTGGTAGGGCGCCATGCGAGCGATGCAGTACTCGGCCTGGTCCGGGGGCAGCTCTCTCCGCAGCTCCTCAGCCGTGATGAAGTTCTGGGGGTGGCAGGGTGTGACTGTGGGCCACCCCCACCCGCCCAGTCCTGGTTGCCAGGGCTTCTCTGGGCCAAGCCCCGGGGTGCCTCCGAGGTACACTGCTTACCTTGTCCCCTGCCAGGACCTTGAAGGAGGCGATGACCTGGTCGGCAGTGTCTGTGTCGGTGGTCTCCCTTGACATGAAGTCAATGAAGGCTTGGAAGGTCACGAGACCGCTGTGGTTGGGGTCAACCACACTCATGATGCGGTTGAACTCGGCATCACCCTGCAAGGGGGAGTGGGGCGGGGGACAGGCAGCACTTGAGTCAGGTGGGACAACCGGGCATGGCCTGGTTGGATGCTGTCCCCACAGAGCAGGAGAGCAGAGCCCGGCCCCAGGGCACATGCCTCCAGGGGTTTCAGCTTCCCCAGGCTCAGGGCCCCACTTGCCCAGATTGCTCCCTCTGCTCCTTCCCACCCACGTTTTTGGGAAGTGGGGAGTTGGGGAATGGATCAAATAGGTCTACTGCTCCTCAGCCCTAGGCTCATGACTTAGCTCTGGAGGGTGGGGAAGAAAGAAAGAGAGAAAGAGAAAGAAAAAGGGGAGGGAGCCAGAGGCCTGACCTCCTCTCTCGGGAGACTTCCAGGAAAGGAGGTGGGTGGCTCAGGGGGTCGTCGGAGAGACCCCAGCCCAGCAGCAGCAGCACAGGTGGAGGAGAAGGCAGCAAGGCTGCGCTGCTCTGCTGGGGAGGATCCCCGAGGAGGCGGCGGTGAGGAGGAAGGGGGAGGCTGCGCGGGGGGTGGGGGAGGAAGAGAGGCAGAGCAGCGAGGGGGAGGCAGAGGCTGCATACCAGGCTGTATCCTGTGGAGATAAGCAGAGCCCTGAAGTCATCGGAGTCCATGCTGCCTGTCTGCTTCTGCTCGAGGACGCAGGGACAGCAGAGGAGGCCAGGCCCAGAGTAGGCAAGAGGGGCCGCCCCATGTGCACAGCAGGGAAACAGGACAGTGGCGGGAGCCGGGGAGACAGAGGCGGCCCCGAGAGACCAGGTAAGGGGGAAGGTGTCCAGAGAGACACAGGGCAGGGAGGAGGCAAGAGAGCCAGTGAAATGGCACACACATGGCAAGGGGTGGAATGGCGAGAGGGAGGGAGACAGAGAGAAGGAGAGAGAGAAAGAAGAGCAGTTAATGCCACAGTCCGCTGGGGCCCAGGGGGGCGCGTACCTGCCGATCATTCTCCACGTCGTAGCCCAGGCTGATGAGGCAGGCCTTGAACTCCTCCGGCCCCAGCGCCCCGCCGTGGTCCTGCCGGGCGTCCGAAGGCAGGTGTGTGCGAGGGGCGGCGTGGAGACCAGGCCAGCGTGGAGACGTGGGGAGAGGGGCCGGGGTCACATGCAGAGGGCAGGGCGAGGGGAACACATCGGGGGAAACACAGAGTTAGAGGGGACATGGACAAGGGTATGGCTGGGGATGGGGGAGCAGAGGCCTGCCCAACGCCTCGGCCAGAGCCGGGGAGGGAGCTGAGGGGTGTAGAATGGAGGATTGAGGCCAAGGCTCTGGGGAGGAAAGGGAGAGCTCTCCCTGCCTCCAGGATTTGGGGTGGAAGACGACAACCTGTCCTATCTGGGACACCAGGGGCCCTGCCTGACAGTGTGGAGCTGAGCACGCACACTCTCGCCCACAGGGGGCCGGCAGATGGTCAGTTGGGCCCCAAAGGGTGGGTGGGGACTGTAACAAACTCAGGTGCTCAGGGCCTTCCTAGTAGGCCCGCCAGATGGGAGCCGGCCTTCTGAATCTTTACAGCGGACTCGATGCAGGAGCAGCACACAAATCTCAGGTGTCCTCTGCCTCAGGCTGTCCCGAGGTCTCAGTGGTTGGCAAGGATGCATGGCCCCAGGGGCAGAATTTAGAACCCACCCCCCCGCTGCCAACTTTCTCCTCCCAAGGACAAATGCCCAGGCCGCAGGTCAAGGTGATGGCCCTGTGCACCCACTTCAGCTGCTGGGGCCCTGCCGGCCCGGCGAGCAGTGGCCAGTACTCAGCACTGTGAGGTGAACGAACAGATGCAAAGACGGAAGTGGCAGGATGGGACGATGACAGTGGGGAGGGAAGACGCCAGGGGCAGAGGGAGCCGCTCACCTTGTCAAAGTGGTTGAAGGAGGCCCGGAACTCCTGCATCTGCTCCTGGCTGATGCCCTTGGCATCACGGGTGAGGATCTGGTTCTCGACCTCATTGATGGTGCGGGCGATGGTGGTGAGCAGCTGCTCCCAGCCCACGCGGATGTGCTGGGGGCAGAGCGAGGGCATGAGTGCAGGCCAGCCAGTGCGGGGTCCGCTGCCACTAGGACTCAGGGCTGGACTCTCCTCGCACGCAGTGTGTGTCTGGCTTGGGCTCTCTCCCAAATGCCAACCCGGCCCCATGCTCCCCTGCCTGACTCTGCCCTGCAGCAGGGTAACAGCACGCAGACCAGTGGGGTAGGGCAGCATGTTTAACTGGCTCTTGGTGGGGGGGGGACCCGGGTTTCTCTGTGGTATCAGCGCCCTTGGATGGCATGAGGTGTCACTGTGGATGAGGTCAGGCTGCCAACCAGCCCCGACATGTCAATCTGACCACAGCGAGTGCGTGCCCACACAAATCTGTGTCCCCCAGCAAGGACGAGGCCACGGGGGCGGGAGGCAGGCCACTTGGGCCTCCTTGTGGATGGCCAAGATGGCCTCCCGCTCCCAGCTCTCCGAGGAGCGTGTCCCAATGCCGTGTTGTCACAGTGATGGAAGCAACAGTGGGAACTGATTTCTTAGAAACGTGTTAACATTTGATCTAGTCTTTTCACTCAAAGGGACAGAGAGGAGAGAGAAAACGGCAGGCGCCTCTCCTACTGGGCCCAAGGCCGGGCCTGCACGGCCACAGGGACCCCGGCGTGGGCACTGGGCGGGCCTTACCTCCATGGTGTAGTTGGTGTGCTTGTTGTCGAAGATGAGGGCCTCCTGGATAAGCTGGTGTTGCTGCTCTAGCAGGTCGAGGTTCGGCTTGTAGTCCACGATGCTGCGCTCGTACCGCTTCAGGTGGCTCAGTTGGTCCTCCAGGGTCCCGTTCATCTCAATGGAGATGCGCCCGATCTCCTGCATAGAAGGTGGGGGCTGCTGGCTGCAGGAGGCCTCCCGAGGGGCCCTCCCATGCCTGGAAGCCGGCTGTGGGCTGATGGTCCCCTCCGGGTCCACCCTCCGGAGTACAGGCCGCCAGAGGGCGGTGTCTGGGCTGAGGCAGGCCAGGCCTAACCTCGGTGCACATCCCCAACTCCCTGTGAGGCCCAGGACGGCGATAGGCCTGGAAACTGAGGCCCAAACACAGCAACTGCTCACGGCAAGAGGCAGGGTCAGGATCCAGACCCAGGCCTGGCCGGCTTCGGAATCCGGGCTCCTGAGCACAAGCCCCCAAAACGGGGGTTCCCAGGGTGGTGGTGCAGCTGAGCCAGCCTGGAGCCCCACCCCTGCCCTGGCTCGAAGCCTGGGTGAAATGAACGCTCTGTAAGGTGTGCCCAGGCTGTAAGCAGCATCTGTGCAGACATTCCAGGGTCGGGTCCCAAGGCTCACTGGTGAGCCCACCGGAAGGGTCTGCCCTCGGACCACCCTAGTTCCAGCACCAGTGCTCGTCCAGCAGCTGCTGCAGAGCGGTGCCCAAGCATTGCCGAGGTAATGAAAGGACTCTTTCCATCCCTTTTTAGAGATGCAAAAACCCAGGAGCAGAAGTTCGCTTGTACCTGACCCCCTGGTCAGCAGGCAGAGCTGAGACTCGAACCCTCCCCTACCTGACTTCTCCACCAGGTTTCCCTCTGGAGCATGCTGTCACTTCCATCAACACCGATCCCAGGAGGCTGCCCTCACTCCCAGAGCGGGGCCCCTGGCAGACCCACCAGAGACAACTGGGGATCCTCCCCCACTCTGCCCTGAGAGCGGCTCCTAGCTCAGCTAGGCTGGGGCGATGGGCCCTCACCTCCATCTTTGTCTGGATCCAGGGCCCCACGATGTTGGCCTGGCTGGCGAACTGGCGGCGGAGGTGCTCGTTGGACTGCTGCTTGCTCTGCTCCTCCAGGAGCGCATGGTCCCTCTTGGGCACCAGCTGCTGCACCTGGGGGAGGATGGGGGTGGTGAGCCATGGCGGTCAGGGTGGCCCTTCCCCCGGCTAGCCCGCCCCAGCCCTGCTGCCAAGCCTGCCTACCTTCTCCCACTTGGAGTTGATGATCTGCGGGGTGACGGTAGTGTAGGGGTTGCTGCCCGATAGTTTGATGTGGTTGCTCTCGGCGATCCTCTGGGCCTCCTTGTGGATGGCCAAGATGGCCTCCCGCTCCCTGTCGGCATCCGGCAGCGTCGACTTGAACTGATCGTGGGCTGAGATCAGGCCCTGGAAGGAGGAGGAGGCATGAAGGGCAGCCCAGGTCCACAGCGGTCCCCTGGGGTGCGCGGGCAGCTGCGGACCTCGATCTCCTCGATGGTGTGCACGATGAACATGTCCTGGAGGTCCTCCATGGCGCTCTCCATCCAGTTGTTGAAGGGCGCGGCCCGCTTGGCATACTCCAGGTGCAGCTGGTCAATGGTCTCCAGCTGCTTCTCTGTTTTCTGGTGTGTGCAGGAACGGGACGGGGAGGTCAGTCAGCGAGCAAGTGGTTGGTGGCCCGGGGACCCAAGGGATCAGAGAACATCCCCTTGAGGTGAGTGAGAGGAAGTTCGGATGTCCTGGTGGCATCTGCTCCCACCAACCCCCAGGGGCATAGGGCTCCGTGGGTGATGTCACCACCCCCTCACCTCCAGAGCTTCCCTGCGACTCTGGGTCAGAGAGCCAAGGGCATCCCACTGGTCGCAGATCTTCTGGCAGCGGGTGTTGACGTTGTGGGAGTCATAGTAGTCCAGCTCACTGTTGGGGGGGTGCGGCGGGGGTGGGGTGGGGAGGGCAGACACGTGGCCATGAGACCCGACAGGGAGCAGGGGAAGGGTCAGAGGGGTGGGGAGTTGCTGACTCACGTGAGACCTGGCTGTCATGACACCCAAACGTGGGGACCCCCACAATGCCTGTGTCTGTACTGCTTCTGTCACCCAAAGGTCCAGCAGAGCACACTGGTTTAAACAATGGGCTCCTGGGCCAAGTTCCCCCGGTCAGAATCCTGGCTCTTTGATTCTGTACCAGTGTCACCCTACGCGTGTGAATAACCTATTCTGGAGACCTTGATGTTCCCATCTATGAAATGGGCGTGGGGTTACTGTGGAGATCCAGTTACTAAGGGCACATGAAGTGTGGAGGGCAGTCCTTGGTCCCCTCTGAGTAGATGTACTAACAGTGATTAAAGGGATTTACTTTAATGAACATGAAGAAAAAATGAGCAGCAAACCCACACTATTGTTCTAAGCAATTAATAACAGATATAAAAGAGAAGTGGGCAGACATGATAGTTCCTGGCCCCTCAGACCTCCTGACCCTGCTCTTCTCCTATTTGCCCCAGGATTCCTTCCTCCTGAGCTCCAGACCCTGGATACTCTTAGCAAGAGGTTCCCAGAGAGTGGAGGTACAGGCGAAACCTTGGGGGCCTGGGGAGGGATGGAGAGCAGGGAACAACTCCAGGAAGAACAGGACCTGGGGTATGGGGCTGGGGACCATGGCTGGGCTCCCCAGAGGGGCCAGGCAGCCTGAGCTCCACCCCTGTCTCAGCTACCCGCCAGCAGTGTGACTGTGGACAAGCCCCTGAGCCTCTCTGTGCCTCAGTTTCCCCTTCCGTAACACAGGGCTGCGGGCGATTAAAGGAGCGGGTATCTGTGGAACACTGAGTGCTCTGAGTTTCTATTATTACTCTGCACCAACACTTAGCCGGGCTGTCTACTCAGGCTCATCCTGGCTAGTGCCTGGCCCTCTGACTCATCTTCGGGGGAACAGACAGCACCCCCAAATCGCCCTGCCTTCCTCCTGCAGGGCCACTGTCCAGAAAAGCTGCCTCAGTGGCTGCCTGCCCCCCCCCACTCTGGAGAGTGGGTGCCACACACCTGCTCCCGGTGCCTGGGAGGCAGGCTGGCCAAGGACTTCCCCAGGCCTGTTTCCCATCAGTGCCCAGGGGCTCGCCTGTCAGCAGCAGAACACGCCCTCATGCCACCTCCCACAGGCGCTATGGACATCACCCACCTCCAGCTGGGCGTGCCAGGCCCTGAGGCTCAAGCCTACGAGAGGCGGCAAGACCCCAAGGGACACCGTCTTCCCACGATGGTGAGGGCCCCCTGGGGGAGCCACAGAGCACTCCTGCCTCTGGCTCAGTGCACAGGGAAGCCGCAGAGCAACTGGGCAGAGTAGAGGGAGTGAGTCAGGGAGGAAGCCGGCCCTGCCTGGTGTGGGGCTGCACCAGGCACCGCAGCTGAGCCCCAGCCTCACAGAAATAAGTAGAGCTTCAGGGATGACTGGCAGGGTGGGGGGTGTCTGTGGAAAGGGCAGCTCCAGCCAAGTAATCTATTTTTGAGCAGACAGCTATTTTGGGAGCCGTGCCGCCCCTCCAGGCCCTGTGGATTTTCCATGAAGTAATGGCCTAGGCCTCCCACTCCCTGGGCCCTCCCTGCTGCGGCCGCCGTGCCAGTGGCATAAGGCCCCATTCACTGGCTCTGGAGGTTCGGTGTACTAACTGTGCGCGCAAGTTTATCTGACTGGGGCGGGAAAGGGAGGGCGAAGAACCCGGCAGCCTGGAAACTCGTACAATAAGTGTATTCTCAGCAAGCAAGGGAAGTGGCGGGGCAGAACAATGGGCTCTCTGTGCAGCCCGATCCCCTCTGGGAGGAGCGGGTGGGAATGGCAGGGGGTAGGCCGCCCCCCACATCAGGGGGCCAGGGCACCTCTCTGTGGTGTGGCAGGCAAAAGGTAGAGCCCTGCGGACCCCTAGAGCCTAAAGCATCAGGAAGGCGGTCAGAGATCTCCTTTCTGCCTGTTTCTCATCTGGGGTTAAGACCAACTAGGCAAAAGGCATTGTCCTCTAAGGGCTCTCCCTGGCATATGAAAGGGGGGAGGTGAGAGGGCCCACTCAGGCCACGAAGCAGGCTTGACCCCAGGACACTGCCACACCCCACTCCCAGCAGGGACCCCTCGAGTACTTGAGTTCCTGGGCAATTGCGGCGATCTGCTCCACACGGTCCTGGTGCGCGGCCAGGTCGCTCTCAAAGGCCTCATGCTTGCGAATGAGAGCTTTGATATCTGACAGGGTTGCTGTCTCATAGTCCCGGTGCTTCAGCATGGCCTCCTTCCCTGGGGTGGGCAAAGGGTGGGAGGTGTTTAGACAACAGCACAGTGGGAATCCAGGGGACTGTCTGACCCCAGGAAAAGAGATCCAGACCCCACATCCTGCCTCACCGAGCATGGTGCTGTGGGAACAAGAAACTTCCAGTAACTTTCTCCTTACCTTTTTAAGGGATCTCTAAGCCTACCTATATCCTGGATGAAGCTGGGAGACACTGTGGGGCTAGGGAGCCTGAGACAGATATCCTCATCCAACCCATGTGTTCTAAACTCAGGGCCCTCTATCAGTGGATGGCAGGGACCAGACTCTGCCACTGTGGCTGGAAAGGGAGACGCCCATCCCTGGAGGGCCAGCTCCTGGACCAGCAGCTGGGGCTGTAGCCCAGGCCTCCGCAGAGTGGGAGCAGGATGCGTGTTCCAGAGCTCTCCATGGCCCCAACCCCTTGGGCCTGCCCCCAATGCTTGGGGCCAGGCTCCTAGGGCAGGGGGTCCTGTCACACACCTCAGTGTCACACACCTACGGGCCTTCCATGCATGCTGAGGTGGGGCTCACTGTCAGGCCCTTTGAAGGAAGAGAGGCATGCTATTATTAGTCCTGGAGCCTGGCTAATTATACACCCCAGGCGAGAAGCTCCAGGAAGTCCTGTAAGCATGGCAAGGTATTACAGAGAACTGGGTGGGGAGAGGCCAGTCTGGGTGGGGAGAGGCCAGCACCTCCTACAGGTGCTCTGCTTCAGGTGAGCCAGGCTAGCCCTGGGGTGGCAGCTCAGAAACCCAGACCTCATCTTGGCTCTGGGGCACGAGACCAACAGCTGCCTGCCTGGTACAGCATGCGCCGTGGGCAGGCGCGAGGCCTTTCCCCACCTGTTCCCTCGTTCAAGAAATGGGCCCCAGGCCAGAGCCTGGTCTCAGGCCTCCAGCAGCATGGGCACGGAGTGAGGCCCATCCACATCTCAGCGGCCCCGAGCACCAGGCCTGGCACGGGTGACAGGAGGCAGCAGCCTGGGAAAGAGGCTCCTTGGGCCCTGCCGCCTCAGCCCTGGGGCAGGAGGCTTAACCACAAAGGCAAGCTTGCAATTCCCTTCACCAAATTGCTTTCTCCCAAGGGTGGGAACCCGAAATAGTAGGTTACTACTTCTCTGCCTCAGCAGAGTTTCAGCAAGGGAGCTGGCAAGGGGGTAATGGGGGGAGTTGGGAGGAGCGGCCCGTGGCCACGGATGCCTTGGAGTCAGGCCAAGGGGCAGCCGCAGTGGGGATGCAGAGGCTCGTTTCCATTTTTCCTCCCTGACAATCCAAAACCTGCGGCACAGCAGCTAGATGGACCCTTGCCCCTGCGGGCGGTTGGGGGATGGTGAGGGAGGCTTGGAACTATGGTGGCTCAACCCCCTCTCTGGGCCCAGCCCTCCAGAGAAAGCAGGCTGCTGGCATGGGATTCCAGGGCTATAGAGGGGGCCAAGAGTCTATCCTCCCCTGCTGAAAACTGGGTGGCTTTAGGCCTTGGGAACGAGAGCAGACAAGCCCACCTGGGGGTTCCAGGCTGCCGTTGAGGGGCAGGGACAGATGCCAAAGTGCTTGGTGGGGGTGGAGGGACAGGGGCATGTGGAGGCCACTGAACCAGTTGGGCCCCAGCTATACGCTGAGCCACCTTCTCAATGCCTGTGGGGAAGGCCAGCCCCTGTTACTCCCAGGGAAAGAACTCTGGCGGGGGGGTGGGGGTGGGCTGGGGCTCACACCCACATCCCTCCGCCTCAGGACACACCCACCCTGGGCCCCCTGTAGCTCCAGGTAAGGGACAAAGGCTGACGACCTGGGCCAAGAGGCTGACAAGGGAAGCGCCAGGGCATGATGTCCAGAGCCCATGGAAGGAAGGACACGAATGAGGATGGGAGACAGTACAGGTGTGACGTACAGATGCAGTAAAATCTACTCACACCCAAGGGTCCTCTGACAGGAGGCTCCCTGGGCCTCGGCCCTGCCCCCGAAAGTACTGGGCTAGGAAGACCCGAATCAAGGAAGGAATCAATCAACAAATGAAGTAAATGGCTCCCCGCCCCCACCTCCAGCACGTACACGCTGCTACAAGGTCGAGGTGCCTGTGCCCCTGGCCCCCGCGGACTCCCCAGTGGACACTCGGCTGCCGCATGGCCCTCCCAGCAGAGGAGGGATTAGGATTTGGCTCTGGGCCCAGCAGCTGCTGCTGAAAACAACAGCCCGCATTAACGTGACAAGGGCATGAGTGGTTCTGTGGCCAGGAACATGGGGCAGGTGGGCCCAAGGCTGCGGGTTGTGCAGGGTGACATGTGGGCAGGTCACACAGGTGCCTCTCGGTAGGTCTCAGCATCTGGCCCAGGCCAGGGTTGCCTGACCACTAGCTAGAGGAGCCCCAGAAGCTCAGCAAGGACCTGATGGGGGATGGTGGGGTGGAGGGATGAGACATCACCCTGAGCCACACAAGGAAGACTAAACTCAGCAAGGCAGTTGGGGAGGAGGCAGCCACAAGTGGACGGGCGGGAGTCCTGGCTCGTGGCTTTCGCAGGCACCGGCCCATTTCTGAAGGCTTTCAGACCCCAGGGATTTGGAATCTCAACCACAGTGTGGGTCCTGAGTGAGGGCCAGGGACGTGCTGGAATTCCACATCTAGAGCCAAGGGACGAGGCAGCTGTGGGGCTGCCGAGAAACAGTGGACATCACAGGCTACCCTTCTGGAAGAAGTCCTGCTTCCGGGGGCCCGGGCCCCTGAACAAGAGGAAGAGCTCTTGGGGTGGGCAGCTGAACTGGGGGATGGCTCCCTGGACCTGCCTTTAAGGACCGTGCTTGGGCACACAGGCCCACCCAGCACTGGCTCTTCTGTGTGAAGTCCAAGTTGACAAAGTGCGTAGGAGTGAAAAGACAGGCAGAGTATCTGAACACAGGCTTCCCAGGATGGGAGAGCCCATCCTACACATCCCCAACCCCCTGCCGCCTTGGCCTAGCAGGGGCACTATCCTCAAAGAAGACACAGCAGCAAAGAGGGACAAGGGTTCCCTTGTTGCTGGAACCGGGATGAGGTTAGGCTGTACTCCTGGAGGATGGCCTCGGCCCACCCAGACAGGGGCCTACCTGGAAGGAGCCTCAGAGGTTAGAGCAGATGGGACAGCTCAGCTCCACAGTGTTCCTCCTGCCCAGGGTTGGGTGAACCCAGAGCTGCATGACAGGCGTGTCACCAGGCAGCAGGAAAGGGGGTGTGACAAACAGACCCAACGGCACGAGGGGCTGTGAGGGTGTATGTGAGCGCAGGTGTGCAAGACGGGAGCTGGCCGAGGAAGCTGGGGGACCCTACCATCGGTCCAGGCCTCATGGATGGAGGCCTTTTGCCGGAACTTCTCTGCCAGGTGGTCGAGCCGCTCCAGCCTGCGGATCTCGTTCAGCAGCCACTCCTCATAGCCCTTCTCGGCCTGCTCCAAGTGCTGCCACCCGTTGTTGATGTCCTATGGGGACACAAGACGAACGGAGTTGCAAGGGGGAGCTGGGCCACCCAGCAGGATGATCCCTCCCTGAGGGACGCTGATGGGAAGGCAGGCAGCGTAAATGGCCTGGGGTCGCGTCTAGCCCGTGCCTGGATTGGGCCCAGCACAAGGTGCACACATTTTTGCATTAAATGAGTGGGTGACGATGAAGGAATGCCCCAGATGCGCTACGGGAGCCAGGCAACCGTGCAGTGGGGACCCTGTCTCTCCTGAAAAGTGGCCTCGAGCACTCGGAGATTCTGGAATCACGGCCCACGGAGGGGTCCAAATGCAGACAATGGGTGTAAAAGTCAAGTGGCGGGGGAGGAAGAATGTGCTCAAGAGTCAGCTGTACCCCCTCCTGCCCCTCAACCCTGCGGGCTGGCTGGGAGCGGGCCACACACCCCGGGCACTCACCGAGACCATCCTGCCCTCGGAGGGCATGAAGGCAGGCCGGTTGCTGAGCCGCAGCTTGGTTTGCAGCGTGTTGAAGTTGATCTCCAGCTGGCACTTCTCCTGAACCTTGGGCGGCTTATGGACACGCCGGTAGTCCCGGAAGTCCTCCAGCTTCTGCTGCATCTCCTGGATGGTCTTCTGCGGCACCCGGTCCTCCAGCCAGGGGATGGTACGCCGGATCCACTCTAGGAGCTGCGGGCATACCGGAGGCCTCAGGGTGAAGGCGGGGTGTGTGTGGGGCGCTGGCCCCACTCATGGGCATGAGGGGCACGGGTTTTCCAGGGCCCCTCCTCCCCCCCAGGGATCAGCCCTGCTCCCCAGCCTGACTTCTCCGTGGTGCCCACTGGGAGCCTAAGACTGGGAACTACAAGGATGTGTGCCCCCCTCTGAACCACTGTGCTGCTCCCTGCTTATATCCTCGGCATGCCTTGCTCCTGGGCTGCCTCCTCCTCAGACCTGAGATCAAAGCCAGGTGGGCTCAATACACATGCCCCTCCCGTCAGTCCCAGCACACAGCCCTATGACCGCTGAGCTCCGCACTGTCCTGGAGTGACACCTCGTTGCTTCCTTGTTCCTGGGCTGTAAGCATCCTCCAGGGAAGAGCCCACAGCATGGCAGACTCAATCTGAGGTGGTCCGCAAACTGGGCACAGGGCCCGGGACAGAAACAATTTGACAGTAAAATGGGGGGGTGTAGTGATATGTATTTTATGAGCCCCTCATATGTGACGGAGTGAGGACAGGTACAAACAAGCAATTCTAGAACAATCCTTGGAGAGGAAAATCTTACTGTCCAGCATGGAGATGCTTGAAGAAGTGGTTCCCAAGTGCCAAACTCTAGCAAAATGAGAAAACCAAGGAAAAAGGGATCTATGTGTCATTACATCTTGGTGGATGGTGCCAGCCACCCTTTCCTAGGAAGCGATGGGATTCCAAGACAGAAGCTTTTAACTTTCTCTTGGTATAACAAAGCATGGTGGTAACAGACAGTAGCTTCTTTTAATTTTTAAAAATATTTAAAGTAATCTCTGCCCCCATGTGGAATTCAAACTCACAACCCTGAGATCTAGAGTTCCACACCTCACTAAGCCAGCCGGGTACTTGGTAGGCTTTTTCTTTTAAAAATATCCTTAAGTTGGCAAAACAAAAAGCTGGTCACCATAGGCTGGCTGTCAAATACTTTTTCAAATATTCCTGGTTCGCGAAATTTCCAAGTCTGGGAACCATTAGTCTCGAAGAGCATTCAAACCACTGCTCTCCAGAAACTCCAATATATACATATGTATTTTTTTAAAGTGGAAGTTCTTAAAATAAAAAAGAGGGAACCCAAAACTAAACACCCACGTTCCCAGTGGCCTTTCCGGGTTCAGGCTCTAGAGCAGAGCTGCCTGGGTTTGACCTCTGGCTTTCTGTTCTGCCAGCTGCGCGCCTGGTGCCTGACCCTCTGGGTCTGTTTCCCCACTTGGAAAAGAGGTGAGATGTGTTCCCTCCGCCCGGGGCTACTGTGTAGACAGTAGACCCTGCTCTAGAAGTGAGGTGCCGGGCCCGCCGCGACAAACCGCAGTCCTGCCACTGTGCCTGCGCAGGGGTCTCCCACCATCCCACTGAGTCAGTCAGCCTGCAGTGAGGGCATGGCAGGTTTTTTTAAAACCTCCCCCGATAATTCTGGAGTGGTGGGGTGTTTGGGAAACTCTGTCCTTAAGTACCTCTGCAGGAACCTGAGCTCAAGACCACAGAAACCAGGGAGCATGGTGACACCTGTCTGACTCTCAGCCTTTTATGACGCTAGCCTGGAAGGTCACACACTGGCTTGGCCACACTCCACAGTCTGTCAGCTCATGTCCTTATCTAGGAAGGGTCACTGCTGTGTCTGCCCTCCCCTCTGCAAGTGTCACATGACCTTCGCCCAAGGGTAACCAGAGGCACCCCAGTCCTCCCACTGTGGTGGGGCTGGAGTGAGTGGCAGACTTACGTCACTAGCCAGCCTCTCATAATCTTCCATGAGGTGCTCATTCTCCTGGTTGACCGCCAGCACCTTGCAGATCCGGTTGGCAGCGGTCTCAGCCTGGGACACGGGAAGTGCCATGGTCAGGGCTGCCTAGGGGCTGGTGACCCTCCCTCCTGACAGGCTCATCCCCCAGAGCCGGCCCGTCCACAGGCCACCCAGCACTCCCCGAGGAAGGAAGGAGAGAAGCACAGCTCCAGCAAGATGGCACCCTGAGTGGCTGCGTCCTGATGGGTTCTGCCGGCGTCCCCATAGCTTACTGCTAATGCACCTCCCGCCCCCGGCAAAGTTGGGCCCCTCGGCTCCCTTGGCCTGGACCCTGGAGACACTGAAGGGGGCCAGGGAGCCCTTCCACTCTTGGGGAAATGGATTAACAGGCCCACAGAAAAGGAGGCCGAGTAGTGAAGCTGGGTGGGGTCCTCCACTGGGCCAAGCCCTGAAGGAGTGTCCCCGGGGTGGAAAGGTCTACAGCAGAGATTCAGGGGACCCCAAAGAAGTCTGTGCACAGGAAAGCACCAGTATCCCCTTTCTAATCCTCCCTTCAGAGGTGGGTGCAGATGATTCATTGGGCAGAAGTCACCACCCACGAGGCAGAAGGGAGCGGTGGAGACTGTGACCAGCCTCTGCTCAGGACTACGGGACAACGTGCTGCCTTGTCCTGCTGGGGGAAACGCGAGGAGTGGTGAAGAAGGAGAGCGGGGGGTGCCACACGGGGAGCAGAAAGACCAGGTACCTTTCAGGAAGCACAGAAAGGGTCCAAGAGGAGAAGTTGAAACGGCAACAGAACAGGAACAGAAAGAGTGAGGAGGGTCTATAGAGTGGTGGGGAAGGAAAACAGAGAGGCTTGGGGATGGCTCCACACCTGTTAGCCACAGGCCCCGACGCCCAGCCTCTCCTGTCCACACGCTGTCTCCGGGACAGGTGGGGAGGTGAGTGGGGGACCAGCCGGGACTGGCGTGCGTGTACATGTGCCCACACATGCACACGCTGGGCACCACGCTGCAGGCCACACACCAACAGCCCCAGGCACTGTGCCTCAGAGATGAGGCTCACAAGGGCCTCGGCCGAGTGCATGCCGGAAGCAGAACTAAGGTCTCAGCTTGCAGAGGGTGGGGGGGTTCTTGTGGGGTGTCAGTCCCTGACCGGACTTAGAGAGACAACGGGTACCCCGTGCTCAGATCCACCCCGAGGGGGGGGCCTGCTAGTCGGAGGGACTGTTTCACCGCTGAATTCCTGGCACCCCTCTAGGGACTGGGTTAAGTTTTAGATACTCAAAGTTGATGAATGAAGGAGCAAACAAAGGAAAGCAGCAATTGCTTAGGGACAAAAAATAAACTATCAGGAGAGAACGGGCATACTTCCCGTGAGGTCTGGAGTCTGCCCTGTGCTTATAAACCAGAATGGATGCCAGAGAGCACTCTTCTGAGTGGCTGGCCTGAGTCTCTGAGGACACAGAGTAGCACGAATAAAAGCATCGCAGGGCTGTCTGCAGAAGTCAACACAGGGTGGGGGAAGCTGGACCGACAGCTGGAGAAGCCCAAGTACAGCACGTCTCCTGGTGAATGGGCAGCTCCCAGTAGCCTGACCTTTTCTTCCTGTCTCCCAAGACAGGCCCAGCTGCCTCAGAAACCCCCAAATGCTCCGGCCTGAGCTTTTCTGCCACTGTCTGCTCCCACAAATCCCTCAAGGCCTCCTAGCTCCCACCGCAGCAGAGGCCAGCGTGAAGCCGGGAAGGGCAGCCTGGGCAGGAGAGGGAGATGTGGTGGGCAGTGAAGCCGGCCAGGACCTTGCGGAGCGGTGAGGCCAGTGGCAAGCGTGCGGTCAGCCAGGTTGGGTCTGAGTCCGGGAATCTTCCGCCACTGCCCGCCCCCACCCCCCCCCCCAACAGAACACCGCAAACACAAGTTCCGCCACACAAGTTCCGCTGGCTGGGTGGGGAGAGGCCATGGGGCTAGGAAGACCATGGTGGACGGGGCACACCCAGAAGGCTGCTCTGACCACCCCATCACCAGCTGAGTGCTTACAGGGCTAGGCGCCATTCTATGTGAGCTCACTTCACCCTCAGGACAATCCTGAGACAGGGATGGGTAGGATCCCCGTTTTACAGGTGGGGAAACTGAAGGAAAGGGACTCATCTCAGGTCACGCTGCTAAGAGGTGACAGCAGGGACCAGGACAGACGGACCACAGAAGGAGCTCCACAGGACCAGAAGGTGCAGCTCTGGTCCTGTGACTCTGCGAAGGGCTCCCTGCCTCTCTGAACTCTGGTGTCCTCCTGTTACAGAAAGGTAACTGCACCCCGCTCCCGCCATGCGCGGGACTCTCCTAGAACCTGCGCATGCGGAGCTGCCGCAGGACTGCCCAGCATGCAGTAAACGCTCAACTAACAAAAGCCGGTTTCTCCTCCCCGGCCCTGCCTGCTCCTAACTGCTGACATGGAATCGAGTCACCGGGAGTACATGGACCCAGGACCCACGAAACATGAGGCAAGTGGAGAGGACAAAGGTGCCTGGGCCTCCAGGCAGAGTCTCCCTGCCCAGGAGCCGCCGGGTGCCTTCTCATGGGAGTGGACAGCTGCCATTGGGCTCAGACACCCCCGAGGACACTGTTGGTATTGGCGGCACTGGGGACAGGAGTCCAGAGAGGATGTAACCTGCTCGGACCAAGCCTTTCCTGCAGCACCCGTGAGGGGAAGAAGTTGTAAAGAGAGCCAGAAAGGCCAGTGCTCCCCAGTGCGAGCACACAGCCAGGCCAGCAGGCAACTGACCAGGGCAGGGCGCAGCACAGAAAGAAGGACAGGGCAGCCGAGTGGCCAGGAAGGAGCACACCTGCTAAATGCGGCTCTACAGGGACGCCTCCCCCATTTTTACGGGCCAGGCTCTGCTCACAGAGAATACACGTGGTCTGTCAGCACCTAAGGCCCACGGTCCCGAGAACCCCTCTTGACCGGGTGCATCCTCATGCTGGGGATGGCCTGTGGGATGGCCTGGCAAGGGCTCCAACCACAAATGGGTGGCAGGGACAAAGGGAGAGCGAGGACCAGGCTCTGGCCATAGCAGTGAGGGATGCTTCCGCCCCAGCTCACCTTTTGAGCCCCCGAGAAAGCGTGGTAGAAGCAGGACACGTAAGTCATGATGGCCTTCTCATCTGGCCTCAGAGTGCCTACAATATCTGCGCAGAGAGAGAGAGAAAGAGAGAGAGAGAGGCAGGAGAGAGTGACAGCTGCAGGGAGGGCACCGGGGCCGGGCCCGAGGCTCATGCGGGAGGAAGGGCGCTCACTCCAGACTGGAAGCCAAACCCCGGCTCTGGCAGCATGGGTGAGTTTTGCCGAGGTTTTGTAGAGGCCAAGGGAGAAGTCCGAATAGGTGGGTCCCTTTTCTAACCAGAGCTGGGTGACACTGGCTACTGGCTTTGGAAAGGAAGCCTTGTGCAGAGCCAGAGGGCTCAAAGG
The DNA here is from genome assembly GCF_964662115.1 of Mustela nivalis. Classification (NCBI taxonomy): domain Eukaryota; kingdom Metazoa; phylum Chordata; class Mammalia; order Carnivora; family Mustelidae; genus Mustela; species Mustela nivalis. Next base: position 44,423,621 of record NC_139037.1, on the reverse strand, counting down.
CTAACTGATCTTTCTGAAAACATCAGTGAGATCATGTCTTACGTAACCAGCTACCACCCCTAGAACAGACCGCTGAGTGGTCTCTGGGGGCCCTTTGAATTCAACTCCAGATCCCAGACTACTGTGATTCTACACATCTTGGCCCTGTTACCATCTCTAACCTCATTCTTCTCCTCTTGGCCTTTCCTTGAATAAGCCAAGCTCACTTCTGCCCCAGGACCTTTGCATCTGCCTGGAAGATCATTCCTGCTGATCTTCATGTTGCAGCTCCCGCCCGTCACGGCAGGTGCCTGCGTAGGTTGGCCGGCAGAAGCCTCCCGCCATGGCCCCCAGCTGAAGCAGCCCCCTGCATCTGTCTCCCACATTCCCCTAACCTGCCCCACATTCTCTACTGTGCTTTATACCACATGAGATGACCCGAGCTGAGGCCACACCTGTCAACTGTCTCCCCAACTGACATGGCAGCTGCATGAGATCAGGGATCCTGTCTGACCCAGTCCCTACTGTATGCCCCATGTCTGGAACGGAGTCTGGCCCAGACCAGAAGCAAAACAGACACTGTGAGCAAAGACTACACGGGCAGTGCTGCCTGAAGTCGGGGTGGGGGGGCGGCTTCCAGTCGGAGAGAGGCCACTGCTGTCTGCAAGAGAAACGAGGTGAGCATGGGAGGCGAGAGGCAGTAGCGGCATTGGGCAGTGGCGGCGAGGTGGGCCTGCCTGGCCCTGCCCGGTACCTTCTGCGCTCCCGAAAAGGCATGGTAGAAGCTGGACACATAGGTCATTATGGCCTTCTCGTCGGGCCGGGCCGTGTTCACGATGTCTGTAAGTGAACGACAAGGGTTAAACCGCCCAAGTAGGGGCGGTGGGGAGGGGTTGTTGCTCACTGGGTTCCAAACTCTCCCAAGGCCACAGGCATCCCAGGAGAAAGACCCTCAGAATGGATTCAGTGACCCCTGCTGACTCTAGCGGGCTTGTCCACACCCTCAGCCCCTCCATCCCTTGTGGTCTCTAGAAAGGCCAAGGCTGTGGGAACTGGATTAGAATGAGGCCACTTCCTCTCTCTGAGAAAGGCCTCAAGGGGCTGCTCAACAGTCAGCCCCAGGGGCCACCAGAGGCCAGAGCCATGGGTCCTGGCTGGGGGCGGTGGGGGGTGTGCATGGCTGGGAAATGGAACAAAGCCGGAAAAGGAAAAAACAAACACTCCACTTTGATGGGCTCCGGACTCCGAGCCTGAGGCAAGCAGGGAAGGCAGTCGTCTGGGTTGTCTGTAGGAGCCAGGCCTCCCTCTGGCCATCTGGCCTGCCCATCCCATGAGAGGGGCAGGACTCAGGCTGGGTACTGGCAGGACACTCATGTCCTGTTTCAAGATGCGGCCCCCAGAACCTGTCCTCTTCAAGCTACTCCTTTCCCAGCTTCCTCATCCCTCCCTGAGCCCGTCTGGTCTACTCAGGCTGCTCCCGCTCTGGCTCCCGGGCAGGACCACGGTCTTCGGTTCGACCAGCTTCCTTCAGCCCGTCTCACTGGTACGGCCAGCTACCTCAAGCTACCACAGACGTGAGCTGAACAGGGTGGGGACAGAACAGAAGGGATGTGCTTACCCTCCGCATCCAACATCTTAGGGATGTCTAGATACTTCTCAGCCACTTCAAAAGCATTGTTCAGGTTGGTGACGGGATCGTCCTGGGAAAAGAGGAAGAACTTGGTCAGGGGCAGGAGCAGAAGCACATGGGAACAAAGCTGGCCTGGAGGGGAGGCATTCTGGGAAGGGGCAGGACTGGAAAGAGTTCTTGAAGCAGTTCTCAGCCCCCCTATGCTGCGGTGGGGAATGGAGCTGGGGACAAGCCCGTGGAGTGGAGTCCATTCCCACCCAAAGAAAGGCTTCTGGAAATCTTTGTGGGGCAAACTGTCAACGTTTTCTCCAGAGAAAACACAGGTATGTTTTTTCTTACACTTGCCAGCTCTCTAGACCCCAGATTAAGACCTCTGTCCTGAAAACCTGGGAAGTGGGGTCCAGACCATGCACTGGGGGGGTGATGGGGAGGGGGTAAACTGAGAGCTTCCAAGGTGCAGCCTTCCTGAAGCATCCCTTCGCACAGTCTCCCCACTGTCCATGGAATTAAAAGACCCTCCCTCATGTGCCTTAATCCATGTCCAGCTAGAGCCCCATCCAATTACCCAGGGGAACTTGGGACAGACCAAGTGCAGGCTCATGACCGCAGCCCCTCAAGTTGGGAATACCCCCCCAATGGCTCTAGGCTGCCCCCAAATCCGGGGTCCTTCCTCGACTCTATGCCAGCTCAGGTGCGTTATCCATCCCTGACTCATTGGGTCTGAACTCCCTGCCACCCTCATTCAGCCCCAGCGCACGTACACGGCCTTATGGCACGTTTGCTCTGGACACATTACCCTGCCTTCTCTGCTGGGAGCTCCTAGAGGCCATGGCCTTGGTCTTACAGGATCCCAAGCTTTGCAGAGGCAAATGAGAAAGGACCCTACACAGGAAACACCTGCCGGTGGGGATGGTCTAGAACTCGTCACCCCTCTTCTCCATTAGACAGAGAGGAAGTGCTTCCAGAGGCTAAAAGGTTAAGGGCGGGGAGCTAGAAGGCACGGCTGGCCAAGCCCTAAAATAACTGGGCAGTTGCAATGCCCCTAAAGGGAAAAGGGGACAGTCCCCAAGGGAAGCAAGGGCAGCAAGAATCAGCCATAAAGCCTGGGGTCTGGTGACAGCTGGCACAAGGCTCCCCCAGCCTGGCCATCTGAGTGCAGAATCCAGCTGTGGACACCAGCAATGGACGGGCTTGGGGGAGGTGACCCAAGATCAGGCTCAAGGTCAGACTCTGTGTATCTCCGGCCACTGAGGGGAACAGCAAGAGGCAAACCTTTCTCAGCTTGTCATACTCGATCAGCTCTGGTCTGTGCCGGTGGATCAGTGCGTTGAAGGCAAGACCGTCCTTCCAGCTGGGGATGGAAAGGGAAAGGTTGAAAGGAGGGCCCTCTCACCATCATGCGAGCGCGGACAGCCTGGACACCCACAGGAAGGATTAATTCACGATTACTAGACAGTGTGTGTGCCGGGCACTGGATGGAGAGAGTAGGGCAGAGCAGCTGCAGGCGGGTGACCAGTGGTGAAATCCTAGCTCTCACTGTCAGCACGACCCTGGGCAAGTCCCATTACTTCCTGCTCCCTGTTTCCACATCTATAAAATGGGGTAGTGATAGCTCCACAGGGTCATTGTGAGGATTAAAGAAGGGAATACACATGAACAGACCAGCCCCTGACGGGTGACAAGTACCTTACGAGCAAGTGCTCGCCTCTGGGACAGTGTGACTGCCCTGAACGGGACAGCCTGCTACAGAGGGAGACGGCCCACTGCGGGACTTCGCTTGGGCGGCCCTGACCCGTGGGGGAGAAACAGGAAAAGGGTGCAAGTGCGAGGACGGATCTCCGTCTCTGGGGGAGGGGGACAGTGAGGGAAGGAGACGGGGTGGGACGCTGTGGCCGGGCGCTCACCTGATGTGGAAGTTCTGCACGTTGACGTTCTTATAAGGGGCCGTCTTCCGCTGGCACCACAGAAGCAGCCCTTCCTTGGCGGAGGTCTCTGAGAAACACACGAGGACGGTGAGCACCAGCTCCAAACCTGACCTTTAGGACCCAGTCCCAGGGAATGGTACTTGGGACTCGAGCACAGAGGTCAGATGGACAGCAGCACAGCTGGGGATGAGAGCTACTCCTGCTCCAGACTCCACAGGCCTCTGCTGGTCCTAGGCATTGGTCTGCAGAGCCAGCCCTGAGTCGTCACCTGCCCAGAGTCCTCCCAGGAAGTGGCAGCGACGGGGCTGCCTGACACTGGGCCATGTTTCTGACCACAAGGCCTGTGCCTTTATCCACCAACACAGTGCTCAATGAGCCCCAGCTGCTGGTCTCGCCCTCTCCTGAACGCAAAGACTCAGCAGGGGGTAGGAGCACTGGGGTCTCCCAGATGCAGGGGCGGCTTCAGGGAAATGGGAGTTGGGGAGCCCAGGTCATCGGTTCCCCAGGGACAGACTGGAGGCTCTGGGGGCAGAGGACACGTCCATCCCAGTCACCGCTGTGGCCTACTGCACACATCCCCTCCAAGGGCTGGCTGGGATGCCTTTTCTCATGCTGCGGCACACACAGGCGTCGGGAGGGGAAGTGCAGCAGCTCCTTCCTGGCCAGCCCGGCCCAGCCCCAGGGTCTTGGGAGGCAAAGGTCAGAGGATGGGGGTGTCAAGCAGACACATGCAGGGTTCTGATGCACAAGAGAACTGCACCAGGCCTGACTCCATCACTAGTTTACTTTGTGACTCAGATTCCTTGACTGTAAAATGGGATCAATTGTGCCCATCTGATGAGGATCCGGTGAGGGTCCACTGAGACGGAGACCACAGGAGCCAAAGGGTTCTGGGTGGAGAGCAGAGCTGGGCAGCTGCTGGAGCCCCCCTCACCTGCAGCTGGGCCAGCATCTCACTAACCACTCTCGCACAGGGCCAGGCCCTGGGAGGGATGCTGGGAAACAGGGCAGAACCTCAAGCAGGAAGACCGAACCCCAACATTGTAATCTAATTCTCCCCAAGCTGGGAGGAAGCAGGGAGGGGAGGAAAGGCACAGTCTGCCAGTGTGCAGGCTCTCACCTTCCACTGAGATGTCCTGGATGGCGAACCTGAGGATGATGGTCCAAATCATTCCCAGGGTCATCTTTGCATTGCCGTCCACAATCTCTGCATGTGGGGAAGGGGGCCGAGAGTGAGATGTTGTTAAAAGTGGAGGGGACTCCTCCTGGCACTGTGCAGAGATGAGCTCTGATTGTCCCATGGGAGCCACCCAGGCCTGTCCGCCACCCACACTGCGAGATGTGGCCTGAATGCCAGGACACACTGTCCCAAAAGCCTTCTTCCATTGCCTGGCACCTGCGGGCCTCTTCCTGTCTGGCCAGCTCCAGCCTGCTCCTCGCTGAGGCTTATCCCAGGCGCGGGGCCGGCATTCCCAACCATCTGCCTGCACCTCCCTCCCGCCTTTGTGGCCACGTCCCCGCTGGTGGGTGCACACTGCACTCCTGTCTGCTGACCATCTGTTATGTCCTTCAACCTGTCCGGCCCATTGTGGTCCCCCGAGCTGGACACACTGTTGCCTCTGTGGCCTGTGCGACCCAACCCCCACAGCAGCCAGGGCACTTGCCTGAAGAGCTATACTGGATTGTGCCGCTCGCCTGCTCACAGCCCCACCACACCTACATGAAGCCCGCGCCCCCCAGTTCTCCTCACGAGCCCTGCAGGACCTGCCCACCCCAGCACACTCTGGCTGGGTCCTTCTGGCAAGCCAGGTTCGTCCTTGCTGGAAGGCCCTCACACCTTCTGTCTGCCCATGAAGTATGCCCCTTGACCCTTCCCTCAGACAGCCATCGTTCCCATCCTATAAGCCTCTGCTGGGACCTCTTCCAGGTGGCTTCCCTGGGCACGGATCTGCAGGCGTCAGCCCGGGGCCTCTCCCCTCGCACACTGACCACCACTTGTAACCACATGTCTGATTTATTTGCTCTCAGCCTGCCTTCGAGAGCACTGCTCTACCTGGGGACCCAGAACCTGCCCTTGTAGAAGTTAAGATGCTGCAGGACGGGGACAGCGGTGACACAGGTGCAGCTGGTAAGCATGTGCTTCCTTAACTAACCGAAACCCAAGACTGTCTCCAACTCCCGGGAGTGAGAGGTAAGGGCCTGCACCACACGCGTCAGCTTCAGGGGCTTAGAGAGCAGTCCTCTCTGCAACACTCAGGGCACCATGTGTCCCGGGCTGGGTCAGAGAAGTGAGGGCGACCAGCCTCACCCCTGAGTCTGCTGGCCAGATGAGCCACAGCAGTCTTCTGAATGCCTCTGCACCCCACCAGCCCCTCAGGATCTCAGCGCAGCAGGTGCAGGGAGAGAACTGACCCGCTGGCCCTCGAGAACAGAAAGCTCTAGGATGGGCTGGATCTGGAGAGGAGGCAGAGCACTCATGCAGAGGAGGGGGCCCAACCTTCCCCAGGAACACACTCAAGGTTGGGGGGGGGGGGGTGGCAAGGTGGTGGGTCGTGAGCCACCATGGAGACACTCCCCACAGCCAAGCCTCAGGCTGAAGGCAGAGGGCAGATCTTTCGGCTTCGGAGTGTCAGCATAAGGAATCGTGCGTGGCCGGCTGGCTGGAGGCAGGGGAAGGATAGGGTCTGTTGGGTCCTTTCCCAGGGCTAAGAAGCCCAGACCCGGAAACCAGGCTGAGTGCTCCCAGCGCAGGGCAAGGGCAGCCCTCCAGTCAGGAAATCTATACTGCGTTCCTCCCAAGTGCCGGGCACACCAGGGCAGGGAGCCGGCCACAGTCTGCAGAGGAGGCCGTGGCTCCCTTACCCGGCTGGCTGCACAAGGAAGCTGGTCCTGGAGGGCTTAGGGAGATCCCGTGAGGGAGGGGAGACAGCTTCTCTCGTGTCACTTGCTCCACAGCTACTTCTCGGACCCAAAGCTGTGCACCGAGGAACCTATGTTTCCATTGCAGCCTGGACTGTGTGGCGGGTAGGGCGATGGGGGCGGGGTGGATGCCAGGCTCTCAGGTACTCTGGAGCCCTCAGGGCCCCTCCTGCGGGCTGCCTTTCAGCTTTGCCCCAGGCCCAGCGGTCACAGGGACTGAGAGTGAACCAAGCTGGGCACGAACAGACAGCATTTTTAGATGAAGTTTTTCTTCAAATGAAAATTGGTGAGTGCCACCAGGTCTGTCCTCTCAGCCCTTCTGTATTTACAGGCTAGCATTTGAGCAAAATACATGCAGCTGTGAGAAGCAGAAGGCTGGCATGGAGCCAGGGGGAAAGATCCATGTAAGGACAGAAAATCAGAGAGCCCAACTGATTTGGGGGGTTTTGATTTTTTTTTTTTTTAAACAAACACCAACCACCTCAACCATGGCATGTGACGCCTGGCACCCCTCCCGGAGAGGTCCCAGACGGGGGCAGAGCCTTGGAACTCAGCACACACACTCTGGCCTAGAGTCTTGGCCAAACTTTCAGAGCCCTGTCATTAAAGGCAATTAGTTTTCTTTGTTTTTCTAAAAGCTGGGACAACATGGATGTCAGGGTGTAGGAAATCCTGCTCTAATGAGCGGAACTGTGAGCGGGAGCTGATGGGGACCTTCTGGGCTCTATCTGGCCTCGCCTCGTCTCCAAAAGGGCCTGTGAGTTCAAGACAAGCTAGCTGCGGGAGGGAGAGCATGTCGTTAGTGACCTCTGGACTTGCACCCCAGCCCAGAGCCCCAACACTGGGCCTCAAATGCCCTTCTCTTCTCTGCATTCCCTCCTATCCACAGATACCAGGCAGGGCCAAAGGACAAAGGTGCTCCAGAGACACAGACAGATGCCAGGTCACATGTCTGTCAGTGTCTCTCAGGCCCAGCATAAGGAGGGTAAGTGAGGGTATCCAGGGTCCAAGTCAAAGCCACTCCTCCCCTGCAGCAGGGGCCTGCCCTACATGCCCGAGGACACCAGATTCCTGAGTCCCGGATGGATTGTTCTGCAGGTGAAGGGGGTGGGGGAAGTCGTGGGCTCAGTGATCCCACTGAGAGGGCAGGTACTGTGGTCACTGCTGGATATATTACTGGGGCTTTACACACCCCAAGTGCTCTGTCACCCACCCAAGTCTGTTCAGAACAGAGAGCTCCAGCCTCAGAGCCTATGGGCCAAGAACCGACCTGCCCCCACCAAGCTCACCTTCTGCCCCGATGGAGACCAGCTTGACCCCTTTGCTGGCGATGAAGTCCAGGGCTTTGTTCACATTGTTGATTTTGTGCACTCTCATCTTGCCCCGCTCTGGCTTAGGTAACCGCTCTCCTGAGAGCCACACACCGAGAGAGGGGAGAGAAAGGGAAGCTTTAGTGACCCCACTACTCTCCAGAGCCTGCCGTCAAGGTGCTCTGCCCCCTCCCCGCTCCATCCCAGGCCAGCGCCCGGACATGCTGCCATCACTCAGGCCTCATGATCCTCCTAGCACGCATGGGACAGCCTGGGTAGTCTGTGTCCCTAGGACCTCTAACAGCACACCTGTTCCAGGTCTGGGTTGTCCTGGGGTGGAAAGGAAACTCACCTGAAATGACCTCCAGAAGGAGCATGAGCTTGAGCCCGTCTCGAAAGTCCTCGTCAATGTTCTCGATCTGCGTGCCAGCCTTCCGCAAGTGGGAGTTGCACCAGGCTGTGAACGTCTAGGGAGCCAAGACAGAGAGGCATAGAGGGTCTGTGAGGGTGTTGGGGCTTTCTAGCAAAAGGACTAGGCCACAGCCCTGACATGGGACCACAGTGGTCACCATATGAAGACCACAATGCGGGCTTCATATGCACTATTTCTGTGTCTTTAAGTGACCTGGACAAGTTGATCTGTGGAAACTGAGGCTCGGGGTAGTTAACAGACCCGCTGTGTTATCAGCCAGGGAGTAAGTGGCAGATTCTCTGAGCCCCATGCAAGCCTCATTTGTTTCCCTGCAAGCCAGACACCCTCTGTTCCCTAGGAACATTCCACTTCTCACCTTCCAAACCTCAAGGGGGCTTAACGAAGCTGGAAGTCAAGAGGGAGGCAGGCAGCCACTGCCCACCTGGGTTAGGCAGCTGTCTCTTAAGAAGTTTCTGTGAAACACAGGGCATGTGGATGCTGAAGGTGACAGGACGCTTTCAGACAGAGAGGGTCACAAACAAGAAACCCAAATCCCCAACACAGTATCTCCCACAGGGCCCCCGTCACTCAGCCCGCCACCAGACATCAGCCCCCAGAAAGCACGTCACAGCATTTAAAGATGGACATGTCCAGACACCTTCTGGGGCAACTGAGCCTCCCACAACAGGGTCTGGGAACAATGCCACGCTTCTGTTTCTCACGGAGCCCCCGTGCCCCGCCCTGCCCCCTCCATTTGCACAGGCCAGGGTAGAGGTGGGCAGAGGGCCAGGAGCGCACAGAGCACACTCCAGGCCCAGGCCCAGGCCCAGGCAGAGGCCATGTTGGGGGCCAGGGGCTTCCAGGGAACCTCTGGCGGAGCACCATGTGTTTTGACAACTGTCACCACTCCTGCTCATTTAGAGACTCCACACAAAGGCCCCTCCCAAAGAAGCCATCTAATTAACATGCTGCACCACAGTGAGGATGGGCACAGAGTTTCCTTCCAAACCCATACTAGAACGGTTGGTGACTGTGGGTGGGCTAGGGCCCCCGAGCCCACCCTGTGTGGAGTTGTCCCTTCAGCTAAGGGTGCCCGGGCCTTGCTTCTCTCTCTCCTGAGCAGGCAGATCCCCCCATGAATCAGCCTGATGTGCAGCTCCTTGGGGACACCCACAGCGACTTGCTTGGCCCAACCTGATTCTGACTCGGATGGTGCCCTCCTCTGTGCAGGCCTCATCACGGCACCTTTCTCTCTGGGCTCTCACTCCAGTTCTGTCCTCTGCCTTCCTACATACTCAAGCTCCGGCCACCAAGCAGGTGCTGAGAACACATGAATGAGAACACAACTCTCAATTCAGACAAATGAGGGCTAGGCTACTGCTTCCGCTGCCCAAGTGGACACACCATCCGACCTCCGCAACGCGTGCCTCCCCATCCATAACATGGCAATGAGGATGGCACGCAAGTAATGGTCAGTATGAGGGTCTGCGGTGGTGATGCCCAGAGAGCACATGGCAGGTGCTCAATAAACAGCAGGTCCTTGGTCATCGAGGGGCGTCCCCACATCTCCTTTCCTGAAATCCAGCCACCTCTTCCACTGAGTGCCTCCTCCGTCCCCGTCTGTCCTGGCTGCCACACAGCCCTTGGCAGCTCTCAGCCATGTTCTCCAGTCATTCTGAGTCCTACTGGATGCTGCCTGCACGTGTGCGAGCTCTGAGGGGGGCAGGAGGCACGTCTCATATCCCATGTGCCATTATAATGCCTAAGCCATGCATGGCCGTGGTGGTGGCAGCAGGCTAGGCTGAAGCAGGAGGAGATGGGGAATGCCTGTCTTCTGCTTGTGCATGTTCCAAAAGATTCTGGTGAGTGGCAAAGCGACCAATCTCGTCCCGAGGCTAAGGACCTAAGAGGGTGATTCCCAGAGGCTGACCCCCCTCCAAGGCTGTGGTGCTGCCAGGGCCAACATCTAGGCCCCTGGTCTGCAGGCAGGGCCAGGAAGGCATCTAAACGGCAGCCATCATCAACCTGGTCTGCCTGGGTTACACCCATGCACTCTCAAAGGGCACAGGTCTAGGTTCAAATGCCAGCTCCCTAACTTACTTACACCTGTTTCCTTCCCTGTCGGATGGACTTATCAGAACCTACCTCATGCAGTTGCTGTGGGATTAAATGAGGGAGATGCTTTAAAGCCCCCAATACGGTGCCTGGCATAAGGTGAACTGGCTACTTCCCTCTCTGCATAGGCCTTCCCCTCTGTCCCAGGGTCTGGAGTAGAAATGGAAGCACAGGAGGCCCTCCTCTCTGGAGGCTGTGGGCAAATCTCGCCTCTCAGGTTCAGGCTATTCATCCTCATGAGGTCACTGCACGAACCGCCCTCCCAACGGGCCCCGCAGCCTGTGCCCAGCTCCTCTGGGGAAACACACAAGAGCTCTGGGGCTTGGGGCTCGCACAGACCCGGGCCAAAATCTTGCCTCTGCCAGTGAGGCAAGCTGCCAGCAGGCGAACCCTGGGCGGGCGGTGAGCCTCAGATTCTTCCATGGTGAAACAGGTACAGTGACCTCGCCTCTTAAAAGAAGATTAAACAAAATAATTCAAGTAAATCACTTAGGACCGGGCCTGGCACAGATGAAGTAAGCACTCAGTGTTACACATATGTCAAAGAAAGATCTTCAAATAAATGGTAACTAGGCACCGTGCGCTTCTGTCTCCCTAGCTGCAAGCAAGCACAATCCTAAGCAGAACAGAGCAGGTGCCGGGAGAATCTGTGCTTGCCCGTCCAGGTGGCGAGAAGGAAGGACTCGCTCCCCGACGTGCCGCAGACAGAACAGAATTCCCGCCCGCAGGTCTCCCACCCTCCCTCTCCATGCCCTGCTTGGCTCTATTTGCTCCTAGAAGACAAGGGGCACGTACTGACACCAGAGAGGCTCATGGACGGAGACAACAGGACCTCAGAAGGCCATCCGGAGGGAACAAGTCCACCCCAAACGGCCACCTCTTCACACACTGACCGTTGAGTAGGAGCTGGAATTCGGATGGGACATTAAAAATTCAGGTTTTTTTCCTAGCTGGTTATGAGAATAACTCTCTACTTATACACTTCCTCTCCCTACCCAGTTTAGACTAAGATGTGTGGGGTAGATAGTGTTGGGGGGGCGGTTTCAATAGATAGAGGCCTTGGACGCCCACCACACCGCCCTCTGCAATGCACGGTTCTCAGAGCAGGGGCCTCAGAGCCCAACTGCTGACAGGTCCAAACGCCCTGCGATGCTCCAGGCCCATGGGGCTGGAACACGCCCGTTCTCTCGACAACCATTTGCTGGGAGTCAACCCTGGGCCAGGTCCTGGGCTGAATACCCAGGCGTGAGCAACCACGGACACAGCCTGCAAACTCACGGGGCGCCTGTTCCTAAGAGGGACAGGGTCTCGTGAATCAAGCAGCGACTCAACTACAGAAGCAACACCAGCAGGGTAAGTGGTGAGAGTTACAATGGGAACGGACACTTCCAACGAGCTCACGATGTACTGGGCACCGTGTCATGTACTAACTTCTCTCATCTTCACAACTACCTGTGGGATAGCTGCCACCATTGCCCCATTTTACAGATGAGGAAATCGAGGGTCTGGGAGGTATCATGACTTAATCACCGATAGTCATGTACCTAGAAAGTTACTGAGCTGGGCCAGGTGCTCTGAGCTTCAGAGGTCCCACTCTGAGGTGTCAGGCCTGTGCCCTCTCCCCGCTGCCCCCAGAAAGGGAGCTAAAGAGTGTTCAACATCCTAGCTCCTGATCTAGTGGTAGGAAGAGACACAGGGAAGTGTGCTTAAGGAGGTGATTCTCGACTCTGATACACCTGAGAAAGAGCTAAGACAAAAATAAGGAAGGAATCTTTTCCAGATAATACAAACAGCATGTGCAAAGGCCCTCCGGCAGGTTTGAGGGCAAAGAAGGGAGTGAGGCAGAGCACGCTGGGCCAGGAGGCCAGCAGGGGCTACTCACAGGGCCTGGGGAAGGTCACAATGGCACCAGCTGTGTGAGGGCAGAGCTGAAGGGGGCGAGGGTCGATGCATGAGGACCAAGAAGAAGAGAGTAAAGAGCCTCTGAGAGAGACTTACAGGAGGAAGGCGGAGGAGTCATGGAGGCGGATGGAGATACCAACTGTCATGACTGAGAAAGGCAAGCTCAAGGCTTCCATTTTGTTGGGGAGTGGGGGTGTCCAGAGCTACCGGCAGGCACTCTGTGGGAGGAAGAAAACGCAAAAGACAACGAGCTCAGCTAGGTTTTACTATTAAGGCCATTTTCAGGGTAAGCACGGACTCTGAACAGCGTCCATGACCCTGTCCACTCAATGCCTTCTCCTGGTCAACAAATCCCACCTTGGAACCCCTACTGGGCTCTGGGCAGGGGAGAAGCAAAGCAGACAGTTTACATTCTGGTGGAGGGGGGTGGGCACTTTAACACAAATTATGCAAGAACTGCTAATTACTAGTTCTCACTATTTCTATGGCGTTAACTCTTTAAAATCTCCAACCTCATGATCATGTAAATTATCATCTCCAGTTTACAGATAAGGAAACTGAGGCAGGCAGAGGCGCAGTGACCTGCCTGAAGTCACAGAGCTTGTCCACACAAACTCAGGGCAGACCCTCACCCACAAAGTCTGAGTGGGATGCTTGGTACCGACCGGCAAAGCAGAGCCAACAGAATGGGGTCAAGAAGGCGCCCCGCCCCAGCCCCGCCTCTGAGCTAGAGGGGAACTCAGAGAGTGAGGCAGGCAGAGCTATGTCTCCACAAGCTTGCCTGCTTCCCAAAGGGCCGCCTGGACCCAGAACAAGGCAGGTGAAACAACGCTGGGGCTGGCCCTGTTGCTCCCCGCCTGTCCTTGCCATTCTGAGAAGGGAACCTGCGCCCAGCCCTTGACCTATCTAGGGAGGAAGGAAGGATGTGGACTTGTCTGTCTTTGAGAGCCCATGTGAAAAAAACCACAGAGAAGAGGCTTAGAACTTGCCTCTGCACACTGGCAGCCTGTTCAAGATTCTTCTCGGGTTGTTAAAATAGCACAGGGTGCAAGTGGGAGAGAGGAAGGGGTGGAAGGAGAGAAAGCCGGGCCTGTTGGTTCCTCTGGGATCCAGTCACCACTCCCAGGGCTGTGGTGCACCAGGGAAGGCAGGCGGGCTTCAGAGGGGCCCCTGGGCTGTTTCTGCTTTGTCACTCCGTGTGTGGGGGCAAGGGGGAGAGAGGAGGGCTAGCATGCAGGCCATAAAGTCCTTCCTGTGTCACAAGGACCCCTCCCAGTGGCCAGGATGTGGGGCGGCTGGGTGAATGAATGATGGATATTGTTCGTGAGATGACCTAAGCAGCCAGGAATGTGGCAGTGGGGGGGGGGGTGGTGCTTTAATGAGCCATTCATTGATGACTCCCTCCCCCAACCCAAAGAGGTAAACCCTCTCTACTCTGGGGTAGTCAGTGAATAAGAACCAAACATGAAAACACAGGGCAACCAAGTGGTGTTCCAGTGGGCACAGTGATGGTGAGTGCAAGAAAGGGTCCTGGTAGGATGCTGCCGCCCCAGCTGGAAAAACTTCCCTTCCCTCTTTTTCTCAACGACTTCCTGTTACAAAACGTGGCCATGGCACTGAAGGGGGTGGTGTGGAGGAAGCTGGAATTCCACTAAACCCAAAATAAAGAGAAGCCTCTTGCAAAGTCAGTCTGGGCCTAGAAACAGGCTCAGCCAAGTCCCTTGGCTGGGGCAAGCACGATGACTTGATTATGGGCCCTGGTTAGGAGGTCTGCCGGACCAGCGTGGAAAGCTGCGTGTTCCTACTTACTCACAGCAGCTCACATGTGGATTCCACTGACTCCACACCTCACAGAATTTTAGGGCTAACTCTGCTGCTTCATGCTGCACCCACTGCCTTCCACTGTGGACCCTCCCCACCCCATTAGTAGGACATCGCAGGCCAAGAGCCTGACCCCCAAGGACCAGATGCATCTTTTCCCCAGGCCCAGGCCTAACCCGAGTGGGTCACACCAAACTCCCCCAGGGTACACGGAGGCAAGACAGGGCTCCCCGTGGTGCTGGGAGTTTTCAAACCTCGTCTCTGCAATACCGTGTTGGGTCTGCTGCTCCGCTGGGGCACCGGCTGCCTTGAGGGAGAGGGCGCCGTCCCACCTCCTGAACTCCCACCTTGCCTGCTGTGGCCTCTGATGCTGCCCATGGTTCCTGCTTCCACGGGTCCTCGGGAAGGGTGTCTGGGGCTTGGACACAAGGGAGGGACAGCTATTTATCCCAAAGACAGGCATCCACCGTTCTTATCGCCCATCTGCCTGGCTACTGCCACGTTCCAGACGAGCCCTGGCCCCAATGGGGCATCTTTTCAGGTCCTGAAAGCAGAAACTGCTCCCCTGACCCCCGGGTTCCATCACCAACTATAAAAGCCCTTTCAGGCCCCGCCGGCTCAGCCTACTGGAATCTGGTCGCCAGTGGCCCAGGCGAAAGGGCGATCACCCCAGCAACAGCCTCAGGGACCATCCAGGGAGTCTGTGAGCCTCTGGAACAGTTCTGGGATTGTACGTGTGAGCAGTGTTCTGAAGACCCATTGCCTTTAGCAGAGCCGAAGGGGAGAGAAACTAGGGAGCAGGCTGAGAACAGAGAACGAATTGGCTGCCAGGTCACGGATGCAGCCCCACCAGCACGGGAAATCGAGGCGGGCAGTTCGCAGCATGGGGGACACAATGAGCTGCCCACCCAGAACCCAACTGCACAGCTAGCCAAGGGCAGAGTGGGCCTGCTGCATGTCCTGCCCCATGACGACATAACCTAATTTGAAAGCAATTACAGGGAAATATGGAATGCTTCTTATGTCCTGGCCTGACGTTGCCTTATTCGGAGTTTTCTCAGCCTACATGAAAAAGCTCTGACTTTCCAGCTAGAGAAGAGGTATAAATACTGGAGAACAGAGCTGTGAGCATTCCAAAGGTCCTGCGTGTCCACGCAGAGACCAGCTCTCCCCCATGCCCCCTCCCCGGGAGCCACTGTTATCGCCTTGGCCAGTACCCCCCGGGGAAGCACATTCATTGCTGCAAGACACTGACTTTGCAGTATCGTACCCACCTCGTGAGCGCTGGTCTCTAACTTTCCTGTCACTCCTCACAGGGCTGGCTATCTCTCATCATTCAGGACTTCCCTCAGATGACATCACCCCAGGTCTTCTCTGACCTTGACATCTGCATCTTGCAGTCACTTTACTGTTATGTCGTTTTCGTTGTATTTGCTACTCTCAGAAGTGATGTCGCCCATCCATAACCAGACCACCTCCCAAGTATACTGCCGTCTCCACGAGTCTGGTCTGCTGCAGGACTCCACGGCCTTGCACAGCTGGAGCTCAGTAAAGCTGGGGGCTTCTCATGACCAGTCGCTTATGACTTCATGGTTTCTGATCTCATTTTATACTGGTGAGAGTCCCGAGTTAGGGATAAAACCGCTTACTTTCAAAAGTTCACAGAAATAAATCCCAGAGCTGTAGACACTCCTAAAGCCAGCCAGGGAAGACACTGCTCTTGGCTTGCTGCTCTGATGGAAGGGGACAGGAGCCCTCGGGAGCTCCCCTGGTGCACTCAGGCCATCAGGGCTCCTGGGCTCCCGTGTGTGCAAGGGTGGGGCCTGGATGGTGGGGTGGGGGGCAGTGGACGGAGAGGACAAAGTGACACAGTGGGGAGCAGGGGCTCTCGAATCTCACGCCTGGCTTCAAATGCTCACCTCGCCACTTACTGTGTGTGTGTGGCCTGAGAAAACAAGTGTCACCTCTCCCAGCTTCCACTTCCTTCTTTGTAAAATGAGGATAACAGGCATGGTGTGAGTGTTCAACAGGGCGATGCCCACACAGCCTGTGGAGAGTGAGCGATCTGGGCTGTTCTATTCATTACTGCAGCATCAGCACCGCAGCTGGGGAAGCCAGTCACCCCACCCAGGATCCACCACACTGCTGGCCATACTCCGGGGGCTGACACAATGCGATCTCCCCCAAACTCCACTTGCCTTTACCTCACCACCAAATGAGTAAAGAAACATAAGGACCAGACCCGCTTCTTCTGCCAGAGACCCTTTAAGCCCAGAGGTCCTGGATCCTGCCTGTACATTAGAATTACCCTTGAGCTCTTCTGGTTTTTCCTTTCAATTTTTAAGACAATAAATACTGTTTTTCGCCACTAAGCTTTGAGGCAACTTGCTACGCAGCAGTAGAGGCCCTAATGCAACATGGAGGCAGATATGCTGGATCGCGGGCGGGCATGTGTTTTTTGAGTCAGGTGCAGGTTGGAGAATCCATTCTTTTTTGTTGTTATAATTCACATACCATAGAACTCACCCTTTTAAAGCATAAAAATTGGTGAGTTTTAGTTTATTCATGAGGCTGGACAGTTATCACTGCTATCTAACCCCAGAACACTTTCATCCTGATGAGCGCCCTCCCCACCCCCGCTCCTGGCAACCACTAGTCTACTGTCCCTGTGCATTTGCCTTTCCAGGGACATTTCCCATCAATAGAATCATACAGTATGTGGCTTCGGTCTGGCTTCTTTCACTCAGGGTGTGCTCAAGGTTCGCCTGCATGGCGGCAGGTGCGCTACGTTACTTCCCAAGTACTCTTACAGCACATGCATGTAGCATGTTTTGTTTATTCATTCCTTTGCAAGCCGATGGACATCTGGCGCATTCCCACCTGTGCTATGGTGAATGAGGCTGCTACGGACATTCATGTCCAAGTTTTTGGGTAGATGTGTGTTTCCAGTTCCCCTAGAGGTGTAAGTGCTGGTGCATACGGCAACTCTCTGTTCAATCATCGGAAGAACTACCAGACCGTCTTCCAAAGAGGCTTCACCACTTTACGTTCCCATCAGCCACACAGGAGGGCTCCGACTTCTCCAGGTCCTGGCCAACACTCACTATTGGGACTTTTCTGATTACAGTCATCCTGGAGGTTGAGAGGCCCGGTGTCTCACTGTGGTTTTGACCTGCATTTCCCTCATGACTGATGATACTGGGCATCTTTTTGTCCACTTATTGACTATTTGTAGTAACCTCTTCAGAAAATGTTTCTAGTTCTTCGCCCATTTTTTAAATGGTTGTCTTTTCACTGTTGGTGCTATAGGAATTCTTTATATAGTCTGGACACTAGACCCTTATCAGATACATGATTTGCAAATATTCTCTCCCATTCTCAGGGCTGTCTTTTCACTTTCACTTTCTGAACTATTCTTTGACGCAAAAAAAAACCAAAACAAAAAAACCACTTTTTAATTTTCCTAAGTCTAAGATAACTATTTTTCTTCGGTTGAGTGTGTTTGGTGTCCTAATAAACCAATGCCTAATCCAAAGTCACGAAGCCTTACACCAATGTTTTCTTACAAGTTTTACACTCTTAGTTCTTACTTTTAGGTCTTAGATCCAGTTGGGAGTTATTTCGTATATGGTGTGAGGGAGGGGTGCAATTCCATTATTTGCATGTGCATATCCAATCTTCTCAGCACTTTTTAGTGGAATGACATCTCTTTCCATGTTGATAGGTCTTTTGCCCTTGCTGGAAATCAAGTCACAATAAATATATGGGACCTGGGAGTTTCATAAAAATGCCTGAACTTCACCCTGGGTCAGATGTATCAGTTCCTGTAGATGGGTCCTAAAGAGTGAAACTAAGGAAGCTTACCAAGTAAGTGTAACATGTTGCCAGGTTGAGAACCACCACACTAGCTCCTTTACTCTACAAGTGAGGAAACTGAGGCCCACAGAGAACTACGGAACCCCCCACATCTGTCAGACTGAACATGACCCTGGGGCTAAAAGAAACCCCCCAGAGAAGTGGGGTAGGCAGCCCAGGGTAGGGAGGTCCCCCAATCTGAGCTTGTCTGTTCTTAAATGGACCTTTTCCGGAGTTATCCCCCACACACGGAAAACCTACCAACCAACCAACCAACCCAAAGCTACTGAGATTACACACAAAAAAATGGGTCCTCCCCAAGGGAGAAGAGGCTGCCCTCCTCACACAGAATGCACAGGGAGATAAGGGTCTGAACTAAAGGCAGGTGGGGCCCACAGGGTAGAGGTAGAAGGCAGCACTCAGCTCTCAAAAGAAAGCTTTTCAGCAGGAAAAGGAGATGGGTGAGGCCTACCTGGAATGGCTACCTTTAAAAGAAAAAACTTCCACTCCCAAAAGGCTGTTTTTAAATTAGGGCAGCAGCAGAGACTGGGGACATGCCCTCCGCCTCCTCTGGCCCAATCTGGCATTTTGCTGTGAAACGATCAGGCACAGAGGCCCTTCACCTGGAGAGCAGGGAGTCTGAGCTACAAAAACCCCATTTACTTTCAATGGCTTACAGCTCAGCTCAGGTTTCGGAGTAGGAAGGGAGATTAAAGATTGTCTGGTTTAAACTTTGATCTTTCAAAAAGATAGCCAAGTGAGCCAATTCTGGCCCTGAGACTATGTGGCTTGGAATCCTAACAGGTGCCTAAGAAAATCAGCCTGTCGTCTACGGCCATACCACCCTGAACGCGCCCGATCTCGTCTGATCTCGGAAGCTAAGCAGGGTCGGGCCTGGTTAGTACTTGGATGGGAGAAAATCAGCCTGTCGATTTTACATTTCAGCATGAACAAATCTGCCCACAGACTTGCTTTCTAAATAACAGGCAGTTGGTATTTGGGGAGACAGAGTCAGAGAGGGAACTGAGAAGACTCCAGTCTACTGCTGCTCTCAGCCAGCAAAGCCCATCCCAGAAACACCCCAGCAGAAAGGAGAAGGGAAAAGGCAGGGGTATCTGGAGGCAGGGCAAACACCACCATTTTGCCGTCTGTTCACCGACTAGCAGACAGCCTGCTTCCTGCTGGAACTGACATGGTCACAAACTGGGGTGGTAGGAAGGCATTTATGCTGGGCCTACGAGTGATTTCTAACTGGTGTAGGTTTTGCTTTTGACAACTGAAACTCCTGCCTTTTTTTTTGTTGTTGTTTTGGGGCATTCTGATTGAATGGTCACCGATCAGGCCCGAAGACTTCTCCTGCTCCAGTGAAAGCAGGGAGGGGTGTCCGGCAGGGGTGGTTGGCATGGCTAGGACAGAACTGGGTTGGCCTGGAAATCTGTGCTCTTGTCAAGGGGAGCTGGAGCCCCGGCAGCACACACAGACACACACTTGTTTCATCTGTGCTCTGTCCCACTGGCTTCTCACTCACAGAGGCTGGGAATAAGATGATCCCTTCGAGAAGCAGGGTGAGTCAGGAGGCCAAGAGAATATAGGGCATTTATCTGCGTGATCAACTCCTCTCATCTCTGAGTGGCCCAGAACTGGCAAGGCACCCACAGAGGTGCTGGGTCCCCATCACCCTGCCCACCCTCTGCTGAGGCTCCGGGCAACTCCTCTCGTCAGCTGGGACCGAGCAAGGGCTCAGTGAAAACTGGATGGGGGACTGAATGAATCCATCGTCAATTGCCTCAGACCCGAAATTCCTGGCTTAGAGTTTGGAGCTTGCCAAGAGGTAACTGGCGGTGTTCAAAGTTACCCATTCTTGTCCTGAGCCTCATGTTAGCAGACTCTGGGTCTACTTCCTGGCACTATAATTTTGGTGGGTGGGAAGCACAACTTCTGTGGGTGAAGAAATTGTTCTCCATGTGGGGGTCTCTTTTTTCTTTTACCATATTCACTCCATCTCAGACGCCTTGAACATACAAGATGGACAGTATCAACAGCATCTTGAAAGGATTTTCTTTTTTTTTTTTTTTTAAAGAAAAACCAAAATAAGGTTCTATAGCCAAAGTGTAATTACAGGATTGGGAGGAACCAGTCCAGAGACTGAAACCTCTGACTCATAATTGCTCCATTAAAAATGGTGAAACGTTTGCCCTGGCAGAGTGACAGGGTTAGACTCTCACTCGGGCTTGCCCCACCTACAGGCCTTCCTGGGGCTGGTACTGAGGCCTGGCCAAACCACAGAATAGTCACAAGGGGCGACTGTCTCCAAGAGCGGTGTGATGTCAGAGGAGGGGGAGGCCCCCACCACTCTCAGGGGCACATCAGACTCCTGGCCCTATCACGACAGAGGAGGGGCTTTGTACGTGCGTGTGTGTCGGGAAGACGGGAGGTAATGGAGTACCATAGGGAAGCCGTGCGGTAAGTCTTCCAGAGAGGACTGGCATCCCAGCTCTGAACTGAGCTTCCAGAGAAGATAGCAAGAGCTGTTTTTATAACTGGGCGGGACAGGAGGCTTCCCCTAATCTAACTGTACAAATGACTCACATTTACTGAACGCTTACAGCTTGCCAGAATTTGTTCTGAGAGCCCTACACGTTACAGGTGAGACTCCCAAAGCTGAAGCAATCTGCCGGTGGTTACACCGCTGGGGGAGTGTCAGAGCTGGGCCCATACGTCTTCCAACCAACCCCGAGTCTGGCCACCATGCCCTTCCGGCTCTGGTTCCCGCTCTGCCGGGCCCCCAGTGAGGTACCTTACTTAGTTTCTCTCATTTGAGCCACTCTAAGGAAGACACAGAACCAAGTGCAGCCCCGGAGGCTCTTGGCCAATCCCATGGGCCACAAGCACCAGAGGCCTCACGACAGGCTGCACGGTGAGTCATGGGAGAGGGAGGGCCAGTCAGGTGACCCAAAGAGAATCAGAGCTATGCTGAGGTGGCCTGGTTACCTTGACATTCCTGTGATTCTGCCAAGGTAAAAAGTAACCCGAGGAGTTTGCCTTATATGGGCACAATGACAGATTTCAACACAACGTGTTAACTGACCCTGCATCAAATCTGTCCCCAGATTGCAAAGGAGAGGCCCGATAATGCTCTGAAGGTATAGAAATAACAATTTATGACACGCTAGCACACTCAGAAAACAAAGGTGCAGCCCAACTGCCATTGTGGGGCTCTTTAAGACATGGGGGGAGGCTGGTGGCCCCCAGGCCAAGTGGCTCTATCCCTCTCCTCCTCCCATGTGGCAGGGAAGAGTGGGCTTAGGCCCCTCCCTCTGTTCACAGGGCCTGGTCCAGGGCAGGGTCTGGATCAAGGCAGAGCCTGGAGGAAATCAATTTCAGGCTGGAGCAGAACAGCCAGTCCTCTATGGGTTCAGAGAGTCCCAACCACCTGCTTTCTCCCAGAGGAGTCCAAAAAGGAGAGACAGGAGCTGCACAGGGAGCCACAGCCTTTCAGGTCCGTGGGGAAAAAAGTGGCAAGGTCTCAGTGCCTTGACGCTGTGTGAGAACCAAAGGAGGTGACCAGGCCTCCCCGGGTTCCAGAGTCATTCCAGCCTGGGCCCCAAAATGCTGGCATCAGACACCTCCCTCCTGGGCAGATCCCTGCCCCACCAGAGGAAGACAATGCTCTGAGCTCCTCCTAAACTTCAATCATCCATTCTAATTTTCAAAAGTACCCGGTGTCTACTACACACCACCTACTACTCTGAGCACTGGGATTAAACAGACAAACATCCCTGGTTTCATGAACCTTCGGTTGTAGCAGAGGAGATGACAAGCAGAAGAGAAGACAGGAGATGACAGCACAACACAACAGGGCAATGTGGCAGGAGTAACCAGTGGAGGGGACAGCTGAGGCGGGGATCAAGTTCAGAAAGTCTAGGAAGACCTCTCTGTAGAGGTGGCAAATAATCCCGAACAGATAAGGAGCCACTGTGGGCCACCTTCTTCAGAGACACACAGGCCCGAGGGTGAACCATGATGGACCCCACAAAGGGACACTCCCAGGCCAACAAGGGTGGACAATGGGAAGTCACACCAAGGAGTACTTATCAAACAGCACTCCTAAAAGCACTCTGCCTTGAGAGGTGCCAGGGCTGAGGGCAGGTGCCTCCTATTCAAATTTACCCGCAGCAGAGCTCTTTTCATCTGCTTTATAAAATGGCAGATATGCATGGGACTCAACTTGAAACAGTTGGGCTGCTGAAAAATACCGCCGTGTTAGATCTCAATCCTCCACGTGGAATCTGTTCCAAAGGGCTGTGGCCCTGCCCAGCAGCCCCCATGTCCCCCCAGATGGAGGGGAAGACCGGGCTCTGTCCGCCAAGCTCTGGAAGGGGAAAGGGGAGTTTCTGGTGCCACTGACGTGAATCCCCTCCCATCCCCTCCCCTGCTAAAGCCTTTGATCCTCTGGCTCCGTGGGTGGCAGGCGGCTGGAGGAAGGCAGACAGCACATGTGCTGCCATTCCAGTCTGAGACGGTGGAGGCCTGCTCCCTTCTGTAAGGTGGAGCCACAAAGGGAAGATAAGAAGGCCTGTATCCCAAAGTTCCCCTGGTGTCTGGCCTGGTGCCCACAGATAGAACTTGACAAGGAGAACGAGAGAAAGGCAGCCTGAATCCAGCAGGGAAAGTAGGTGGCTGTTCTCCTTGGTGGGAGTGAACCATTGCCATGAGTTCCAACTCCCACAGCATCCTGTCCCCTCGGACAAGAAAACAGAGAGGAAGAACTACAGGCAGAGAGAAGGGAAAATGCTCAGTTCATGTCCTTAAGCATCTACTAAGGTGAAAGTGGCCTTCAGGTAGCTTCCCCACCTCCTGCAGGTGTGGGGTGGGAACTGAGAGTTAAGACAAAGAGAATCACAAGCAAGGGTCTAGGGAGTGCTGCAGAAGCTGCCGGTGCTAGCCAGAAGGAGGGCATGGTCTGGCCAGAGAGGGACACCGCAGGGCAGGCAGTGTGATTCGAGGACAGCAGAGGTCAGGTGACACCTGATCTAGGCTG
This sequence comes from Mustela nivalis, assembly GCF_964662115.1. Taxonomy (NCBI): domain Eukaryota; kingdom Metazoa; phylum Chordata; class Mammalia; order Carnivora; family Mustelidae; genus Mustela; species Mustela nivalis. The sequence goes on along the minus strand of NC_139037.1, from coordinate 44,400,712 downwards.
TGAAAGAGGAGCACAATTCTGATAGGTGATGACCTGGGAAGAAGGTCACTCCACGTAGTGGGAATATCAAGGGCAAAAAACACCAACGTGCAGACATCTGGGAACCCCCAAGAAGCAGCAGGAGGTGGGGTCCAAAAGTAGAGGGAGGCTGAAGAACTCTGAGTTTTTCTTTGGGCTGTGAGAGGCAGGTCTCTCTGTGACCTGATTACATGTGAGTCTCAGAAAGATAACGCTCAGGGGGCTAACGAGATGAGGCAGGGGAATGGGGTGAAGCCAAACCCCAGGGACAATGAGGGGGGCTGACGTCAGAGCACTTCCTGGGTGCCAGACATGGTCCAAAGGGCACAGGAGCATGAATTTGCTGAGGTCTCACCACAGCCCCAGGATGCACGCACTATCCTCACAGAGTGGTTACGCCATTTCCCCTAAGTCACACAGCGCAGGGCCAGCGCAGGGCAGCACTGCAGCCGCACCCAGACTGATGAGAATCTGTGCCTGAAAGCACCCTGTGTGTGGCCCTGGGCTAGGACAGCAGGAGCAGTGAAGGGAAGTCCTTGAGGAAGGGGAGGGTTCGGAGAGATACGCGAGAGAAAGAAATCGGTACAACTGGGCTGCCACTACATGGTTCAAAGTCAAAAGAGGACTCCCAGACTTCTGAAACGGATGACCCACGGGCAGGGCAACATCCAGGCTGGGCAGCAAGGACTCAGCGTGGTCTGGGATATGTCGAATGCGATGCATGTGCCTCACAACCGGCTGCCAATGCAGAAACTGAGTCTACAACTTGGCGAAAGGGTCACCTGTTCCCTCGGTCACTCACTCAAACATCTCCCCAGCTTCTCCTGTGGCTGGGCATGGTGCTGGGGCCTGGCATTTGGGGAGAGGTTAAGGCCAGGTTCCTCCACAGAAAAGTCTAACAGGGGACAGTGACAGGCGAGCAAACAATCCCACAGGAGAGTGACAAGTGAGGTGGGACTGGAGACTCAGGAGTCATGCATGGAGAGGTGAGACCAGAGGCCAGGGAGCAGGGTGGATAAAATCCTCCAGGGGACAGGACACTGGGAAATGCCCACACTTCAGAGGTCGGCAGAGGGAATGGAGCCAGAAACAGGAAGGAAAGGGAAAAGTCAGAGAAGCAGAAAGAAGGGGAAGATAGGCTCTTCTTCGGACAGGTCAGAAGTGTAACACGGTGTGGTTATACAGAAAACATAGATCTGGGGCACCTGGGTGGCTCAGGGGGTTAAAGCCTCTGCCTTCAGCTCAGGTCATGATCCCAGGGTCCTGGGATCGAGCCCCGCATCAGGCTCTCTGCTCGGCAGGGAGCCTGCTTCCTCCTCTCTCTCTGCCTACTTGTGATCTCTGTCTGTCAAATAAGTAAAATCTTAAAAAAAAATAGATCTGTATCAGCTAAACATACAAACACATTTACAGGTGATGCCTGTGGTTGCCTTTAAAACACTCTAAAGGCAGGTGGGGTGTTGGATGACACTGAGAACAAGTTTGGCAAAGTGATATTTGCTCCTGCCGAGTGATATTTGCTCCTGCCGAGCTCAGATTCTGTCTCTGCTTGCAAACGTTCCTGTGTGTGTGTGCTCTGAAGGATCGTGCACCACAAAGGCGTTGAGAAAGGAGGGCAGGCACCAGTACCCCAATCCCCAGCCCTTAACACAGTGCCTGGCACATGGGAGGTGCCAAATTCGTCCTGCCTGGGCGGTGCTGCCCTGGGGGTGGAGAGGAGCCCGTCTCTAGAGATCGTTGAGAGTGGGGGCCCAGAAGTACACAGTAACTGAGGACACAGACTCAGCGAGCAAAGCTTACAAATTTTTAAAATCACCAAGGCCAATATCCAAGCCTGTTTCTTTTTCCCAGGATAGGACCCGGCTTGCGAGCCACCCGGCACCATTCCATCTTCCTGTGAGAGGGACACACAGAGTCCACTGCTCTAGCTTTGGTTTCCCACCAAGTTCCCTGGGTTCCCCTCCTCTCATTACCCAGCAAAGGCTGCTGGCAAATGGGCCCCTGTCAGAGGCATATCAGAGCACACCTCACTATCGTCAAACGAACAATCTCTTTCTCACTTCTCTCCTCTCCTGCAGAACAAAGTTGCATTTAGAAGGAAAAACAGGTTTTGTGTCCCGAACAGAGAGAAGGTCCCAGGGGCGTAAACTCGGAACACAGAGTGGCTGATCCCCCCAGCGTTGCTGTCGTGGACAGTGAGGGAGGTGTGGAGGGATGGGGCAGACAAAGCCCAAGGCCAGGCCTGACAGCAGACACAGGGCAGCCTGTGGTTCTGGGTCCCAGGGCCGGGAGAGCAAAGAGCAGCTATCGAATTCTCCTCATCCACACCATGTAGCCTATCTTTCTCTAGATTTTCCGTGGTTCGGGCTTCTCTGCCAATGCCCCATAAATAACAATGGTCACCGAAGATAGCCCAGGTGGCACTTCCTCTCCCAGTCCTGCACGGCTCCAGGCGTGGCTCGGGGTGTGGAGACAAGTGGTCTGCCCAGACCACAGTACAATACTGAGCGGGGTTTCAGGAAGGTGGCTGGCCTGTTAAACCACAGGGCTAAGTTTTGATATTTTCAACTATCCCTAAAAACAAAACACCTACACCCACATGAGCTAATTAGACTTATAGGTAGCAATTTCTATATAAAAAGAAAGAGTTAAAAAAAAGAGAATAAAAAAGACAGGTCTCCCTGCATTTAGCCACCTGTATCATTTCAAGGGCAGGGGCCTTCCTCTTGGCACGGTCACCATTGTGTCCCTGCCGCCTAGACCCGTGCCTGGCACACAACGTGTGGACATCTAGCTTGCTAAATATTCGCACAGAAGAGGATTCTGTCCTAACGACGATCTCCCTCCTTTCTCCACTCGAAAAGCACCCTATTTGTGCCCCATCACTACAGGCACTGATGCACAGTTCTGTGGGGACAGCTGGCTACCGTCCTAGGGCTGGAAGCGACCCAGGGAAGAACTTCTTACGACCTTCCAGAGCACACAGCTTAGCAGAGGACCAGCTTCTAGATGGGATTCAAGCCGACCTGCAGAGATGGCCTTGGGAGTGACAGTGCTCTCCTTCTCAGAGGAGGGCTGCGGGCACTCAGTCTCTACCCCTGAGCCACTGTCCCTTGGGAACACTCAAATGAGCGATGGATGGAGAGGTGGCACGTCCATTTTACCTGCCTGACTGGCTGGCTACTTCCACCTTCATTCAATAAATGTTCATTTACTGAGCACCTGTATCTCCAGACACTCTCCCCCATGCTAAGGACACAGCAGTGTCTACCCTCCGGCCTTCACAGTGCCATTGCGAGCAGAAGAGAGAGCAAAGGATGGTTCCAGTTAAAAGAAGAAGAGGTGACAGACATGTCCCTAAGAGAGGGACTGAACCTCAGGCTGCGGAAGTTGGGCACGACTTCCCTACAAATAGGAGTACAAACTTAAGAATGAGCAGGAGCTGGGGCTGCCGGGGATTTAGAGGGGGAAAGAGGAATCTGCGAGTAGGAACGGGCATGGAGCAGAGAAGCAGCTGGTGTGCCTGGAGCATGGTGAAAGGACCGGAAGGGGAGGGGAGATCCAGCACGGCCCAGGGGACTTCCAGCTTTGATCCCAATGGCAAGGGATACTGATCAAGATTTCAAGCAGGATATTCCCTGGCTCCCAAGCAGAAAGTGGATGGGAGAGGGCCCTGGGGTTATTGCTTCAACTTCGGCTTGGGCACCGGGCCACATGGGCGCCGCAGGAGCAGGGGCACCTGGTTATGCTCCTGCAAGGGGACAATGAGGATGCTTCAGGAGAGCCAGGCAGACCTCAGGGCTTCCGGAGATGAAAAGCTACAGCTCAGGCCTTTTCCGGGCCTGTCCATAATAAAGAGCAGAAGGGCTGCCTGTTTACCTTCCACATCCGGCCACCAATGCTGGGGGTGGGGGGAGGCTTCCCAGAGGGAAGGCCCCATGCCGTGTCCTGCAGGACACAGAATGCCCCATCTAGCTTCCTCACAGGCTCTGGGGGGCCCACCGGCCTCCCTCAGCAAAGTATGCAGCCCCCTCGCAGGACCCGACTGTACAAAGTGCTCACTCTCTCCTGCTTGGCTCTCTCCCCCACAGCAATTCTGAGTCTGTTTCTGAACCACAGGGGCTCCATCCATCACCCTGGGTCTGAGATAATCAGGGTAAGTAATAGATTGCTGCCTCTTTCGAGGAATCTCACTTCCAAGACCCCTTCAATGCTTACTGCTGACATATCTAGCTGCTGAGCTTGCTATAACTCAAGGTCAATCTTCAAAGAGCAGCTGACTTCAGACGGATCCAAGACAGTGCTCTCGCCTGTGGTTTCCTAGTTGAAGAACAGTGCCCGACCTCACCCCCGCCACAGACTGCCCTTACTGGGACTCCACACCCACAGAACGAGACCTCAGAAGACCTCATCCCAACCCCCACCCTGGCAGACAGAGTAGTAATTAAAACAGCCGCCACGTACCAACCTCTACAACACGCCACACAAGCCCCACACATCACCTCACTGGACCCTGACAACCCAGAGGCAGACACAGTATTGGCCCCATTCTGCAGACGAGGAAGCCACCGCTTCCCTCCCCAGAGTGCCTTGGGCAGTAAGTATAGGGCGAGGATCAGCAGGAGAGCCCCCCCAGCTTCATGGCCTATGTTCAAGCCTGCAGCCTCCAAAGCAAGAGATGACTCGAGAACACACGTCCCGCTTCAGCCTCTCCGTGGCCCCAGCATGTATCTCAGGAGCCCCCGTGTCCAGACCCTGCTCTCGCTCTGCTACAAGGCCTCTCGGCTGGGTGACAGAAAAGTAGGGCCCATCCAGCTGACCTTTCATCAGGAAAGCCCATGGTAGCAGCTGAAACCTCTGCTCAGCACCTCATCAACCAAAGTGCACACGACTACGAGATGGACTTGAGCCCAAGGTGGCGGGAGGCCTCACCATCAGCCACTGTCAGCCATAAGCAACATGGCCTACAGCATTCACAAAGATCCTTTCTCTTGAGCCTTATTTCTAGGCTTATTAAACAGCAACAAAGTTGAGAAGGCAACACCCAAGCCGGGTTGGCTATATAGCCTCCCTGTGTGCTTTTCAGACCAGGATTAATTCTTTGGCTGGTTTTAGACCTTCAATTTCAAAAACATCTAGTTTGTGCTTGTCTGCAAAGGAATGTAGCTGGGCACCTCCCACCAGCAACACAGAAAACAACTCCCACTGCCATCACCTGGTTTGGCCGGAGAGCTAAGTTGAGTCTCCAACACCACCACACTGTTTTCCACAGGTTTCCCCAGACGTGCTGCTCAGTCAAATGCTTGTTTCCAATCTCAGACCAGGAGGTGAAGGGGACATGCCCACACCCTGGGAGAACTCTAGGCTACTGAAGCAGGGGCATCACCATCTCTGTCCTCTCTCCATACCCCATGCCCCAGGACCCAAATCGTATGGGTTCTGATGCCATCAAATGCCTGAAGTCCATGAAGGATCACACTGAGTCCTTAAGTCTTAGGACCAGTCCTATGAAGTCACAGAAGAGAGAACCAATTGCTCAGCCCTGACATGGGAGAAATAATCAGAAAGAGAAGACTATGGTTTGGGGGCACCTGGGTGGCTCAGGCAGTTAAGCATTTGCCTAAGTCTCATGTCATAAGTCGGCTCAAGGTCCTGAGATCCAGCCCCACATGGCGCTCTCTGCTCAGCCGGGAGCCTGCTTGTCCCTCTCCCTCTGCCTGCCCGCAACCCACCACTTGTGTGCATGCGCTCGCTCTCTCTCCCACTGTCAAATAACATCTTTAAACAAAAAAAAGTACAGTTTGATTCTTGGTTCTGTTGTTTATGGCGGAGTGTCCTTGGGTAAGTCATGTAACTCTGTGAGTTTCATTTTCCTCATCTGTAAGGTGGGAATAAAAATACAAGGCTCAGGGGTGCTGGGTGGCTCAGTGGGTTAAAGCCTCTGCCTTCAGCTCAGGTCATGATCCCAGGGTCTTGGGATCAAGCCTCACAACTGTGAATCTCTGCTCAGCAGGGAGCCCACTTCCCTTCCCTTCTCTCTGCCTAGTTGTGATCTCTGTCTGTCAAATAAATAAATAAAATCTTAAAAAAAAAAAAAATACAAGGCTCAAGCCCTATGTTTATTACAGCATTACCCATAATTGCCAAGATATGGAAACAACCCAAGTATTCATCCATAGATGAACAAATAAAGAAGATACAGTGTATTTACACACACACACACACACACACACACACACACAAACAGACTATTCGGCCATAAAAAAGAATAAGATCTTATCATTTGTGGTAACATGGAAGGACCAAGAAGGGCTAATGCTAAGTGAAGTAACTCAGACTGAAAAAGACAAAGGCCTATTTATAATGAAATCTAAAAGACAAAACAAATGAATAAACAGCAGAAAACAGACCCACAGATACAGAAAACTGATGGTTGCCAGCGGGGAGGGGGTAGGAGGATGGGCAAAATGGATGAAGGGAGTGGGACATACAGGCTTCCAGTTCCAGAATGAGTAAGTCATGCCGACAAAAGGTACAGCACAGGGAACAGAACAAACGGTACTCTAAGTGTTGTATGGGGACAGAAGGGAACTACACTTGGGGTGAGCACAGGACAACATACAGACTTGTCCATCACCAGTGCCGGACACCTGAAACTAACGAAATATTATGTATCAACTACACAATAACTAAAAAAACACAAACAAGGGGTTCCTGGGTGGCTCAGTCCATTGAGCACCTGACTCTTGGTTTCGGCTCAGGTCACGATCTCGGGGTGGTGAGATCAAGCCCCTTGAGCATGGATCACTGGGCTCCACAGTCCGTGGAGAGTCTGCCTGTCCCTCTCTCCCCGCTTCAGCCCCTTCCCCCACCCCACCCCCACTGTGCATGCGTGTATGAATGAATGCTCATGTGCACACACACTTTCTCTCAAGTACATAACTAAAATCTGAACAAAACACAAAGGAACTCTGGCTGGCTCAGTGGGAAGAACACGCAAATCCTGATCTCAGGGTTGTGAGCTCAAGCCCCATGTTGGGTAGAGATTACTTAAAAATAAAATCCTAAAAAAAAAAAAAAAAAAAAAGAAGAAGAAGAAGAAGAAGAACCCACCCCCCACAAACAACGAACGCACAAGGCTGATGTGACACTATGCTAAGGAACAGACGGAAGCAAAGTGCCATGAGCCTTAGGAGCCTCCATTGGATCCGTCCCAGCATCAAAAAAGGACATGCTTCCACAGTGCTGCACCGGGCCAGGAGCCCTATGAGGGCAGTGCTGGCTCCTGCTCACCCTCCAGGTCTCCCTTCCCTGTCCCCACATCCCCTAATGGCTCTTACTCAAAAGGCCTCTGCTCTTTTTCTTCGTAAGAGTAATCACATTTTGGAAGACTTTAAGTATCTGGGACTTCTGCTGTTGAAGCTATCCCCCCCGCACTGGGCTGTAAGCTCCACGAGAACAGGAAAGAATAGTTCATTCTACCCAGCACCCTGTTGATGGCCTATACTGGACAAATGCTCCATGAACGTTGAACAAATGGAGCCACCCCATCTCCTCCATCAACTATGATGGGATCCGTTATCTAAAACTGGTGAGAAGGCTTCACCTTCCCTTCTTCATCAGTGAGTTGCTCTGCCTCTCTCTTCTCTGTAATTCTTTTCCCTCCTCCTCCATTCATCCCAAACCCACCAAAACGGACACAGACAGGAAGGAGACAAACACCCCTGCACAGTGCAGAGGGCTGGCAGCCGGGCCCACCTAGGGGAACTCCTGCTGCTTTGGTCTCTATCCTGATGAACCTTGGCTTGACAATCTGTGGAGAGCTGGAATGTTCTCGTTTTCTCCACTGCGGCGCAGCGTGAGCACCCTGCTGGAAGGCTATGCCAGGCTGGCCAGGGTGATGGAGTCCCCTCCACCCAGCTGTTTTTCTGCGTGGAAAGCGCTTCCCCTCAGAGTGAGTTTCCATCCACGGAGAGGCAGTGAGCAATGCAAAGCATTACAACCATTTTTCCTCCAGCTATTTCCAGGCACACAAATAACATCTAAGGACTCAAGGCCAGCTTGAGAAAACAATTGAGCCAGGAAATACTCAAACCAGTGTGGAGGCAACAGAGCCTAAAAAAGTTAAAGTTGAGGGCAACAGCTTCATGGAGAGTTTCCTGGCTTTTCCCAGACAGACGAGTCCAAATGCAAAGTTCAATAAGGATCTGTTTCTGTGGGACCATTCATACAATAAACAGGGGCCTCAGAGCTTGGAAAAAAAAATCATACGAGTTTTTCAGGGGTAAATGTCAAAAATTTTTTCAAGTCAACAAATCTGTCACACCAAGTACAGCCCATTTTTCTGCATCCATCAGCCCTCATCTGTAATGAGTGCAGTGCTGTGGCTTTTGGGTCTACAAAGACCTCAGAATTGGTCTTTTTAAAAATCTGGATGGCCAATATCTTCAAGAAGTCCAATGGAAGCAATCATTCCTAAGTGAGTATTTCTGTACATTTCCCACTTGGGTGCAAATCTGGGTCTGGCAGGCAATGCTGAGCCCTGGCACTGGTCACCAGGTTACTGTGTGCGCAGAAGGGCTGCCTTTGTGTAAGTATAGTTTGGGGCCTTCCAAACAAAAACAACCAAAAAAAAAAAAGAGCCTTTCTGCTATTTTTGTTCACAGAAACACGGAGCTAGATCCTAAAAACACGGACACGGTGAGAGGCACTTCGGTGAGAGGCACTTCGAGGAGCCAACTATTAATTATCTACGGTAATGGAGGAGGGGGGCACAGGGAAGGGTCCCAAAGGTGGAAAACCTCAGATAAGGCAACCCCCTTTCACTGCCATTCATTCCAACCACCTTTTATCAGAGCTGTCAACAAGGAGCAAAAGAAAATGGATTTTCTCCTTCCCAGTAAGAGGATTAAGCAGTAGAAATCCAGTCAAGAGGAAAGAAGGAACTTTTGAGGGAGAGGCAGAGAGGATCAAGAGGATGCAAATGCCCAAGGTCAGAGGTCACAAATGCCTGGCTCTTGGGTCCAAAAGGGCCCCATTTTGTATGGCTTGCAGGTTGTTTTAAGCTGAATTAATTGTCTCATAAAACTCCATTCCAAATTCTTGGGTAACAAAGTCACAGACCCTCATTTCCACCTGGCCACAACCAGATGAAGCTAAGTAGTGGCTGCCTCACCCCTACCCAGACTATGTCACTGGTTTTTGTCACCTGCCCTAGGATAAGCCAGGACCACAGGCCCTCAGCTGCAGAGGAAAACCAGAAGCAATCACATCCATTCCCCTCACAATGGGCCAAATGACAGGACCACCCACCCAGAGTGACAAGCTACATGCCAAGGCAAAGCCACCCCCCCACTCTGCTTCCAGCTGCCTTTGGCCTCTTCCTACACACCCAGAGACAACCAGAAATCCCGGGTGGGAGTGGAAACATTCATTTCCCTTGATGGGGGGAACCTCGGAGCCTTTCTTTCCAGGCATTCCAGCCAAATGGCGAGGCTGGGAGGCTGGGACGGGGCACAGGTATGATCAGGAAAATTTTGGAAACAGGATACACTGGCTCTGGGGCCCAGGAGGAATGAGCCCCCCTTGTGCTGCCAGCACTTCCCAACTGGTGCTAAGAGTGAACAGCTATTTCACTATAAGATCAGAAGAGCACTGAAGTTTCCATACATTGAAGATTGAACCTTGAGATTTTTGGCTGGGTTGCAACTGCCTCTCCCTCCTTCCCTCAACTCTTGTTTCCACCTAATTAGCAAGTGAGCTAGCATTCCAAGGGATGATTTCCAAAGTGTTCCCAAAGAACAAAACCCCAGGACTACAACTGGAGGGTGTCAGCCCAGGACTGTTACCAGCCCACCAGAAAGCCCAGCTAACCTCACCAACTTCCTAAGGCCACACAGGGCTCAGCTTCCTGGCAGTTACCACAAAAATATGGATGGCCCCAAATGCCCAAGGCAGCTCCAGAATCAAGCAGCAGCTAGAACAAACCCAAGGGCAACCACCTTCCCAGGCACTGGCTGTGGTTTTTGCCACCACCCCCAAACGCTCTCCACTAGCCCCTCCCCAGCTGACTGACTCAATCAAACACACACACACACACACACACACACACACACATTCTCTAAGTAAAAACAGCAGGCTTACGGATTCTAGACTTTCTCTACCCATCCACTCAAGACCAGACTGAAGAACCACTGTGGCTTTTCCCACACACACAGTCTAGAAGCTACGGGGGGTTGTGGTGGGAGGGAGACACCTGCAGGCTCTGGCTTCTGTGACCAGGAGAGGCATCCTTGTTGCCCACGTCATTCCCTCCCCAGTGGCATGTCTCCAGCCACGACAGTCCCAGGAAAAGCTGGATCCCACAGTGACCCCTCAGCCTTGGGGAACTTATGAACCCACACAGCAGGAACCAAATGCCCAGGATTCGCCCGGAGGTCAATTTACAAGAGAGAGCAGTGAACCAAAGGCCACATTCACATGTACGCGTCACCATAACATCCAGTTCACTTCCGTCATTAACTCCACTGACCACCTTCCCCTCCAGAACATAAGGGCTATGAGGCCAGGAGTGAGGCTGGTTTTCTCTCTTGCGGTATCCACAGTGCTGGGTAAACAGCAGCTCAGCGGAGAGGGGGGACAAAACCCCCGAATACTGATAGATCACAGGATGTGAACCACAGGAAACTTACAGGGCTCTCCCATTTAATCCTCAAACTTCCTTCTAAAGCTGTTAGGATATTTTTTAAGGAGAAGAAGGGGCAGGGGGCACTTCAAATTGTATCCTGATCCTGCATTAGCATTTCAGAAGTATCATCAAGAGACCGGACTGTGCAAACATGAAAGGAGACACTGCATTGTAACGTCCTCCCAGTAAATCACCCGGGGTTTATCTGGAATTCTGTTGAACAGGCACCTCAAAAGACATAGCTCCCCTTAACCAGGCCTGGATCTTCTTAGGACTGCCTTCTGCCATATAAATAGCAAGCCAGCTTGCATATTTTGCATTAATGTCTTCATGCAGGGCTGGTTTGAGTTTATTTTTGTTGCTTTCATTTTAAGACTGTGTTTATGCCTCTCTGTTAGACTTCCAGCTAGAAGAAAAACGACAAGATGTGAAGCTTGTCCTTTTTTCAGAGATGCTCCAGACGGTTCCTGGAGGCACATGGGAAGATTAACAACGCAGAGGTGCCAACTCACTGGCATTGGGTAGTTTTCCAAAATGGTTTTTGTGGAAGAAACATACACGAAACTAGTCCTGTGTCTCAGTTTCCAAGCTTTGCGACAGAGCCTCTCGTTCTTAGAAAAGAAGCCGCAGCCGCGTTTACCTAGTGCTGAACTTAGCACCCTGCCTTGTGGGCCACAAATCTCATAAAAAAAAAAAAAAGCACTGAATGCGGAATGGCTCAGAAAGGCAGCCTCCGAAAAAGGCAGCAGCATTTTGAGGAGCAAAAATAGCAAGAGAGGATTTTTTAAACCTGGAAACGTTGAATCCAGCTAAGAATATTTCAAAGACCCCCCACTTGTGATTTCCCTCCCACCCTGCTTTTCAATGGACTTGCCTCTTCTGGAGACAGCTATACATACACAAACACACACAGCGCCACACACACACACACACACACACACACACGCACACGCACGCGTGCGCGCGCCTGCTCCTTTTTTAATCCCACCAACCCTCCTCCCCCAAAGCCAGGCTCGAGGTGACAGCTCTGAACAATGACATCACCCCAGGTCTGCCTCTTTGGCAGGGTCACCAATATTGTTTGCAGTGGATTTCCTGTAAAGGTTCTTAAGGCAGGAAACTAATGCTGTGCCTTGAGTCCTCCGCCTGTTTTGAACCATCCTGTCAAGTCGAAACAAAGGCTTTTTGTGTTTTTTCCTTTTAAAAAAACAAAACTTCCCTGCACTTCTAATGAGCACCTTAATTACAGCTCAAGAATTAGATATATTTACGGATGACCTCATGCCTGCTGATAATTAGCAATTTGAAAGACCTGGCACATCTCTAGCGCGGGTTTCTTCTCCTTCATCCCCTCCCAGTGGCGTTCAGGTTAATTACTGAGCTTGACCTTCCAAAACAAAGCGGGTCTGGCCTGGTCGTGCCCCCTCCCCCAGGGTTCCCAGGCGGAGAGGGGGTTGTTCCTCCTCCTGAGTGGAGAATGGAAACTGCGTCAGAGAGGGCTGATTTGCAGCGGATAATGATGTAGGAGGGGTGACAGGTTTCTGGGGGGCCCCACTCTAAGTGTCGACAAGTTTTAATTAACGCCCAGGCTAATTCAACCCTGGCATAGTCAAGGGGAAGAAAACTGCTCATCTCAAAGGGAGAAAGTGTTTAGATTCGCAGTGTCCCGGCTGTGACGAGGGGTGCCCCCACCCCCGCGAGGATTCATCGTGTCCATGCTTCAGTCCATGCTTCAGGTTCTCCGGGCCTGAGAATACTTTCAGGAAATGCAGCAGACTCAGGCTGTTACTTTCCATGCCCCTTACTGTGGGAGAGGGGTGTGCACAGCCAGATTTAGGAAGCGCACAAACCGGGTGGCCCTCCAGCAGGGTCCCGCCTGCACCCCCACCCGTCCGTTATGTCTGTTGTCCCTCCATTGTAACATTTTCCAATTTCCAAATTTGCTGTGGGCCTGCACCCTGTTAGGGGAGAGGCTGGGAGGAGGACATTCTCCTCATTCTTTTGCCTTATTAGGTTATGGATTTGATTGCTTTTGGGGGGGATAGGGGCTAAGTTGAGGAATGGCATCAGGAAGTGACCTCGGGAAGGGGGGGGGTCAGGAGGAAGGCAGTAAGGAGGATGGAGCCACAGGCCTGAGAAGCACTGCGGAAGGAGCCCTGGAAGAGGCATGGATCCGCTAAGCCGTCTGGAAGGCCCCGTCCCAGGTCAGCCACTGGGCACCGGGCTCCTGCACACCTCTACACCCTGTTTGACAGCATTTCTGCAGAGTTATTTTTGGAGTTATCAGTGAGCCGCTCTTCCTCTTTCTACATCATTACCAGCTGAGAGAAAGCAGCGTGACCTGAGGCTGTGGGCTGTTTCTAACTTGAGTGGATAATTTTTTTTTTTTTTTTTTTGCTTTGAGGGGAAGGGGACAGGGAAAGAAAGGGACTCAGGGAATGAGCCCCTGGGCTGATACCAAATTTAATTCCAAGCTGTGTTACTCATGAAAAAGCCTAGCCAGCACTGCCTGTGGATCATCCAGACACAAAACTGCTCAGGACTCCAACTCAGAAAGCAGCAGCTACCTCCTAGGTAAGGAGGCCCAGATGGACTCAGAGGCTGGGGAGAAGTCCTGTCACCTGCAGCTCAAGTGTGAGCTGCCACTTGATAGGGACTTTCGTCTCTGAAGGTGCTGGCTAGGTCTGAGAGTTCAGAGCTCCCAAGGGGAGGATGTTAATGGGCCCACGTTCCAGCTTCCCAGGGAGCTGCACAATTCAGCAGAGCCCTTCAACTCCCTTAAAGAGACAATGGCGCAGTAGTGCCCACGGCTGCAGGCCAGTGAGCCGCTGACATCATTCTGAGAAGTTCCATCTACTGAGCACAGCGTGCAAGGGGCTTTACTTGCAGGATATCTCACTGAATGCGGGAGATCAGCCTGTGAAGTAGGACGAGGACCCTTTCCAAAGGAGGACACTGAGGCTTGACCCTTATCACTTGCCCAGGGCCACACAGCCAGGAGGCAGACAGAATGGGTGCAGAACCGAGGTCCATCTCCCTCTAAAGGCTGTGCTCTGACCCTCTTCCCACCACACACCTGCCACTGCCTCCCAGTTCTGTTGCCAGAGCCAAGCTTGGAGACGGAGGTGCAGGAAACACCCTCCCACAGGAGCCAGAGCTCCTCGCCACCCTCACCGGGGCTGCAGCTGCTGGGGCCGAGAGATGAGTGACACCTGAGCCACCTCCTCTAAGCCATCAGGTAGGCTGGCTGCTATCGGTTAACCCACTAGCCGAGCAGGCAGCTCTTCCCAGAGCCTGGGTTTGCACAAGAAACTTTGTGACCCTGGATATTCTGCATTATCTCCCCCAGAAAGCTCTCCCAGGAAGTGGGTAGAGCAAAGCATTCTCCAGCTAAAACTCATGAGCCCTAGGTTCTCTCCTCAAAGGAAGCCCACTTCCCTAACTTCACAGCCTTTCAGAAGAGGGGGGGTGACCTCTTAATGATGGTCAGGCAGACCCTGCCTCGAAGCCATAACAACTTGGGGAGGAAACAAACAGGCTGTGCTACTGTTGCTATTCTGCAACTCCCTCTCTCACGGGACAAGCAGTGCTAAACACTGGCTGGTTCCAGGTGACCTCTGCCACCTTCACCATCCCCACCAGTCCTTCTGTGGCAAACCTGCTGATCCCAGGCAGTGTCAACCAAGTGAATGAGTTTCAGCCACTACTTTACTTGCATGAGCTGAGCAACATCCCAGCTCTTGAGCAGTGTCTGAAGGGAGGAAAACCCAACCTGAAACCATGTAAGGAAAGAAGCATGGGCCAGCTACCTGAACGTTATCTCGCTGTGAAGCCAGAGGGCAATTCAAGTATGTCCATTTTGGAAAAGCGTATCAAGGGCATTGCACTATCTGAGTCACACATTTGGCCACAGGCACTTGAATGAACTGTTGTCAGTTTTTCTTTTCTTTTCTTTTTTTTTAAACACACTGGAGTATTTCCAGGGATGGAACTCTAAGTGCCACAAGCCAGCTCTAAGGCATTTATTTAAGAAAAAGAACAGCACCTGTAAGCTGAGCTTGGCAGGCAGGAATAAACTTTCAAGGCAGAACACTTGCAGGCTACCCTCATTCTGGGGAAAGCATGTTAACAACGGTGGCCCACTGAGTCAGGCAAGCTGTCCAGAATCAACCCCGTTTGGTTTGTATGAACTCAATACACAAGTGCCTCTCCCAGCTTGGACTGGTCATCTGGACCAGGCAGCAGCACACACCCGGAGGGGACAAAAGGCACAGGCCTGGAGAGACTTTTAGACCATCTCTCTGTTCCTTTTTCTGACGCCTGTGCTTATTCTGAAGGGGCCATCAGCAAATTGAAAGCAAACGCCCTCTCACGGATTAGTCACGGGGAGGGGTCTAGTCGGCCCACACCAGCAAGGACAGCGACAGGCCCCCTGAATGGCTATGGCTTCCGACCCTGGGGGTCTGAGGTTCCATGGTTCGGCTAAGATATACCGAACATGGTGATTCAAAGGTGAAATTCCGTGGAAGACAACGCTCATGACGGGAAGGAACCGGCAGGACAGCTCAGAAGAGACATCTAAGTGTACTGTTCCAATCACACACCAGAGACCCCTTAATGCCTCTCCCAGAAACCTGCAGGTGGCTGGGGAAAAGGCCCACCCCTCCTGCACACTCACCTCCTTTATGAAAGTTTCCATGACTGACCCCACCTGCCCTTATGCACCCCTTTCCTTGCCCAGGGCACGGCTAGAGTGCTGTGGGCTTTTCCGTGTGCCGCTTAGTGTCCTCCTGAAGTCTCATGTGGCTCTGCTCTCTCCCCGACTACCCCGTGAGCTCCTGGAGAGCATGGGCTGGGTCTCCGGTTTCTCTCATACCCCCAAAGGCTCAGCACAGAGCTCTGCTCTGCAGAGGGGCCCAGCAAAGGCTGTCGTCTGGCCCTGGCGGTCATGTTTCTACCTGAGTGCTGGACTCCAGGGCCCAAGATGCCCCAACTCATGTTACACAACATGCCGGGTGGCTGTAAAATGCAGACCCACCTTTGATCAGTGGCCCCCAATTCTGCTACCCAAGTGACAATTGCTGAAGGCTTTCAAAAGACCTTCCAAGTCTTTACAGTGTGATGGAAAGAGATAGCATTTCCCCCCCCCCCCCAAGAAAGCCTTTTCTATCTGCAGGAACAGCCTGGAGCAGCTTCAGCTCAGCATAAATGCATAATAAGCCACCCACCATGGAAACTTACAGCTGTATCCCAAACGTGGGGTAGGACTTGATATCATCAGCCACGTTTTCCATTTGCCATACACTTTCTTCCCACTCTGCACAGGTTTTATAAAGGGGAGGTTTTATTTTTGTATTCCAAGGGATAACAATAAACAAGCACACTTATCTCCCATCCTATACAGCTACTTAAAAGATTTAACAAGTTCATGTGGGTATGCTGCCAGGAGAACGGAAACCTCGCCATCTTCTTTCCAGCCAAAGCAGCCAGGCCACCCATGCCAACACAGGATGCCTTCACACTCATTTGCTCCTTGAGATCCTGTTCATGGGGATGACTTTTGCAGCCCAATCCCAAGAAGGGCAGGGCAGAGAGAACCCCAGCCCATGTTCACAGTGGACACTTTAGGATCTGGGAACTCAGTGTCTTGTTGGGTGGTGTGTGCAGAGTTAGGAGTGTCTACTGACAGCCCAGAGCCATGTGGCTGATCCTCCCTCTCTGAGTAAAAGCCACATAACTAGTCTGACAAGGTGTGCCTTCAAATGGGGAGCCAAGGGCCAAGTGTAAGCCACGGGGTTATTGGACTGGCTTCTGGTGGGGGGAGAGGGGTTAAGAAAGCTGAATGCCTCCATCGGCCTGCATGTGTGTCTCTCTGAACCAGACCCACACCAGCTACCACTCCACCCGACCAAAAGAAACCAGGGGGAAACACTGAGTACACAGAAGGGGGATTTACAGAGAAAGGGTGGTCCAAGGAGAAGAGCTAGCTAAAACACAAAACACAAAAAACAAAACAAAACAAAACAAAACAGTCTTCCCACTTCAAAGTGGGAACCACAACATTTTACCAAAGATGCTTTATAAATCAAGCAGCCTTTAGATGGGACAGAAGGGGACTGGAATTTATTCATAGGGTAAGAGTGAAGTTCTCGAAGAGAGACACTACAAAGCCCTACAAGCCCGCAGTGCTGTAAAACTCCAGATTCAAAAGTTACCAAGGCTTTAATCAAACACAGGTGTCTTCTGCAGCAATGAGCACAGGGATAATTGAAGCTTTGGTTTGGTTTAATGCTCCATCGTCCCAGGGTTCCCACTTTAGAAGTCAGGTCTGGTTAGGCCAGTCCAGGGGCCCTGAGAGCCAAGGGTTACAGGGCCAGAGTCCTGGGAGCACAAGGTTCCTGGCCTAATGGAGTCTCAGAGGCACTGAGCTTGCAGACTCTGGGCCTCATCACCATTTCCCACAGAAAAGCTCTAAGAGATCTGGCTGGGTCCATCTTTTCCACATGCCCTGCTCTGGCCACTCTGGCCTTCTCTCTGCTCCTCGTGGCCTCCACACTTTCTTCTATCCTGCTTGGAACAGCCTCCCCACAGTGCTCGCTTGGCTCCCCTTTCTCATTCCTTAGGGACTAACTCAAATGTCCTGTCTTCCAAGATTTTCCTTTTGATCACAAGTACCTGCACTGCACCCTACTCCCCTCACACCATTCCCAGTCACCAGACCACAGTATATGGAGATGCAAGAGCACAGGCTCCAAAGCGAGATCTTCGAGGTTCAACTCCCAGCACTTGCTTTGGCAAGTGACTTAAACTTCCATGGGTCCATTTCTGCACCCGTCCCATAAAGGTAAAAACCCCTACCTCACAGGATGACATGAGTCAGTCCAGGCAGAATGCTCAGAACAGCGCTGAGCATAGGGTAACATGTGAGGGATTACTACGATTTAATCCGCACTGCACCATCTTTTCTGAAACTACCTGGTTTTATTTACATGCTTGCTCTGTCTCCCCCACCAGCCTACAAAGAGACCAAGAACATACAGAAATGAGATGGAAGATGGTTTGCATTTGGTCACCTGATCTTCTTGGTGGCCAACAGCCAATCCCAAAATGGGGAGCCAGCTCCCCAAACTACCCACATGCGGACATCCCTGAACCCACAAAGTCTGAACAGCTACTCAGAAGTCTCATGTTTAAACAATGCTTGGAATGTTTGATAGGAACATGCACTTATTTTTAGGCAAGAAAGCTGTCTCCTAGCTAACCCTGTGGCCCTAGAGCAGGCCGTATTTGGCAAGCATTGCTTTGTGGTTGTTTATTAAAGAGGCCCAGAACTTTTCCAAGTCTAAGGTAGCTTCAAAGAAAACTCCATGCACTTCGAGTCTTCTGTTTTTATGGTCAAAGCTTGTTCTGCCTGA
Organism: Mustela nivalis; assembly: GCF_964662115.1. Classification (NCBI taxonomy): domain Eukaryota; kingdom Metazoa; phylum Chordata; class Mammalia; order Carnivora; family Mustelidae; genus Mustela; species Mustela nivalis. Next base: position 44,382,592 of record NC_139037.1, on the reverse strand, counting down.
ATCTCTAGGGGAATCTGGAGCAGGAATAAAGTTTCTGGGCAGGAATAAAGAGTGACCACCCCTGAACATTACACAGCTTTGGGCCTAGGGTCCCTTAACTGACCATCCCTAAAATGGATCACAGCTCTCAATGGATGGAATTCTTTTCTGTGGACTATCTCCGTGTCACTGAGTTAAAGAAAGTTACACAAGGAAAGGGACAATTAGTTTCTCAACATGGTCAAGAAGGCCCTCCCCAAACCCATCTAGGTATTTCCTCTCACTCTATCAGCAGACCCAGCACTGGACTGACTATAGGCCTGACATGTCTGAAAAGACATCTTGATACAGACCTTTCTGTTTTACAGAAAGTCAAATCCTTCCAAACTTGGCTCAAATGACCCCCAAAAAAAGTTGGGGGGGGGGAGGCCCACCAATCCTAGTGATGTTTACCGTCTGGATACCTTCCAGGACTGGTTAGCAGACCACCTATAAGAAGGGTTGATTCATCACACTGCTCTTGAACCAGCCTGGAAAACCAGCTGCTTCCAGACAATTTGAATTTTAAAACTGAGTTTATATCATAAGCCAGAACTGGAATATCATACAAACCGATAAAATTTAAAAAACAAAAAACAAAAACAAACCAACAACAACAAAAAAACCCAAACAAAAACCTGACACTTCCAAACACAATCCATACCAAAAACAGCTCAAAAAGCACTTTGTGAAAGCATTCAATATTTTCATCAGACTCAAGAGTTTAATATAAAGATATTCAATTCCTTAAAGGAAAGATGGGGGAAGTAATAGGGAGAAAAAAGTTTATTTACTGTCAGAGTTGGGGTAGGAAGGATGTGGATTTTTTTCTTTTTTAATGTCATCATGGAATGAACTGCACTTGGGATTTGCTGGAAACTCTGGAGTCCTTTTTAATTTGTCAATGTTTGTGAAAGAAGGCAAAAGATGCAGGCACATCTTGCCCTGCTATTAAGAAGTCACATAGCAGAGATTCCAACTCTAAATGCCTAGAGAAAAAGCACACATCCAGTCCACAAAGCCAGCAGCAGCTTTCCTGCGGTCTAGCTTTTCCTTCTCCCTTTCTCCTGTCAAACACACCGCTCATTGATCGATAAAACAGTGTCGCAACTCTTGCCCCGGGAAACAGGCTCCCCGTCCCCCAACCCAACATGGCCACCGTGCCTATGGACACTTTCCGGGGACACCAGCTGGCAGCATATTTCTGCCCATGAGCCCAACATTCCACCATCAGTGCTGCCTCTGGTGTGGAGGCGCTCCCCAAAACAATTAGTAAGCAACTGGGTTTCCATGGTGATATCAACTAAATACCTTTTACTCACACCCAGATCATAGAGCACTCATGTGCTATTACACAGGCACAGACTGGGGAAATGACCCTGACGGAAGGAAGCTTCCAGCACTGCCCTTGGCACCTGGTCAAAGGGGGCCTGTCATTTCAAACCCACCAACCTTCCCAGAGTGACAGCCCCTCATGCAACCTCCCTGTATGACTGGCTGCTGCCGTCTCTTCAGCAGCCCGTGATGTCTCTTCTAATCGCAACTTGGCCTTCCCAGCCATTGAAATGACATATGTATCAAAAAAGAAAAGAAATGCACCCAGATCACTTCCTGTTGTCCCTCCATCCTGGATGGCTGCTCATTAAGATGTTCTTAAATCAGAGTCATTTCTGCTCAGAAGGTGCAACATGAAAACTCTTCATCTTAGGCTTTTTGGAGATTAAAAAAACAAACAAACAAACAAACAAACAAATCATTTTCACAGGTGGAGAAGGAGGAGCAGGGCCCACTGCCTGCCTTCCGCACTGCCTCTCATCCACCTAGAATGTGGCTTCCACCCACTCTCAACAGCCATCACGGAGGGGGAGAAGATAAAAGAAAAACCCACTAGAAAGCCAGTGACAGACATCACTCAGACCTACACCTTTGGGGGGGAAACTTTAAAAAGCATAAAACAAACCACAATGTCTTCTTTATTCCTGCCCGAAGCTGAAGACACAAATGCTATTGTATGGCTGGTGTTCCAGCATCCCATTCAATCATTTCAACACCATCAACGATATTTCCCAAGATGACTTCATTGTGTTCCATGGGTAGTAACTGCCACTTTCAACTCCTCCTGCCCTGGGTTGATAGTTCCACTGGAAAACAAAGAATCTGTTCTGCTCTGATATTTGGAAGAAAAACATTTAAATAAGCCTTTCTTAAGTCATCAGGAGGGCACTGCTTTCCTCTCAGAATCTAGGATTCAAATACCCAAAACATAACAGTGTATTCACAGGGGTGGGGGGGTGGAGGACGGGGGACACAACACTTCCAGTGGCTATGAGTGCAAAAACCACAGCCTCAAAAAGAAATGGCTATGTGAGGGGCAAGTGACAGGCCCACAATTCTTGTATTTACAATGTAGCCCTGGGTTCTTAAAAAACAAGCAAACAAAAAACCCTAACATCTGAAAGCAAGGATAAATCCAGTGTCATTCAATCTTGAGTGAGATGTGGGATGGGGGGGGGGGGGCAAGCAGGATGGGCGGTGTGTTCCTGGGTAAGTCACGCTGTCCTGACACTCGTGTAATGTTTCCAGGGTCAAGTGAGATGTTTTTCTCCCGGAATGTGACATGCACACAGGGGAGATTTTTTTTTTTTTAAAGATTTTATTTGTCAGAGAAAGAGAGAGAGAGAGAGAGAGAGCGTGTGCACGCACACCTACGTGAGCACAAGCAGGGGGAGGGACAGGCAGAGGGAGAAGCAGACTCCTTGCTGAGCTGGGAGCCCGATCGATGCTGGGCTCCATCCCAGTACCCTGGGATCATGACCTGAGCCAAAGGCAGAGGCTTAACCCACTGCGCCACCCAGGCGTCCCGACACATGGGAGATTTTAAGGGTTATCCACATTCTACATTAAACCTTGAATCACCATGAGGTTATTCCTGATTCTCTTGTAAACCTGATTACTTCACAGAGAAATCTCTGCTCAGTACAGTGGGTCCTTAGCTCCACACCAACACCAGCCGACCTCTCTTTTTCACAAAGAGAGCAGGCCTCAGGCCCAGAGCCTTCAGCAGGAATCACACCTAGCTAGAATTTAACGATATTGTTTTGTTTTCAGCATGTTTATTTCTCCCAATTTCCTTCTATTTAAGGCCAGGGAGGCTGAGTTTTTCACTTATCATACTTATATAACTTTTCCTTTTAAAACTGAAGAAAGGCAAACTGATTTAGTTTTTTGGGTTTTTTTTTAAAAGGTTTTATTTATTTATTTGACAGAGATCACAAGTAGGCAAAGAGGCAGGCAGAGAGAGAAGGAAGCAGGCTCCATGCTGAGCAGAGAGCCCAGATGTGAGGCTCCATGTCTCAATCCCAGGACCCTGGGATCATGACCTGAGCCGAAGGCAGAGGCTTTAACCCACTGAGCCATTCAGGTGCCCCAAAGAAAAGTTTTAAGCATATAAAAGTAAAGGTGGGTATGGAAAAATCACAAATGACTGAAGTTTAGTAAATAGGGAGATAAGTGTGGGAGCAAGGATGGAGGGATTGGTGGCTGCTGCTCTGGCTGGAGAACCACCGATTCTTCTGGAAATGGCAGGATGCCCCCCACCCTGGGGGGGGGGGGATGGGACTCATCCCAGAAAGGCAGGAGCCAGCACAGAAATAGGTGGCAAACAGCAAATTCCCAATAAACTCATTCCACTGGCCTTCCAATAACTCCTCAATAAATTACGCCTAAGAAAAGACCACTGGCTTCTCCCAGAGTAGCTGCTGCTCAGGACTCAGGAGAAGGCAACCAAGTTACACCAACCAGCTTTTCAAGACTCTCCCTGGACATTCCAAGTTAATGCATCGATTGTTTACAAAGGAAGGGGGAGGGGGAAGGGACACGAAAGAACAACACAACCAAAAACGGCACAACAGCAAGATGAATGTCTCAGAGATTTTTATAATCCCAGGGAGACTGCTACTTGAAGAAAACGTCCCCAGCACGGACGTAAGGACACCCTTGCCAGTTCAATTCGGGCAGAGGTTTCCCTTTCTCAGGGAGGCAAGAGAGCTCTCCTACCAGCCAGCGGGTTAATTTCTCCCCCAGTATGGAGTCTGGGATAGGGACTAAAATGTAACTCATAAAACCTTCTTGGTGTAAAGCAAGTGTTACTGTCCCACTTTCAGACACTTTATAACAAATCCTGGCGCCTGTGCTGCCAACACTGTAAAACTAAGTTTCCTTATAACTGTGCTTTGATGTTTTCGACTTTAAACGCATCCGAAAGGAGTCTGCTCTCTAGCTCTCAAAACCACTCCTGATTTATCTTTTTTTAAAAAAGATTTATTTATTTGACAGACAAAGATCACAAGTAGGCAGAGAGGCAGGCGGGAGGGGGGCAGGGCGCAGACTCTGCTGAGCAAAGAGCCTAAAGATGGCCGGCTCGATCCCAGGACCTTGAGATCATGACCTGAGCTGAAGGCAGAGGTTTTTTTTTTTTTTTTTTTAAGATTTTATTTATTTATTTGACAGAGAGAAATCACAAGTAGATGGAGAGGCAGGCAGAGAGAGAGAGAGAGGGAAGCAGGCTCCCTGCCGAGCAGAGAGCCCGATGCGGGACTCAATACCAGGACCCTGAGATCATGACCTGAGCCGAAGGCAGCGGCTTAACCCACTGAGCCACCCAGGCGCCCCTGAAGGCAGAGGTTTTAACCACTAAGCCACCCAGGTGCCCCCCACTCCTGATTTAAAAACGTCTTTCAAACCTCCATGGATGAGAGAATTTGCATCCCTTCAAGCAAAAACTTCCGTCTGGCCCAGCTTTTCCTTTCCCCTTTGGGTAGGTCTGTATTTCAGTGACCATGGCCACTGAGTACCACTTGGTATCACCTGACTCCTATTTCCACGTAAAAGGAAAAAGGGGGGGAAGAGGAACTTGAGCAAGGTATCAGGAGTGTTTTGTTATTCTTTAAAATAAATAATACATAAATAAAGGCAGTTGGCGGGAACCTGAGGGAAGGGACTTGAACGTGACTGATGAAACCAGGCACGTGTGACTCAGTAAAGGAAACGGGTATAAACCTGGGGGACACACTGGTCTAGAATATACTCAATACCAGGAAAGAGATAAACATGTCGATATTTTGGCTATTCAGAAAAACCTGACCGAGCAAGGGATCTAAAGGCAAACAGCTGTTTGCTAATTATTTTTGCCCTTCTCTCGCCTTCCCCCCTCCCCCAAAAAACAGAAGCAGCAAAGGAATCCTTGTTTTAAGAACCCTAAGATCTGGTCAAAGGCTTGTAGCATCCCAGCACACTGGAAATCAATACAGCAAAAGCTGAAAGTGTCCCCCCTCAACAGTCTCAGAAATTCTTTGAGCCTTCTCAAATCCATTCTCTTTTCTTTCCTCTTCGAGACAGCAGTGCCAGGTAATCTGGACTAGTCACGCAGGTAACTGAAAAACTGGGCTGTCTGGCCAAAGTCCGCCATGACTGGAGTCTCCATTTCAAGGACAGAAGTCTCCCCATCCCAGAGGCTTAACACGAGAATCCAGACTTGTCCCTGCTCCCGGGAAATCTGCTTAAGAAGACTTTTTGCAAGTGCCATCCAACATCTTAACTGACCTCCTGACCGCAGCTCAGGAGTTCAATAGCACAGGGACAGCCCAGACACTCAAACACTGGCCTTCACTCCTTGGCTGGTGATCCTTCAACATGTTCACCAGGCTTCCCCCACAAGGACGCCCACTCGAGGCCAGGCAACCCGCTGCCCTTAAAGAAAACCATTTAGCACCCCTTGCAACCTGAGAGTGAGTCAACTCCCTGCTGCCAAGGTAGCCTAGCGAGCCGCCTCATTGGTCTTGGAAGCCGGAACCAGGGAGGGTGTTTCAAAAGGCAGAGGGCAATCCGGGGTTGCCGCCCTGGCCCGCCTAGGATTAGCAGGCACCGCTCCCACGTCACGATACCAACTCTCAATTGAAGAGTGTGAGTGGCTACAAGGGGTGTACTTCCTCCCAGACCTCACCTCCTCGGCAGTCATCAGAAAAGCCATGTTCTAAGACCCGTTTTCAGGGACTGGGGAGGGAATGGAGGGCTTAGTAGCCGAGTAGCTTCCCTTACTCCTCTCGCAAGAGGGCAGAGAACAGTTGCCCCCTCCCATCTTTACAGTCTTATTTCTTTTTTTTTTTCTTTTTTTTTTTTTTTAATATTTTATTTATTTATTTATCAGAGAGAGAGGGGGAGAGAGCGAGCACAGGCAGACAGAATGGCAGGCAGAGGCAGAGGGAGAAGCAGGCTCCCCGCTGAGCAAGGAGCCCGATGTGGGACTCGATCCCAGGACGCTGGGATCACAACCCGAGCCGAAGGCAGCTGCTTAACCAACTGAGCCACCCAGGCGTCCCTACAGTCTTATTTCTAGATGATAATTAAGTTTGATGGGGGTTTAAAAATCTTTATTACTATTATTCAATTTTTTTGGATAGGTATGTTATTTTAATTTTGAAAGCTGCTACGGACCTGTCAGTCCTAGCCAGATCCTAAGAGGGAAGCAATTAGAGTAATGGAACAAAATAACAGATGGCTACTTTGAGGCCTCTGTTGTCAGCCTTTAAAAGAGAAAAGAAAAAAAACTGCTTGGAGAAAAACAAAACACCATCAGAACTTTCAAATAATTAACTCACCCTTAATACAGCCCGAGCCAAAGGTCAGGGGTCTAAACACTGAATCCCTGTAAGCAGGGATGTTTCAATGAAAATGCCAGCTTAGCGAGGGAGGAATTTCTTGTTATGCCAGAGGTTATCCGGAGGAGCCTATGAGACCTCTCCTATCCGGGGGAGCAGGGGGCAGCACCAGGCTGCCCAGGACCCTTTCAGAAACTGGGAGAAAGAACTGTGTGGCTGAGAACTGTAACTGCTGGAGAACTGGCTCAGAACAGACCAGTCTTTCACCCCATGCCCCAGGAGAAAACTTAGGGCCTGCTGTGTCAGACCTATTGCACAACCTACTTATCAGGTCGTACCTTGGTTACAGGGGACCCTAGAAGTCAGAGCCAACGGCTTCAGGTACAAGTGAGAACCACCAGAAGCCACACACACCCTGACTTGAACCAGCCTTTAACTAACTCCAAGAAGAATTTAATTCCACACACTTTAGGGGACTACAGCTAACTTGGACACAGATTTTTAGAGTATGTGAGTACTTGAGTGTCATTCTCCCTGTGCCCGTGGCTCAGTCTTGGAGAGGCAAGAGGGACAACTTGTCAAGTCACTAAAGTGACACTATAACGTAGAAAAACTCACCCAGACTGTTGTGGGGAGCAGGTAGGGGGTTCCTCTTCAAAGGGAAAGAGCAGTACAGATTTGTGTACATATTCCTTTCCATTACTCCTTCCCCCATTTCATAAAGGATCTCTATTCCATAATAGGAAAGTGCACAGCAGTGAAGCAATATTTTTCCCCAAAGAACAGCTATGTGTAAATATTTGCTGCAGTAGGATCTAAAGCAGGACATACTAGAATCTAACCCTTATTGAGAATTGAAAGCAGTTTGTATTAGAGGACACTGTGAGCCACCCTTTCCCTCAACCTTGCCTGGTCCTTGAGGAAGGGAAGAGGGAAAATAACACAGAGCAGCAGGACCTTGGGGTTCCGGTGAGTCTGGGTTCCTGCCCAGGGCCTGAATGGGGCCCCAGCCTCACCCTGCGTGCAAGGGAGACTATAACCACGAAGGAGCACACACCCTAACTCCAAGAAGGGAGTGGAAATGAACTAGCAAAGGGAGGCATGTGGGGAGAGGTATAAGACAGCAAGGGAGGGTCAGGGAAGGTTCCCCCACTCTCACAACCTGGGAGAAAAGAGTCAGGGGCTCATTTTCCCAAGCACCTGGAGCTGGAGAAGGCAGATCCCAGAAATACTCCACAACAACCCCGAGCCCCCCCCCCCCAGGCCCCCTGGTTCCCCTCCCAACTTTCCAAGTCTCTTGGCAACTCTTAACCTTTTCCAACCCAGCACTGCCTGGGGCAATAAATTAATGACGTGACAGCAGGCTAGATCTCCCTCTACCCTTAAAACGCATTTCTACAACAGATTATCTCAACCTGGCCACCCGGGAGATAACTGGAGCAATGGAGAAGAACACCATCACCAACCCGCCACCCCCCAACTGATGAGGAAATTCAAGCAGAGGTTGGGAATTTACCCAAGGTTATGCCAGGCCCCACCCCAGGAACAGCTGCTCCTTTCACCCTTCCCCTCCACCCCTGGTGGCCTGCTCTGCCCCACCCCCGGCACCAATTCACACCCTCAAGAGGCTTCCAGTCACTCTCAGCTGTCCTCCCCAGCTCATCACTCCAATCCCTTGAGTAGGCCCCATGGTCCGGAATAAGCTCCACCAACCCCCCCACCCCCGCAAAATCCCCACACCGGATGCATCCATTTCTATAGCATCACAGGAGGGCTTCCTTCCCTCCTTCCTCACTTCACAGATGACAGAACTGTACTAAGAAAGCAAGGGTCTTGCCCAGGACCACAAAGCTTATGAGTAACAAATCTGGAAGAAAATTCAGGTCTTCGGAACATATGAAAAGCCTCTAACTTCAAGTATCTGACACTCTCTTCACACACACTTTAAATCACCTCTCCCAACACACACACACACACACCCACTCAACACACTCCTTTCTTTAGCTCTTCCTGCACACACCCAAACCTTCTCTCCTATCAGCTGAGAGCTCCCTTCACCAACTACCCTGAATTATCCCTCCCCACAAACACCTTCTCCAGGTCGCCCCCTCCTTTTGGTCTCCCTTTCACTACTGGAGTCTCTCCTCTAAGTTGCTTCCACACCCCAACACGCCCTCTGAAAACAGACCCTGCTTTAAGGGTCCCTTCACCCCCTCCTCCCAAAGACAATTCTTCCTTGACACTCAGTTTCCTCCCTTATTCTCCCTCCCCTCACCTTAAAACACACTCTGTAGTCCCAAGACTGAGACTGTGTACCTCTAGAAGCCCTCCCCCCTCCAAATTCCTTTCTCAGGCCATCCATCACACACTGCCTTCCTAATGAGACTTTCGTTTTTCTAAACTAATCTCCCTCCCCTTACCCGCCATTCCACGGCTCCCATTCTCTCCAGCATGCTCACCTTTTCCACACCACCTTTTCCTGAGGCTCCTCCAAGCCTTGGCTGAGCTTTTCAGCCTTCCATCAGAAGCCCCTCTTCAAAACACTCCAGGTACACTCTGCATCTCCCTTGGTCCTCTTTAGACCTCATCAGTACCTCTTACTCCTCCAACCCTCCAATGAGAACAGGGTCCCCCCCAAATAAATCTCACCCCTTCCCACACTTCTCACAGCTCCCTAACTTCTTTCATTCGCACCCCTACCCATCCTCACACCCCACTCCCATCTCACACCCACTTCTTTCCTCTATCCTGCTCATCTTCCAATTCTCCCAGGTCCCCCCAATACTCTTCAGACTCCATATCCCTTTCTTAGTACCCCCTACTCCATCTTCAGACTTCCAGAATTTCCAACCCCTTTAGAACTCCCCAAACCCGGGCGCCTGGGTGGCTCAGTGGGTTAAGCCGCTGCCTTCGGCTCAGGTCATGATCTCAGGGTCCTGGGATCGAGTCCCGCATCGGGCTCTCTGCTCAGAGGGGAGCCTGCTTCCCTCTCTGTCTCTGCCTGCCTCTCCATCTACTTGTGATTTCTCTCTGTCAAATAAATAAATAAAATCTTTAAAAAAAAAAAAAAAAAGAACCCCCCAAACCCTAATCTTCTTCACCCCTTTCTGCACTCCAAATAACCCCTTCCATCTTCGAGCTCCTCTTCAGGCTCCCCCAACCATTAATTCCATTCTGGCCCACAAATTCCAGACTCCTCCGCTTCTCTCCGCACCCCAAACACCCTCTGACCCTTCCATCCTGCCTCAGACCCCAATTCCATTTTAGAAGTCTCCAAGCATCTTGGTTTCCCCCAATTCCCCGCCCAGACCCTCCAATTCCTTCATCGGGCTATCTGATTTTTTATTTTTTAGACTTCTACATTCTCTGCACAGCCGACAACTATTTTTTCAGACTCCCCATTCCTTGGTCAAGTTCTAAAATTTCTTCTTGGGACTACAAACCCCTTCCCAGTCCCGCCAATTCTGTTTCATGACCCCCGATCCGCCCCCCCACAGATCCTCCAATTCCCTCTTGAGAACTCCAATCCCCTTCCCGGGCCCCAACCTCCCTCGGAAGCCCCCCTTCAGCCCGTTCGGCCCGCGGGCCACGCACCTTACGCTGCTGCTTCTCCCAGGCCGGGTCCAGCAGCAGGTCCCGGTCCCAGTCGTCCTCCTGGGCCATGTAGTCGCCCATGCTTCCCCCGCCGCCGGCGCCATTGCCCCCGCTGCTGGGGCCATACTGGTAAGACTGGTTCGCCGCGTGGTAGTCCACCATTCCGCCGCCTCTCGCTCGCCCACCAGCCCGTCTGCTCCCGCCGCAGCTCCCGCCCCTCTGCCCGAGCCTCCGCCGCCGCCGCCGCCGCCGCTTCAGCTGCTTCAGCCCGCCCTCCTCCAGCGCCTGCGCACTGCTCGCCGCGCCTGCGCACCGCGCCGCCGCCGCCGCCGCCCTCCCGCGCGCGCGCGCCTCCTAATCAGAAAGACGCTGGGACCCGTCTTCGGCGGCTGCGCAGAGTTCACTTCCCCCACCGCCCCTTCAGCTCGTGTACGAGCTGCTTCCCCTCTCCCGCGAGAGCGCGCTCGTTCTCTGCGTGTGGGCGGGGCCATTCATGAATGATTCATAAGGCGGGGTTCTGGCGGTCAAGCCTAGACCTGCCGACTGTGTGCCGCATCATGTCTTACGCATCCACACTAAACAAGATAGACAGAAATCCCTGCCCTCGTGGAACTACGTTCTAGTGAAGGAAGATAACAAAATCTTTGGAAGTATAGTCCAACATCTGATAAACGTTATGGAGAAAAATTAAGCATGAGCTGGAATGTCAAACAGTACTCAGGGTAGGCTTTGCAGAAAAGGGGAATATTTGCACACAGACCTGAAGGATTCACAAAACAAAACAAGAGTTCCAATCTACCTAACAAGAGTTTCCTAACTCTTGTTAGGTAGATTGGAATAAATATTGGCTGACCAGGAAGGTAAAGGAGTCTGGGGAATTGTCTGTCTTCATTCATTCAACAAACATTTATCGAGCATCTGTGGTGTGCCAGGAGTTGTTCTTGGGCACTGGCAATAGAGTCCTAAGCATGGTAAGTGATTGAAACATGATTAGTTCTCATGTGACTTACATGGTGGGGGGGGCAACAGTAAGTAAGCAAATAAATACAGATAATTGACACTGCCACATTCATAGACTTCTCAGATTTAAATATCCAAAGCTTCTGATCTTCCCAAACCTGATCACCCCACAGTCATCCTCATTTCGGTTAATGGTGCCTCCACCCTTCCAGCTGTGTGGGCAATAAGACTTTCATCAATCCTTGCCTCCTCTGTGTCTTCACACCCCACATCCAATGCAGGAAATTGTCAGTTCTATCTTTTTTATTTTTTTTTAAAGATTTTATTTATTTATTTGACAGAGATCACAAGTAGGCAGAGAGGCAGACAGAGAGAGAGAGGAGGAAGCAGGCGCCCTTCCGAGCAGAGAGCCCGATGCGGGACTCGATCCCAGGACCCCGAGATCATGACCTGAGCCGAAGGCAGAGGCTTAACCCACTGAGCCACCCAGGCGCCCCTGTCAGTTCTATCTTAAAAGTATATACAGGTGGTGCAGTTAGGCAACCAACTCTTGGTTTCCACCCAGGTTGCTCCTGTCATGATCTCAGAGTCATTAGTCCCCAAGTGGGACTCTGCATTTCGTGCTGAGTCAGCTTAAGAGTCTCTCTCTCTCTCTCTCTCCTTCTGCCCCTCCCCACCATGCTCACTTTCTCTCTCAAATAAATCAATCTTAAAAGAAATAAGTAAAATAAAAAAATAAAAATAAAAAATAAAAGGTATATGCAGAATCCACTCATTTTCTCCTGCCTCCACGGCCCCATCCTAGTCCTGTCCACCCTGCCTTGTCTTCACATGGACCACTGTAGCAGGCTCCTTCCCATCTCCCTGCTCCCTTTCCCACAGGAAGCCTGAGGGAGCCTCATATCTCTCACCTAATTCTCTCCTTCCTCATTCAGAACCTCTCTTTGGTGCAATACCAAGTACAAGTCAAAGTCAAAGAAAGGAGGAAAGGCTGAAGGAGCCTTCCCCACCTTGGCTCAGCCCCACTTTTGAAATAAGATACTCCTGGAGCCCCAGCCAGACCCCCAGGGGATTCCCCATCCTGTCCCCATTTCCTCTTCCAGTTCACCTCTGTCTCTCCCTCCATCTCTGAGCTGCTGCCACATTGTTGACTTCCTCCTCATTGTTCTTCAAACACACCAGGCACCTTCCAGCCTCAGGGCCTTTGCACTGGGTGATACCTTGTTACCAGGGCCTGAACACTTTCCCCACATACTGGATCCCCAGGACTTCAACAGACTCCTTTCCTGCAGGTCTGCAGAAACATCACCTCTTCAGTGAGACCATCACCTCTTCAGGGAGACTTTAACCCTAGTTAAAAGAACATCTTACACCTTTCCTCCTTTGCTTTGTTTTTTTCAAGAATACAGATGACCATTTAGCATACTACGCAATTGGCTTGTTTACCGTGATTATCTTTCTCCTTCCCAAGAATGTCAGTCCAGGAGTCACTGCCGTTTCCCTAGTCTCTGAAGCAGTGTCTACACAGGACAGCAGCTTAATATATCTTAGGTGAGTGAATGGGTGGACTTAAAACCATGATGAGGACTTTGAATTTTATTGAAAATGCAGTGGGAGGTTTCAGGGAGGACCCTAAGCAGGGGGAGGGCTGGGATCAAGTGCAGCTCTTTACAGGCTCCAGCAGCCATGGGAGGGGAACAAACTATAGGTGGAATGAGCTCAGGGAGACCAGCCAGAGGGCTGCCACAATGGTCCAGGTGAGGACCTGGTCCTAGTCAGGACCAGGGTCCTGGGAGAGAGCCATGGAGGATGGGCAGTGGAAAGATTTGGAAAAGGGGAGCTGACAGGACTTACTGTCGTGAATTGGATGGGGAGTGGGGGTGGACATGAGAATGAAGGAAGAATCCAGACTCAAGATGGCTCCCAAGGTTTGGACCTGAGCGACTGGAGAGTGTGAACTTGACTCGAGTCAGGAAAGCAAAGGAGGTTAAGAGTTGGAATTAGAGAAAGAACTGGCCCACAGTGTGAACGGAATAGACTGGGTCACAGTCAGCTACTGGGGATGGGAATGAAAAGACCCGGCTCCTCCAGGCATGGGAGCTTGTGGATTTCTTCCCACCTCTTTCAAAGGCACTAAAAGGGATCCAATGCAACACAAAGGAAGGAGACAGGGCCTGCATACAGCCCATTTTCCCTGGGGATGCCAGGACCTGGCCAAAGATCCAGGAGTGTTGTCTGTGACCTAGGGAACCAACCCAGGACTTTTGTGTTGGGCCTAGTTGGCAGGGAGAGCCACTAGAGCTCTGGGCCACCAGCCCCACCCTGACTGCTCCCAAAGGACATTGAAAGACATCCCAGACGAAGGGCTCAAAGATGAAGTGGATGGCCCCCATCAGTGAGGTTTAAATTAAAGGCTCCCTTTATTTATAAATGTTATTTGTGACTTTTTTTTTTTTTTAAGTATGCTCTTTGTCTAATGTGGGGCTTGAACTCATGACCCCAAGATCAAGAGTCACGCGTACTACCGGCTGAGCCAGCCCGGTGCCCCTGTTGTATTTCATTGCTAATTCTAGTTAGTGAAACGAACCAAACAGGGCCGTGTCCTTCTAGGGTGGGAACATGAACACATACCCGGACGTTGAGAGGAGACTATGGAAGCAGCTGAAATAACACCCCCAAGCCCAAGTGAGCAAGACCAGCAGTAAGTGTATCATCTCTTACCACAGGCTGGGCTGTTCTCTACTCTTCCAACGCACTCAAGTGGGTGCTCACCCTAGCTGGGAAACTGAGGCGCAAGGAGGTCAACCAATGTGCCTTGAGGTCACTAGGCTGGTGTTTGACCTCAGGCAGTCTTTTTTTATAGCTTCTTAAAGGATCCTCCTAAAGCAACAGCAGTAGGCTAAGCAGGAAAAGCTGTCGTTTCCCAAAGAGGTAAAGGTCATTTCCTCTTCCCTGCAGAGCAGCCATGCTCGGTTGTACAACTTGTATCTACACGAAGGCACCTGCCAAGCAGGGGTGAGTGGGAGTCATACTCACACAGAGTGGGTGATGATCAAATAGCACCCCAATATTGTCTTTCTATGCCCCTCCCCTGCCCCTTAGAGCTGGCTCCCCTTGTCAGTCACAGAGGCACCTTTGTCCCGGGAACTTGGGCACACCCTGCTTCCTGGCTCCTGCTCAGGTCTGGAACCCAGGGCAAAGGGTGTCCCACCCTGCCCTGGCTCTGTCAATGTCTCAAAAGAATGATGGGTGTGAATGCAAGCAGATGAGGACCCGGAAGGGGGAACAGGCCAGGCACTGCCACTGCCCTCTCCGCAGGCTAAGTTCACATGTAATGGTTTATGAGAAGGAAATACTCCCTCAGTGACACCTGCCAGGTTACACTAAGGGCTGGACATCTATGATGGCATCTCTTTTGCCGCACTTTTGCCCAAAGGCAGTCGCTGTTGCCGCCACCCCTTCTTCCTGCAGGCAGCAGGCTCAGAGCAGAAGATACTTGCCCAAGATCACTCTGCTAGACTCCAGAATCCTTCCTGTGTAAGACAGGGATAAACCAACCCAGCTACAGGTCAAGTAGTATTAGCTATGACTCCTGGCTGGTGTAGTCTGAAGGTGAATGGCCTAGCTAAAATTCCCAATTTTCTTGTAAAATCCTTCCAAGCAGAATGGTGAGGACTAGTTTGCAATCTTGGGTATGAACAATGCAACCTTGGGGAGAATCTTGAATCTGAAATTAACAATGACTCCTGTTTTCTAAGAGCCAAGAACATGCTAGGCCCTGATGAGAGACCTTTACTGGCCAGAGGTCCTGGACTTCCCACAACTGACAAGGGTGGGTCATTCTCCCCCTTTCACAGATGAGGAAACAGAAACAGAGGCAGAGTCGCCAAGCCAAGGGCACACAAGGATGGTGCTGAGCATTAGTCAGGACAGGAGGTGGACTGAATCCTCCCTCATTCCCTCCTCCAGCCTGTCAGGCCAAAGGGCAAAGGTGTGCCTCTCCTCACCAGGAACCCACTCCTGTTCACTGCCTGTTCCAGAAGGCAGAAGAGCCAGGCACACCCAGTGGCAGGGTTGGATTCCTACATCCTATTCATTCACATCCTCCTCCTTGCTGACTCACAGCTGCGGCTAGCAACTGGTGACCTGACACGTCAGGAAGGTGGGTGTGGAAGGTCCGGTGTGTGTGTGGGGGGGGATGGGGGTTGGGGTAGGGGAGGAAGTAGGAGGAGGGAGGCCCCAGGCAGAAGGGAGGAGGCTCCAGAGAGTGGGCAAAGGCCTGCTCCCGGGTGCCCTCTGGTGGGCGAGGGACAGAGGCAGGAAGCCAATGAGCGGGAGACACCAGGAGTAAGTCATCAAATCTTTATTCAACGCTGGCTGGCCCAGTTATTGGGAGGAGGCCATGATGCTGGACACACCTGTTGGGAAGAGAAGAGGGGAGCAG
The DNA here is from genome assembly GCF_964662115.1 of Mustela nivalis. Taxonomy (NCBI): domain Eukaryota; kingdom Metazoa; phylum Chordata; class Mammalia; order Carnivora; family Mustelidae; genus Mustela; species Mustela nivalis. The sequence goes on along the minus strand of NC_139037.1, from coordinate 44,366,920 downwards.
GTCAACATGGTGAAAATGGGAAACCTAAAGGCACCTGGGTGGCTCAGTGGGTTAAAGCCTCTGCCTTCAGTTCTGGTCATGATCCCAGGGTCCTGGGATGGAGCCCCACATCGGGCTCTCTGCTCGGCAGGGAGCCTGCTTCCTCCTCTCTCTCTGCCTGCCTCTCTGCCTACTTGTGATCTCTGTCGAGTAAATAAATAAAATCTTAAAAAAAAAAAAAAAAGAATGAGAAACCAACCTCCAGCCACCAACCATGGCACCCACAATTCTTTAGGGGTGGCAGATCACAAAACTTTTCTGGGCCCTTATCACCTTAAAGTCAGATTTTTTGTTTTGTTTTGTTTCTTTTTGAAGTAATCTCTGTTCCCAACACGGGGCTTGAACTGAAGACCTCCAAGAATAAGAGTCGCACACTCTTCAGACTGAGCCAGCCGGGCACCCCACAAAGACAGTATGGGGCGCTAGTAAAGAAGCTCGACTCTGGGGGCACCTGGGTGGCTCAGTCTTTAACTGTCTACCTTCCGCTCAGGTCATGACCCCAGGGTCCTGGGATCGAGTCCCGTGTCGGGCTCCCTGCTCAGTGGCAAGCCTGCTTCTCCCTCTCCCACTCCCCCTGCTTGTTTTCCCTCTCTCCCCGTTTCTATGTCAAACAAATGAATAAAATCTTAAAAACAACAACAACACAAAAACAAACAAACAAAAAAACCCAATCTCGACTCTAGAGCAAGGAGACCTATGTAGGAATCACAGCTCTGCCTAGTACCAGGTGGGTGACCTTAGGTAAGTTCATTAACTCCAGCTTTCCCACCTGCATGAGGCATGGACCCCACAGGGTCCTAGGACTACATGACATGCTCAGAACACCTGGCAGTCAGTTCTTGCTCCTCTCACCGCCGTCACAGCAACACTCTCCACAAGCTACCTGGAAGACACACTAAGCGCAGCCTTGCACCTCTCCCAGGAGAGCCCTATGCAGCAGGGTCTTCTCCCCAGAACCCAACACGGGGACAGGAGGGGGGCACTTCTCGCTTACAGTGTGGGTCTAGACACCCCCCGTGCAAAGGGGCCCACCAAGTCCTGCTCCGCAGTTTAGCTCCAGATGAGCTGGTTTGTAGTGAGAAACCACGCTGGGCCAAGACACAGCTTTACAACCCCAGAATCAGACTAGAGGGTGGGGGAGGAGACCCAGGGTGTGAAGGAGTGGCTGACCTCTGGCCCCGGGTTCTCACTCCCTCGATGACGCACGCATGGTGTGCAGATCAGAGGGCTGACTGCACAGCTATCCCACTCCCTTCCCAGCTGAGGGACCAGCAGGGCCAGTTCAGCCGAGGACCGCCGTGGCTCTCTGCTCTGCTTTCCGCACAGACGGCCTCACTCTGCTCCAGTACCTCCAAGACGTGCATGTGTTCCGTCACATACAATAATAATCCTCTCCCGTATGGGGTTCACATGAGGACCAAACGACTTAGTAAGCTTCAGAAACGACATAGTATTTGTCAGAATGACTGCTGCCAGCGTCCCCACTTTTTGGATGAGGAAACTGAGGCACAGGTAAAACCACTGGCCCCAAGTGACAGAGCTAAGAAACCAAGAACCGAGAGCCCCACATAGCTACCTGACTCCAGAATCCGTGGATACTTTCTGGTGTCCCTGTTTTTGCAGACACCAGGGCCAAGGCGCCATCCCCAGGGACAGATGGCAAAGAGATCAGAGCCCCCAGGAGTCCCAGGGAAGGACTCCTCTGCCCCCTGCCCCACCTCCCTCAGCAGGAAGCCCTGTGAGAGAAGCCAGTGGGCTCCGGCAGATGCAGAGTTCCCGGCCCGGAACCAGACCACAACCACCCAAGTCTTCTGGGGCCCCAGCCCCGGCCCGTCAAAGGGCAGCTCCTTAGACGCATAGCCTGCAGCCTTGGGCCCCCACTCACTGTCAAAGTCGATCTTCTCCACGATGTTCTTGGGCTTGATGCTCTCCTCCTGGCTACAGATGAAGATCTGGCCCGACTCGTCAGCGCTCCAGCCGTACTTGCTCATCCACACCTTCAGCTGGCTGTCTGCAGGGGACAGGGGCCAGGCAGGCGGCTCAGGCACCCCGCCCCCACAGGACCACAGCTGAAGGCCGGGGAGCCCCCATGCTGGCTGCCTCAGGGGCCACAGGTGTCTCCTGCGGCCCCACGTGCTTGCGTTTCCATGGTTTGTTCTCTGAGAGGCAGCCAGAGGGAGCCTATCGGCTTTCCCACCCTGACGCCACAGGGCCTATCCCCCCTTTCCATTTCTCCCTCGCTTTTCTCTCCCAGCACAGACCTTAGTTTCCAACAGTGCTACACTTCCTTCTCTGCTTTTCCACACAACTTGGAAATGGTTTTAAAATTATGTCCTTGCTGTCACGCCTCAGCTGGGAATTTCTTTGCAGGCTGTTTTTGCTCTTAAAAAACTTGGGACGCCTGGGTGGCTCAGTTGGTTAAGCGGCTGCCTTCGGCTCAGGTCATGATCCCAGCATCCCATCCTGGGATCAAGTCCCACATCGGGCTCCTTGCTCTCCCTCTGCCTCTAGCCTGCCACTCTGTCTGCCTGTGCTTGCGCGCTCCCACTCTCTCTCTCTAACCAAAAAAAAAATCTTAAAAAAAAAAAAAACAAAACCTGCCAGGAAGGATGCGTGGCCAGAAGACAACCTGCTGCTTGAGGTAACTCCTGTGGGACTGTTAGCAATCTGATAAATTCGTCTGCTTCTTTTTAGACTCAAGCCTAAGGGTTGGTTGATCCCTTTTTGACTTAATCTCCCTTTTAAATATGTAAAACAGGGTGCCTGGGTGGGTTAAGTGGGTTAAAAAGCCTCTGCCTTCCGCTCAGGTCATGATCTCAGGGTCCTGGGATGGAGCCCCACATTCGGGCTCTCTGCTCAGTGGGAAGTCTGCTTCGCCCTCTCTCTCTACCTGGTTTTCTGCCTACTCGTGATCAATCTCTCTGTCAAATAAATAAAATCTTCAGAAAACAATATGGAAAACACCTATCTGATGAAACGCACTTAGTATAGCCTGACACAAACTGTCCAAGAAAAGTTAGCTTCTGCTAAACAACAGAGAGCACAAGCACGCACACTCTACAGATCAAAAGGCAAAACTACCCAAATAAGGTACTGAAATCTCACCCCCAAAGCCCCACTCCCCAGTGCTGTGCTCACCCCGCCCTCCCAAGGAGTAACCATTTTCCTTAGTTTTAATTTCCTTCCTGTTTCTTTTTGCAAAAACAAGCAAATACACAAACATGCTTTTCTTCCCTTCTTTTCTTCTTTTTTTTTTTTATGGAAGGATCTTTTACTTTTATTTATTTATTCTTTTATTTTAAAGTAGGGGCCTGAACTCACAACCCTAAGATTAAGAATCAGATGCTTAACTGACTGAGCGCCCCAGGTGCTCCTGGAAGGATCTCTTGAAAAATCAAACAAAAGGGGTGCCTGAGTGGCTCATGGGTTAAACCTCTGCCTTTGGCTCGGGTCATGGTCTCAGGGTCCTGGAACGGAGGAGCCCGCATCGCATCAGGCTCTCTGCTCAGCAGGGAGCCTGCTTTCCCGTCCCCCTCTGCCTACTTGTGATCTCTTGGTCAAATAAATACATAAAATCTTAAAAAACAAACAAACAAAAAAACCCCCACAACTACTCACTACTTACCCGAGCCCCAGGAGCAGTCCTGGGTGAGTGCACACTACACTTGCACATCTCATTTTGTCATCTGTTTTGCTACCTCCCTGAGAACAAATCTGAGCCATTCTGTCTCATTCATGGCTACATACCCAAGGCCTAAGACAGCCTGGTACTGAGCAGGCATTCAAATGACTCACGTAGAATAAAATAAACAAATGCCGGAGGATCTCCCCAAAGAAGGGCATGTTTGTACCAGTCCCTCACTCCTTCAGTAACGAGCTGGGCCCATCTGAGGAGCTGGCTGAGGACCATGGCTCCTGACCACCCCTAACCTCCTCGATTGGCACTGGGGACCCTAAGAGGCCTTACCTGTCAGATCCCCGAGCATCTCGGCCAGCAGCCAGCGATCAATGTGCTGATAAGTGATGCCCACAACGTGGCAGATAACTGCAGTGGGGGGAAGAATGAAGACAGTAAAGGGCCACTCCCTACCCCTTCCCTGGGGAGCCCAGGCACCGAGACGGACTTACATTTTCGAACAGAGTCTTCAAAGCCAGTTATACCTTCCAGAAGGTCCATGTTTTCATCCAGGGCTTGCTGTGAGGGAAAGGGTAACGTTCCCAATAATGTGAATGACCTCAAGTACATCATCATTAATGAAGTCAGCAACAGAAACTACGATTTGGGCATTCACCTCACATGCCAACTTTCTTCTCTGTGTGACCCTGACATAAGTTACTATTTTCTGCCCATTTTTAGTGATGAAAAAACCAAGGCTCAGAGGAGCTAAGTGACTTGCCCCAAATCAGAGAGCTGGGAGTTGAATCAGGCAGGCAGAAACCACAGACCCAAAGAGGGAACAAAGACAGAAACTTAGCTAACTGCACTCACCCACCTCCTCCTGCTCCTATCTCACTCAAAGAAAAGGCCAAGTGTCCTACCATGACCCACAAGGCCCCACAGGATCTGCCTGTCACGTCCTCCCACTCAGCCCTTGGCTCCAGCCACAGGGGCCTCCTCACTGCTCCCCAGACACACAAGTCCGCCCACCTTAAGGTCTCTGCACTGGCTGGTGCTGGGTCTCGAACTCTCCTTCCCCATGGCTAGCACCCCTACCCCTTCAGCCTTCTGTCCACAAGTCACCTTCCCAGCAGGGTTCCCTGTGCCATTAGCGTGGGAAATGAGAAAACCACAAGGACAACGCAGAGGATATACAGGACAGTAACTGTCCCGGGAGCCAAATGATAAAAGGATTTGAGGGAGCAGTGTGTGTCCCTCCCCATCAGAGGTGGCTGAAAGGGCGGACAGTGTGTGTTTCACAGTGCGTGCATGCGCTTGTATACAGGTGGGAGACCGGGGGATGGAGGGCTGGCCACGAATGCCTGAATGGAATGAACACAACAGCTTCAAGTGAGCAGGGAGAGGAGGAGAGACTGAGTACAGGCAGTCCAGCCCACGAACGGCATTACCAATGGTCCCACTCTGCCTGACATGGAGGGGTTTCCTGGGATGTGAGACTTTCCACTCCATGGGGTACAGAGAAAGAGGGTAAGAGGGAGATGTGGTAGGGAAGATGGGAGGTTCGGGGAGAATTTTCTTCTTATTTTTTTAAAGACTTTTATTTATTTGGCAGAGCGAGAGAGAGCACAAGCAGGGGGAGCGGCAGGCAGAGGGAGAAGTTGGCTCCTCACTGAGCAGGGAGCCCAGTGCGGGGCTCCATCCTAGGATCCTGGGATCCTGACCTGAATTGAAGGCAGATGCTTAAATGACTGAGCCACCCAGGTGTCCAGACAGTTCTCTAATGTAGGCAAGAAAACTAGAGGGTGGACATGGTCTCTGGTGACAGAAACAATCAAGGAAGGCCAGGCCTGCTGCTATGAGAGGAGGGAGAGGCGCTGAGTGGGCAAGAAGGAAGGGGAACAGGGCACCAGCTGAGAGGTGGTCTGAAACAGAAAAGCGTTCAGTCAGCTGCCAGCAGATGTCAAGGCTGAGAGCAGTACACATGGGACTTCTGCTTTAACTGCTTATATTTTCCCACAAAACAAGGCAGAAGAGCACTAGCTGTGATGACAAGGGAAGGAGGAGAGGGGATGAGAAGGCGTGAAGAGCTGGGATTGGGCAGTGAGATCCTGGGCTAGGAGGGGATAAGCCCCAAGGACATGATGGGCCTTCTCCTGGCCTCTCACAGGGTCTCCCATGCAGACTTCTGCTAACAGACGAAGCACAATGGAGGACCCAGGCTGCTGGTCAGGCCCATGGACGCCAGGCTGGAGACCTCCCGGGGTTAGCTGGGAAGCTAGGAGGAAGTGGTCCGGGGTAGAAACATATGGCATTCATGGGCAGAAGAGGGAGCGGTTATTGCTAAAGGCGGGTGCCGGGCGGCGGCTCCCCACCTTCCCTGAGCATTGGAAACACCTGCTTCAGATCCCAAAGCCTGGACCACACACAGGCTGATTAGATCAGACTCGGGGCTGGAGTCAAGGATCATTTTTGTTTTTTTTTTTTTAAACCCCTTGGGGGTCCAATGCACCTGAGCTGCAGGGCTAAGGGGTTTCGGGGGGAGAGACACAGGTCTGGGAATGATGGTGAGAAGGACCCTTGGTAGAGGTGGAGGGTGGGGCTCCAGTTCAAGAGCGAAAGGGAAGGAGCATACAGAAGCTGGAGGACTCTGGGAGGAAGGACAGATGTGGGTGTGTGCACACGTGCCCCAACCCGGGGGCACAAGGGACAATGTGGGCGTCCTGGCTCAGTGCGAGGATGACAAGTCCACGAAGTCACCCTCGCAAAGCCCTGAGCAGGGATCGCCCCCAGTTATGCAAGCAGACAGCAAATGGGCACGGCTATTCCTTTCAGCCGCCTGTCCCAGCTCAGCTCAGCCCAGCCGCCCACCCTGGCCCCGCAGCCAAGTTACCCAGAAGGCCTGGAAGTGGCAGGTCTCCAGCAGGTCTCCGAGGTATAAAATTTGTCGGATTGGCCGTTCTTCTTGCTAAGAGAAGAATGTGTTAAGGGAAAACAGCCCCGAGCTTCAGGGGGCTGCCGCTGAGTCCTAGACCACCTCTCCCTGCCCACCTTCTGTTCACCGCAGCACAGTTAAGACAACAGGCGAGCCAGCAATAGAGCCACGAAGCCAAACACTGGCCTGTCCATACTCTGGGAGGAGCCAACTCTTAGAGAACCGGCGTGGAGAGGCAACAAGACACACTGGGATGTGAAAAGGCAAGACACAGACCAACACGCATAAGAGACCACCATCTGGGTGGGGGACTGGTGTGTGTGTTGGGGGGGCACACACACGTATGTGAATACACACATCTGTACTCATTTGTCTATAGGGTATCTCCAGAAAGGCACCCAAGAATGGCAAACAAGTGTTGCCCCCTGGCAGAGAAATAGAGTGGCTGTGGGGCAGGGGAAAGAGGAAGCCTTGTCTCTTTCCACTGTATGCTTTTCGTACTTTTAACAGCGAATGGTACATCTTCTTTTTTCTTTTATTTGGAAAGCCCCCGAAACAGACTCCTAGGGAGGGGGGCTGATCTCAAAAGGCAGACACTCCCACAGACCCACCTGGCAGGGCGGGTTCACTGCGTAAGTGATGGGCAGGTTAAGTGTGACAGCATCGGGACTGAGTGCCAGAGCATGGATGAGGGACTCTGCCAAGCTTGTCAAGGAGCCCGACTTGGGATGCAATCCTGGGACTCCAGGATCAGGACCTAAAGGCAGCTGCTTAACTGACTGAGCCACTCGGGCACCCTCACTCTGAGGTTGAAGCCTTCTACAGCTTCCCGATGCCCTTCTGAGTCTGACCAGATTGCATTTTGCAATCCATGGTGAGGCTGCACCAAACTTCCTCTCCTGCCTCTGAAAGACCACTGACCTCTTCTATTTTTTTTCTCCAGGCCTTCTTACCTCCTTACCTCCACCCAGATCACCCTTCCTTAACACTCCATTTAGCTCATCTTTTGGATGTCCCCTCCTCCAAGAAGCCCTCCCTAACATCCAAACAGGATCAGGTGCCTCCTCTGGCCTCTCCGAACCCCAAGCCCAGACTGTAGGCCGTCACTGACAAGAGGACCTCTGTCCCCCACTGCATGGTGAGTTCTGGAAGGGCAGGGGCCAGGCCTGTCCCGGCCCCCCAAATGTCCCACCCAGCACAATACCAAGCCCAGAGGAGGCGCTCTGAGTTTGCAGCTGAACTCACAGCCCGCTGACCTGGGGAATTTATCTACCTTGCCCCCAGCCCTTCCCCGCACAACCCGCCATGACACTGGAAGGATACGTGTGCCTGATCAATCATGCACTTGCACAGTGTGAAGTCCGTGTGGGGCAGGTTGGTGAGGGCCTTCAGCAGGATCTGGGCAGTGACTGTGGTCTGAAAGAAGGCTGGGTTGAACTGGTACCTGGGAAGGGGAAAAAGAGACAGAGCTTCAGCAGCCTCTTCAGGTACCTGAGGCCCAGTGCTGTGGCCCAGAGCTCAGGAGTTGGACATACCTGGGCTCCAGTCCCAATCACAGCACTCTTGCTCTGTGACCTTAACCTCCCTGACCTAGTTTCCTATTCCATAGATGGGCACAGTTAATCCGCCCAGCCACCCCATAAGCCAGATGCTGTTAAGTGGTTCACAAGTAAATGAATATGAAGTACAGTCTACAGCAGAGGTAGAGGCTCTGGAGCCAGACTGCTTGGGTTCCCACTGGCCTCAAAAGTGATCCTGGACTACCTCTTTGAAATTCTCTGTGTCATTGGTCCCCTCCCTCGAAAGAAGGGGCAGTAACAACCCTGTCTACTTCAAAAAGACACTACGGCATCTGACTTAACACCCACAAACCTTAGAGCACAGAAGCTAACGCACCATGAGCCCTCACTAAACAGCAATTGCGCCATTAACGATCTAAACAACCCCACAAATACAAATGTTCTTATCGCCATTTTATAGACCTCCAAACTGAGACAACATATAAAAATTACACAGCTGACAGCATGTCAATATGGCACAGAGTGGGGGGATAGAATGCAAAGGTCTCCATCCACAGGAGAACGGGTGGTTTAGACAATCGCACAGGAAGCCCTACACAAGAATGACAATAAATTGCAGCTGCAGGGGGCGTCTGGGTGGCTCAGTGAGTTGAGCCTCTACCATCTGCTCAAGGTCTCAAGGTCGAGATCCCTGAGTCCTGGGATGGAGCCCCGCATTTGGCTCTCTGCTCAGCAGAGACCCTGCACCCTACCCCCCACCCCCACCTCTGCCTCCCTCTTTGTCTACTTGTGATTTCTCTCTGTCAAATAAATAAATAAAAACTTAAAAAAAAAAAAAAAAAAAACTGCAGTCGCAGGAAAAATGGATCGATCTCACAAACCCGGAGCAAAGTGCAAGACACCAGATGCCAAAACGCTCATGCTGTAGGACTACGTTTGTGTCAAGTTCAACACAGGCAAACCCAAACCAAGCTCCTCAGGACACATGCATGTGTGGTAAACTCACATAAAACCAGATCACGAGATTCTATGACCTCCACCAACATGTAACTTGTTCCAATTGCTTTTGAACCCAGGCTGTGTATTTACACGGGCCCCTCTTACCAGACACCGTAATGTGCCAGAGCAGAGAGATACATTCAATGAACGAGATAACGAATAGCTGGAGAGGTTTCAGAAGAGTTCCCATGGCCTGTCAATTCTGAGATACTACTCAAGGATCATCCTAAGAGCTCATTGTTCCCACTGTGCCAACAATCCTCTAATGATTTTAGTAAAATGGTCATCTATATTCTTTATTAGTCTTGGTTCTCCAAGGGAACAGAACCAACAGGATACGGAGAAGAAAGAGATTTTAAGGAATTGGCTCATGCAATTGTGGAGACTTAGAAGAAGTTGCTGCCTGTGTTTCTCCTCAAAGATTTTTTTTTTTTTAAGATTTTATTTATTTATTTGACAGAGAGAGATAACAAGTAGGCAGAGAGGCAGGCAAAGAGAGAGAGAGAGAGAGAGAGAGGAGGAAGCAGGCTCCCTGCTGAGCAGAGAGCCCGATGCGGGACTCGATCCCAGGACCCTGAGATCATGACCTGAGCCGAAGGCAGCGGCTTAACCCACTGAGCCACCCAGGCACCCCTCTCCTCAAGGATTTTGATGGATTCCTTTCTCACCCAATATGACACTTCTTGGCAATGGGATCTTGCCATTCTTCATGTGAAGTAGCATTGTATTTCTTCCCCCACCTTAAATCAGAACTGGCCTTGTCATTTGCTTTAAGCAACAAAATGCCACAGAAGTAATGCTGTGAGACTTCTAATTCTATGCCTCAAGAGACCTTGAAGCTTCTGCTCTTACCTTCTACCAAAAGCCTGACTTGTAAAGAAGCCATAAAAAAGGACACCAAGGAATATTACAACCTTTTGTTTACTGTTTTGGAGGTAAGGGGAAGGTCCAGGAGTTTCTCTTGTCCTATCTTCCTTTTTTTTTTTTTTTTTTTTAAATTTGACAGAGATCACAAGTAGACAGAAAGAAAGGGGGGGGTGGACTCCCTGCTGAGTGGAGAGCCCGATGCTGGGCTCAATCCCAGGAGTCTGGGACCGTAACCTGAGCCGAAGGCAGAGGCTTTAACTCACTGAGCCACCCAGGTGCCCCTTGTCCCATCTTCCTATCATAACAGTTCTTACTCCAAACATATAGAGGCAATGTAGAGATTTTTCAGTGGCCAAAAATGTTTATTCTAACTCTTCATTCAGAATCTGAGACGATCTCATAGGCTGGATCTGTGGGCCTACTGAACCCTTTGTGAGATGAAATCAAGCTTGTAAAATTTTCAACACAAGAGGGCCTTTTCCCAGTTTAACTCAGAGCCCAGTTGCATGCCTTTGCCTAGTTGTAGGAGGATTGGAAAGCGTACAGGGGGACGTGGATATTTGTCGGGCAGTGACAATTTTGGCAGAGAATTTACTGCCCAATAGATATCTGTGTCCCTCTGTGTGTTTTCTGGTCCTCTTGTAGTTGGGCACAGGCATGTAGCTTAGGTACTTACTTCTACTTAATATATACCTGGGATATGAACACACAGATAATCATCAATTGATGTGCAGGAATTGTAAGTAAATCATTAAAAAAATTCTGTCCCTCATTAGTTATATGAAAATATTCATGTTGCTATGCTAGGAGCCAGTGGACAGATCTGGAGCCTGACAATTTTACAATAGAACACATGTTCATGATTTATTCTCCTTTAGCCTAAGATAGGCTCTGTCTCTGGGTTCTCTTTATATTCTTTAAATAGCTCAAATGAGAAAACAGACAAGATATAGGGAAGATAGGAAAAAAAATACACAGACCAGAAACTGCTTTGTTTTACACGCATTTTATCTTTTGATAGGAAAAATAAATATTCCAGACCTCTTTAAATAGAAACGTTCAGTCTGAAGCATTTCTTTTCCTTCATCCCTTTCTTTCTTTCTCTCTCTCTTTTTTTTTTTAACGTTGTGTTGATGAGTTTCCATAATATATAGGAATTAGGGCTAAATGGGGAACACAGAGGCAGTGAGAAGTGAGAAAAGTGGAAGTCGACCTAATATTTCTGAGGAGGCTTTGGAAATCTTGGCATATTACTGAAAACATGAGAGCCAGTGAGCATTAAATACACTCCTGCATTTAGTGAAACTGCCACAGAACAGGGTACTTCCACCGCCCCAGATCTAATGTTCTCAACATACCAGTCTATCATTGTCAACTTTGAGTATACAACGTGATCAATAGTATGTTAAATTACTATGCTGTTCTCTGGATTAAAAAGGCACATATCAACCCAGTCTTTTCTAGCCTTCCACTAAACTAAATAAAACGTGGAAAAAGCTGGTTAAAAAAAAACCAACAAAAACAAACAAACAAACAAACAAACAAAAAACCAGATCATGAGAGTCTAAAAGTGGTTACAAGGGTGGGGGGTGAGGTGACTCGCACAAAGTATTCAAGTCAAGGGGCCTGGGGCCCTGACAACACTCAATTTTGTGGTAAGTGTGGTGTTCACAGGGGTTCTCACTTGTACTTATTTAACTAGGATTTAGTGTTTTGTACCAACCTATACATATAACCCTTAATTAATTTTTAAAAACCATCTCTCCTGCTCCAACTCCCTTGGCTTCCTGGCCATGCACACCAAGAGAAGCCATATCCCAAAGACCAGCCCAACTCTGGCCTCATCCAATATTGAGAGTGCCCCCCTGCCCCAGATGGCTGCAGGCTTGGAGGTGGGGATGGAGGCAGACACTCACAGCTTCAGGACAGCCAGGTTGGCTTCCAGATCATAGGCGTTCTCCTTGGCCTGTGTCTCCACATACCGTTCCAGGGTGGCCAGATTCTCAGGATTGTACCTATAGAAGAATCCAGACAGGAAAACAGAGACAAAAAAGGAGCTGAGGCCAGTCACTTTATGGAGGCAGGGCAGCTGGAGAACTCTGGCACTGGCCACTTACTCTTAAATCAGCTCTATAACCTCTAATAACACTTACCCACCTTACAGACCTAAACCAATGCTCTGAACCACTCCACCCACACCCCATCAGACTCCTGGGACTTTTCTAGGCTATCCCCCCACCTCCCAGCCAATCAGTCACTGTAACTTGTACACCTGGCCTCCTGGGCATCTTTGCCCCTCACCCCTCCTCCCTGCTCCAGACCCCCACACTGGTTTAGTCCCATCCTTTCGTGCTTAGCTTCCCCCATCCTAGCCCTGACTACTTCAGGCTATCACTGCCTACTGCCCGGTTTGTCTGGGCTCTGAACTGGGAACCCCCTGGAAGCACGGCCTGGGACTGTCCTGGTCACCTCTGGTCCCCAGCACTGCCCAGCGCGGATAGAATTTCAGTGACATGTGTCCAATGAACAGCATGAGAGGGAAAAAAAAGAGAGAGAGAGATGAAGAGGCACTGACGCACACTATGAGAGGCTGAGGAGCGGAGTCACAAGAAACTGAAGGGCTGTGAGAGAGAAAGCTGAGCAGCAGAGAGAAAGACCTTAAAGCAATTAAAAAGTGAGAGCACTCTGAGGTAGGCGGGGCTGTCTCATGTCCGTAGACCCCTGCAGTGCCGTCTCCTTACACACATCCCCCTCCAGGGGGGATGGGAAAACCTACTCCCGGGCAAGTCCAGGATGCTAATCACCCCTTGCGCTTTCTAGAAAATCCCATCCACCACGCCGCTTGACCAGAAACGCTCCCTCCGACCGGGCTCAGACCTGTCGATACCCTTGAGCAACTTGCCCACGTTCGCTCTCATCTGCTCAAACATCGCCATGACGAATGTCGCCTCCCACGCCGGGCCGGAGCCGAAGAGCCAGCCGGTAGGGCCTCCCCGAGGACCGGAAAAGGAAGAGCTGGTGGAAACGGAAACTACGTCGTCGTCTTCTTCGCCGCCCTTGCGGCGGCCGCCAAGTGACTTTCTTCCCGGCGGGCGCAAAGTTGACGCGTGCGCATACGCTCCCCCCAACCCGGACCCACAGCGTGAAAAAAGGCTTCATCTAGTCCAGTACGCAGGCGCCCGGTTAGGGGCGAGGAGGCGGAGCGAAGCTTTTCCCGGGCCTCGCGTACGGTGTCCTAGGCCCTCAGGGACGTGTGTGTGAACTCCGCGGCTGGGAGACCCCCTACCGGCGTGCGGGCTTCGTGTTGCGCGCGATCGTGAACTCACAAATCCGTGCTGGGGAGCGCGCAGTATACCTTAACTTGGGCCTGGCCAGATTCCTTAGGGAAGTGCCCTTTGAGGTCCCCATTGCCCCAGGCCTCAGCTTCTGAAGCAGGATCCTGAACTCTGGGATCCTCTACCTCGTCCCCACACTCCTCCCCAACCCCAGGGCTAGGGACCCGTAAGGTTGTGATGATGCTCTACCCGGCACGTGCACACTGGGCTGAAGGGCTCCGGTAACCTGCTGGCTGGCGCTCAGTCCTCTACGGTCTTGGGGGAGAAGGCGAGTGCCCTTCTGCACACTTTAGGCGCGAATGCACAAGCATGTGGTATATCCGTGGAGGTATGTGCACACACATAGCACGTGTGTGTACACGGGTATCCAGTCATTTGCGCGTCTACTGATCTGCGCACAGTGGGTACATTGGTGGATACGGCCAAGTGTATATATGTACCCTAGGGAACGGGCATGTCCAGGGCATGGGCACTCCTGGGCAGGCCTATCATCCATCTCCGGACGGCGGCCAAACCCTCAAACACTCAGCAGAGTTTCAACTGTGGTTTTAAGCCACCGCCCAGGACACGGGAGGGGGTGCCAGGGCAGGCCCTCCTCCCCCCTCCCCCCAGATCACAAGATAGTTTGCATCTGGTTTACATTCAGCCCTGGGCCCTGGAGGTGGAAGAGGGGGGTCCCCTGGGTCCCAAGGCAAGCTGCCCCTCACAGGCTCTCCGGGCCCAGGGGACAGGGGGTGGAGCCGGCAGCACAGCCCTGTGCTGGGGCAGGAAGCGAGAGTGGGGAGGGGGGAGGCCACAGCCGGTGGAGGCTAGGCAAGGCGGGTGTAGGGTGCAGGACGTGTGGGGAGGGAGGGAGGTGCCACACTCGAGCCCTGAGGCCCTGCTGGCCCCTGGGCGCAGGCCCAGCTCCAGCCCCCAGGGATGGACCTCGTGGATCCCGACATCTTTAACAGGGACCCCCGGGATCATTATGACCTGCTGCAGCGGCTGGGTGGCGGCACCTACGGAGAAGTCTTCAAGGTGAGGACACCCCTCCTTCTCCATCACCCTCAGACCAGCGAGCCCTGGGGATGAGGCCCAAGAGGGAAAGGGGATGAGAGGGAATCCCAGTCCTTGGCTGGGGCTCAGGGATGCTGAGTTGGAACTCAGGCGAATGGAGCCTGCCTGACTGCCAACTTCCCCTTCACAAGGCTAGAGACAAGGTGACGGGGGACCTGGTGGCAGTGAAGATGGTGAAGATGGAGCCTGGTGAGGACACGGGCGCTCCCTCCCCAACCCTGACCCCTCCTCTCGGGACACCGGGATGCCTCCCCCATAGGCCCTCCCCACAGCGGCCTTTTCTTTCCTGTTCCTCCATACAGACGACGATGTTTCCACACTTCAGAAGGAAATCCTCATCTTGAAAACTTGCCGACATGCCAACATCGTGGCCTACCATGGGAGTTATCTCTGGTGATGAGCCTCAAACCTGCCCTGGGGCCCTGCCTGGCCCCCAGCCCAGAACCCGCATTCCTGACCTCCAGTCCTGGACTCCCATTTTAAACTAGACCCCCCCAACTCGAAGTTTAAACTGGCTCCCCGCCAGTCTAAAGTCCCCCTTTTCTGACCAGAGTGTTCTCTGATGTAATCTGCAGTCCAGGACTCCTGTTTCTGAGCATGGATCCCCAAAAGCAATCCCTTCATAGTAACCAAACCTGAAAGCAAGTCCCCTAAAACTAAATTTTTCATCATCCTGCCGTTCAGGCCCCCCAGTTCCATTCTCTGCTCCCTTAATTTCCTAGATCCCCAGACTCCTAAATTAATATCCCAGATACCCCAGTAATAATCGTTGTCCCCCCCAGACCTGGTACCCTGGGTCCCTTTGTCCTCCTGAACCGCCCCCAACTTGGAAGATATCTGCCCTGTCTTCTGGGTTACCATCGGTTAGCAGAGTTAGGAGTCCTGCTGGGTTGAGTCAAAAGACTTGGGTTTTGGTCCAGTTGACCCCGAACATTCATTTCCTCTCTGAGCCTCAACTTTCCCACCTATAAAACGGAAGTGGGATGATCTCTCTCTGGTGGACAAGGGGAGGTGGATGACCGCTGTTACATTAAAGTTCCTGTTGAGGTGCAATGAGACAGACAGTGAGCCAGGGTTCACCCACCAGTGACGACTGATTGCTGTTGTTCTTGCTACTCTTGAATTAAAGGCTTCAGAAGTTCTGGATATGCATGGAATTCTGTGGGGCTGGTTCTCTCCAGGACATCTATCAAGGTGAGAGGAAGGGCAAGGGGGATCCAGGCATCACCCCCTCCTCTGCCCCTCCTATCTCTCTGGGGTTGTGTCTTCTGGAACGGTCTTTCTGGTCCACATTTCCTACGAGGAGCCCCGATCTGGGCACAGGCCTGGCCTGGTTGGTTCGGGGAATACTATGGTGACCTAGTGAGCCCTGGGCCCTTCCCTCCAGCACTTGACAGTCTAGCCCCGATCTCTGCATGCAGTCACACCCTCTGTTTTCCTCTCCCATCTTCCTCTGTCGGCATTTTCTTACTAATGTGTCCATTCAGTGTTTGAGTATTTCTGCATTTTTTGGCCCATAGCTGGGTCCACATTTTCACTGACTGAGTGAATGAATTCCTGACTCTCTCTTCTTCTCTCTCTTTCTCTCTCTCTCAGTCTGCTTCTTACTCTTTTGGAAAATTTGAGGATGGGGATGGGATGGGCCTCTGATCGCCTCTCCAGTTTTCACGGCCACCTGTGGCTTTGGCCTCCTCTCTCTCTCCATGAACCCAAGATCTCAAATGTCAGACAAAGAAGAAATTCCACATTAGGTCACCAGGGGGAAACTGAGGTCCTCAGAGAGGAAGTGGTTCACCCAGCTGGCCTAGCAGACCTGGTCTCTGACTCCTTCTGTCTGTTGTGTATCATTCTCTCTCCACCTCTGTGTCTCTCTCTTTCTCAGCCTTTCTTTCATGCTTTTGGGTCTCATTTTGAATCTGTTCCCGTTTCTCTGTCTTTCTGTTTCTCTCTCATTATCTGTGTGTGTGTCGGTATCCATATTCCTCTGCCTTTTCTCATTTTGCAAACTCCCATCACCCCCTGCTCAGAACACTCCCCCCAAAGAGAAGCCCGAGCTCCTCAGGGTGACCCCCACCTACACCCAAACAGCCAGACTCACCTCCTACCACTTTTCTCCCCCACCCCCACTCTGCTGCACCTACTTTGCTGCTTTCTGAACCCACGGGGCCCTCTCGGCCACTGGGCCTTTGCACTAGCTCTTATGTTCCCTTCTGAGCTGGACAGATCACATCTTCAGCCTGCCACCTTCTCAGAGTAGACTGCACCGACCACCCGGTAAAATGTCATACCCCCTTCCCACATATATTTCCTGTTATTCTTTTTCACTTTAGTATTCTTTTGGTATTTATTAGCATCTCGGGGGCTGTACTGTAGTTATGTTGTTTACTGTCCGTGGCCCGACTGGAATGTTCTCTCCACACGGGCAGGGATCTCTGTGTCTTTTGTCCACAGCTGTCTCCCCAGTGCCCACCACAGTGCCTGGCACCCAGTGGACACCGTAAATATCTGTTGAATGAATCTGTCTCCCTCTGGCCTCCGGTTCCCTACGTTGGTCGCTGACTGTCCCTCCATCTCCCCCTCCCACTTGTCTCATCTGTTCCCCCCTCCCCGTGTGGCACCCTCTCAGCCGGTGTGGGTGGGGACTGGAGTCTCCCGGGACCAGCTCTCCTAGTTCCCACCCAAAGCCACTGGTGTGACCTTTGCAGTGACAGGCCCCCTGTCAGAGCTCCAGATTAGCTATGTCTGCCGGGAAGTGCTCCAGGTGAGGAGAGAACGGGTGGGCTGGGGTGGGGGCAGGGACCTCCTGCCTCCTCCCTGCTCTGGCCCCTGAGCACTCACAGTCCCCCTGTCCATCCCTCTTCCCAGGGACTTGCCTATCTGCACTCACAGAAGAAGATACACCGGGACATCAAGGTGGTCTTGGGACGGAAAAGTGGCCTTGACGGTTGGGGTGGGGAGCACCCAGGAGACTAAGTGGTGTTTGGAGGACTCAGGGTGGTGTGGAGCTGTGGGGCCAGGGGCTAGAGGCAGCGTTGGGCTGGGAGGGGTGTCTCTGACAGCCTCTCATTTCCCCCTCTCTCCCCAGGGAGCCAACATCCTCATCAATGATGCTGGGGAGGTCAGACTGGGTGAGTGTGGTGGGTGGTGCTGGGGAGAGGGACTGGCTGGGGGCCAAGGGAATAGGGCACCCCAGGTCACTATGTCTTTCTCTCTCTCTTGACCTCCAGCTGACTTTGGTATCTCGGCCCAGATTGGGGCCACGCTGGCTCGACGCCTCTCTTTCATTGGGACACCCTACTGGTGAGGGATGCCTGGTGGGCAGCTGGTGGTGTGATAGGGGGTGGTGGCTGTCCCCACCTGGGTCACTGGGAATCTCCTTCCCGGCTCCTTTCCCTGCCTTTATCTTTCCCTGTTGAATGTTCTTACTTTTTGGCTCTCTCTTGAGTTTTCTTTTTGCCTAGGTTTTCTTTGTGTTGATGTTTCTTCTCATCCCTCTGTCTCTGTCTCTGGCTCAACCTCCCTGTGTCTGTCTTTATTCCTATCTCTCCCTTCATCTTGACGTTTCTGTGCATCTGGTTCTCTCTGTGCACCATTTTCCTTTCTCTGTCTCTCTTCTGCCCCCGCACCCACGCATCACCCTCTTCCCCTCTTGGTGTCACCCCTGGCTGAGGGTCTCTGCCCCCCAGGATGGCTCCAGAAGTGGCGGCCGTGGCCCTGAAGGGGGGATACAACGAGCTGTGTGACATCTGGTCCCTGGGCATCACAGCCATAGAACTGGCCGAGCTGCAGCCGCCGCTGTTCGATGTGCACCCCCTCAGGTAGCTAGGCCTGATTGGTAGCCCCAGTATCCCCCAACCCTGACCCTGATCACCCCCCCACCTACAGGAGACACCTCTTCCTCACAGCTCACTCTGAGAACCCCAAGAGTCATCTCAACCCAGAAAGCTTTTTCTTCACCCCTCCACAGCAGGAACCCCCACGATCGCAGGGACTCCCTATCTGGAGGCTCCCATCATAGGTGCTATAGCTGTCATGTGACAGACAGAGTCCGCCAGAAGTGGCATCCCAGTGCACTGTAAAACCTGAACCCCAATCTGGTTTTGTCCCTTGTTTTGCTCTCTGCTGACGTCAGTGCTATGGGGGACCCCTTGAGCCATGAGATCTGATCCCCCTCCCCACTGGGGTCTGAACACCATGTTTTCTCCTTACTTTTCTAGAGTTCTCTTCCTCATGACAAAGAGTGGCTACCAGCCCCCCAGGCTAAAAGAAAAAGGCAAATGGTAGGACATGGGATAGGGAGGGCAGAGCCAGGATTGAGGGTCTGATGGGAGAGTTTCTGGTCTCCTCACCCCAGAACTTGGCTTCTTCCTCCCAAGGTCGGCTGCCTTCCACAACTTTGTCAAAGTCACCCTCACTAAGAACCCCAAGAAACGGCCCGGCGCCACCAAGATGCTAAGTGTAAACCACTCCTCTTTTCCCTGAAGAGCCCTTCCCAAACTCTTATCCCCAGAATTCCCCCAGGACCTCCCCAAGATTCTCCAAATTGTACCCCAGGCCTTTTGCCAAGATACTCTGAGTTGTTAAAACTCACAAATTCCCCACGGTCTCCAGACCCATTCCTGGGTCTACTCTGGAATTCCCAGGGAAGCCCAGTCCCTTCAAAGACACCTCTGGAATTCTCCATTTGCCCCTGCTGGGAATTCTAGATTCTTCTAATCCCTTCTAACCCCGTAAAATTCCCCAGTTTCAGTTCCCCAGAGTTCCCTGTCTTTCCTGTCGGTTGGCACCTTCCCCATTAGATTCCCTTAGACCGGTTCTCAGGCCCCTGTCCCAGCCTCTCCCTGACACCAGCCCTCTGTCTGCTGACCCCCTTTTCCCCTCTCTAGCATCAGCTGGTGTCCCAGCCCAGGCTAAATAGAGGCCTGATCCTAGATCTTCTTGACAAACTGAGGAATCCAGGGAAGGGCGCCCCCGTGGTCGAGACTGAAGATGAGGAGCCTGAGGTAAGGGCACCCTTGGCCAACAAAGATGGAACCTCCTGGACTTTGCTCAGGCTGCACCCCTTGCCTGGAGTGCCTTCCTGCTGCCTCTCTCCAAGGGAAAAAGCAGAGGATGGAGGCAGGGTTTGGTGCAGGGCTGAGGGCACAGAGGGGTATGGGAGAGCCAGAGGCTCCCAGTTGGGCCCATAGGGTGGTGGGGGTGCCAGAGGGCAGTGGTCCTGAGCTGCCCCTCTGCCCAGGTGCCCCCTGCTGTCCCTCGGAGGATCCGGTCCACCCACCGGGCCAGCTCTCTAGGGATCCCAGATGCTGACTGTTGTCGTGAGTAGAGAATCCTGAAGCTTGGGGACCCGTGACCCTATAATAGATCTGAGACACCACCCCCCCCCCCGCCCCGTGATTCTGCCAGAGACCCTCAGCACTGTATGATCTCATGACTGACCCCGTAGACCTTTGTCACTTCCACACAGACCCTCAGAGACTCTCGTCACTTTTGGACCCTGCAAGAGACTCTAGAAAACCTTATCACCACCTGACCTACAAAATTACTGCAGAGACCCCCTAATTTTGTGACCTGCAGGCAGACCCCATGAGTCTTCCCATAACACCAGGACCCCCAAAAGAGCCCTCTGAAATCTCTCTCACATCCCCAATACCCAAATGAGCCCTGAAAATAAACGCTCTATAACTTTGAGCCCCCATCTCCCTGGTCCCAAACCCTGACCCCCCCCGCCTTGGAAACCAAGACCCTTCCCCCTATGATAGCTCCAGTCCTAAGATCTTGAGCCCGAAGCACCCCCGCCCCCATTTTCGTCTCCTCAGCTCTCTGTGTTACCCTCCCCCTTCCAGGGCGGCACATGGAGTTCCGGAAGCTCAGAGCGATGGAGTCCAGACCCGTAGCCCACACGGTGAGAGGTCTCCCCTTGCCCTCGCCTCGGACACCCTCCCCTCCCCCTCGGCACCGCTGACCCTTGACTGTCCACAGGCCCACTTACAGCCCCCTGAAGACTTCAGGAGCAGCAGCCCGAGGTCAGGGACCCTCAGTGTGGAGGGGAGGGGGCTGGGACATGTGGGGGAAGCACCTGAGGGCCATGCCTGTCACTCCTCAGGAGGCAGCTGTCAGAGTCCGACGATGACTACGATGATGTGGACATGTAAGAGAGGCCTGGCCCCGCCCCACCAGCCCTCACCCGCCTCATCTTCCTATAGCCGCTGTCTCCCTTCCATCCCAACCCGACCTTCCGCCACTCATCCCCAGACACCTGACTAGACCCTTAATACTGTCTCCCCCTGCACCCCCTGACACTCCTTCACCCCTGACACTCTCTGGCCTGGCTCCCACTCTATCCCCCCACAGCCAACCCCTGGCGCCACCCCAGCTGAGCCCCGGACCCTCCACCGTGGCCGGGGCCCCAGCTCCCCGATGCTGCTCAGATGCCAGCCAGAACCCTCAGAGCCCAGCCTTCCTCGGCCTCTTCCCGGCCCTGGGAACTTGCCCCACACCAGACCCCCGACCGAGACCCCACCCTAGAGGGGACAACAGTCAGCCCTGCCCCTGCCCATCCCTTCTGCACATCTTCACTGCAGTGGGCTCATGGGCGGTGCCCAGCCCCCCAGCTCCCCTGATTGGCATCGTGAAGTTCCAGGGCACTGTCCACACTTGCCCTTTGGGTTCGCTGTTGCCAGCATCACCATTCCTCTGAGGGCTCTAATCCTCAGCTCCAGCCTAGACCCAGTCAGCCCTGGCCCTCCTGACCTCAGCCCTCCAGTCGCTCCAATCCTTGTTACCGACAACTGCCCTACCAACTCACCCCATCTTTGTGTTCCAGCCCCACCCCTGCAGAGGCCACACCTCCTCCCCTGCCTCCCAAGGTAAGGCCCTGGGCCCACTGGAGCTGGGTGCTGGGCACCAGGGTCCTTAGATGCTGGGATACTGTGCCCTCTAAGGCTGGAGTCTGAGAGATCGGATCCTGAGCACACTGGGATCTGGAAGCAGCATCCTTGAACCCAGGGGTGGGATTCAAAGTATTTAGCCAGATGGGCACTGATCCTGGGAGCCCCCAGCACAAAGCACTAGGGCATTAAGCTTTTGACTGCTGCAGTGTGTTGGTGGTGGGTGGGGGTGGAGACAGACGTCAGGGTTGATGCCTGGGACCGGAATAGGACACTGGGAGGAGGGTGAGCCACAACCAACGGCCAACATTAGTTCTGGAGGAGGTAGGGCACCCACTCTCCGGGATCTCCTCATGTCCCTTCACCCATTCCTCCTCAATCTCCATAGCCCAAGTTCCGTTCTCCATCAGACGAGGGGCTCGGGGGCACCGGGGATGATGGACAGCTGAG
Organism: Mustela nivalis; assembly: GCF_964662115.1. Lineage (NCBI taxonomy): Eukaryota > Metazoa > Chordata > Mammalia > Carnivora > Mustelidae > Mustela > Mustela nivalis. The sequence goes on along the minus strand of NC_139037.1, from coordinate 44,345,210 downwards.
CCCGGGGGTGCTGGTCCGCTGTGCCAGTGGGCCTCCCCCCCGTACCCCTCACCTCGGGCCTCCCCTGGCTACCCGCAGCCCCCACCTAACTGCCCATTCAGGTAATGGGCAGGCTGGGGCAGGAGGTGGGCAGGGGTGTGTGGGGAGGGTGGGGGGGGGCCTTTGGGGGCTGATTTTCCCCCCACCCTCTCTCAGAACCCTCACTCTGGAACCCAACGCCCCCAGAGCCTGATCAGCCCCCATTGTTACCGCCGAAGAAGGAAAAGATGAAGAGAAGGGTGAGCCGGGCTGTACCAAGGATTCACAACTGGGGATGGGGCTGGGATGCCTGGGGGTGGGCAGAATGATAATGATGGGAGGTGACACTCGGTGAGCGTGGCCCGGGGGGTGACCCTGACCTCATGTCCTTGTGTGGTGTCAACCTTCACAGATGAAGGTAGGGATCACAGAGATAGGCATTGTCCCCCATTTCACAGATGGGGAAACAGAGGCAGAGAGGGATGCATAGCTTGCAGAGGTGATAAAGCTTTGGGGAGACAGAGGTGGGATTTGCTTGCTGGCTATCTTGGGTCAGAGTCTTAACCACTGTACCTTCCTGTCCCCTCCCTCCTTTTGCTGGATCTGCTGCTCTGCTCCTGGGCCCTGCCTAGGGATGTGCCCTTCTCGTGAAGTTGTTCAATGGCTGCCCGCTCCGGATCCACAGCACAGCTGCCTGGACACACCCCTCCACCAAGGGTGGGCTCTCAGAGGGGGGATGGGGAGGGGCCTTAATGGAGGCACTGAGGCAGGAACAGGGGAGGGGCAGAACTGAGGCAGGACCAAAGACCGGGGTTACAGTGGGGTTTGCGGATCAGAGATAGGTAGAGTGAAGTGATTTGAGGGTGAAAACTAGGAAAATAAGAGTTTAGTGGCCAGGAATATCAGAGAGAACGGAAAGGTCCGAGTTTGGGGTCTAAGATGGGGCACAGTTGGACTCCATTAACCTCAGTGGGAGGTTAATAGTAGAGGTTGGGGATCCACATTTTGGGGTTCGGGAGTTTGGGGGACGGGAACACAAAAAGGGAAGAGTTTGGGGATGAAAAGACAAGGTCAGTGAGGGGTCAATGCTAAAGAAACAGCATTAGGGGCACCTGGTTGGCTCCATCAGTAGAGCAGGCGGCCCTTGATTTCAGGGTTGTAAGTTTGAGCCCCATGTTGGGTGTAGAGATTACTTAAAAATAAAATCTTTAAAAAATTGCTAAAACTCATTAAAGAAAACACAGCATTAGAATTTGAGGGGGGGCACATTGGACAAAGAAAAAGCCACCTTTCAGAGGGCCAGAGTTTGAGGATCATTGTTGAGACAAATTAGCAGTTGGGGACCAGAACTGGGAAGAGAGAAGGACAGAACTCAGAGGGCTATTTGGGGAAGCATGACTAATGCTGGGGTCAAAAGTGAGGGGGTGGGGGTCAGGATTTGCAGGATGTATGTATGGGCCCAAGCATGAGAGGTAGGTGAGAATGAGACCAGCTCAGGGGATTGGGTTAGGGTTTGAGTTCACATTTGGGGAAACAGAAGCTGGGAGTGTCAGTATGGGGGTAAGAGAGAACTGAAGGTCAGGGCTGGGGGACAGACTACCAGTGTTTGAGGTCAGACAGGTGGGGGTTGAGGAGGCTCCCCAGGGTGAGGTAGGTCTCAGTGGCCTTGTGTCTGTCCCCACAGACCAGCACCTGCTCCTGGGGGCAGAGGAAGGCATTTTCATCTTGAACCGGAATGATCAGGAGGCCACACTGGAGATGGTGAGCACAGAACTGAGGGGCCAAGGGCAAGGGCTGGAGTTGGGGGCTGCTGGGGTCTTATGGGGTCTTATCTCCTCCATTCTCTGCAGCTCTTTCCCAGCCGGACTACCTGGGTGTACTCCATCAACAATGTCCTCATGTCTCTCTCAGGTCTGGTTGTGGGTTGGGTGGGAGGAGGGGGCATCAGAAGTTAAAGCGTTGAGAGTCAGGGGTTGGGAGGTAGATGGACACAGCTGGAAAAAAAAAACAACATACACCCCACCTTCACAGAGCCCACAGTTAAAAATCTCAGCCATTTTTTCACTGGGGGACTTGCTCCCTGAGCCTCAGTTTCCCTACCTGCACAATGGGGTTCACAGTAGTCCCACCTCCAGTCAGTTTTGAGGTGAGTCTACAGGGAGTCTTTACATTTCCTCCATGTTCAGATGCCAATTAGAACTTACTCCAGGGGTGCCTGGGTGGCTCAGAGGGTTAAGCCTCTGCCTTTGGCTCAGGTCATGATCTCAGGGTCCTAGGATGGAGCCCCAGGGTTGGGCTCTCTGCTCAGCGGGGAGCCTGCTTCCCCCCCCCTCTCTCTGCCTGCCTCTCTGCCTGCTTGTGATCTCTCTGTGAAATACATAAGTGAAAAAAAAAAAAATATATATATATATATATATATAACCTTTCTCCACACTTTACTAAAATTGAGTGAGGAGTTAGAGATTAAAATTTTGTGTTATTGTTTTATAAACATTTTGTGTAAGATAATTTCTAAACTATGGGGGAATGCCAAGCCAAATAGGCTGCTTGACGACACACTTTAGGAGAATTTCTAGATCAGTTACCTCTTAAACTGAGCAATGTGTGTCACTGCATCTGACTGGTTAAGTGTCCATAGGTTCGCATGTGGCTCCAAGTGCAGGAGGAGAGGGAACATGTTTAACTCATTCATTGTTCTCCGGAGCCCAGCACGGTGCCTGGCCTACAGTGCACATTTAAAATATGTCCAGTGAAAAAGAAATAAGCAAAAATGCCTGAGACTTGGAGCCTTGGGAGCTTCAAAGGGATGGGGCCAAGCGAAGGGACAGGGAACAGTGAGTGTCTGGTGACCTATAACAGCCTGCTTCCCCCCTACACACACCCACACTGCAGGAAAGACCCCCCACCTGTATTCGCATAGCATCCTGGGCCTGCTGGAGCGGAAGGAGACCAGAGCGGGAAGCCCTATCGCTCACATTAGCCCGCATCGGCTATTGGCGAGGTACCAACCCCCAGTGGCATCACAGACCCCTGGGATGCCCCTTCCTGCCGTCCCTCTGCATTTACGCTTCCCTTCTTCTGCAGGAAAAACATGGTCTCCACCAAGATCCAGGACACCAAAGGGTGCCGCGCTTGCTGCGTGGGTGAGAGATCCCAGCTGGGTGGACGTGAAGGGGGCGGGGCGGGGGCGGGGCTTGGGCTGCATCTACCCGAGAGTTAAGGCCCGCTGTCCAGAGTCCGGGGAGAGATGTGTGCCCTTTTCGGGGGTCGGGTGGCAGGGAAGGGGAGAGGAGATTGACTCTAACCCATCCCTACCCACCTCCACAGCGGAGGGTGCGAGCTCGGGGGGCCCGTTCCTGTGCGGGGCATTGGAGACGTCTGTGGTCCTGCTTCAGTGGTACCAGCCCATGAACAAGTTCCTGCTGGTCCGGGTAGGGGGCCTGCAGAGGCTGGGGACTCTGTGAGGTTCAGTGGCTAGGGCCTCCCACTCGTTCTGCTTCTGCCAAGAGCTTCAAGAAGCACCGCTTCCACCCGCGGCCCCGCCCACGTGAGGAAGGCGCTGGAGGCTCACCCTGGGGGGGGGGGGGCTTCCTGACCCTTAAGCTCCGCCCCACACCAACAGGCCCTGTGTCCATGCCCTCGGGTTTCCAAGGAGACCCCAACCAGATCCTTTTAGTCCAAGGAAACCTTGCTGCCTTTGAGGTTGGCCCTCTGGGGGCCTTGCATTTCTGTCATGAGGGCAGCACGACCCTAACAGAAGCCACGCCAACTCTAAGGCACACTTGTCCATTTCTAAGTTGGCACCATCTCACTCCTCTGGGCTCTCACCCCCTGAAGTTTCTAGACGGCATCCCTCCAAACCCTGAGCCCAGGCAATCCTTGGGAAGCCCCCTGCGGGCTCGCCCCCGAGGCTCCGCCCCTCGTAGGCCCCGCCCCTCGCCTCCTCTGAGCCCGCCCCTCCCTGTGCGCCCTGCAGCAGGTGCTGTTCCCGCTCCCGACGCCCCTTCCAGTGTTCGCGCTACTGACCGGGCCAGGCTCCGAGCTGCCCGCCGTCTGCATCGGCGTGAGCCCGGGGCAGCCGGCGAAGTCGGTGCTCTTTCACACCGTGCGCTTCGGCGCGCTCTCCTGCTGGCTGGGCGAGATGAGCACAGGTGAGTGGGACGGACTCGCTGGGAGCGGGGCTGCTGGGAGGAGTGGGGCTGGGCGGCTGGGCGGTGCTTTAGCCCGGAGGTGTGGTTGGGAAAGGGGTTGAACCTGGGCGAGGGGAAGAGCGGTGGGTCTGTGTAATGTACAGCTGGTGAGTGTGAAGATCAGCCCTGCCTCTTGATGGGCGGGAGTTAGCCTGGGGCTTGGGAATGGAGGGGGTGCCTAGCGGAGGAAGGCAGAATCCAGAGGAATGGGCTTTTTGAACTTCTGTCAAATAGAGCACAGGGGACCGGTACAGGTGACCCAGGTAGAGGAGGACAAGGTGATGGTGTTGATGGACGGTAAGGAGCCTCCTCCCTCTCTTTCCTCCACTGTTCCTGGATCTCCACCTCGCAGACCCTGTGCTGCTGAACCCCTCTAGGCCTTGCCTGCCTCCTGCTTTGCTACTCAATGAATTTATTGTTCAGTCTATCAGCAGTCCGCCCTTCCTAGCCTCGCTCTTAAAACCCGCTCTCTACCCTCTTCTAGGGTCTCTGAAGTTGGTGACCCCAGAGGGAGCCCCAGTCCGGGGGCTTCGAACTCCAGAGATCCCCATGACTGAGGCTGTGGAAGCCGTGGGTAGGTGCAGGGATGGGAGGGCCCTGGGCTCCCAGTGGATGCTCGGTGACACCTAAGTGTAACCGGCTCTGCTTTCCTCCCAGCTATGGTCGGGGGTCGCCTCCAGGCCTTTTGGAAGCATGGAGTGCAGGTGTGGGCTCCAGGCTCAGACCAGGTAAGCTTCTCCATCTGAACGCGCCCGTAACCCTGCCCCTCCCGAGCTGCAGGTCTTCCAGTTCCCCAGATGGACCCGGAGGATTGAGTCAGGGTGTGGGGCTCTGAGGGGAAGCTCCCTCCTGTCTCAGTGCAGGCAGGTCCTCTTCTATATACCCCAGGGTCTCTCCGGTCCAGAGCTCATTCCAGGCCACTGTGTGATCTTGTGCAAGAGATTCTGCTTCTCTCTGAGCCTCGGTCTCCCAACTATAAAATGGGGCTCACTAGAGAGATATGCAGGTGGTTAAGAGCATGAACAGACTGCCGGGGCTGGAATCCGGCTGGTTGGCCTTAAGCAACTGACTTCACCTTCTCAGCTGAAAAATGGAGTGAAAAATGGTACTTAGCTCATAGAACTATGTGTCAGATGCTGCCCCTATTTGTATTTTATTTCATCTTCTCGAGCACCCATCAGGAAGGTCCTATGATTTCCCAGGTTAGTAATCGAGGCACAGAGAGGTAAAGTAGCTTGGTTGCGTGGATCACAGAGCTGGTGAATGGTATTAGCAAGAATGATTATTTCTGGACCCAAGACTACAAGTTCAGAGACACTCACCCCTGCATTCTCTTTGAGAGGGGAAGAGTCTTCTAGATACTGACACACACACCTTTTCCCCAGCTGTTGCAGGAGCTGAGAGACCCCACTCTCACCTTCCGTCTGCTTGGCTCCCCCAGGTATGGACGTGGGGAAGGGGACACAGAACCTGGGAGGGGGGCCTCTGATGTGGATAGGTGTCTTGAGATGTCTCTAGCCACCTGTGTCTTTGGCCTGGACATTCTCTCTCAAGGTCTTCCTGCTTCTATCTCTGCTGCTTATAGTCCACTCCCCCACAGCAGCCAAGGGGACATTTTTGTTTTTTAATTTTTATTTTCACTGTTTATCTTGGCAAAACTTTAGACTCACAGAGAAGTTGCAAAAATAAATTTAAATAATAGTTTTAAATCCTTGTATCCCCTTCCTTCATCCAGATTTCCCGGATGTTAACTTTTAGGTTGTTCTGTTTTTGGGGGGGGTGTTTTTTATTTTTACCACGTTTGCTTGATCTTCCTCTTTCATATGTAGTAATTTTTTCTGACTGGGTGTGAATTGTCTCCTAAGTTAAAGCAAAGACCTCCTTATGCAGATCACAGTGCAGCTGCCTAAATGAGGGAATTAGCACAAGACAGCACTACCTTCTAATCCACACACCCATTCAGGTTTCACCAGTTGCCCCAATGATGCTTTTTTTAAAGAAAGACTTTATGTATTTGAGAGCGAGTGAAGGAGAGAGAGCACGAGCGAGGTGAGGGCCAGAGGGAGAAGCAGACTCCCCACTGAGCGGGAAGCCCAACTCGGGGCTCCATCTCAGGACTCAGGGATCATGACCTGAGCCACCCAGGTGCCTCCTGAGGATACTCTTTATAACCAAAAAATACTACCCTTTTTTGATAGGCTGCATGTAGGAGTCATGTCTCTTTCCTCTTTAGCCTGGGACAATTCTTCGGGCTTTCTTTGTTTTTCAGGACCTTGATACTTTTTTTTTTTTTTAAAGCTTTTATTTATTTATTTGACAGACAGAGATCACAAGTAGGCAGAGAAGCAGGCAGAGAGAGGGGAAGGGAAGCAGGCCCCCTGCTGAGCAGAGAGCCGGATGTGGGACTCAATCCCAGGACCTTGAGATCATAACCTGAGCCAAAGGCAGCGGCTTAACCCACTGAGCCACCCAGGCGCCCAGGACCTTGATACTTTTGAAGAGTACAGGAAGGTTGTTTTCCAGAATGTCCTTAAGTTGGGTTTGAGGTTTTCGGGCTAAGCATTTCAAGCAAGAATATTGCAGATGTGGTGGCATGCCCTTCTCAGTGCATCCTATCATGAGGTCACGTCACTTTGTCCCATTATTGGACAATCTTTGAGCATTTGGGTAGGGTGGAGTCAGCCCGGTTTCTCCACTATAAAGTCACTTTTTGTATTAATAAGTATCTTTTGGGGTGATTTGTTGAGAGGGTGTAAATATTACTGCTTCTTACCAGACTTTCATCTCCTGGTTTTAGCATCTATTGGTGATTTCTGCCTGAATATATTATGAGGATAGTTACTAAATGGTGAATGTCTATTTCTGCACTTATTAGCTGGTATTCTACTGTGGGGACGATCTCTCCCTTTTCCGCTCTGTGTGTGTGTGTGTGTGTGTGTATTTCAGCACAGCCTCGTGGATTTCCATTTTATTCTGGGGGGTTATAATCTATTACTATCATTATTTACTTCAAGGCACAAGACCTCCCATATTTAACCAGTGAGAGCCCCTTCAAGGATCTCTAGTGACCTTTTGACATGCCAGAGAGGCTTTTTAAAATCTAAGTTCCATTGCGTCACCCCCCCTCCCATTTAAAACTCCTGTGGCCTCAAGATAAATACCCAGTCCTGGCCACAGCCCACAAGACTTTGACTTCTACAGCCAAGTCCCAAGCTCTCTCCCACCTCAAAGCCTTTTTCCAGGTTGTTCTCTGCCCAGAACACCCTTCCCTGACCTTTCACCAAGTTCCCTCCTGAGCCTTTTTGAGGCTCCACCATTTATTCTTTTTCTTTTTTAATATTTATTTATTTGAGAGAGAGAGAGAGAGAGAAGGAACAGTGGGGATGGGCAGAGGGAGAAAGAGAGAGAGAGAAGCAGACTCCCCCCTGAAAGGAAGCAAAATGCGGGGCTTGATCCCAGGACAAAGATCATGACCAGAGCTGAAGGCAGACGGCTAACTGAGCCACCATCTTTGGGCCACCTTGGCTGACCCTTTGGGATAGGTTTCCACGCTGTTTTGCACTCATGTAATTCACTGGATCATGGTGGTCTCCCCTTCTAGACTGGTCTCCCGTCCTCAAGGGCAGAGACCGTGGCTGCAGTAGCCTAGCACTGTGCTGGAAAACCGTTGTTGCTCCTTTGTGGATGAATGGATGAACAAATGAATGAATGAACTGACTTCTCTCCTCCTTCCCCAGGCCTGTGGTGGTGGAGACACGCCCAGCAGATGACCCCACTGCTCCCAGCAACCTCTACATCCAGGAATGAGTCCCTGGGGGGGTATTGGGAACCATGCCCTGTGCCCCCATCCCCAACGAACATACTTAGTGGTTGTGACACCCACTTGTCCCCCAATAAACATGACTCCAGCCTCTGTTGTCATCTTGTTCTTCTGAAGGGGAGAAGGGAGGGCGGAATTCCTGGATGCCCACCCACCCACCATTCCCAAAATGTCAAGAACCCAACACAGTGATGTCAGGGGTATAGCACAGACTTTACTTCTCCAGTACATGGTCACGTCCCCCAGCTGCCTTCGAGGGAGGGCTTGGGGGCTAAGAGACTTGTGAGAATAAGGCACTTGAGGTTGGGGGTGAAGGGCCAGCTGGGGGTCTCAGCTAAGCTGGTCCTCATACTGCTTGCGGAAACAATCGCCAGCTGGGAAGAAATCCCAACATCTCTCCTGGTACATCTTCCAGACGTAAGACTCCTAGAGTTGGGGCACGGGGAAGACTTGGTCACATCTTCAAATGCTCATGCCGACATGAGCTTCTTACTGCCACCTGCTGCTTGACCTTTTATTACTCCTGCCCACAGTCCTCCCATTACCACTCCCTTACCTGGCCAGTGTGTTCCGTCTCATCCTTATTTATCAGATACATCAGGAAAAACCTGAGGTGGGGAGGGCAACGGAGATAGTTAACGACTACGCTAACTTTCTCCTGATTGGCTGGCCGGGAAGCCATCCACCCCGATACCACACCTAACGGGCTGATGCCGATGCCCAGCACTATGCCCCTCGCTGTCAGTGGCCACGCCCCACCCACCGCCCTGATTGGCCAACCGGCCTGTGCTCACATGTAATTAGCCAGGTTGTGCTCCTCTAGCGTGTGGGTCTCGAACCCGTGCGGTGTCGTATCAAAGTAATCGCTGCCGATCCCGCAGATGAAGCACTTGGTCTATGGGTGGCGGGGGACATCAGAATCCCGGCCCATTCAACGCCCTCCCCTTCCGGGGTCCGGATTCCCTCTGGGTCGCCCCCAGACTCGACCTACCTCCATATCTTCCTTCACTTGCTCTTGTTGGTCTCGGAGCTCGCCAAAAGCGTCAATGATCAGGCCTACCGCAGCAGGTGCAGCAGGTGCGAGTCAGTGCCCAAACTCCGACCCAGCCCAAACTCCTCCCTCTTCGGGCTACCTACCTCTGAGCCTTGCCTCCCACGCCCCATCTCCCTCATCTTATCCCTGCTTCCTGAAGATAACACCTAGTGTTTATTGAGCACTTATTATGAGCAAAACACCTAGGAATTAACTTCATTCTCACAGTAACCCTGCGAGGTTAGGATCATTAATATTCTCACTTGCAGATGGAGAAACTGAGGCCCAGAGAGGTGACTTGCCTAAAGTCTCACAGTAGGAAGAGGCAGAGCCAGGATATGAGTCCAGGCCGACTACACTCTTAAAGGAGACAGTCTCTCCCCACTCTCACAACCCTGACCAGCACTGACCCTGGATGATGGCCAGCAGGATGACGATGACAAAGAAGAAGAAGGTGATGTCGAAGACCACTCGGTACAGCTCATATTCATCGCCTGCTGGATCCTCAATCTCATCTCCGATGCCCCCACCGGCTCGGACACCCACGTACATGTGAAACAGGTAACACTGGGGGGCGGGTGACAAGCATACTGGTCATACATTCTATCATCCGACATTCTCCAAGTACCTCCAGGGCCCTGGACTGAGGGAACGAGCAGACACAGCAGTGACTAAGTCAGCTCTGGGCCCTGCCCTCCCACGGCTCACAAACATGGCATCAGATAGTGACAGGCCAGAAGTGATCATGGCTGTGATAGGGAGGACACAGGCAGAGGGGGCAGAGCCAGGGCGGGGGGAAGCACAGGGCGATCAGGGGAGAAACAGAGGGAGCACAGGAAGCTTTGAAGCTTCTAAAGCCTGACTCAGGGTGATCAGGCTGGACTTTTCTAGAAGAGGGGACAAGTGAGAGCTGGAACTTGAAGGAGGTGTTAGGTGGGAGAAAGTGTTCCAGGCAGAGAAAACCACATGCGTTATGTCACCGCTGGGGAGCAAAGAATACATTGTGCTCCAGGAGGAACTGAAAGAGGTTCAGTGAGGCTAGAAAATAGAGCTCCAGTAAGCAAGAGCAGGGAGAGAAATGAGGCTAGCTGATGGTTGGGGAGGGCTTCCTGTAGGAGGCAGCATTTAAGTTGAAAGGTGACGTGTCAAGTGAGAGAGGGGCGTGGACGTGGGGCCTGTGGTGGAAGAAGGAGAGAATGTCAGATGCTAAGGGTTTGGGTGGGAGGAAACACATGGTCTTAGGGGAACCGAAAGAGGACAGGCAGCCATGGAGCAAAAAAGCAAGAGAGACTGTGGTTAGACTCAGGTAAAGCTGGCTTTTCCCTGGTGTTGTGAACCAAGGGGAGGGATTCGATTTTATCACACAGCACTAGAGAGCTACAAGAAGGTTCTGAGTGAGGAGGGGGGCACGGTCTGCCTGACACTTGCGAAAGATTTTCCACTTGTTCTTTCTGTGTCCCCAGGAAGTGAGAGAACCCTGTGTCTCGGTTAAGAGTTCAGGCTGGTGACTGTGGTGGGAATGGGGCTATGCGTGGCAAGACTAGGTCTGGCGGGGCCTCAAATGTCAGGCTGAGGGGCTGGATTGTGTCTTGAGAGCAAGGAGCCAGAGTACAGGACATCTTGTACAATAGCCATGAGATCATTCTTTTCCACTGTGGCCCATGCCTCCATAGGCACAGCTCAGTCTGGGTCATGACCACAAATTATCAGAATAAAAGAGAACATATAAACAAGCATGGCATGCTGATGCTTTGGGTGAAATTTTCTCCTTCTTTCTTTTCTTTTTCTTTTTTTTTTTTTTTTTTTTAAGTAATCTCTACACCCAACCGGGCTCGAACTTACAACCCAGAGATCAAGAACCACATACTCGCTCCACCTACAGAGCCGCCCCTGGGGGAAGCTTTCATAGATCACGATGAGAGTAGCTAACACCTACACAATACTTAATACACACCAGGTGCCACTGTAAGACTTTTGAGGGAGCTCCATGGAGTCCTACAATCAGCCGTTGGCTGGAGGCACTGTTATGACACATGCATTTTATGAGGAGGACACCAGAGCATGAGGAGGTTGGGCAGACCACCCCAAATCTCATGGCTCGTGAGTGACAGGGGCACAATGTGTGAGCACCTTTCCAACAATAATAGCTTTAAAGGCTCAAATAGGGGCGCCGTGGTGGCTCAGTGGGACCTGTGCCTTCGGTTCAGGTCATGATCCCAGGGTCTTGGGATCAAGCCCCGCATTGGGCTCTCTGCCCAGCAGGGAGCCTGCTTCCCTTCCTCTCTCTCTGCCTGCCTCTCTGCCTACCTGAAATCTCTGTCTGTCAAATAAATACATAAAATCTTAAAAAAAAAATAAAGGCTCAAATAACACGACAACGGCAACGAACGCTTGCTGAACACTGACTCCATGTCTGGCGCCGTTCAAAGGCCCCCATGGTAAATCTGCAAGGTGGGTTCTCCTATTAACTCCCTTGACAGACGGGCGCTAAGGGCCCTCGAGCGCCAGGGGGAGGGGCTCACCGTCATCATATCGTCACACTTCATGTCAGGCTCATCCTCATCCTCACTCTTGTTGTAGAACTTGCGGAAGAAGTTGAAGGCCACCACGGTGTAGAGGTAGACAACCACCGCCAGGAGGCCCACGGTCATCACCAGCTGGAGGCGCAGGGGGTGGGGGGGTGCTGTCATCTCCGTGCTCAGCCTGCCCCTCCCCAGGCCCAGCCTCCCCAGCACCCCCCACCCCCTCCCCTGCAACTGTCAGCCAGTGTGGCCCTCCTTCCCCAGTCCCACCAGGCACACCCACCCTGGCTCAGCCCACCCGGCCTTGCCCCTCCTCACAGGAGCCACCCAGCCCTGCCCCCTCATCCACCCCTACTCAGACTACCAGCTCATCCCCGCCAGGCTCACAGCCCTCAGTCAGTTCCTCCACACACCTGCTTCCCATTATGGGTGACGGAGGAGAGGATGGTTCGCAGCGTCTTGACCCCCATGGCAATGTCCAGGAGGTGGGCAGCGAAGAAGAAGTTGTTGTAGTGTCCCAGGAGGGACATCACCATGTACCAGCCCAGATATAGGAAAGACTGTGGGCACACAGGGTCAGGGAGGTTAGGAGCACACAGGTTAGGGAGCATGCGGGACTCATGGGGAGCACTCAGGGGGTCAGGGAGTGCTCAGGAGGGTCAAGGGGCACTTGCGAGGTTAGGGAGCACTGTGGGAACAGGGAGCCTGGGAACATTTGAGAGGAATGGGAGTGCTCTGGGGGTCAGGGTGTCATGTCTGCCTAGGGAGTGTTTGGAGGATCTGGAGCACTCTGGGTGAGAAGCCATCCCTGGGGCAGAGGGAACCCTTTGCTGAAGGACATAGTCTGAGAATTCAAGAGCACCTGAGGGACAAGGGGCCTGAGGGACCAGGGGGCTTCACAGGCCGAGGTGCACAGGGGCTCAGGAGTCAATCCCCGGTTTGGGGTTCTGGGGGCCCCAGCTCCCCAAAGGCCCTTCTTCTATAGTTCCTCCCCCACCAATGGGCCCCTCCTCACATTGTCTGTGAAGATGACCCCAAACTTCCAGATCTGATACTTGACATCAATGGACATGAGCCTGTGCAGGGCGAGAGGAAGAGGGATGGCCAGATGCCTGATACTCAGACCCTGGCCACCTTCCCTGGCCACCCCAGGCCCCGACTCACCAGGTGAGCAGTCCCGGTGGTGGTTCGGGCTTTCGCTCATTGTGGGCTGTGATCTCCAGTGTGGCCAGATCCATGCCCAGCAGCTCGGCGATCCGCTCCCGCCCATAGATGTCCCCATGCTTGTCCAGGACCTGCGTAGGGGAGTGTGTGGCAGTGGGGACATGGCTGGAGTTGGGGAGGGCCACAGCCTGCATGGGGTGAGGCTGGGGACACTCTGAACTTTGTGTGAGAAATTGGGGTGCATCTTTCTGGAGAGAAGGGCCAGATCTTTCTTCAGATGCCCAGGGGGAGGGTCCAAGAGTGATAAAGTTTCAGTTGATTCATTAGCCAAATTCATAGAGATAATTTATTAAGATCAGATTGGTAGTCAAGAAACCCTATATAATTGGGTCTCTGTCATCTGTGAACTTATCTTCTCCTCCTCACCCTCCTCATTCACTCTGCTCCAGCCACACAGACACAAGGACCTCCTTGCAGCTCCTCAAATAAACCAGGCATATTGCTACCTCAGGGCCTTTGCATTGGCTCTTCCTCCTGCCTAAGACACTCCCTCCAGATTTCTACCTAAGTCACCCTTTCACTTCATTAACTGGTGTGTCCTTTCCTGCCTATGCCCGGCCAACACACACACACACACACACACACACACACACACACACACACACACACACTCCCCTCTTCACTTTTTTTTCTTGTACAACACTTATCACCACATAAACCCTATAAATGTGCTCAGCATCTGTCTTGACAGCCTGAGTGTTGTGTTTGCAGCTGGATTCCAGCCCCCTAAAGCAATTCTGGGCACAAAGCAGGTGCTCGATAAATATTTGTTGAGTAAACGAAGGATCTAATTTTCCTTGGTGCCAGATACTGCTCATGCAGGAGCCCATGTAATCTTCACAACCACCTGTGGGGTCAGCCCTCTTACAATAACCCCACTTTGAATCTGAGGGAAACCAAGGCACAGAAAGGCCAACACAGCTAGGGGCAGAACAGCAGGCAGTCCAGCTCTGGAGTCTGTACACTTCACTTCCTCCTTCTTAACTAATACTTATTGGGTCCTCATTCCGAGCCAGGTACTCTGCTGCATTCGTTCCACATATCATGTCATCACAGAGGGAGGTGGGATTATTGTGCCCATTTCCAGATGGGCAAACTGAGGTAGCCAAAACCCCTTGCCCAGGGTTGCACATAAAGCGACTGCTTGTCAGGGCCGGCACATCCAGGTGGCAGCAAGAGACCCCATCCAGTTGGGGCGCCTGGGTGGCTCAGTGGGTTAAGCCCACTGCCTTTAGCTCAGGTCATGATCTCAGGGTCCTGGGATCAAGCCCCGCATTAGGCTCTCTGCTCAGTGGGGAGGCTGCTTCCCCCTCTCCCTCTATCTGCCTCTCTGCCTACTTGTGATCTCTATCAAATAAATAAATAAAATGGTAAAAAGAAAAAAAAACCCCGCCCAGGAGGCCCTGCCACCTCCCCATCCATGTCCTCACCTTCCGCTTGACAAACTTATCCCAGTAATTGCTGGGGAAAGACCTGCCGAAAGAGAGAGACCCAGAGATATTAGGGTGGGAAGGGCCAGCCACCAGCCAGGCCAGGGTGGGCGGAAGTTCCAACGCTTTTCACACAGGGAACCCCGCCAGCAGGGCTGCGCCCCCCTAGGAGTTGGGGTCTAAAGACCTCATGCCAGGGGAAGTTTGCCCCAGGCCAACCATGACCCCAACTTGTTGGTGGAGCCTGAGGGAGGCAGCAGTCCTGCACGCGGAGGCGGGAGGTGCAGAAAAGACAAAACTACCCTCCCTTTGATGTAAGCTCTTTGGATGATGATTCTGGCCCATTAGTTACCAGTTTTCATATTCACAGGCTGATGCCCTAAAATCCTGCCAAGATGGGGAATGAGTTTCGTTGGTTTGGGCGTTGAGGATTATCATGAATCCATGAGTTCAGACCTATTTGATGTGTTTCGATCTGTGGCACTTCCTCTCCTTACCGAGGCCCAGACTGCCCTGACCTGTCCAGCGGGAGCCCCTTCTGGATGCTGCTTTCCACTGAGCACATCCTTGCTCCATGACACAAGGTAACCCCAGCTGGCTGCACGTCCCCACCCCAGCCCTGAAATTTGCTGCTTCTCTGAGGAGCTTGGTTCCTTTTTGTGGGAAATGGTATTTAGAGGTCAAGGTCTTGAGCAGACACAACTTTAAACAGATGTTTCCGGGGCGCCTCATGGCTCAGTTGGTTAAGTATCCAATTCTTGGTTTTGGCTCAAGTCGTGATCTCAGGGACCTGGGATCAAGCCCTGCATCGGGCTCTGTGCTCAGTGTGGAGTCTGCTTGTCCCTTTCCCTTTCCTTCTGCCCCTCCCCACCTCTCAGTTAAAGAAATAAAATCTTTAAAAAATACACAGACGTTTCTCCCTTACTCTGTGAAGCGTGTGCACCTGAATGTGTAGAAGTTAGACGTGCCTTTAATGGTGACAATGAGAGCATAGGATGTCCTTGGTGTGGCTTCTCTCCCTTCCTTGAACCACCTCTCCTGGGCAGGACCCCATAATAAAATAACTTCCAACACTTACCCAGGACTCACTGTGCCTCAGAAACTACACGAATTCATTTTTTCATTACAAGATCCTCAGTGCTATTATTCACCCTCCTTTTATAGATTCGGAAATGGAGGCATAGAAAGGCTCAGTGACTTGACTGAGAATTCCCAGCTAGGGTGTGGCCAACCCAGGCTTTGAGCCTGACCTGGTGTTCTTACTCTAGAGATGACATGGCTCCACTGTATGAGCACATGAAATAGGACTTGATGGTAGGGGTGGGGGGTTGGTGCCAGAGGGGGCTGGGAATTCAATTTGGGGGTCTGGAGTCCCACCACATCACTCTCACACACCCTTGTCCCCTCTCTGAGGTCAATTTAAAAAACCAAGTGATTTTCTATCGCCTACTCATGGCAGCTGGGTAAGAATCACACATTGGGGCAGAGTTTAAATGCAGGTTCCTGGGCCCTGTCCCAGACTCCGTGAACCAGAATCTCTGGGGTTTGGCGCCGGGGGATCTCCATGTGTCACCAGCACCCCCATAGGTACGTGGAAAATTTGTCCATATTACGGAGGGGAAGACTGAGGCTTGAGGGATCTGAGTCAGGGCCGGCAGTGACCAGAACCTCAGGCTTCTGAGGCCCAGGCTTGGCCCAGAGTGGAAACCCAGCTCTGTGCTCTCCACCCGCCCCGAGGTGGGGGCCCGGGCCTTACGGTGTGTTGAGCACCAGCCGGTCCCACTGGCCCTTCACGTCGTCATCCTCAGGCTGCTCTGTGATGTAGAAGCCGTCAAACTCCAGCTTTCGGGCCAGCTCCTTCTCCCGTTTAAAGATCACTAGGGGCACCTGGATTGTTCAGGGAGGCACAGGGGTGGGCATCAGGCCATGGAGAAGGAGACCACAGCCTCAGTGTGAGGCGGGAGATCTTGCTGGCATGGGGGTGAGACCCCACGTCTGGGGAGCTTCCCCAGAGCAATCAGGGCAGTCATGGGGAAAGGTGGGCAGGTGGTTCAGGGCTGGGATAGGAGCAAGTCATGAGAGCCCGGAAGTGGTGCCTGAAGGAGGCTGGGGCTTCCCCAAGGGAGGGGGGATGAATAAAACAGAGGCAGGCAAAAGGAGCTGGAAGTGAGAGAAAGGATTCCAGGCAGAGGGAACAGCATATGCAAAAGTTCTAAGCCAAAAGAACTCTATTCCTCCAACAGTAAAGCATCAAGATTGGTTCCGACAGACCCATTAGAACCCAACTGAAGCTCTCATAACATGCCTCTCGGGCATCACAAACCTCAGGCATTGTTATGTCAGAATCCACACTCCCCTGTTAGTGCCCGTGTCACATCCAAGACCCCACAGAACCCCATGAGCCTTCATTCGCCAGCTGATCAGTATATAGAAAATAACAGTCACTGTGACAAAGTCTGCCTCTTGATCCAGAAATTAATAGGGTCCCATGCCCTGGCTTCTCGCCTGTGACCCACATGAGTTCCGAGTTTGAATACTGTCCTTGCCGAAGACCCCAATCTCGTACCCAGCCCCTGCAGCCCTTACTCCAGTTCTAGGCCCCCTCCGTTCCAACCACCATGGGAGATCGCCCCACCCGTGCCCTAGACCTTCGCAGCAGCCCAGTACCACTCCCTGCCCAACGAGCCTCTGCCCCAGAACCGCCGTCATGACCCACCTTGAGGCAGTTGTAGCCAATGATACAGAGGAAGGCCACCAGCGTATGGAGCAGGCTCAGACAGCGCAAGGCGGGCTCCATGTAGCCGGTGCTCTCCTCCAGGAAGTAGTACACCATGTTCTCGTCCTCGTCACCCTCCGCTTCCTCACCGGCCCCTGAGCCCCAGCCAGAGCCGCCACCAGACCCTGCACCTGACAGGTCCCCAGCTGCTGAGCCCTCCACGTCATCCTCCCCTGGTGGCGAGTCTGAAACCTGAAGGGGGCAGAGGTCGGTCAGGGCCTGCCACACCTGGAAGCCGAACACACTTGACAGCCTCCATTCCTGAGGCTGAAGGCAGCGGTTGGGGGGGGGGGTAGACAGATGCTACTTCAGTGAGACTGTGAGTCAAGATAAGGGGTGGGTCTGGAACCCTAACTAGCAAATCAGACTCTGTCCTGAGAATCTGACTATCGAACTGACAGGAAGCCATTGGAGCTGATTCTCCTTGGCAGCAGATCCTTGCAGAGACTGACTACCAGTATTAACATGAATGCTAAAATTAGGCATAACTGATGTTTACACAGCACTTTCTACATGCCAAGTACCGTTCTAAGTGCTTTACATGTGCTAATCCTCTTGTAAGCCCCACAGCTCTGAGAGATAGACACTGTCAGTGTCCCATTTTACAGATGAGGAAACTGAGGGGCAATGAGGTTAAGGCCCTTGCCTAACATCAAACAGCCAGTGGGTGGTGGAGCCGGGATTCGATCCCACAGAAGCCAGCTATACCGTTATCTAGCTGCCCTGTTATTTAGATCTTCGAGTAAGAACCCAAGGCCCTTTTGTGTCTCAGGAGGTCTGGTTCTGAGCCCTTTCCTTCCATTCCATAAGCTACCCATTTCCTCCTCCCTGCAGATTTCTCCTTAGCTTATGAGAAAGCAAAGAAGCTTCATTGAATCAGTGCACATCACAGAGGCCAAGGTCTGCACCCAGGGCCATGGGACTGGTGAGTGGCAGAGCTGAGCATGGAAGCCCGCACTGGTTTCCTGCTCTGTCCCAGATGCACCCAGATACCCACACATGCTCCTGTGGGTGTCCCAAGATCTGGTGTCCAGCCCGAACCTCCCTGGCACCCCCAATCCAACACCTTGTCCCAGGGGGCCCTGGGAACCTGGTAGGGGCCGAGCCACCCTGTCCCCCAGCAGAGATAAGCGCCTATCCTCTGGGCCCCTTGTGACCAGCACCTTATAAAACAGCAAGATGAAGTTGATGGCAAAGGCCAAGAAGAGTGCAAGGAATCGCAGGGTATAGAAGTTCCGGGAAAGGTAGTTCTAAAATGAGGAAAGAAAGGGAAAGAGCTTACGGTCCACCTTCTGCCCCATCATCCATCCAACAATCCAAAATCTGGTTCACAACGTCCCAGTTATTGAGTGCTTACTGTATACCAGGACGTGCACTAAGAGCTTTATACACACGAATGTGTGTGGCTCTCGCTGCACCACCACGAAGCGGGCACAGCGGATCCGCCCATTCTACAGATAAGAACACCGGGCCTTGGGGAGGTGAGAGGTCTTGCTCAAGGTCACACAGCCAAGAAGTGGCAGACCTGAGATTTGAGACCAAGCACTTCACTTCCAAAGTCCACACTCCCAACTTCTCTGGTATGTTGCTTCCTGTGTGAGGCTGCCCCGTCTGCTTTAGCCCAGATAGAGGACATGTACGTCCATCTCTCCCTCCCTCTTTCTCTCTTCATCATTCTTCCTGTCCCTCATTCTTCCCATGCATCCTCACTGGACCATCTTTCCCCCCAAGAGGTTTCCTTCAGACCCTCATCTCAGGCTGGGCCTGGAGAGGAGGCAGGACAGGCGGAGCCCTGAGCCCTGCCGTCCCAAACTCTCTCCCTTCTTTCTGGGTTGGTTGAGGACACGAGTTCTCCCCACAACCTCGGACAGGAGGGGCTGGGACCAGTGCGGTTGCTCTGACCCAAAGGCTGAGAGCCAAGGAACAGGCCATGGTGGGAGAAACAGAAGCATGTCTTTGCTTGGATTTAGCTCTGGCTAGCACGTCGGGGTGGAGAGTCGAGGCAGGTGGCCCCAGAGGAGCAAAGGTATGGGGGTTGGAATAAGGATCTTGAGCAGGGGCCAAGTGGGGGGCCACCTAAGTGGGGGGCCACCTATGATGCGGCCCTGTGACCAGGTCCTGACTCTGGGGACATCTGTGCCCTCAGGCCAGCCTGGCTTCTTCTGAGCATTAAGCCTGCAACAGGTGAGCTCCAGGACAGGGTGCAGAAAAGAGGTGCTGTGAAGGCCCTGGGAGGTCTCCCTGGAAGAGGAGGTGCCAGCAAGCCCTTGCGGGGTCCTCACCAAGAACTTCACCCTCTGTACTTCCAGTTCTCCCCAGAATTCCAAGCCCCCACCTCCAGCCTCCTCCTTCTTTGGAGGGGGTGGAGGAGGTGCTGTCTTCTTGGGGGGCTCTGGTGGGGGTTCAGGGACTTCTTCCTTCTCCCCATTCTCAGCACTGCAGGGCAGGACACAGAAAGAGTGAGGACGTGCCCAGGCAATCCATCCATTCATTCATTCAATCATTCATTCATTCAAAGCCGTGCATTGGGGGCCCATCCCATGCTTAACCAGGTCTGGATGGTGCTGCGGACACAGTGATGAGTCGCTGCCTCCATGGGTGACAGACCGGTCACCAGGCAGTGGCAGCCCAGAGGGGTCAGAGCTGGATGGGGGATGCTCAAGAGGGTTGTGGGAGCCCCAGAAACACATCTTCCACTTGTTGGCAGGGTGTGTGTGTCAAGGTAAGCTTCCTGGAGAAGGAGGCATGTGAGCCCAAATGGGAAGGAGAAGGAAGACGGAGATGAGCATGGAAGAAAGTGCTCCAAGCAGAGAGAACAGCCCACAGGAAGGCTTGGAGGCAAAAGAGGAGCCTTTTGGCTCCTTTTGGGCCCCAGCCTGGTCTGGGTGAGGCTGAGGACACAGGATAACCTCAGGAGGCTCTGGGTCCAGGAGGGAGGCAATGACAGGGGCCGGGCCCCTTGGACTCCAAGGCCACTCACTCGGCTTTCTCAGGCTCAGGTTCAGGCTCCGGCTCAGGTTCTGGAGGCAGCTCCTCTTCCTCTCCATCCACCTGGAAGCAGGGCAAGCATCAGGGACCAGCTGCCACCCCAAGCGCCTCTCAGAGCGCCTCTGCCTGCCTGTTCCTCTCTGGGTCCCCATCTGGTCATTTCCCCCAGGGCAATCTGTTTCCTCTCCTCCCATTAGAGGAGGGATTACCAAAGTCTCATTTTAGAGGGGAAATTGAGGCTCGGGGAGGTGGAACGTCTTGCCAAAGCACTGTGCAGAGTCAGGGTGACTCCAGGTGGAGGTCTTGTTCCCCAGGGCTTCCCTTCACCTTGACAACCGCAGCCCGAGGGCACTCAGGGCCTGAGGGTGGGGGCTACTTAATTCCTCACAACCACCTGCTTATATCTGAGGGGCTCTCCCAGTGGCCCTGACCCTGTCCCGGGCTGTTCCAGTTACCAGTCACCTTTCCCCTCTAACTAGGTTTCAGGGTCTCTCCTCTCTCTTTGTGCAGATATCTTGATCTCTCCCAGAAGTACTACCTGTTTCAAGGTCTCCGTCTCGGAGTCCACTTCACCGTGTGTCTGTCTCTCCCTTGTCTATGCTCTCTGGTTCGTCTCTGCGGGCCTATCTCTCAGGCTCTCTCTTCTCTCTCTGTCTCTCAGAGTCTCCCTCCCAGTCTGGTCCTCCCTCTTGGGCCCAAGATCTCCAAAACCTCAGAGCCCGCCCCCCACCCCGCGGGCCCTCTCACCCCCAGCTTCCTCTTGATGATGGGGGAGCCCTCGGGCGTGGGCGGCTCCGCTGGCGTCGTGTCACCCATGTCTCCGAGGCCGCCCGCCCCTTCGGGCCGGAAGGGGCCCCCGTCCGCCACGGCCACTGCCCCCTCGGCGCCTCCCGGGCCGGCCTCGTGCGCCGTCGCCTCCTCGTCGCCCGCACCCTCCGCCTCGTCGCCCGCGCCCTCGCCCGCGCCCTCGCCGTCCGCGTCGCCGCTGGGCCCGGCTGGCTGCTCGCCGTGCACCTCGTCGCCCGTGGGGTCGGGCATGCCGGCCAGGAGCTCGGTCACCGTCACCTTCTTGGCACCCTCCACTAGGCCGCCGCCGAAGAGCGAGCCCCAGAGCAGGCGCAGCGCGCCAGCCGCAGCACCCGCGCCCGCGCTCGCCGCGCGCGTCACCGCCGCCCAGAGCAGCGCTGCCACCGCCGCGGCCGCCTCGCGCGCCGTGAGCCGCCGCAGCCGCCGCACGCGCCGCCGCAGGCTGCGGTAGCTGAGGCCTCGCAGCGCCCAGGCCGCCGCGGCCACCGCGCGCGCCGTCACGCCCGCCGCCGCCTGTCCCGCCGCGCCCTCGGGTCCCGCCGAGCCCTCCTCCGCGCACTCCGCGCCCGCCTCGGCCGCGCCGTCGTCTTCGTCTTCCTCCGGCTCGCCCTCGGGCTCGGAGATCTGCGCGGCGATCTGCATCTCGAAGATGGTGTCCTCGCAGAAGCTCACGAAGAGCTCCATCTTCTCGGACTCGCCGCCCTCGTTCACCACGTCGAAGATGAACTGGCGCTTGGACTCCTTGACCTGCACGCGCGGGGTGGGGATGCCACGGAGTGAGCGCGCGGGTCGCTGCCAAGCCCCCCGGACCGAGAGTGTGACAGCGAGGAGCTAGCTCACTGAACCCTCACCAAGGATCCCAGACGAGGGGCCCGGCTCCCCGTTTTGCAGCTGGGGAAATGGAAGCTTAGCAAGTCATGTCCTCAGGGTGCCGCAGCCCAGAGGTGACAGATGCAGGGCTGGATTCCCCACCAGCGGGCTCCAGAATCCAGGCTATCCGCTCCTCTGAGAGATGGAGCATAGGGGCGGAGGGCAAAGGTTCTGCTGCCCGCCTGGGTTCCAGCCCTGATTCTGCCACTGAGGAGTTGGATGATTTAGACATAACTCTCTGGGCCTCAGTTTCCTCCCCTCCTGCCCCGAAACTGGGGGATATTAATAGGACCTCGGTTATAGGGTTGGCGAGAGGCTTCAATGAGTTCAGAGATGCCGAGGGATCTGGACAGCGCTCGCTATTAGAAGGCTGCAAAGTACCGAGGTCCACGCTGCATACAGGGCCTCAAGCAGAATACTGGAATGGGAGGAGGGAGCAGGCAGAACTGGGTGTGTCCAGGAATTAAGAGAAAGAGTTTACATGTGGGGAGCATGTGAGAAGGGGAGGTGGGGGAAGATGGATGGAGCTCCCAGAGCTTGTACAAGAGTGTGAAGCGTCCGTGCTGAACCTGGGCTTCCTGCAGGTGAAGGGATGTGGCAAGACCTCCTGGGTGCAAGGATGGTGCAACCAATTTTATGCCAGATGGGTGAGGGTGGGGCGTAGGCAATCGGGCCCCGAGGGACACAGGTGAAATGTGCAAAATCTTGAGCTGTCCTGTGGAGTAAGTGAGGGGGCCGACATGCAAGAGCCTCATGAGAGGGCACCAGGGACTAAGGGAGGAACCGGGTGGTGGTATGGGAGGATGGGGGAGGGATGCCAGCATGTGGAGCTCAAGTGTCCACGGTAGACATGGACACACAGGGTGGCCATGCAAGGGCCCGGGGCCTAAACCGGAGGGGAGTGTTAGTGCAGGAGGGGGCTACAATTCATAGCGTCAGTGCCTGTGAAGCAGGCATGAGTGTGCAAGGGATCCTGGGAGTCAGTGCACTAAGGCCCAGGATATGAGGACAGGGTTCAGTGTGGGACAACAACCCAGGTGTGCTTGCGCCAAGTGTCACTGAGGAGACATGAGGGGCCCAGTTGTTGAGGGGGTGATTGGAGTGCAAGCCTCATGGGCTACAAGTGTGAGATGGGAGGGGGTGTGCAAGAGCATATGGGAGGAATGTGCAGGTGAGGAACAAAGGAGAAGTGTGAGTGTAAACGGAGTGCAAGAGAACAGGGAATGCGGGCGACACGCAAGCTAAGTGTGAGGTGGGCTGGGGGCCTGCCAGGGCCACATGAGTGTGCCCTTCCAGCAAGTAGGTGTGTAAGGCGCATTCAGACATCTGTGGCTGGGCATATGAGAGGCTGAGATAGGCTACATTGGGCCAAGGATCAGCCTGGCCAAGGATAGTCAGGGGTTCATGAGGTAAGCTGGAGGGTGGTCCAAGTGTGCACAGGAGATTGAGGGCATGCCAGAGAGGGCATGTAGGGGGTGAATAAGTGAGGGATGAACAACCATATAGTGTGCTGGGACCATATCCTCAGGGTGAGTGTGTAAGAATTGTGTACCCACACGTGGACTCCAAGTAAGTAGACATCATGTGCTGGGACCTCAGAGAGCATTTGGGGGCACACGTGGTGACTGGTGAGGGGCAGACCAGCATAGCAAGGTACCCCAGAGCCCCCACGGTGAGTGTGTAAAAGAGAGGGCACGAGTAGGCCAGGGCTGAGAGAGGGCACACCAGGGCTGCTGGGAAGACGAGCAAGGAAGATGTATTAACGATCTACAACCACCGTGTTCCAGTACGTGACAGCGTGTGTGTGACTAGAACTCTAAGGACACGCTGGAGCTCCCAGAGTGAGCGTGCAAGGGGCAGGCATGGTGTTCAAGCAGCGAGTAGGGGCACAGCCACGCTGCTGCACGTGCAACCCATCTCTGGGCTAAATCTGCAAGGGGTGGGCAGGGGAGACCCAGGGACGTGCAAGGGCACCGCAGGGCCCACAACATGGGAGCGAAAGGGTGGGCATGGGCTTGCACGTGTGGAGCAAGAGCCCCCCAGGGCTGGCATGGTGGATGTATGAAGCGGGTGTCCGCCCCTGTGGGGGTCCGAGCATGCGAGGAGCATGCGCGGGGGTTGGGGGAGGGGAGCATGCAGGTGAACGGGCCAACCAACCTGGGGCATCTCCCACTGCATGCGGTTGGTCTCTGAGATCTCAAAGTAGATGCGCTCGATGCGGCGCGAGGCGCCCATAATCTCGATGCGGCCCAGATAGGGCCGGAAGTACTCGAGGATGCTCTCCGCCAGCTCGAGGAAGGTGCGCAGGCGTGGGTCGTGGGGCACGTGCTCCGACAGGTTGGTCAGCAGCACCGCCACGTTGAAGCCGATGTCGCGGGCAGGCTCCTGGAAGCGGTTGGCGAACTCCTCACAGTTGATCATCTCGTTCTCATCGGCTTCGGAGCAGGAAAGCAGGAACTGGATTTCTGGGCCGGTGAACTGCTTCTGGCTGTCCATAGCCTGGGGGTAGGCAGGGGTGCATGGGAAAGGTCAGAGGGCTGGCCCAGTGAGCATCAGTGTTCCTCTTAAATACAGTTATGGACTTTTCATAAAGACAGAAAATTCCAGAACCCTAAACAGCACCTAAGGCTGAAACCCCACAGGTTGGCACAGATGGGGCTGTACCAGCTATCAAAATACCGGCGTGCTGCATGTCCACAAAGCTGGGCCACCCTCCACTGGAAGATACATTCCTTTTTCAGAGATGGTAAGATGGGGATTGAAAAAACTCAGCAGTTGTGCTGAATGGCCAAGAAATGCTGCCCCAGGCTCTCCACTGGCCCTGCACTCCTGCTGTCTACCCTCCCTGTTGGATGGCGCATATGGCCTGTCCCACCCAGGACAGGGACCCTGTGGTTTTAGGCAGGGTCTGTCCAGTTGGGATCAGGAACTGGAAGAGAATGGAGCCGTGGCATTGCTCTCCTGACTTCCTCCCTGAGCTGGCCATGTCCCTCCCCACCCCTAAAAGTCAGTCCTACAGTCCTGCACACAGCTTTCTCTATCTCCAAGTTAGGTAGGTAATTACCCTCTCCTCCAGGACAGATAGGTCCTCCATAATAGAACCCTGACACATATCACCTCCCACCCCAAACCTCTCCCCAGGCCCATTTGGGCTGCCCCCACCCCTTTCCAGCAAGTACATCATTGACACTCGACATAGTGGAAGGCTCTGAATTTCAACTAGAAACAAACAGTCATATGCCCATTACCCCGGAATTAAATCCTCACACGGACATATTTTTTAAATGCTATATATTTAAGAACTAAACATTACAGGTATTATTGGAGCCTTCTACCTCACTACCTATACCCTGGCATTTTCTCACAAAAATACATAGTATCCCCTGCATTTTTTTTTTTAAATTTAAAGAATTGCTATTATAGGGGTACCTGGGTGGCTCAGTGGGTTAAGCCTCTGCCTTCAACTTGGGTCATGGTCTCAGGGTCCTGGGATCGAGCCCCGCATCAGGCTCTCTGCTCAGCAGGGAACCTGCTCCCTCCCCACCCACCCCGCCTCTCTGCCTACTTGTGATCTCTCTCTCTCTGTCAAATAAATAAGGAAAATCTTTAGAAAAAAATTAAAAAAATAAAAAACAAAGAATTGCTATCATAATAATATAATTTGAAACTTGCTTTCTTCAACTATATTTTTAAGATCTACCCATGTTCACAGATTGATCAAACGAATTCATTTTTCCTGTTATGCAGTATTTCTTTTTTTTTTTTTTAAGATTTTATTTATTTACTTGACAGACAGAGATCACAAGGAGGCAGAGAGGCAGGCAGAAAGAGAGAGAGGAGAAAGCAGGCTCTCTGCTAAGCAGAGAAACCAATGTGGGGCTCGATCCCAGGACCCTGAGATCATGACCTGAGCCAAAGGCAGAGGCTTTAACCCACTGAGCCACCCAGGTGCCCCATATTATGTAGTATTTCTAATAAATGTAACACCATATATCCTTCTGATACTGGACATTCAGGTGGTTTCCAGTTTTTTTGCTTTATAGACAACACTTTCATTGAACAGTCTTATGCTGATCTCCTGTGCACTTCTGGCAATAAGTTCTCTAGAGCAGTTTGTCTGAGTCAAATGTTTTGACTGCACTCACAGCTAGAATGCATTCTGTAGTGCGAATCCAGGGAAAGGGGTTCATGACACAATTCTGACTTTCGCTATGCAACTCTCTCTGTCATGTTCGATTCAATTGTATTTTTAAAGATGCTGGTCATGACTTAACGAAATTAATTTCATGACCCACAGATGAATTGCACCATGTAGTCTGAGAAATGCTACTCTAGGATATGAATAGAAGTGAGATCTTCTGGCTCCAAAAAGTGCTTTGTAGCCAAGAACTTTGCAAAATGCTTTCTAAATGAGTAACCCGCTTTGCAGATCATGAAGGGTTCTAGAAACCACAGAATGTGGAGACATAATCATACAGGAACTCCTCACCATCTACCTTTGCTGCACCGACCTGCCTTCTCCACTTATGATGTGGT
Source organism: Mustela nivalis (assembly GCF_964662115.1). Lineage (NCBI taxonomy): Eukaryota > Metazoa > Chordata > Mammalia > Carnivora > Mustelidae > Mustela > Mustela nivalis. The sequence goes on along the minus strand of NC_139037.1, from coordinate 44,318,996 downwards.
GTGTTACTTGCCCCTCTGAAAAGACCCCCTCCCTACAGAAAGGCCTGGAACTCCATCCCCTCCATTCCGTCTTAGACTCTGCTCTTGTGATTTGCAGCTCTCTCTTTGTCATCATCCATTTCCCACTCCCCTTCTTTTGAAATACCACCTTCTCTGATTGCTATCCGCTTCCTATGCTGGACTCCTCCTTTATTCCAGACTTCTAAAGGTTGGGGACACTACTCCTGGAATCTGCACCCCTTTCTTGAGAAACACACTCTCCATGGAGATAGTCACTGAGGCCCAAGGCACTGAACACTATCCCGCACCAAGGATGGCCCAATTTACATCTCAGCCCCAACTTCTCCCCAGAATCCAGATAGTTAACAGCCGAAGCCCTTACCTGACATCTTTTCATGGATCTCTACCCCAAACTGGAAATAGTCTAAACTGAACTTTTGGTTTCAAAACCTTTCCTCCCACTGTCTTACCAATCTCAGGAATAGCATCGCTCTCCACCCAGCTGCTTAAGCTAAAACCTTTGAGTCATCCTTGATTCCTCTTTTTTGTCTCACCACCCACACCCGATTCATCAGCAAATCTGTCAGCTCTGCTTTCACAGATCTAGAACCCACACACATCTGCCCCCTCGATGGTCCCACCCTGGTTTTGGTCCTACATCGTTCCCCTCTAGACTCTCACGGCAACCTCTTCCCTGTTCTCCCTGCTCCCCCTCAACCCCCAGCCAGGGACCCTATAAACATCTAAGGACACACCTCTCCCTGCTCAGAATCGTCCCATGCCTCCATCTCATTTAGGTTAAAAATTGGAGACTTGGGGGCACCTGGGTGGCTCAGTGGGTTAAAGCCTCTGCCTTTGGCTTAGGTTATGATCTCAGGGTCCTGGGATCCAGCCCTGCATTGGGCTCTCTGTTCAGCAGGGAGCCTGCATCCCTCTGTCTCTCTGCTTGCCTCTATGCCTACTTGTGATCTCTGTCAAATAAATAAATAAAATCTTAAAAAAAAAAAAATTGAGTGCAGGAGTCTTTCCTGCACCCAACCAGGCCCTGTATGTCTGCTGTGTCCCTCCCCTCTGGCACTTTACCACTCCCATTTTCCCATCTACAGCCCTCTCCAGTCATGCTGGCTTCCCTTGGCACGCCTCTGGTTCCCACGTTTCAGCCTTTAGACTTGCTGCCCCCTCTGTCTGGGATGCCACAACCTCCCACACCTCCAAGTGGTATGTTTCAGCTCCAGCTTCAATGCCCTTTTCTGGAAAGGCATCCCCCATCCACACAGTTGTCAAGACTTATCCATTCATGCTCTCTCTCATGCCATCCTGCTCATTTCCTTCAGACTACAGATTATGACCTGAAATTATTTTGTTTAGTTCTTTACTTTTGGTGGGGGAGAGAGAGAATCTTAAGCCAGGTCCATGCCCAGTGCTGTGGGGTTCAACCTGAGAGCCTGAGATCTCAACCTGAGAGCATGATCTCATCCTGAGATGAAATCAAGAGTTGGAGGCTTAACCGACTAAGCCAGCCAGGCACCCCATTTGGTTATTTTCATCTGCCCCTTCCCACTGGGCTGTCTGCTCCAAGGGTGGGATCTCGGTCTGTTCTGCTTGCTGCTACACACAGCAGATGCTCAGGACACATTTCGTCAAGTGAATTAAGAATCTTTTTTTTTTTTTTTTTTGAATTAGCATCTTCAAAGCAGAGAAGACTTTGCTCCTTCGTGACAATTTTTGAAAGTTAAAAAGTTCTTTTAAAAATCCTGAACTTGCCTTTTAAGCCATAAAGAAACCAAAAAGCATGTTGTGAAACACATATCTGTAAGGTGCCTGAAGCTTTGTGTTTAGGAAACCACGTGATGTTTGACAAATAGTCCCTAGAAATGAGAATATTAACAAAAATGAGCATATCGTCATTTTGCCATCGCTAGTGCACGAACATGTCTGGGTATCGAACATCAGTAGCTGCTGACCTCACCAAAGGAGAGAGAACAGGGAAGGATTTACCTCCTGATCAATGTAGGTAGTGCCACAGAGGATATGCCAACAAAACAAAGCAACAAACCAACCAAACAGAACTTGCATCTGATGGACTTCTTGACCGGGAGTCTCAGTTTACAGGAAACACAGGGGAAGGAGGAACGTGCTACATGACACTAGAAGGTTGGCTCAGCCAGATGGAAACTGTGGGAACCTCTACAAACAGCACAGGCATTTTCCAATGAGAGCCGAGGGCCACTGGGGCTGCTGAGTCCTTGAATCAGGGCAGGTGCTGATTGAGGTTTACATACTGGATTTCAAAGACTTAGCATGAAAAAAGGATGTAAGATGTGGAATAGTTTTATATATATATATATATATATATATTGTTTATATGTTGAAATAATATTTTGGATCTATGAGTTTAAATACAATATATTGTTGAAAATGACCTCATGCACATGTGTTTTGCTTTTTAAGTTTTTTAAAGATTTTATTTATTGATTTGAGAGAGAGACAGTGAGAGAGAGCATGAAAGGGGAGAAGGTCAGAGGGAGAAGCAGACTCCCCATGGAGCTGGGAGCCCCATGTAGGACTTGATCCTGGGACTCTGGGATCATGACCTGAGCTGAAGGCAGTTGCTTAACCAACTGAGCCAACTAGGTGCCCCGTGTGTTTTGCTTTTTAAAAGCAGGGGTACTAGAAACATTTATTTTTTTTTTTTTTAAGATTTTATTTATTTATTTGACAGAGAGAAATCACAAGTAGATGGAGAGGCAGGCAGAGAGAGAGAGAGAGGGTAGCAGGCTCCCCGCTGAGCAGGGAGCCCGATGTGGGACTCGATCTCCGGACTCTGAGATCATGACCCGAGCGGAAGGCAGCGGCTTAACCCACTGAGCCACCCAGGCGCCCTAGAAACATTTAAATTATGCATATTGCTCACACTGTATTCCTAACTTTTTAAGAAAGATTTTACTTATTTATTTGACACAGAGAGAGAGACAGTAAGAGAGGGAACACAAGCAGGGGTAGTGGGAGAGAGAGAAGCAGGCTTCCCACCAAGCAGGAAGCCTGATGCAGGGCTTAATCCTAGGACCCTGGGACCATGACCTGAGCCAAAGGCAGATGCCTAACAACTGAGCCACCCAGGCACCCTTGCATTACTAATTTTTTTTTAAAGAAACTTTACTCCCACCATGGAGCTCAAACTCATGACCCTGAGATCAGGAGCTGCATGTTCTACCAACTGAGCCAGCCAGGTGCCCTGCTCACATTGTATTTCTATCAGAGAGTACTCCTCTGTAGCGCCAAACACCTGGGTCCCTAGCAGATCAGCTACAAGGAAAAAGAGAAGTACTGGCGGGGAAGCAGTAGATACAAGGAGGTTTAAGGAAATATCAACTGGTTGCAATGGGTGTACCTTGTTTATTTTTTTATACCTTTAAGATTTTTATTTATTTATTTATTTATTTATTTATTTTTAGAGAGAGAGGGAGAGAGAGTGAACACAGGCAGACAGAATGGCAGGCAGAGGCAGAGGGAGAAGCAGACTCCCTGCCGAGCAAGGAGCCCGATGTGGGACTCGATCCCAGGACACTGGGATCATGACCTGAGCCGAAGGCAGCGGCTTAACCCACTGAGCCACCCAGGCATCCCGTATTTTTTTAAAGATTTATTTATTTGGGGGCGCCTGGGTGGCTCAGTGGGTTAAGCCGCTGCCTTTGGCTCAGGTCATGATCTCAGGGTCCTGGGATCGAGTCCTGCATCGGGCTCTCTGCTCAGCAGGGAGCCTGCTTCCCCCTCTCTCTCTGCCTGCCTCTCCATCTACTTGTGATTTCTCTCTGTCAAATAAATAAAAATCTTTTAAAAAAAAGATTTATTTATTTGACAGAGAGAGAATAAGCAAATCTATAGAGACAGAAAGTAGATTAGCGTTTGACAGGGGCCTGGGTGGGGGAAATGGGAAGTGACTGCTAAAGGGTACAGGGTTTCTCTTTTGGGGTGACTACAATGTTCTAAAATTAGATTGTAGTTATGGTTGCACAATTCTGTGAATATGCCAAAAAAATTGAGTTGTACATTTTAAATGGATGAACTTATGAGATATACCCCAAAATATTTACAGACTATTAAAAAAATAATAATAGGAAAAAAACCCCAAAACAGTACTGACCAAGAATAAGTTAGTAGCCTGGAATGTGTCTTCAGCCACCAGAAAGGGCTTTCTACACTGTAATAGGTGTTTTGGAATCTGCAAAGTACTTACTTATCAATGAAGACATGCCTTGCAAAGTATGAAATCTGTCAACCATAAAGGACTTGGGGAACCAGACAACAATGCTATACTTTTAAAATGGACAAACATAAATTTAAAAATAAACATCTGGAGAGAAGCACACCAGAGTGGCTGTCAGTGGCAGTTTTTGGAAAGGTGGGATGACAACAGGGTTGGGGGTGGGAGCCAAAAGTGACCTCGACCGCAGTGGTAAGTTCTGAGTTTCTTTACAAGAAGAATTTATTCTTGTCTTATTTCATTGAAAATTATTAAGATATATTTTTTAAAGATTTTACTTATTTTTCGTAAGTAGGCAGAGAGGCAGGCAGAGAGAGAGAGAGGGAGAAGCAGCCTCCTCGCTGAGCAAAGAGCCCGGTGCGGGGCTCGATCCCAGGACCCTGGGATCATGACCTAAGCCGAAGGCAGAGGCTCTAACCCACTGAGCCGCCCAGGTGCCCCCAAAATTAATAAGATATTTTAAGTGACTTTCTACATGAGAATCAAAGTATTCCGCATAGCCAAATATATATATAATAATACCATAAGCGAAGTCAAAAGATAAATGATGAACTAGGAAATACAGGTGCAACTCCTATAACTAACAAAGCTATAATCAGCCTAATATATAAAGAGCTCTAGAACTCAAGGAGAAAAATAAGAAAGAAAGAATATAAGCCAAGGACACAGTCAGTTCACTGGATAGGCAATACAAAAGAAAGAACAGAAAAAGATGCTTCACTGCACTCACACCAGGAGGTATGACTTAAACTGCACAGCAATATTGTTTTTCACCTATCAGATTGGCAAAAGTCCAAATATTTGACAATGCGGTCTGGTGGCGAGGCTGTGGGGAAAGAGGCACTCTCATAGGTTACTAATGAGAGGGAAAAACAGAGGGCAAAATTTGCCCAAATGACAAATGAATTTACTCTTTAATCCAGATATCCTGCTTTTAGAAGTATATTCTTAGATGTAACTGCACATAAAGAATGACATTATGTACAAGGGTATTTGTTGTAGCCGGAATTGCTAGTAGTCCAAAAGAAGCCTTCCTCAGTACACTTACTCCCACCCACTGGAAATTTGCAGTAGAAATATACAGTATCTGTGCTACCAACTGTATCTTTGTACAGTGCACAACTTGCACAACTGTCCACGAGTTGTAAAAGCAAAAGACTAGGAGAGAAGCAAGTGTCTGTCAACAAAGAATCATCAAAGAAACCATAATATATACATAAAATGGAATACTGGGCATCTGTACAGAAAGAATGAGGTCTCTCTCTGATCTCCAGAATATATTATTAAGTGATATGGACCAATGTATGTAGTTCACTGCCAATTATGCAAGAAAGGAGGAAAATAACAAAATCTGAAAGAAAAAAAAAAGATGCAAGGATACAAAGGAAACTAATGTTACTCACAGCAGCGGGGGAGGTCAGGGGAGGAGGGAAGTAGGCTGAGAAAACAGTGGGAGTGAGACTTCCCACTTCATACATTGTTACATTTTTGCAGTTCAAATCACATGAATGTACTCTTTACCAAGGCACTTTTCAAGTTACAGATCATAACTCTGTGACACAGAGATACTGACCTACAAAAATGTTGTGTAAATGACATCAAACCATGTGTGTGAAGCTCTGGTCAGGAGGGATCTTTACCCATTTCATTTTCTAAATTCACCCTTTTCTTTAAAAAAGATTTTATTTATTTATTTGACAGACAGATCACAAGTAGGCAGAGAGGCAGGCAGAGAGGGGGGGAAAGTAGGCTCCCTGCCAAGCAGAGAGCGTGATGTGGGGCTTGATCCCAGGACTCTGAGATCATGACCTGAGCCAAAGGCAGAGGCTTAACCCACTGAGCCACCCAGGCACCCCTTAAATTCATCTTATAACTCAACGTTCATACGCATTTACCAGCCTCTCCCTATTTCCTCCACGGCTGAGCCCTTCACATCACTTACTTTTCTATTCTGTTTCTACCAGTTCAGTTTCTGTTTTTGTTTTTTGTTTCTTCTTCTTCTTCTTCTTTTTTTTTTTTTAAAGATTTCACATGTAAGTGAGGCCATGAACTATTTGTCTTTCCATTTCTGGCATATTTCACTTAGCATAATGCCCTCCTGGTTCAGCCATGTTGTTGCAAATGACAAGGTTTCCTTCTTTTTTTAAAAGGCAGAATAACAGTCCATTACATATCACATTCCTAGGTTAGTTCCATACCTCAGCTATTGTGAATAATAGCTGTAATGAACACGGCAGCACAGATATCTCCTTGAAACAATGGTTTGGTTTCCTTTGGATATATACCCTGATACAGCACTGCTGGGTCTGACAGCAGTTATATTTTTAATTTCATTTCCTAGTTCTAATTTAATTTAAATTTTTAAGGAAAAAATGTGGTTTTTCCTTAGTGGCCACACCATTTCACATTCCCACCAATGGTGCACAAGGGCTCCTTTTTCTTTCTCTTCACCCACACTTGCTATCTCTTGCCTTTTTCATAATAGGCATCCTCACAGGTATGTGGTGTTATCTCATTGTGGGTATGATTTGCATTTTCTCTGATGACAACCGATGTGGAGCACCTTGTATTTACTTATTTTTTAAGGAGGCTCCATATCCAGCGTGGAACACAACGTGGGGCTCGGACTCATGACCCTGAGATCGAGACCTGAGTGGAGATCAAGATTTGGACACTTGCCCGATGGAGCCACCCAGGTGCCCCCCTGAGGACCTACCTCGTCATGTGCCTGTTGGCTACTTGTATGTCTTCTGAAAAATATCTATTCAGAACCTCTGCCCATTAAAAATTAGGTTACTTGGTTTGTTTTTTTGTTTTTGTTTTGTTTTGTTGTTTTTGCTATTGAGTTATGTAAGTTTCTTGCCATATTAGCCCCTTACCATATCTATGGTTTGCAAATATTTTCTCTTATTCCATAAATGGCTTTTTCACTTTGTTGACGCTTTCCTTTTCTGAGAAGAATCACTTCAAAGTTATGAATGAGGTGTATTTTAGTTCTTACATGGTGATTTTTGGTTCCCTGGCTGAGATTCTCTCCTTAAAACTGTCAGGCTCAGAGAGTAGGGCTGGGACTTCCAGCCAGGGCCTGATGCTGAGGGAAAGGACACTATTTATTGAACTAGAGTAATGGTTGAGTCTGGAGGCGGTGCACTCTGGAGCCAGACTGCCTGAGTTCTAATCCCAGCTTTGTTGCTTATTAGCTGTGTGACCCTGAGCATGGCACTTCACCTCCCTGTGCCTCAGTTTCCACTTCTGTCAATGAGAATAAAAAACAGAGGCACCTGGGTGGCTCAGTGACTTAAGCATTGCCTTCAGTTCGGGTCATGATCCTGGGGTCTTGGGGTTGAGTCCTGCATCAGGCTCCCTGCTCCGTGGGCAGCCTGCTTCTCCCTCTGCCGGCTGCTCCCCCTGCTTATGCACACATGTGCCCTCTCTCTCTGACAAATAAATTAATAAAATATTTTAAAAAGAGAGAATAAAAAATAGTCCTTACCACTTAGGGTTGGTTTAAGGACTATGTGACCTAATCCATTTACATACAGGGACCTCGCACAGAGAGAGACCTTGGTAACTATCAGCTCTTCTGGAAGGTGGACGGCTCGGGGACAGCAAGGAGTGAAGCGGCGGGGAGACTGACAGGGAAGGCAGGGCTCTCACAAGTGCGTGGCCCAGATGCACAGGGAAGCACATATTGTGGAGGGGAGGAAATGGCCGACAGTGGCCAATGCCACAAAGATAACAGAGGAGAGATTCAGGGTGTAGAGGTCACTGGGGTGAAGACGTCACTGACCATCTTGGTCAGGGTAGTTTCAGAAGAGTGACAGGGACCGAAGCCAGCAAGCCCTGAGTCAGAAAGGGGGTGGGAGGCGAGAAAGGAGTGAGTGGAGGTTGACAGTCCTTGGAAGGCATGGCTGAGAGGGGGAGAGACACAGGGAGGCTCTCAGGACACCTGGGAGGCTGGGGACACTGAGGATACTTTTTAACTGAGCAGACCCTGAATGTTTAAAATTTTTTTTTAATGTTTATTAAAGGGGCTAGCCCTAGCTTAAAGTAAGAACGACTACGCTGATACATAAAAATAAATGGATGGACAAGTACAGCAAAATGGTACCTAATAAAGGGAAAGGATATGGTGAGGTTAGGAAACCCCCATATGTTGGCGCACCTGGATGGCTCAGACGGTTAAGTGTAGGACTCTTGATTTCCACTGAGGTCATGATCTCAGGGTCATGAGATCGAGCCCCATGTCGGGTTCTGCACTTGGTGTGAAGTTGACTTGGGATTCTCTCTCTTCCTTGGCCCCTACCACCTCCCCCACCCAAAAAAAAAGTTAAAAAAAATTTTAAAATAATAAAAAAGAAAAAAACAAACCACCACCATTTGTCAACTACCACAGTAATTCCCATTTCAGGAAGAATCACCAACAGATGCTAACCCTAGAGGGTGAGAGGGAATGATGGTACCCGTGCAGCGGAGACCCTGGTAAATGCCTCCTGAACCGAGCAAGCCAAGCTAAAGCCAACAGCGATAGGAAGAAACCCCAGACAGAATGCAGTGAGGACATATTACTTCTACCGCATTCCTGCCTAAAGGTCCAACCTGAATTGACTCATGGGGAAAATCTCAGGCAAACCCACATTCTGGAACATTCTCTAAAAAACCGATCTCTATTCTTCATAAATGTCAAGGTCATGAAAGACAAGGGCAGAAACATTCTCTAAAAAAACCGCTCTCCATTCTTCAAAAATGTCAAGGTCATGAAGGACAAGGATAGACTGAGGAAGGGTGCGGGATTGGTGGAGGCCAAAGAGACAGGATGTCTAAACGTGGTCCCTGACCGCTGGACTGCCTCCTCCGCAGGAAAAACAATTTCTTCACTGAGTGAGAACTGAATTAAGGTCTGTAGCTAGCTGAGTCATACTGATGCTAATTTCTTGATTTGCATAATTGTTCTGGGGTTATGAGAGAGAAAGAACTTGTTCTCAGGAGATACACACTGAAGTATGTAGAAGAAAAGCAGAATCATGAGAGAGCAAATGTGGTAAATGTGAGCATTTGGGCGGTCGGGGTGAAAAGGTGATCAGAAATTCTATGTATTGTTCCTGCGGCTTCTCTGTAGGTCAGAAGTTATTTCCAAAGAAACAGTTAGCAGAAGGGTGAGGGGAAAGATCTGGCAGGAATAATAGTAGGGAGCATGTCTTGAGTGCCCCTGTGTTCCAGGAACGGCCCACACGCTGTCTGCCTCGCAGAGGTCTTGTGAGACAGTGAATGTCACTATCCTAGTCCCGTGTCACAGAGGAGGAAACTGAGTCTCAGAGCGGCTGAGTGACATAACTGGAGTTCCATAGGGAGAGAGGGGAGAGCTGGGGTGGGAGGACTGACAGACAGATGAGGGGGCTCCTGGATAGGCTGCTTCCTTCACTTCCCTCCTAAAAACCTCGTTATTTGACCTGTAATGGTCATTAGTGACCGCCTCCCCATCAGACTATAAGCTCCATGAAGGCAGAGCCGTATCTGTCTCGGTTATTGCTGTGCCCGTGGTACCAGCAGTGGACCCAGTATGGAGAAGAAATCCAACAAACGTTTCTCAATGGAATGACCGTGATCAATAATGATGATAAAATTATGACTAGGAATAATGATAACAGAAATAAAGGTTCTCATCAGTGTTCATGCACTTTGCCTTCAAAACAACCCCAAAGACGGTGTTCTCCCCATTTTACAGGTAAAGAAACTGAGGCTCAGAGGGACATCTCTTGCCACTTGGCACCCCATTCACCTGACTTCTAGCACCCACCTTCTGGAAGTCCTTCTTGGAGATGAGGCCACGGGGATCCGTAACATAATCCTGGAAGGCCTCCGAGCCCACGATGTCCTTGAGTTTCAGGAACATGTCGAAGAACTTGAGGATCATCTCCACGTTGGATGAGGATTCCACAAGCATGTCCACCATCTGCCGGGCAATCATGCCATTCACCACATTCCCTGTGGGCAAGGAACCGGTCAGTGTGGCCTGGGGAAGCCTGCTTTCTGGACCCCTACCACCTGGCCTCCTTCCCCAGCTCGGGAGCCACCAGGCTCCAGGCATGATGTTGGTGGAAGTGTCCCCGGCCAGCGCCCACACCTCCCCCAGAGGGCATGGCTCATTTCCTGACCTGCATCAGTGTCATGTGAGAACCTTGTCGGTCCCTCCCTGACAGCTGGGGGGAGTCACCAAGAGAGATACCAATGCCAGAAGCTACCAGCAGGTCCCAGATGCCATGCCCAGTGCTGGGTTGGCATGCTCTCATCCTTCTAGAGGAGGGGTGTTACTATACATTTGTATGGAGGAAAGAGGCTGGGACTCAAAGAAAGTCACATGCTCAGGATCCCAACATACCAGAATCCACACTCTAAGATCCCAACATGCCAGCCTGCAAGTGGGTGAGGAGGCTTTGAAGCCAGAGCTTCATGACCTCAGAGCTCATACACCGAAGCCTTCCACTAGTCCTCTGAGGCCAAGCAGGTCCAGAGTGGAGTGAGGTAGGGCCAAAGATAAGACAGTAGGGAGGAGTAGAGACTGTGGGATCCCACTGGCTCCAGCTTCTTCTTATACCTTTCACTTTTATTTATTTATATAGATTTTATTTTTTAAAATATTTATTGCTTTATTCGGGAGGAGGAGGAGAGGGAGGGAGAGAATCTCCAGCAGACTCCCCGCTAAGTGAGGAACCTGATGCCAGGCTCGATCTCATGACCCTGAGATCATGACCTGGGCCAAACTCAAGAGCTGGATGCTTCGCTGACTGAGCCACCCAGGCACCCCATATTGTTTTATTAATTAGCAATAAATTATGGTCATTTTAAGTCACTAAGTTTTGAGGACATTCATTAGGTAGCAAAAGCTAATTGAGACATTTGACAAGGAAACACATAAATAACTATGAGTTACGTAAACTTTCAAAAGCATCAGGGCCATCCACCTTATTGAGATTTCTTTGGGGAGTCAGTGATCTAAGACACATACAGCCATGGCCTAGCATATGAGTGCTCAGCACGTGTTTGCTGAGCTTGTTACTGGGACTCCTTCACCAACCCATTTGACCATGACAGGATGTCAGATGAAGTTGAAGATTAGGGTCTCTGGGGTCTCAGAGGGCCATTCCCTGCTTGTCGGTCCCTTTGTTCCCTCCCCAGAGCCCCACCTGCTGGGGGTTTACCTTCTAGTAGCGACAGCAACATCACCACCATGTCCTTCTGGAGATCTAGCAGCTCCTTCAGCAGCTCGATCTGGCTGGAGTCCTAGAGACCCCAGACCCCAGTTATGTGATGACTGGTCTCTGCAGAGATGCCTACCCCACTTGCAGCTGCTTCCACCCCTCTTGACCCACCCTGCAGGGCCTAAGACCCCTTCTCACTCCCCTCTTACCTCCGAGGGGACCCGAGTCCAGACATGTTCCTCGGAAGCAGGGGAAGGGGCAGAGAGACAAGATTGTGGGGGTGGGGCAGGCACTCTGGGGGAAGCAGTCTTGACAGGTGACATGTGGGGCCAAGAGCTGGCAGCCAAGGGGGACTGGGAAGGCAGAAGCTTGGGGCGTATGGAAGGGTGCTTGATATATGTTTGTTGAATGAATGTGCGATGGAAAAAGCGAGGTGCTGGGTTCAGGAGAAAGGCGGGAGGACTCAGCCACGTGCCTTTTGGTGAACAATCTGGGGAGAAGGTAGGGGTACACTGCCTGTCCTGTCACAGTGCCTCATGTAAGTCCTACATAAGCTTCCTTCACGGTCAGAGTTCTGTCTCATGGTCCCTATTTGTACCAAGTTCAGCTACATAAAACTGGCAATATGTGAGCATTTTTGACCCACCGAGTGGTCATCTCATCTGGTTCTACCTAATATAGCAGAGGAGGGGGGGGGGAATACAGCAGAGGAGGGGGAAGGATACTGGATAAATGGCAGGTGAGGCTCCCCTATTCCAGACTCCTTCTCAAGTTCCTGATTCTAACACAGTTCCAAAGCTCGGCCTTCTGACTCTAAGATCCCAACATACCAGAATCTCAAGATCCTAATGTGGATGGGAGCCTGTGGTATGTGTCTGCGGGTGATGTCTGACCCAACACCCTGCTTCGCAGGACAACTGCACTCTCAGATCAAGTGGGGCTAAACCTGCTTTCCTGGTTTCAGGGCCGGGTATATGGCCAGATCTGGCCAATCAGAGCTCTCTTTCCCCTGGCCACGGTGACTGGCTCAGGGATGAGCATGTGACCCAATAGTCCAATCAGAGAGAACTGCAAGTCGGAGCTTCCATAGAAAAGGGGTCCTCTGCGCTCTGGAGCAGTTACAGAACCCTGGGGCATCGTTTTTCCATACAGTGTGAGAGGCTGCTTGAGACTGAAGCCAGAGAGAAGACAGACCTTTCTGCTGACATCACTCTAGGCCCTGGATCTCTGATGTGAACTGATGAATTCTTTTTCCCGCCTTAAGCCACTACTTTGCATTGGATTTCCAGCGCATGTGACCTAGCCCTAGTCCTTGGTTAATGAATTAACACCCCGGGGTCTGGAACTCTACACTAAAACACCGATATTCTCTAGACTTTTAAGATCACGCCAACGACACAACTGCGGCTGCACTTACAGTGAGGAATTGCATCCCAAGTTCAACTCCTTTCAAAAAGTCTGATGACAACAGACAGGATTTCTGCCAGCCCCGGTGGCCCCTTTGAATAACTAGATCAAGCCTCCCCTCCCTCCAGACGCTTCCGGCTGGGAAATGAGAATACAGTGTAGAGAACAGTGCCATCTGCTGGGAAGCTGGGTCATTTATGACGTTCGGGATGGAGATGGTGCAGCTTGAATATGTTTACCAGACAGAAACAGGGCTAACAGACAAGGTGTTCACGAGACACTGACCAGGCTGCAAAGGGGAGGGGGCTGGTAGGGTAAGGGGAGCACAGGATTCTAGAAATGGGAAAAGGGCTCGACAGGGGCCTTACATCATGGGTGCCCGAGATAGGCGTCATCTGCCGCAGGCAGAATAAAGAAACAAAGCCCTCCTTCAGTCCCAATCCCTGACTTAGAAAGCGAAGGCCTTTCTATCGCCCCGGTGTCAGAATCTGAGAGAAGCTCTTCGGAGAGAAAAGAATACCAACCAATCATAGAGGATCTCCGACTGGAGGGGGCGGGGCCTACACATCAGACCAGTGGAAGTGTGGGTGGGAGACCAGCCTACTGGTGGTGACAGTGGGGAACATGGGGTCATGCAGAGAGCCCATCCAGGAGGCGGATGGATTGGGCCACCCGGAGGGAACGCGTCTGGAACATGCCAGGAGGCTAGGGTGTGAAACTGACTTGGAAATGGACCACTTGGGGGGATGCCCGGCAACAGCTGGATGAAGAAGAGAGGGGCCCAAACCTGAGCGAGCTTCATCATCATGTGAGCAAACACGTGCAGGAATCCCACCACAGCATCCCAGAGGCGGCTATGTGCCAGGCTCTGCTGGTTCCCGGTGCAGGGGCCCTGGGGGTTGCAGAGGGCTGCAGTGAGCACCGGGCAGGGGGCGGGGTCCAGCGGGAGTGAGGGGGGAGGGGCATTTCACCTCCCAACAGCGGGCAGGCCCTACCTGGATGTACTCCGTGAGGCTGTTGAACACCTGTTTAGCGACCGACATGGCCTTGGAAAAGTTCCTCTTGCCCTGCTCCTCAATGACATCTTTGCCAGAGTAGTACCAGTAGAAGTCGCTGATGGACTCCTGGGGGCCGATGGGATGTGAAGGGGTGCTGGCCAACTCGTGGACCCCTCAGTCCGCGAGCTAGGTCGCACCTGGACGGCCTCCTGGCCTCACCTGCAGCCTCAGGAGGTAGTCCACTGTGCAGATGATAATGTTAATAGTGGTCGTGTTCCCCGTTTGTGTCCGTAGGTAGTTCTGGAAATCTAGGGAGATAAAAAGTCACACATTCATTGGGAGTCTACTGTGTGTAATCAGTGTTTATTGAGTGCCTGTTGTATGCCAAAGGCATATAATCATCGTTAGTTTATTTAGTCTTTATCGACTACCTACTGTGTGTCAGAGGAAGGTGAGGGTCATTTATTCATTTAGGTAGTAGCCATTTATCGAGGGCCTACTAGATGCCAGCTATGGTAGAGGCTCATTTCTTCATTTTATTCCCCCAAAATATGTTTCTTGAGCACATACAGTGTATCACGGGAATATGGAGATTTAGTCTTCCACTGGTTTCCAAAAATTTTTATTGAATGCCTACTATGTGATGGGGGAGATGGAAGATTGGTTATTTATTCATTCATTTATCCAACAAGTACTTATTGAGCATATGCCATATGCTAATGTGAGATGAAGATCGGCCACTTATTCTTTGGTACTACACGTTTATTGAGCATTTACTATGCCTAAATGGGTACATTTACAGCTTCCCTCTCCTGTAAAGAGATCTGTCAACTGAGAACATGGCCACAGACATATATATTAGAGAAACCTTTTGTCTATTTTGAATGGTACCGAATAGTCAAGACATGCAAAGCTTCTGGGATTTGAAAGCTATTTCAAATATTTATTTGTGTTTTTTTAAGATTTATTTACTTGACAGAGATCACAAGTAAGCAGAGAGGCAGGCAGGAAGAGGGAAGCAGGCTCCCCGCTGAGCAGAGAGCCCGATGTAGGGCTCTATCCCAGGACCCTGAGATTGTGACCTGAGCCGAAGGCAAAGGCTTAACCCACTGAGCCACCCAGGTCCCCCTCAAATATTTATTTGATTGGGCTGGCTAATGAACCCACGACTTCATGCAGAGGACTGGATTGCAAATTTGGTAGGAGAGAGGAATTCCACCTGTTAGAACATATTTGTTTCCAAGAAACCAGAGATCCAGGGAATAAAATTCATTTAAAACCCCAAAGACTGGGTGCCTGGGTGGCTCAGTAGGTTAAGCCTCGCCTTCGGCTCAGGTCATGATCTCAGAGTCCTGGGATGGAGGCCTGCATCAGGCTCTCTGCTCGGAGGGGAGCCTGCTCCCCGCCCCCCACCACCTCTGCCTGGTTCTCTGCCTACTTGTGACCTTTCTCCCTCTGTCAAATAAATAAAATCTTTAAAAAAAATAAAAATAAAACCCCAAAGACGGATTCCACCTTAATTACAGTTAAAGAGAGAAAATCCTTGTCCCATGGCACAAGAGTATTACATAAACCTCGAAGATCAATAAGTTGTGGAGATAAGAGCTTTTGAGAATGGAAAGCCATGGACCATGCCTTACCCACCATTGAACAGAGGAGAATGAAAAGTAAAGAAATTTACAAGTGGGTTCACTGTAGTGAACACCAGCCAAATGGGGTGCAGGTTCTGTGGAAGTTAGATTTGTGATTACTCCCACTGCTGTGATAAAGGTAGTTTCTGGGCAGTCTGTGGTTTCATAATCCCCTGCTATGTGTTATAACCACAACCTTGACACTGTGCATACTTGTTATAGGAAACAGCCTTGGGTAGAATGTTTGTCATACAGAATTCTGACTGTCCTTTTAATGTTGTGAGCGACGTGGGCCACACAGGATTATATGTTCTCGTTAGTGATGCATTTCCTTAGCTTGCTGTGTTATCCTTGATCTGCTGAAACTGTGTGCCAGGATGAAAGTTGGGAAAACTTGTTTGAGTTCGGAAAGAATCTGTAAGGACTTCAGCCTGGCAAACTATTTTATAAGCAAAATTAAGAAGTGATTTTAACAAATTCAACCCAAGCACAGAAATCCACCACATTTACAAAACTTTGGCCCCCTACCATGTAGGGGAACATGACATGTGGCGAGGCATTCATCTGGTGCTCACAATGATTTGGGGACAACCTGGTTTTGGAGAATCTGGACTGGCTAGAGGAGGTGCAAGTGAAGCAAAGTGGCCAGATTGCAGAAATTTGAGGGGGGATTTAGGAAGGTGGGAGGACAGGGCTTGATAATGGCTGAAAACGAAGGATGGACAATCAGGTCAAGGATGGCTGGTGAGGCCACCATCCATAAGGGGTGAGGGGCCAGGAGACGAACTTGGGCAACCCTTGCAGACTGACCCCAAACCTTGGCCTCCTTTCCACTCACCCTTCCACCCAACCCTCCTCCTCACCATTGTTGTGCCCCTCACAGAGCAGTTGTAGGAATCGGAACAGGTCTTGGGTGAATTCGTCATCTGCCATGACCTTCTCTCCTGGGGTGAGGGGGAGAAGAGGGGGACAGGGCCCAGAAGGCGGTCAGAGATGGCAGGACCGAGCATTTGCATGCACACGGCCCTTGTACACTCCACACACATGCACAAAGCTACGTAGGGAGGAGCAGCTGCCACTTCAAAGAGTCTGTGAGGGTCACCGGCTTCCATGACACCAGGGAGACCCAGCTTCAGAGTCATCAGCAGATGAAGACCAGAGGGGCCCTGTGTCATGAAGCTGGGGCCTCAAGCTTCTTTCTAAACATCACTGTCCCTCTGACATCACCACTTGTATGACGTCAGGAATGTCTGCCCACCCAGCAGAGGTTCAGGCAGCTGGTATCTCCCTTGGCCCCATCCAGGGCCTGGAGTAGGTATTGTTAATGGATTATGGGGATTGGAGTCACTTTCAAGCAAAGGCTCTAAGCAGGAGGGGATTGGACAGGGAGTGGGATCAAAAGCCAGCCAATTGGCTCAGATGCCTTGAAAGCAGCCAATCCAGGAGATGCAGGGCAGAGGTGTGTAAACATAGGCCAATCCGAATGGGCATCTGAAAGAAGCCAATCACCACGGGCTCTAGGGGAGGGAAAAGAGATAGAGAGAGAGAGAGGGAGGCTAGACAGGAATGGGCCAACCAGAGCAGGCGCAGAGGAGGCACGCGCACCAATCAGAGTGGATGCTGGGGGCAACCAATCTGGTTGGCGAAGTTCCCACTTCAGACTTGACCAATCTGGGGTCGCGGGCGCAGAGAGCAGGGTGCGCGGCAGTGGGGATTACCCCACCCCGGGACTGCGAATCTGGGTCTAGAAGCCTGAGAGCGTCTAGCTGGAAAGGGATCTTTGCCATCTTCTCTAGCATCTGTTTACACAGGGGGGAGCAGGCTTATAGAAAGTAAGAGACTTGTTCACAGTCTCCAGTTGTTGTTAGTGGCTAATCTGGGACCCGAGTCTTGGTCTCCGGCTCAAGACTTTCTGCGAGCATGACGCCATCACTGAAGGGTTCCTCCCTCCCTGGATGTCCCAGATCCTCAGCCCCCAGGTGGAGGGGGCGGTTGGGGGGTTAGAAGGGAGGGATGCAGTAGCATAGCAAGGGAAATGGGCTGGGGGAATTACCGTTCTGGCGATTGATGACTGGGGCAGCCAACAGGATGGGAGGAGGAAGCAGGAGAAAAGGCAAAAGAGAGACAGGAAGGAGACAGAGAGACAGACACAGATAAACAGTGACACAGTCAGGGACGAAGACATCAACACAGAGAGAGGAGCGACCACAGAGGATCAGAGCCATAAGGAGACAGAGTAGGAAATGGGGGGGGGGGGGGGTAAAAGCAGAGGGAGAGAAAGAAGAGGGAAGAGAAAGAGATGGACAAGTAGAGGTGGAGAGGCAGGAGGCGAGGTTCAGGGCAGAAAAGTTAGACACATCACAACACGGCAAAGAGGAGACTCAATTAACCTGGATTAGGGGCATTAATGAGAACAGCAACCAGGGGGGGAGACTTGGGGCGTGTGGAGGGTCCGGTCGGTGTGGTGATGGGAGGCAGGGGGAGAACACAGGATGGAAGGACAGCCAGGGGTGGGGACCCTGAGGAGGGAGACCCTGGAGGAATGTGGGGGCACAACTGGGGATCACTCTGGGGGGGGCGGGACTTGGCGATGGTCGTAGGGTGGGGGATGTCTTGGAGGAAGGGAGCTCTGGGCAATGTGGGCGAGGGGGCGATCCTGAAGGAAGAGGACGTCCCAGGAGAGGGAAGCCCAAGAGAGGGCCTCACCAGTTCCATCCTCGTTCACCATGCCCAGCCCCTCTGCCTTGTTCTGTCTCTCGAAAGCATTGAGATCCAGGACGCTGGGAGAAAGAAAGGAAAGATGGGGCAGATGGGCTAAGGTCTCTGCCCCGCTCTTCCAGAACCCCGTAGGCACCCCCCTACCCACCCCCCCACACACACCCAGTTTGGACAGAGAGCCACGGTAAAGCATGCATGAGCTGAAATCAAGAGGAAGCACAGAAGCACAAACAGAACTGGGAGAAGACATGTGGCAGCTACTGTCAAGTAAGGTGGGGCTGGAATGACATATGTACAACAAGCTGGAATCAGGAGAAAACAGAAACCCTCAGTTAGCAAAAGCTTCAGGGGGTGGAGAGGAAAAGTCAGTGGACAGAAGAGAACAAAGGCGGACAGTAGCAGTCACATGAATGGGGGTTATCAGAAGAGAGCCCCGATTCCTTGCTGCCTGAATGCCCCCTGAATTCACTACAAGCTTCTGGTTCCAGCTGTCCGTTCTTACTATTGTGATAATCGCCTCCCAGTACACCTTAGAGTGGGTCCATGTTCCTGGAGGTGGTACCAGGGGCGGGGTCTCAGCCACACCGAAGGTGTTTAACCCACCGGAGGTCTGCTAGACCCTACCTGCATGTTTGCATCAGCGCCTGGATACTCTGGAAGAAGCCCACTTCCTTCTTGTCCTTCAGATAATCCAGCATTTTCTACAGAGGGGGCGGGAGCATCAGGGAAAGTGGGAGTCACACGGGAGCTTCTAGAGCTCTGTGCTTTCCTCCCAGGTCCTTTCTCCTGTTACCTGTTGCACATCTGCATTGCCTCCGTTTAGGATGGAGATGCCCAGCTTCAGGGTGGAGGACACCATGGCGCCCGTCTCTCCTGGAGCCGGTGGGGGTGGGGCAAAGACAGCGCACTCAGTCTGGAAGCCCTGTTCTCCACCCACCAGAAGACAACCATCCCAGGGTATGCAGGAGAAGGGGCTGGGGTCGTGTGCCATAGTGAAGGAAGAGCAAGAAATTGCAAGGTGAGTGGGATGTGCAAGGGCTGGGGTGCGAGGCGCAGGCAGGCAGGATGGGAGAGTGAGCCATGGGGTCCCCAGGAAATGGGGGACTGGGGGAGACTGGGGACGGGCTGCATGTGCCCAGGAGGAGTGCCTGCGGGAAGGCACCTTTGCAGGCACTGATCATCTGGAGCACCATCTCGGCGGCTCCCCGGTTGTGCAGCCGCGCCTGCTGGTACAGCAGCCTCTGTTTCTCCATCTCTTTCTCCTGCAGCAGAGCCAGGCCCGTGGCGCCCATTGAGTCTGGGCTCAGTAGCCCAGCCTTTGCCCCTCACAGCCTCAGCCCTCAGCTCCCTGCTCCAACCATATCTGCTGGCTCATTCCTTTAATTGTGAGCTCTCTCTGTCCCCTGGCACTGAAGTCTACCATTTGCCTCTTGTCCTCAGAGCATGGGGCCAGACATGGAGCAATCTTAACCCAGGCCCATGAACCCCCAAGGGATTCAAAGACACATTCTAGGAGGTCGGGGTGCCTGGGTGGCTCAGTTGGTTAAGTGTCTGCCTTCGGCTCAGGTCATGATCCCAGGGTGCTGGGATCAAGCTCCTAATCAGGGTGTACGTTCAACGGGGAGTCTGTTTCTCCCTCTCCCCCTGCCCTTCTCCCCGACTTGTGCCCCCCCAAAATAAATAAATAAAATCTTTTTAAAAAACCAAAAGGATGATTCTAAGAAAGGCTTCAGTAGATATTAAAAGGGACCTAGGCACCAAAAACGTTAAGAAACTCAGGGAAATGTTTGCTGACTGCCTTAATGATGAATGGATGGGTTAACTTCATGTTTATCAGTTCTTTCTCACTGCCTGGTCTTTGCATATGCTGTTCCCCCTTCCTGGAACACACTTCCCCTTTTCTTCCTCTGGCATACTCCTTTTATTTTTTATTTTTTTTTAAAGATCTTATTTATTTATTTGACAGACAGAGATCACAAGTAGGCAGAGAGGCAAGCAGAGCGAGAGAGGGAGAAGCAGGCTCCCTGCTGAGCAGAGAGCCTGATGTGGGGCTCAATCTCAGAGTCCTGGGATCATGATCTGAGCCAAAGGCAGAGGCCCCAATCCACTGAGCCACACAGGTGCCCCGGCACACTCCTTTTAAAGATTTTTATTTATTTGACAGACAGAGACCACAAGTAAACAGCAAGGCAGGCAGAGAGAGGAAGGGAAGCAGGCTCCCCACTGAGCAGAGAGTCCGATGTGGGGCTTGATCCCAGGACCCTGAGATCATGACCTGAGCTGAAGGCAGAGGCTTAACCCACTGAGCCACCCAGGTGCCCCAGGCACACACCCTTTATCCTCCTGCTCAGACATCCCCTCCTCTGAGAAGCCCTCCCTGACCCTTCCCCTTGCTTGGTCTTCCCCAGCTGCCATAACTACTCCCCCACCCCTGGCCTGTGTCCCCCTGAGCTTCCCTAGATTCCCCCGCCTCCCCCATTCTGCCCTGCCCACTCTGCCTGAGCCTCCCATACCACCACTGTGAATAATCTTTGCTGTTCCTGTCTGGTTGATGTATCTGTCTCTCCCCAGGTGACCGACAGTCACGGCTGTGTCCCCAACATGACCCAGCACAGGGCTGGGCCCAGAGCACTACTCTGTGAACACAGCCTGAATGAACAGGGAGTGACTTCCCTTTGCCCTTTCCTCAGGGACCTCCTGACCCCACCTACCTCAAAGGACACCTCCACTTCTTCCTCATCTGCTTCGCCATTCTCCCCTCCCTCCTCCATGTGGCAGCTCTGGGGACAGGACATTAGAGATGACGGTGAACAGAGGAGATCCCCTAGTTCACCCAGACCCCTCTGAGCAGGCAGGCATTGCAGCTGGGGAGAAGGGAATGTGCCCAGGAAGGCGGGGGGAGGGGGGGCAGGACCTCACCTTTGCCATGATGTCAGCATACGCCATATACAGGTAATCCTCATCCAGTTTGCTAAGGAAGTAAGCGGGGGAGATGATCAGGGCCCAGTGGAGAGGACCCCCATCCTATAACCGCTTCTAGTTTCCCTTTGGAGAGCCACCCCTCCCCATGCCCGGGCTATGTAGTTGGGCATTGGGGGGTCCACTGTCCACTGACAGAGGGGGTGAGTGTGATCAAGACTTAGCCAATTAGCATGTTTAATAGGCTTGGCCTCGGTAATAGGGACAAGATGGTCTTGTGCTTCATGTGGGTCCACTGGAATTCATTCTGGGTTTGCTGGAGGGATCGGCAGGGGGGCTCCCTTTCCCCTGGGCTTGTGAAAATAGCGTGTATGATGCCTGGAGCAAGCTTCCGGCTATTGGCTCGTTTGATAACTATGACCAACCACCCTCTTGGGCCTTAATAATAATAATAATAATAATAATAATAATAGTGGCCAACACCTATTGAGTGTTTACTCTAGGTCAATTCCTATTCTAAGTGCTTTCTATCTGTCATAACACATTAATCCTCACAATAGCCCTATTATTTTGAGACAGGATTAGATAGGTAGACCTATTACTAGCCTCATTTTACAGATAAGTCAATCCAACCACTAAGATCCTTCTTGGCCGAGTCCCACAGCTTGTGCTGTGATTCAGGCCTACCTTATCTAACTCCAGAGTCCTGGTTTTCCAAAGATGAAAAACAGAGTGCTGGGTGCCCCAGTCTCCCTTGTAGCTGGGGGTGGCCTGAGGTCAGAATTCTGGCCAATGAGATCTGTGCAGAGGTCTGCCAAGGAGAGTGCTTTTTTTTGGGATAAAACTATCTTGATCTTACTGGGGGCAGGGGGAGGGGAGAGGAGACTTTCTCCTTTCTGCCCAGCATGTGGTCCTGTCTGGAAATTAAATAATCCACCTTATTGAAAATCTGTTATAATATGCTGATTTTTCTTCTCATAATCTACTGATTTTGTTCGAGCAGGACAAAGCTTTCATCAATATTGCCTGTGACGTGAGCTCTATCAGAAGAGATGGCTTGCCAAGCGCTCAGCCTACAAAACAGGGCACAGTGGCCTGGGCCTGTCAGGGGAAAATGACACTGAAAGATCAGCTGTGGGGCTCCCCAGGGACACAGAGGGTCTGTCTTGAGGAGCAGGGAGGTTTGCCGGGTGGGAGGATGTAGATCCTGTCCCAGGACGCAGGAAAGGTCCTCACCTCTTCTCAGTCAGGGCGGTGCGGCTGAAGTGAAGGACCAGCTGATGTAGGGGGTCCGGCTTCTTCTCCTCCACCTCCTCCTCCTCCTCCTCCTGCTCCCCAGCTTTCTGGGGGAGGTGTGGGGCTTGCGAAAGGGGTTTCTAGAGTCCCCTCCTGTCTCCCTCCGCCATAGCCTTGCTGGGCTAGATTTTTTTCTCTGCCCCCCCCATAAGTCCTTCCCCTTATCTCTCCCCAAGCCTGCTGCCGCCTTTCCCGTACTCCTCAATATGGAGGGCGACTGCTGAAATGGGCAGCCAGCAAGCTAGCGCCCCCCCCCCCCCATTCAGCCCTGCCCCCTCCACTCCCAGGCAGGTCCCATCCAGCTCACTGAAAGGTCATCGATCATGCGGTCTTCAAAGCTGTGGTCTTCAGTCAGGATCCACCCGGCCTTGTAACTCTCCAGGAACATGTTACAGGCCCGGTGCCTGCAGGGGAAAGGCGTGCGGCGTCCCCCAGACCATGGCCCGCACCGCGCCTCCGTTATCTTCCCGCACATCTACCTTCCCCAACCAGACCGCATCGTGGTGGCGCCCCCTCCTCCTCCTCCCGTCCCTCAGTCACCCCTTCTCCACCGCCCCCAAGCCTCCCTCCTCCCTGGGGGTCTTACGTGGGCAGGTTGTACAGGGGGGTCATGCGGAAACAGGCAACCACTGCCCTCCGGCGCTGCTTGGACAAGAGCTTGTGCCACACAGCCTTCTTGGATTTGTACGGGTGCTCGGTCTAGGGGACGGCAATCTGTCATGTCCCCAAACTCTGCCCCTGACCTGATCCCCACTCTCAGTCCCGGAGCAAAACTGCCCATGCATGTCTAGCCCCAAATTCAGGCCCAACTTGCGGGGCCAGAGGAACACGCTGGCTGTGCCAACAGAGTCAAGGTTCCACCCTGGGCTTTAAATTCCAGACCACACCATCTTTCCTAGGCCCCGCCCACAGGTGCCGGGTCACTAGCCAGGTCCGCCACCATCCCACGACCCACCCATGGTCCTGCCCAGAGTCAAGGGTCTTGATTCCAGGTCCCACTCTAGACCCCAGGTTCTGTCTCCAGCCCCAAGCTCCTCGGCCCAAGATTTAGGCACCAGGTCCTGCCCCAGAGCCGAATTTCCATTCTAAACTCCAGGCTCCAACCAAAGTTCCTCCTTAGACCCCGCCCACAGACCCATGCTTCGGCCCCACCCCTCTGAGACCCCTCCAGCCCCAGCCACCTGCTCCAGGTGGTAGAGCACCGCAGACACTTCCTGAACCCTGCGCACGATTTTCTCGGGGTCATCGGCGTCCTCCTCACGGCCCGGGACACCACGGTACAGGGCCATCTGCCAGCGCAAAGAAGGGGAGCCTTCGACCTGATGGGAGGAAGGACAGGGGCCCGGCATGAGGGCCCCTCCCTGGGTGGCTCCCCGCTCCCCAGCGGGGCTCGTGTGAGGGCCCCTCTGCATGCGAGGTGGGCTCCTCTGGCTGCCCCGCCCCCTTTCTCGGTGCTGTGCCGATTCACTGGGTGAGTACAATTTAAGGTCCCTCTTTCAATGCCAGGTAGGGAGTAAGAGTACTTGGCTCTCACAGTTGCTATTATCCTAAACACACCCCTTTTGCTTGCAGATTAAGAAAGGTACCTTTCCTTGAAGGTGAAGGTTGTTTTGCAGATATTCCCGGACCTCCTCGTCTGTGTCTTTCTGGGGAGACATGGCGAAGCTGGGTCACAATGATGGCCCAGTATCCTCCTTAACCCACATCCCATTCCTTTCCAGGCCAACACCCGGTAGCTGGTGTGTATGTGTGTGAGGGAGTTGGGTTCTGGGAGAAACTGAAAGGGTCCAAAGGTCAGGGATGGTCCAAAGGGAGTCCTAGAGGCTACAGATGCACCTTGAAGAGACAGTAAGAATTAGAGGGGCTTGGAGTGTGGGAGGAGGTAGGGAGTAATGAGAGATTGTTCTCGAAGGTCAAATAAGGCCACTGATGGATGACTGGGGGTCAGAGGAGGGTTAAAGTGGGGCTGGGGAGTGCCTGGGTAGCTCAGTGGTTTAAGCCTCTGCCTTCAGCTCAGGTCATGATCTCAGGGTCCTGGGATCGAGCCCCACATCTGGCTCTCTGCTCAGCGGGGAGCCTGCTTCCCCCTCTCTCTGCCTGCTTCCTCCTCTCTCTGCCTGCTTCTCTGCCTACTTGTGATCTCCCTCTGTGTGAAATAAATAAATAAAATCTTTTAAAAAAAAATAAATAAAGGGGCTGGGCAGTGGGGAGGGAGTTTTTGAAGATCAGAGGAGGTGAGGGAGTTGTAAGGGAAATGGCAAGATCACCAGAGGTCATGAGGGATCAAGCAGATCAAGTCACCAGTGGGATTTCTGTGGAGGCCAAAGGAAGGGTCAGTAAGGGCGATTCCTGAGATCCCCAGGAGAGAGGGACCCTCAAAGACCAACTTGAGGGGTCAGAGGAGCCCTGAAGGGCTCTTTGGGTTCTTGGGAAGACCCAACAGGTCCTAGGAGGAGTTTGAGGTCCTGAGGGAAGGATTCTTTAGAGTTCCAAGAAAGGGGGTGTTTGTGATACCAGTGGGAGTCAGTGGTCTTCAAGGTCCCCAAGCGGTTAATAGGCTGTTGGCAAGGTCCTGGGGGGATTCTTAGGATCCCTGTGGTTGACAAGCATGGGGGTTGTTATCCCATACAAAGGGTAAGTGGGATCCTGGGAGTCCTTCTTGGAGCCTCAGAGGGCTTAGGAGGGTTGGGGGAGGGTGGTGGGATCAACCCATCTCAGGAATCCTGAAGCATCTGAGGCTTGGGTGTGGTTCTGGGGAAGCAGCCAGTCCTACGGGGCTACTGGGATCACAGAGTGCTCACTGGAACCCAAGTCTTTGGGGGCTCTTGTATATGAACAGAATCCAGAGGATGGAGTCACCAGGCCCCAAGGGAAAGAGGTGATGAGCTGGAGAGCTCAGTAGGGACCCAGAGGTTCAGGAGAGAGCCAGTGGGATCATGGGGGACTCAATGGATCCCAAGGAGGTTTGGGAGGTCCTGGTGGAGAACTGAGAGGAGTCTCAGGAGGGCTCATGGTGTCTCCGCAGGGCCATGGGGTCCTAATATGTCAGGCATGGTCGGGGAGTGGGCAGCGTTCAGTAGGGTCCTTCAAGGCTCCCTATGGTCCTTGGGCCCCACCGGTCTTAATGATACTCCTGAGTTTCCTAACTGGGTTCCAGTTAGGGTCCTCAGGTCCTAGGGTTTTGGAAGTATCCCGAAAGGGGTCCTCAGCACCCTGGGGAAAGTCTTAGGACATCCTAAGAGAGCCAATGAGTCCTCGGGGTCCTGGAGAAAGATTCATTAGGGTCTCCTAAGAGAGGGCTCCCAGGGGGATCCTTGGGGCTCAGGAGGGTCCCAGGGGCTTGGTGGGGTGTGGGGTCAGGTGCTGGCAGGTGCCATCATGGGGTGGTGCAGGCACCAGGGCATAGCGGTTCTTGGCCTGTGTGATGAGTTCCTGGTCTGTGGGCGCACACATATTCAGGCCGATGGGCAGCATCTTCTTGAGCGTGGCGACAATCAGGGATGTCTGCACAGAGTACCGGTCCCCTCGGCGCTTCTTCTTGGTGCGTTCCTGGTCTGAGCCACCTGACTGTGGGGACAGGGGGCTCAGCACTAGCCCAACTCCCATCCTGGCCCCAGGCCCCAGCCCAGGCTTCTGTAACTGTCCATCTTCCAGCCCAAAGCCTGGGTGCCAGATGTCCCCTCCCCCACCTCAGGGCCAGCATCAGTTTCCACCCCAGATTTTGCTGATCTTTCAGCAAAGCCCCCAGCCCTCACCCTAGATCCTGCCAGATCCAAGCCTCTGTCTAGCCCATATTCCCAGCCTCCATCCCAGACCCTTCCAGATTTCGCCCAATTCCAGGCCTTTCTCAACCTCTGGCAGTCTCTTCCAGAATCCCCTAATGACTTCCGCACCACAACTTCCCTCCCCCACAACACGCACAACCTGACATTTTATATCCCAAGAGTGAGTTCCCAAGAATGAAACAAAGATGCAAAACCATGAAGTCTCAAGAGACAAAAAAAGTTGGAAGGAAAAGAGAGACACTGAGAGACAGAGACAGACAAAGAGATGGGGAGACAGAAGATGGAAGAGAGATCGAGAATGATCTGGAAGCAGAAACACGGGGCACAGAGTCCCACAGCCGTGTTCTGGAGCCAAGGGCCATCCCAATCATGCCAAAGAGAAGCCCCAGTGACAAGCTCTGACAAGCCCCAGTGACAAGCTTCTGGCCACATCCACCCCGGCTCATAGGACGGAGCATGGCCCACATATGTGCCAAGACACCATTGAGGCCACATGCAGCATCCCACTGGGTCCTTGCAGAGCCCTAGGGCCAGGGGTCACTGGCCAGATGCCAGTTGAGACTCAAAAAATAAAACACTTGACTAAGGTCGCACAGCCAACTGCCAACAGTTCAGGATCTGAACCCAAGTCAATCTGGTCCCAGAGCCCAAGCCTTAAACCCAACCATGCGCGTGCCTGGCCCACCCCATTCCCTGTGACCTCAGACCACAATGCTTTGGGAAAAGCTCAGAGGTGTGCTGGGGTTTTTTTTTCTTGTTGTTGTTTTTTTTTTTTTAACAAAAGTTAAAAAAAAAAAGTTAAATTGCCAAAAGCTGAGTGTTGGAAAGGGAGTGGATGGGGGTGGTGGGGGAGAGGCTGGGGGCTGGGAGACAAGGATGAGGGGTGGGGAACAGGGGCAGGGGAAGCAGAAGCTGGGGAGAGGGGAGAAGAGGGTATTAAGCCAAGAGGCATGCGGAAGGTCCCAGACATGGGGCTGACCTGTACATCTCCCGCCTGCTTCATCAGGTTGCAGACAGAGACAAGAAGGGTTACCCTGGTCCCTCAGAGAACCCCAGGCCCAACGCCAAGTGCGCCCTACCCTGCCCCAGCTGCCAAGTGGGCAGCTCCCCTGCCCCAGCCCGACACACATCCCCTAGCTGGGCATTTCCAGACCCTGACTCAGGGCGGGTGGCTTTGTTCCTTCGGACCCTGAAGAGGGCAGTTCTGAGACGTATAAGGGGACAGGAAGGGGGGGGGGGTATGGGGTAATGGGGTATGAGGAAAGACATGGGAGAAGAGGACATCAGGGTGGAGGGAGATGGAGGAGGGGAAGGGTGGGAGAAGAGGGAATTGCGGAGGAGAGAGTGGGGAGGAGGGGGATGGGGAGAAGTGAGAGGGGAGATGGGAAAGGGAGGGGAAGGAGGTGAGGGAGAGAAAGGAGATAGGGAAAGGAGGAGAAGAGGGACATAGGAGGAGGGGGATGGGGAGGAGGGACATGGGGAGGAAGGAGGAGGGAGATGGGATAAGGGTGATGGGGAAGAAGGAGATGGGGAGGAGAGGGGAGATGGCGAAAGAAGAGGGATAAGGGGGGAAGGAAAAAGAGGAGGGAGATGGGGTAAGGGAAGAGACAGATGGGGAGGCAGGAGGAGGGAAATATGGGATGTGGTGATAGCTGCAAGGAATGTGACCAGGACAGGGCAGGCTGGCTGGGTGAAGGGGTCAGGCAGGAAGGCCTAAAGGGTGCTCCCACCCTCCCCACCAAGTCCTCTCACCACAAAGCACCCACCTTGGCCATTTTGCTCTTATTGTCAGCAGTCAGAAATGACATGTTGTTGATCTCATTCTGGACCACGAAGTTCTGCTCCTCGCGCTTGAAGTTCTGGAGGGAGAAGCAGTGTCAGGATCAGCCACAGTGGTGAGGGTCTTGGCAAGGAGGGGCAGAATGGGCAGGAACTCACGTGGGACTTGGACCAGTAGATGAAGATCTCGCCCACCATCCTGAACAGCTCCTCAGCACTGGGATTGGGCTCCGTCAGCCAGTGCGCCCTAGATGGGCAGGGAGGGGGCTGGTGAGGGATGGGGGCAGGGACCCCCTCTGAAGGGGACACCTCACAGAGAGCTCTCAGGGGACGGGACCATCCAGTGGGAGGGATGGAGTTTTCTAGGGTAATCTGGCCACTTGGATGATTTGAAAATCTTAACAATTCCTTTTAAAAAGGGATTCTTCTATCTCTACTTTTTTATGGAAACACAACATAGTCAACTTGATGAACCAGTACAAGGTGAACACCACCCAAGTCAAGAAACAGAACACTTCCAAAACCCAGAATTATCTCCGTGCCCCTCCCAGCCACTCTTCTCTCCCTCCCCGCTGATGACCCTCATCCTGAACATGAACTATTTTTGTCTGTTCTTGAATGCTGCAGAAATAAATGATAATGTCTGGAATTTTCCTGGCTTCTTTCAATCTGATGTTTGTAAGATCCATCCACATTGTTGTGTGTTGCAAGGGTTGGCCCATTTTTGCTCCCATGTAGTATCCCACAGTGTGAATGCATGATTTACTTGTTCAGGCTCTCTGACCCAGGGCTCTGCCTCTGGGGTACTGACCCTAGAGCAGTACCTGCCTCCTGAGCACAACCATGGGTGTGCATGGCTGTATCTAGCATGCGGACCATGGCTTCCCATATCTACTCCTGTGACAGACATAACTAATTGATCCCAGCCTCCCACAATTTACTTGTTCAGGTTCTCTGACCCAGGGCTCCGCCTCCGGGGCACTGACCCTAGAGCAGTACCTGCCTCCTGAGCACAACCATGGGTGTGCATGGACTTATCTAGCATGTGGACCAGAGCTTCCCATATCTGCTCCTGTGACAGACATAACTAATCAATCCCAGCCCCCTTTCTTACAAAGCCCTGCTGCAATCTTCGAGTTTTCTCCACCAGGATGGAATCTGGAGTTGAAACCTATTTACTAACCCCAGATCAGGCTGCCCCTAGGAGTGAGTAATTCTTTAAATAGTGCTTCTGATTTTAGAGGGATGTTGACAACTAACTGACACCTGCTCTTGCTTTTATTAAAGACCTGTTTCTGAGGGAAGCCAGGCTGGCTGGCTCTGGGCTGTCTCCCCTTCCTGTCAGGGACGGAGGAAGGCCTGACTATCGGGCCCCCGCCACCTGGGCCTGGAGAGGGTGCTGGAGGGAAAGTGGGGCTCCTGATGGCTGACACAGCAGCCTCCCAGGGGCTCTGCCTCAGTGGGTGTAAAGGAGCGGAAGGGGCGTGCACACCAGTGGGCTGGATTTTGTGGGGCCAGAAGCAATGGTAGGGGGTGGTCAGAAGGCTGGGTGGGCTCAGGTGAGAGTCGGAAAAAAATAATAGTCACTCAAAAGGTGGGGGGTCAGGTGGGGTCAGGGAGGTGGGAGGTTAGGTTGACTGTGCACGGGGATGGCTGGGGACACGCTGACCTGTTGTTGTCCACATAGCGGATGAGCAGTGGGTAGAGGGCGTACAGGTCCCGGCAGAGCACAGAGAACTCATCCCGCACCAGGAGCTCGCCCTCCTCCGCTTCGGCCTTGGCCTCCAGGCGCAGCTGCTCCTCCTCGGCCACCACCTTCCCCGCCCGCTTGCGCAAGCGCCCAATGGTAGGGATGAAGTGGGAATGCAGAAGCTCAGGCCGGGCCCGGCTCACAATGGGCTGGGCAAACACTGCAGGAGCAAAAAGGGGGTGCAGGGGACTTGCTGCTGGCCAGCCTCAAACTCTGGCACCTGACCTATGGCCTTTGATCTCCATCCTGACCTCTGCTCCCAGCCCATGATTCCTGACCTATGCCTGGGACCCAGCAGCTCTCGTGGACCCCAGCCTGACCTCAGCTTCTACCTCTGATCTCATTCCTGACCTCAGGCCCTGACCTCTGACACAGCCCTCAATCCTTGGTCCCAGCCATATCCCTTGACCTGGACCCAGCCTGACAGAAGCACCTGACCTCTGACCCCAACAACTGAGTCATAACCTGATACCTTACTCTACTCTTACTCTATGACCTCTCACTCTAGTCTTTTACCTCTGACCTAGCCCAAACGCAGAACCTGACCTCACTGCATGATTTCTGTGATGCCTGGTTTCTTATTCCAGCCTCCGACCTCTGCTCCCGATCTCTGCTCCCAGCCCCCAATCCCTAGCTCGACCCGATTCCTGATACAGAACTTCTGAGCCAGGGATCCCAGCCCTTTAAAAACTCATTTCTTGACCTCTGACCTACAGCCCCATCCATATCAGGGACCCTGACGCCTGACCTGGTTTTCTGACCCTTTGTATAAGGAACTCATGCCTCTGACCCAGCTTCTTACCCTCTCCAAGGCTCTGGAAATTCAGAATCCAGTCTGGAGGACTCCCAGGACCCATCCATTCACCCCAGACCCCATGAACCTGAGATTCTGACCCCTTGGGATGACCCCTGGCCTTCTGACCCTGAGAAAGCCTAGACTCCAACTTCTCCCAACTCCCAGGAAACCACAACCCCGAGATCTCCCTCTCAGACCCTCAGATTCAAGGACCTGGGGTCCAGGACATTGGCCCCAGCCTCAGGAGCCCGGTGCCCCCCAGACCCACCGGCCAGCCGCTTCATCCACGATGCCTCGTCAATGCCCAGGTTGTTGACGATGATCCGCAGGATGTTCCCCAGCAGGGAGTTGAGGTGGTCAGAGGTGACCGCTGTGCAGGGCGGGGGGGCCCCTGCGGGCAGGGCAGGGGGTGGCGCCTCGGGCCCGCGCTCCCACCAGCGGGGCAGGTAGCTGCACAGCATGGGCAATGTGATCTCGATGACATGTGGCATCTCCGTGTAGCGGGCTCCCGACTCGGCCAGCACACCGATGTCTGCCATAAGCCGCTCCAGCACTGGGATGTCAGGACACATCTCCTCCACGCTATTGGGGAGCCCCAGGACTGGGGTGCATGGAGAAGTCAGGGCGCTCTCACCCATCACCCCCAGACCTCAGTGTCTGCACCACGAACCCAGGCCCCCCACAAGCTCTGGAGTGCCCCCATCCTGGGGAATCCTCAGCCCTCAGAACCCAGACTGGATCACACTGCCCCCAAAGAGGGCTCCTGCCACCCCGGGGCCCTGTGCTGGGGAGAAGGTAAGGCCTGCCAGCTGCTCCAGCCCCATGCTACTTACGGGCCCGCTCCCGGGGAGACTTGGTAGTGTACACTGAGCAGGCATTATACTCGTTCAGCTGAGGCTCCAGGAATGCCACCGGCATAGCTGCTGCAAGACGGGCCAGGCACTCCCCCAGGGCCGGCCGCAGCCTGGAAAAGGGGGCTACTTAGCTCCCATGCCCCTCTTTCTGCCTGCTCCCGGGTCCCAGCCTCTGTCTCCACAGAAGTGTCTCTCCCCAGAACTCTCCTGAGAGGAACTGCCATTACCGAGGACACCAAGGTAGTCTTTCCCCAGGGCTTTTTAAATGTCTTCTTGCTCCAATGGCTGAGCCCAGCTCAAGAGACCCCAGCCACATAGCCACCACCAGGGGCCCTCCCCAGTGCCCCCAGCTTGCTGTGGCTCCCGCGTACCACATCCTGCCAGGGCAAGCTCGCTCCCCAGTAGGGAACACCTGCCATCCTGGGCAGCCAGTGCCTGGGGCCTAATTTGGCCCCTAAGCCAGAGGCGGCCACTTCCTTGACTGGCTTTCCCCTGAGTGACCTCATGTGGCCGCCTCGGTGAACTGCAGCTGCCACTAAGCCCATCTGCTGTTGAAGCTTTGAACATCCCTCCTGCTCCCTCCTTTCCCTGAGCCCCACAGTACCCACCCCAGCCCCCAACTATGGTTCTCTCTCCTTACTTTTCTACGTAAGTGTTCTTGGTGGTTCCCAGAGAGTAGATACTGCACAGCGTTCGGTAGCAAGAGACCTGGACGTCATCCACTGAGGGAGAGATGGAGGGCGAAGGTCAGGGACGCACCTATCACACCTGTGCTCCCTGCCCTCCTCCCTCGTCTCCAAATACTGGGTAAGAGCAGGGCTGTAGAGCCAGCCTGCCATTTACCAGTTTTGTGACTTGAGCAAGTACCAACATGCTCTTGGCCTCAGTTTCCCTATTTGTAAAATGGGGAAAATTATAGTATCTTCCTCGTGGAGTGGTTGTGAGGATCAAAAGAGTTAATGCTTGGAGGCAAGTTGGAACGTGGCACACAGCAGGCACTCAATAAAGGCTAGTTGTTCCTTCCTTAGAGAGGAGTCACAGATCTCTTTGATGATAGTGCTGTACACTCTTTGCAGAAAAATGCAAACAAACACCCAATCCCAACTATAATTTGAGGTCATCCACCATCCCCTGCACCCCCCCCCCCGC
The DNA here is from genome assembly GCF_964662115.1 of Mustela nivalis. Lineage (NCBI taxonomy): Eukaryota > Metazoa > Chordata > Mammalia > Carnivora > Mustelidae > Mustela > Mustela nivalis. The sequence continues at coordinate 44,286,451 of NC_139037.1, read as the reverse complement.
CACCCACCCAGGTTAGGAACCTCAACAACCTCACAAATGTCATGGGACCCAAAGAGGTCAAGGGGCATGTTCTAGATGCAAGTCACTACACAGGCCTAACAACCAAATACAACAAGGGAAATCTGACCGGATTCTGAATATTTTTTTTTTAATCAAAGACATGTGGAGGGTAACAATGAAAATTTAAATACAGTCAGGTCACGTGGTGATGATGATACTGTAATTACGTGACAGAGACGCAGGGATCCGGTGTCACGGTGGATGCAACTCACATTCAAAAGTTCAACTAAAAGGTTTATAAACACTTTCCACCCCTAAAGTGAAAGGGTAAGTGAATGGGGCAAATTGTTAACAATCCTCTTCTTCTGACTTTCCTGGATACTTTGAAATTTTCTAAATAAAATGTGGGGGTGGGGGAAGAACCCCACCCAAGCGGAACTTTTCTTACTTTTATCAAGAGGTTGTGATTTCAAATCAACAGTGAGCTGAGACATAGCCCCACTATCTGCCAGTCCTCACAGCCCACTGGCCCTCTAGCCCATCCTGGACACCTTCCAGGGTATTCCCTGAGCCTCTCCCAACCACCAAGTCCCAAACTGACCTTGGCATCTCCCTCAAACTGATTACTTCTTCCAACCCCTGTCTCTTGGAGGCCCCACCATCTGCGGGTCCCAGGCCAGGGCCTTGGGCCTCCCTCTGGCTGCCTCCCCGCCACAGCCCATCCCCTCAGCCTTCTGAGCGTCTGTCCCACCAGCTCCACCTGTCCTTCCCCTCCTTGCTCCTCCATAGTCCAGGCCACATCTGGCAAGGCTCTTTGTTTTGAGTACCTGACAACCCCCTGTGTGTTGTGTCTTGCTTGTGTCTCATTAACCAAAGCACATTGCTCACTATTATGTCCCAAGACCCCAGGCTGGGTCACATACCGTATGTGCCCCTTGGGAGCATACACGTGGCACACACTACTAATGGACTCCCAATATCTCCTCTTAACATTTTTCTGCTCTTTTCTTCCTCCTCGTAAGAGACCTCCAATATTTAGCCTGACACACGACCTCCCAGAATAAAGGCCACTTCCTAGCCTTCCTTGTGGTGACATGCGGCCACATGCTAAATCCTGGCCAACCAGATGGATGTCAGCAGGAGTGATGGAGACTGCTTCTAGGTCTTTCCTTTATAAGGACTGCAATGCCCTCCTCTTCACTTCTTCTCTTCTACAGTCTAGAGTGAAGATGTAATGGTGTGCCATCCTGGGCCACAGGCCTAAGGAGGGTATTTCCAAGATGGCAGAGTACAAAGATGGAGGACATCTGGGCTTCTGAAGTGCTGAGCCACTTACAACTAGACCATTACATGAGAAAGAAATACCCTTCCTTCCTGTTTCAGCTACGGTGATTTGCGGTCTTTTTGTTAGAGTGGCTGAACTCATACCCTCACTCCCTCATTTGTTACCTACCAATTCACTTGGCTCAGAGCAATGAATCCACACACGCAAACAGCCGGGCACATGGGGAGGGCTAGTGTTGGGTGAATTGGCCCCCCCACCCCCGCCCTCGGGGCCAGGGCCCTTACGGATGACGTCGTCTCCGAACTGGTGCTGGGCGATGTGCTGGAAGAGCGTGGTGAGGACGGGCAGCAGGGCCACGGTGGTGTAGGTGAGGTTCTGGCCCACGCCCTTCACCTGCGTGCGCGCCTGGGACACCTTGCCCAGGCGCAGGTTCTCCACCATCTTCTCGATGTCCTCTGACGCGCTCTCAAAGAAGGAGCGGAGGCCAGCCTTCACGATCTCGGGGCCTGACTTCATCACTGTCCTAGGAGGGAAGCCAGGGCGCACCAGTTCTAGAATCTGAGATTTTCGATTTCGAAAAGCAGAGAACAGGTGGGAGTTGGCACCATGCCCCATACCTTGCATCCAGGGAGCGGGCCAGGATGTGAAGGCAGTTGACCACAGCCGGAGCATCGGTCCCTGGGAAAGGAAGACGGGCCAGGGTGGCGGAAAGGCTAAGAGGGCAGTGCCTTCCTCTACCTCCAACTCAGCCCCAGGTCCACCTCCACCTAGACCCCAAGAGGTCCCTGTCCTTCCCTAAACCCACTCTGCCTGTGCCTCTCCCAACCCAGCCTGGACCCTCTGGGCCATCACAGTCTGGTGATGACTCTATGTCCCTACAGGCCTGGGGGTTCCATGAGGCCAGGGCCCAGGGCTGTCCCAGTCACAGCCCTGTCCCCAGGACGACCCCACCCATCCCCAGGTGGGGAGAAAGAACACAGTGAAGCTTGTCCAAATCGAGGCCTAAACCAGAACTCCTTCTTCAGGGTGGGGCTGGCGACTGCAGGGAGAGAGGGAGGATTAAGGAGAAGAGCTGGGGAGCAGAGCTACTTACCGAAGAGAGAAACTCGGTGACGGACAAGAGCAGCAAGCTTGCAGAAGAGGCTGAAGAAAGGGACAGAAGGACAGGGGCAACAGGTAGTGAGGATATCGAGGGACAAGGACAGCAGTGATGCAATTAAAGGGCCAGGGACAGAAGACAGAACCAGGAGGACAAGGGATTTTGGGGAAGAAATTGAAGGGTTAGGGGCAGAAACGGGGATACTGGGAGCTGAGGCTGGTCTGCCTTTCTGACTGGGTGACCATTTGCCTCAAAGTCCCATGTCCTGGGAAACCCCTCAGGCCTGGGCACAACAGGACAGCTGGTCACCTTCACCCTTCAGTTCCTTCTGCAGCTAGAGTGGTCAGCACCCAACACCCAGTACAGAGCCCCTAAGGTCCAAGGATGGGCAGAAAGGGTCCAGGATTATGATACTATGAGGTCAGGGGGCTGGTGACAGGTCACAGCATGGCCCACCTGGTGATCATTTCCTTCTCCTTGTTGGAGGCATGGCCGCCACTGCCCAGCACTTTGGCCGGTGTGGACAGGAAATAGAGGCAGTGGTTGGTGAAGTACTGGTTGATCAAAGGGAGCAGGATCTGGAGGGTGGGGAAGAGATGAGGGGCACTGAGTGAAGGGTAGGGGAGCCCACCCAGTCCCCAGCCCCTCCAGCTTCTGAGCCCACCTCTCACCTTGGCAAAGAACTTAATCTCTTGTTCATGTGGAGACTTTTCTACTCGTCCACTGCTGACCACAGCCTCTGGTGGGGGAGGGGAAAACAGGGGTCATAGTGGGTTCAAGGCTGGGGAACTCAGGGCATTCCAATGGAGGGGTGGGGGACTCTAGGGCAAAGGTAGGAAAAGATGGGAGACTAATTCTTGGTTTAAAGTAAACTCTGCTGCCTTTGAGGTGAACCTCTCTCCCCTTTCTCAATTGATCCCCCTAACTGCTTGATCAAACCCTTCCTGAGGCTGTAAATGGGGAGGACAAACTGGGATGGGGTAAAGCTATAGGACATCCCCTTCCTCACAGGTCCTTTTCTCCTTGAACTTTGATATTTGGCACTGAATCAGTTTGGAATAAACAAATGAATGAAACCAGAAGTCAACATAGACAGATTCGAATTGATTTTAGAGTGGAAATCAATTTCAGATAATAAAAATGGTGACAGTAATAATTAATACTACTAATAATGCTGGATCCCATTATTAAACACTGGCTATGTCACTGGCACTGTGAGAAATGTGCTTATCTAATTGCCTCCCAGCTTGGAGAGCTGTATAGTCGGTACCACGCCTTCATTTTACAGACAAGGGAACTAAGGTGCAATAACTCAGTCTGGGTCACCCAGCAAGTAAGGGACAGAACTTTGGCCGACTATGGTGGACAGGTAGGGAAACTGAGGCACGGAGAGGAAAGGGAGTTGCTGAGAAGTGCTCAGAGCAGAGGATCAGTGTGTGGGACTCGAGGTGAGATGTGTAAGAGTGAGTCCTGCTGTGTCACTCATCTGAGGGAGCCTGGGGGTCTTGGGTGGCTCTCCAGGGGAAGCTGGGAGGGATTCTAGGGGCCAGCTGTGATTCTTAATGGGACCTAAGAGGCATGTGCAGGGCACACCAACAGCCTTCGTGCTCAAGAGAGAGCCAGGATCTTCCCAGTCCTTACCCTCTTTGCCCCTAAGCCCACAGTCTGTCCCCAGCACAGCTAAGGGGAGTCTGTGAACACCTGAAGCAGGTCACCGTCCTCTCCTGCTCAGAACCCTCCCATGGTGCCATTCCACTCAGGAAGCCACAGTCTCCCCATGCCTGCAAAGCCCTACATGGTCTTTGAGAGGGCAGAGGGCACCTCTCTGCCCTCATCTCCTCACACTTTCTGCCTCAGTCAGTCTGCTTCAACCACTTGGGCTTTGGGTTACTCACACCAGGGACCTCTCAGAACTTTTGCACTGGCTGTTCCTCTACCTGGAATATTCTCCTCAAGCCTCCAGCCAGCTCCCTCCCAGCTCCTTCACAGTCTTCTTTACTTAAATTTTAACCAGCCCCACTTTCCCCCACTCCTAATCTTCCTTAGCTGGCTCTAGTGAATTCTTCTTCCCAAAACACATTAGTGTTTTAAAAACCTGTATAACTGTCTGAATGCACCACAGAAATATAAATGCAGGCGGACAGGGATCTTTGTTTTGTTCACTGCGCTCACCACCTGGAACAGTGTTCTCAACACCTGGAACAGTGTCTGGCACAATAATGAGATGGGGGAAGGAAGGAGAAAGGCATGAACTGGGGCCTTAGGGGAAACAGCACGTATGGACGGAGTTCAGAGGACCTCCTCCATACCCAAATGGGCGATAAATTCCTGGGAGATGTCCATCCAGCGCAGCAACTGCTGCAGGAAGCCAAAAGCAAATCGTTTCTCAATGGAAGACGTGTCCAACTCCATGTCCTTAAGGCCTCTGCGCGGACAGAGAGGAGTCAGCCCCGAGGAAGGCCCACCCTGTCTCCCAATCTCTCCAGTTCCCTTTCTGCTTCACTAGGCCTTGCCTCTGCAGGCTTCTGCTCCACCACATATACCCCTCAAGTTTCGGGATGCTCCCTGGCCCCGCCTTCCCTCTCCACGCCCCACCTTCCTGGCCTCCTCCCCACTCCTGTTCCCGTCTCCAGCCCAGGGCCCGCCCCTTAGCCCCTCCCCTCCATGGCGTCAAGTTGCCCCCCCAAGCCCCACCTCTCTTTGCCTCCTCCCCAGGCCCCGCCCCTTTAGTCCCTCCCGTCTCTGACAATCAGGCCCCACCCCTCTAGGATTCCTCTCCTCTCTGGCCCCTCCCCCACGCGCCCCAGGTCCTACCCGCCCCCCCCCCCCCCAGTCACCTTCCTTTTCTGGCCCTGCCTTGCTACCCCAGCCCAACTTTTCCCACTTTCTGCCTTGCTAGCTCCTCCCACATTCCCCGCCCTCGCCACTCCCCCCCCACACCCACACCTCAGCTCCCCCACGCCACCCCCCAACCCCCGCCAGGCTTGAAGCGCACATGCCTGGTGACAGCATAGCCGTTCATCTGCAGGAACTTTAGAAGCTCCTGGGCCTTCTCTCGATCTCGTGCCTTCTCCTTGGCTGTGAGTGTGTCGTAGGGGACCAGCAGAGGGTGGGTCCCACCACCTGGAACAGCAAAGACCAGAAATCAGAGGGCTGGAGAGACCCAAGCCACTCTCAAGCCACTCTACGTCGTTCTTGTAGCTGAGGGCATGCATAATTACAGCAATAAAAACAGAGGTAAGAATAACCAAAACATGGTTTTCAGGTGATTGTCATCTCCTCACCACAACCCTATGGTAGTAGATGCTACTACCAGCATCTACTGGGGAGGGGCAGGTTGAAAGCAATCGTTCAAAGTCACACAACTGTAATCTAGACCCTTATGACTCTGGAGCCCATGACTAGGGAACTTTGGTGATGGGATGGGATGGGATGGGATGGGATGGGCGCCCTCACCTTTGGCCTCCAGCTCCTGCTTCTTCTTCCGCCCCCACGTGTTGTGGTAATTCTCCGCCAGCTGTTCTGCCATGGCCTGGGAAAGGACGAAAGATTCAGAGCCCAGACTCAGAAGATGCCCTCCCCAACCCCAACAAACACCTCCATGCCCCTAGATAAAAGATCAGGGCTCTTTTTACCTGCAGCTCCCGGGACAGGGTAACTCCGCTGAGGTCGGGGGGCTGGGGGCTGTAGCCTTCTCGCGGATCATAAGTCTGGGAGGACAAGGGAGAGATGGGAGGGCTTGATGGGCTAGCAGGAAGCCTGGACGGCAACACAGTTACTCTCTCCAGCTGGCCCTAGACCCCCCGTTCTGCGCCCTCTCCTTCAGGCCCTGTCTCTAACCCACGCCCTCCTCTCCTCTGCCTTTTGCAGTTTTCCAGACCCAGGCCCACTCCCTTTCCAGGTCTCTCAGCCTTGTGCAGTACCCTGCTCCCGGCCTCCCCATTACGATTACCCGATTACCCCACCCCACCTTCCTCCCTTGGCCCTTCTCTCTCAATCACACCTCCTGCCTGGCCCCGCCCCCGCCTGGCCCCGCCCCTTAGTTTAGCCGCTCACCACCCCCATTACCCCCGACCACGCCCCAGCCTGGCCCGGCCTCCACCTGGGCACTTTGGGATATCTTCCGCGTTTTCTTCTTCTCTGTTTTCTCCTCTTCCCCCTCCCTGGCCTTCTCTATCGTCCATTCCCAGGCAATCATGGCCTTCAAGGACTCCTTGATGGGCCAGCGGTAAATCTCTTTGTCCTAGGGCGGACAGAAAGGCAGGGAGTTGGAGGGATGGGACGGGAGGGAGGTGGCGGTTGGAGCCTTACTGGCTGGCCTCCGGTGTCCTAAGAAGGGAAAACCCTCCACCACGTGCTAGGAGAAAGTGGTCCAGCTTGGATTCGAACCCAGGTCTCTTACCCGCTTTGTGACAGAGGCTCCCAAACCAACCCTCATCCCATTTTACACACGAGACTCAGAGAAGTTAAGTTGCATTGTCAAGGAATCAAACCCCATCTTTCTAATTCTTTCTAAGAGAAGGAACACTACAAGTCCGGGGTCTAGAGGAGCCAAAGTTCACAGAGGAGGAGCCCTAACCTGCAGTCCCAGCTAGATCCGAGCTGATGAAGCAGCCTCTCTCTTCCCTGAACACCCAAATTTGGAGGTAACATTTTTGGACCCCTAGCACTGGGCCCCAAACTTGCTCACCTTCTCTGAAAAGGTCTTATAGGGCCTCAGCATGGGATGGGTCTTCAGTTCCTCGTCTATGTTCTCCCCATAGGACCAATTGTTCTGGATCTGAAGGTGGAGAGGGGACAGGGAGGGGCAGTGCCACTATGGAGCTGAGGGTGGGGGAAGGATGAGGGGTAGGGAGCAGCTTGGGGGACTCCTGGGGGACTCCCTGGAGGGGTTGAGGGTTCCAGGGGAGGTTTGGGGTCTCAGGAAAGTCTGGGGCCTCAGAGAAGACCTGGGTCTGGGGGAAAGCTGGGGTCTTGAGAAAGACCGGCAGGAATGGGGGTTGCTGGGGAGGGGAGGTCTCCAGCGCTAACCTTGTCGAAGGCCCACTTCTCATGCGTGTACTCCGCAAACTTGTTAATGAAGGAGTCCAGCTTCTCTGGGATGATCACACTATTGGGTTGGTACATAGGGTGGCCAGATGTTGGGGCTGACCCCTCCTTCCATGTCTGAAACCTTCTTCTCCTTCTCCCAGCCCCTAATGCCCACCCCACTCCTACCCCCAGGCCTCACTTGAGGGTCTCCACAGGCCGAGGATCGAAGTTGCCTTCAGCGTCCACTGTGGCCTTTTTCTCGGCCTTGGATGAGTATGAGGCATCCACGTAGTCAGGGGGCAGGGCCCCTGCGATGGCGCACAGACAAGGCATAGCCATGCGGTACAGCTCTGCGTCATACTTCTGGGGACACCACGGGTAGGGATGGGGGTCACTGCGGGTCTGGGTGTGCCTTCAAATCTTGGAGCCCTAGGACCTTTCCAACAATCAACCCTCCTCCCTGAGCCCCCACACATCAATTATGGTGTCCCTCCCTGAAACCCAGACCTCAGCATGCCTGACCCTCCAAACCACCCCTATATCACCCCTCTCTAAGCTCCCAAACTAGAGACCCAACCCTTCCTCCATTAAACCGGAGACCCAACCCATAGATTCTTCTGGATCCAAACCTGCCCAACGGGGGCTCCCTCTCTGAACCCCAAGTTTGGGAATTTCATTCAGGATCCCCCAACTTTGGGGGTGTTGCTTTACACAAACAAACCCTCCAAACAGGCTCCTTTCAGCCCTTCCTCCACCATGGGCCCAGACCTTATGCGCCAGCGAGTCAAAGATGCCCCAGAAGAGTTTGCGAGTGAGGTGCAGCTCTTCCTCGGAGGTGACCCCGAAGTTAGCCCAGCCCGTGGGGAGGCAGTAGTACTTCCAGCAGCGTTCATAGTGGTTGGTGAGGAGCTGGGCGGGAGCAAGAGGGGACATACAGATGGGAGGCACAGAGTAGATGGCGGGCAAAAGAAAGGTCAGGGAGGCCAGGGGTGCCTGGGCCTTGAAATTAGGAAGACGATCTGGATTATGCAGATGATGCTAATGAGGGAAAATGGTTTGCTTCTTGGGGAGTGGTTTGGGTCCATTTACTATTTAAATTTACCCTTCCAGTTTAGAGTGGAACTGCAGCCAGAGCTGGATTTGCCTGGTGTTGCTTTACACAAACAAGCACGCTAATATTAACCCATAGGTATAGTTGTGTGCAAAGTGTGAATGGACATACGGACGGAGTGATCTGTGCGCCCATGAAGGACCACGGCAAACAAACCTGGGCAGAACCCCATGCAAATATATGGTGATTGGGAACAAGGCCTCCATATCCACTAGACAAATTTGAAGCAGGAGCTGGTTTAGATGTATTAAGTAAAACAGTCATATCTGAGTTGGAGGTATCTCCTTATGCAAACCAGCAGGCAAAAAAATATTATAGGAGAGACCGTGCAGATATTCCTAACAGTTGAGGTGGTATTTGTTCCAATCAATGCACTCATTTGAAAAGAGCAAGGTACTTGGTCTGCACCTGCACATAAGCATGCTGATTAGAAAAAGCCGAGTACTCCCTGCAAACATACGCTAATTCAGGTGAGACCTGGCTCCCTGTTAGGCAAATCAAGCGCCAATGAGGGAGTGGCAGAGGCACCCGTGATGCCACACGGCTGTCCTGGAAATTTAGTATGCCAGTGAGAACGCTAGAGAGGTTCCCGTGGGGACACTGCCCTCACATTCTGTGGGTTCACTGGGCTGGGCGGTGGGGGATACCGGAGCCCGGAGGCCCCAGGGCAGCGCAGGCTCAAGAGGGCCCGTCCTCACCTTGAGCGGCATCTTGGCGAACTCGTTCAGGATGGGCACGTCGAACACCAGGCGCCGCAGCAGGTGCTGCAGCATGGACGGCCGGATGTACCTGCGGGGACACGCACCAGGGGAAGGGGCTCACCCCCAGGCCGGCCGCACCCCCCACCCCCCGCCGGCCCCACGCCGCCCTGCCCGCGCCCCAGCCCCACCTGCAGAGCGCCATGAGACAGTCCTCGATGACGTCGCGCTGCGCCTTGGTGAGCGAGCGGCCGCGGGACAGGCGGTACACAGTGTGCAGCATGGAGTCCACCATGATGGCGCGGTGCTCTGTCCCCGCGAACAGCGGCGCGCACTTGGTGATGAGCGGCAGCACCGCCAGGCACAGGTAGCGGTTCAGCGCCAGCGCCATCTCTGTTGTGCTGAAAGTGGCCTGGGGCGCAGAGGAGGGGCGCTCCTGGGGTGACCCTCGCTTCAGATACCCTCCACCCGCCGCCACCTAACAGTGTCCCCCACCGCCTCTATTATTACTTTGAACTATGCAAAATTTCAAACATAGAGAAGTGGAGGAATCAAGGAACGAACCCTCCTTATCGAGTGGGCTGTTCTGTAGATACTGGTCCAACCACCACTTTTCTTCCTGTCATACAGCCCTAGCCACCTACGGCTTCACGCATGAATACTGAGATATGTATCTCCATTCAGACAAGTGCTTCTGTTTCACATCCCAGGCGGCCACTTTCACACCCCACAGAATTAACAAACATGCAAAATTCATGAACAGCTTTCTCCAATTGTCTCAAAATCTGCTTTATGTTTGGCTGGGACTGCTTGGATCCGGCCACCTAGAAGGCCCCATAATGTATGTATCTGGCTGCCGGGTCTCGGGTCTTTTCACATCTAATTGTTTCCTCTTCCATTCTTTTTAATACTATTTATTTGCTGGAAAAACTGGATCATTTTTCCACTGGAGTTTCCTACATCTTGGGTATGGCTGGTCACAGCCTGGTGGTTTCCTTTAACTTGTGCCTCTGCCCCCAGTCTTTCTTTTCTTTCCTGTGTTTAAGATTTTTATTTTTTTTATTTTTTAACATAATCTCTACACCCAGTTCAGGACTCGAACTCACAACCTCAAGATGAAAAGGCACATGCTCTACCAATGTAGCCAGCCAGGCACCCCTGCCCTTGGTATTTCTGGTACACTGGTAGTTATAGAGCCAAGTTGCAGTGTTCCCTTTCCCAGTTAGTAGCCAAGAGTTATTTCTCCAATCTTAAAAAGAGTCTTCTCTCAGCCAAGGTCACCTGTCCAGCATATCATCATTCCTCTGTCTCCTCCGTCACCAGCTTGTGTAAAGAATTGTTGACACCCACTGTCCCCAATACCTCATGTGTCAGACCCTCGTAAACCCCCTCCACTACAGCTCTTCCCCACCACCTCACTGAAAGTGCTCACCAAGCTTACCAGGGACCTCCACTGGCCACAGCAGCCATCAGTTCTGTCCTCATCTTACTGGACTGTGTCCCCTTCTATAATCTAACTGTAACTATTATATATCTTATATTCTTATTATAGTCTTATATTATATTCTTATATAGAAAGGGACTATATAGTCCCCTTCTATAATCTAACTGTAACTATTATATATCGATATAACTATTATTGTTGCTGTTGTACGCAAGTCTGTCTCCTTGGTGGAGCCCTCATTAAGAATGATGATTTTTTAAATAAAAAATGTAAGATGTGGGGCGCCTGTGTGGCTCAGTTGTTAAGCGTCTGCCTTCAGCTCAGGTCATGATCCCAGGGCCCTGGGATTGAGCCACTCATGTGGCCCCTGCTTAGCAGGAAACCTGCTTCTCCCCCTCCCTCTGCCCCTGCTTCTGTTCCCTCTCTCACTGTGTCTCTGTCAAATAAATAAATAAAATATTTTAAACAAAAAGAAAGAAAGAAAGAAAGAAAGAAAGCTAGGTGAGATGTTGGAGAGTTCCACCCACCCTTGCCTAGAACTGAGGGTTTATCTTGGCTTTGTTTTCTATCTTGATGGCGTGCGAGGGTGGGTTGCGGGGGGCGGGGGGGGGGGAAGACTAGGATATATACACAAGCCCAGAACAAACAGAGGTAGGGATGCTATGGCCACACCCATCTCCCTGTCCTCTCTGGGGGCAGGGAGGGTGGCTACGGGGCTCACTGTACCGTGTCTAGCGAAGCGGCTGCCCGCATGTCAGGCAGGAACCCCACATCCAGCACATGCAGCAAGAAGTCCTGGTTCTCGATACCATACACGCGGTCCAGGAAGAGCACCATGGACGCCTTGTGGTCTGGCACAAAGGATGCCGACATCTTCGGCTGCACCAGAGCCCCATCTGTGGGCCAGGAGGGCGGTGGGGGGTGGTCAGGGATGCCCTTCGGACCCCTCTACTTCCTCCGTGGCAGCCCTCCCTCGCTGAGTCCTGCCCCCTGTGTACCTTTGCCCAGGGTGGGGATCTGCAGTGGGAGGCTGATGATGCCCACAAGGTCGTCCAGCGGCACGAGGGAGCGCAGGATGGCACGGATCCGCAGGGCCTCTCCCTTGCCGGCTTGGATTAGCTGGAATAGGGAAGCAGGCACATCATCGGCCCCCTGGGCCTCATTTGCTCATTACTTCATCCATCCCTTCCTGACCCACCGACAGGTAGAGCGGAACCCCTCATGGGGCAGACTCTAGAATTCCTGGCCCGGACTCCTCTGCCCATCCTTCTCCACCACCGCCCTGACCACCTCTGGCCCTCATTGCTCAATCTCCCCCACTGGTCTGGGAGCTCTGGGAGAGCTGGGCCTGGGGCTGTCTTGGTTCCTGGTGTGTCTGTCCCCAGCACTGCCTCACCTAAGACCCCCACAGAGCTAGAGTTCAGTCAGTGCTGTTGAATGCCTGACTGAAGAGGTTCAAGGTTGGCCCTGCATGCCCGTCCCTGTCTTTGGATATCTAGGTCTCACGTGCATCTCCGGCGCACAGCGTCCCAGTAGGTCAATCAAGGCAGCGTAGAAGGACATGATGGCGTGTCCCAGGTGCACCCGGTTCTCCTCCGGGGGCTCCTCACCGAAGCTGCAGGGGAAGTGGGGGCAGTGTTGGGGAGGTGGCCAGGGGCTCGGAGAAGGGGGGCCCATTCTGCTGAGAAGGAGGCGGGAGACTCACTGCTCACGCCGCCGGTCCCTACGGACGCCTGGGCCATCGCGCGCCGGGTCCTCAGAGATTCGAATGGCCTCTTCGATGGCGGCCAGCAGCCCTGAGCCGCCCTCACCCCGCAGGGCTGGCCCGAAACACTCAGGCTTGCGGATGAGCAGCCGCACCACCACGTTGGCGTTCTCCTCCACGCTCTCGCCTGACAGCCGGGTGGGGTCGAGAAGCCTTGTGAGTCGTGGCACTGGGACCCCAGGCCTGGCAGCCCAGGACCCAGCACCTCTAGAATTAACGCCAGCCCCACCCCACATCTTGCCAACCCCGCCCACCTGGGGGATCCCCACCCAGGCTCCGGGGTGGCCCACACCCCCCAGAGAGGCTTTGATCGGCACCCCCAACCCCCTGCCCTGCCACTGCCAACTCCTGACTCACCGTTGACGAAGACAGCAAAGCGCAGAAAGTCCAGGTAGCGCTCCCCGCCACATGGGTTCCAGCCGATGTCCGGGTACCCTTTGGCCAGGAGCATGGGGCAGCTCTGAAGGCCACAACCCGCCAGGTAGGACACCACCTGCGGGTGAAGGGGGGCTCAGCCGGAGGCCAGACCCACACCATTTCCTACCCAAGGCTCACATGTCCCTGCCCATCCATGGAGCTCTGCAGCCGGATTCATTTCTGGATCTCTCAGCAAACACTAATCCTCCTCCTCCACCCTCATCTCTCACCTGGACCATCCCAGGGGCCTCCATCCTGGGCCCTCTGCTCTTCCCCCTCCCTCTCCATCTATCCATGCCCCCTATCCATCCTCACCCCCGACAAAGTGCCCCTTCCCTGCTTGGAATACTCCTGTGGCACCATCTCACTGACGGTAAGACCCAGAGCCCTCTCAGTGGTCCACTAAGACCCTCTGCCCAATCTTCCCTGTTACCTCCCTGCCCTCACTTCCCACCACTAAGCCCTTACTCCCTCTGCTCCAACCATTCTGGACTCTTTGCTATTACTCAAACTCATGAGGTTCACTTCCATCTCAGGGCCTTGGCACTGGCTGTTCCCCCTATGCCCATATGGCCCCTCTCCTCCTTTAGAGCTTTACCTGAATGTCACTGTCTCAGTGAGGTGATCTCTCATCACACTCATCTAAACTTGGACACCCTCCTGACACTCAATGTTTTTATCCCCAGCTTACTTTTTTCATTTTAACTCTTGTCACTAGCTAATACACAATGTATTTTACTTACTCATCTTATTTATTATGCATCTTCCCAACTAGAATGTCAGCCCTGTGAGAACAAGGATTTTTGCTGGTCTCCCTAACTGTCACAGCCCTACTGCCTTAGTCCTGGTACAAAGTAGGTACTCGGGAAATAGTTGCTGAATGAGTAATACTATAATACCAGATAACTCTTCTTGAGTGCTTATCATTTTATAAATGCTCTCATGGATTAACTCATTTTATCCTGAGGATAACCTTATTCTATTATTCTATTATTACATTCATTCTACAGATGAGAAGACAGACGCCCAGAGAATTTAAGTCATGGGTCGGTCCCAAAACAGCAGGTGCCCCAAGGGGCCAGGACTCCTGCTCCCACACCTTCTCCAGGTCCTGCTCTTGCAATGCCAAGGCCAGCTCGTTGTTGTCGATGACAGAGGCAGCTGCCACATCCAGAGGCGTGGAGCCCTGCATGCCTGTGAGGGCGAGAGGTGGGGAGAATGCTCTTCAGAGGTGCGTAGTTGACAGTGTCACTACGCTGTCTCTCTCACCTCCTCCCAGAAGCCCTCCTTGATCACCCCTTTTACAGCCTAGGTCAGGTGCCTCCTCTGACCTGACCGCTCTGGGCTGTCACTGTCTGTCTCTCGTGCTGCACCATGAGCCCTGTGAGGACCAGGGCCGGGGCTGTCTGGGTATCCCCAGGACTGCTTCTCAAAGGGCTATAGCCTAGGGATGTGTTTAAAGTGAGTGTTTGCTGAATGACTGAGTGAGTCAGCAGAGACGGATGCGTGGATGGACCTCCAAGAGTGGGCCGTAGGGGACAGCGCCCCAGCCCGGGCTCCAGGGTTCTCACCTAGGCCGATGCCACTGTTCTCCAGCAGGTAGCTCAGGTGGTCAAACATGGAGCGTTGGTTCTGCCGGCTGATGCGACAGAAATAACAGAGGAAGCGGCAGCAACTTGTCACCATCTTGGGGAAGCGGATCTCCTGGGCAGGCAGAGTGGGCTGGTTGTTAGTGCTTACCCGCTCTCCCCCACACCGTGGCCCCCTGGCCTGAGCTCCTCAGCCCCCACAGGCCTCTTACCTTGGATTCGCCACCACCCCCGAGGACATTCACCATGACCTCCATGACCGTCTCGTGCATGCCCAGGGCCCGCATCAGGTTCGGGTGTTGGTAAAAGACTTTGTTGTTCATGATGTTCCTGTGAACGGGGAGAGTACATGGGGTCGCCAGGGGCCAGGTGGGGCCCAAGCCCAGGGAGAGCCCCCAGACCCTTGGAGGAGTCTACTGGGATAAACAGTCAACATTTACTAAGCTCAAGGCGCCTGGGTGGCTCGGTGGGTTAAAGCCTCTGCCTTCAGCTCCGGTCCTGATATCGGGGTCCTGGGATCGAGCCCTGCATTGGGCTCTCTGCTCAGTGGTGAGCCTGCTTCCCCATCTCTCTCTGCCTGCCTCTCTGCCTACTTGTGATCTCTCTGTCAAATAAATAAATAAATCTTAAAAAAAAAAAAACCCACACATTTACTGAGCTCTTCCTTCATGCCTGGCACCATCCCCCTTTATGGATCTGAACCCATTCAATCTTTATGTCCACTCTGAAAGGCAGGAACTATAATTATCTCTATTTTACAGAAAAGGAAACTGAGGCATAGATCCAAGGTGGACACCCCTAGGGCAGGGATTCTTAACCACGTTGCACATTGTATTCCCCAAGTGCCTAGAAAGGGCATGGCACAGAATAGGTGCTCAATGAATGCTTGCTGAGTGAAGGAATGAGACACCCTTGACACTGACTGAGCGCCCAATACCATCATGGCCATTGTCAATAGCATTATGATGTGCCTGAGCCCATGGAAGCTTCATCATGACTCTACGAGGTAGCCATGGTTCTTCCCCAGCTTGGAGATGAACACTGAAGCTCAAAGAGGGTAAATCTTGTGCTAAGAGTTGCAGGTGAGTAAGAGCTGATACCCCAGGGGTTGGATGGAGAGGGGAAGGGAGGGGACATGAGCCAGGGATATGGGCTAGCTATTGGGAGAAGTATATCACCCCAAGGATGGGGCAGAAGTGGCAGAAGGAGCCATTATTGCATTCAGGGGACATGAGCCAGGGGGACAAGCTGGAGCTAGGAGGGGGCTCCTCCTTCCGGGGGAAGATGCGAAATCCAGGGAGGGGGCAGGGGCTCACCCAATGCTCTGGATCATGAGGTTTTCCTCCTGGGGACCCATCTGCACGATAAGCAGGGACCGGATCTGGCCGAGGCACTCAAGCAAGCTCATGGTGTCTTCCACAGATGATGGGGAGATGGTGTATGCCCGGGGCAGGGCACGCAGCAACTCCCCGAGTCCATCGTACTGTCGGTGCAGGAGGCTGAACATGGCCCGGACGAGCTCGGGGCTCTGCACGAAGTCCTCTTGAGCCCAACGCACCACTGTGTGGGACACCAGCTCCTGCAGTGACTCTGGGAAGGGAATGTAAGTGTCAGAACACCGCCAGGTCAGGGCCTTGAGCCCGAACAATGCAGAAAGGGCTCCTCTTCCCAGAGGGCTGCTCAGTTACTAATGCCCCGACCCTCTACCTGCCAGAAGTGGGCAGATTCTGGAAGATTTTTTTTTTTTATTGCCCTAATAGCTTCCCTGTTCTCTTCACCCTAATACCTAGACAGTAAGGGCCCTCTAAAGCTTTCAAGAGGAAAAAGAAGATGTATCACTTCAAAATACCAGAGTATATTATAAGCACCTTTGGAATATATAATGCACCTTTGAAATCATAATTCCCCTTGTTCTGTAAAAATACTGTTGATTTTTCAACAAGAGAGACAACAGACACAAAGAAAACCTGTGGACTTTGGTGTCATTTGGAAATGATGTCAAAATGAACCGTTTTATTCTCCTTGGCCATCTCCCTGGGACTCATATCTCCTACATCCAGCATCCATTTCTTTGTCTCTCTTTCTCTCCCAACCCTTCTCCTTCCCAGGATTTCTGGGAGAAAAGATAGATGTCTCACATGTTTCAGCGTTAAGAGAAACCTCCATGTACTGGGACTGAATGATGGTGTCAATTCATAACCTTTCAGTGCTAACCTTTCAGGGCCAGGGGCAATCTGGCCCTGCCCCTTCTGACCTCATCTCCTGCCCCTCTCCCCTTGCTTGCTGTGCTCCAGCCACACTGGCCTTTAAGCACACCAAGGATGTTTCTGCCTCAGGGCCTTTGCACTGGCTCTGGCTATTCCCTTTGTACCAATGATCTTCCCCAGATCTTTGCATACTTCACTCCCCAGCTCTGACCCCTCCACCTTCATCCCTCTCTCTTCTATCACTCAACTTTATTTTTCTCCTTAGTCCCCATGGCCACCTGACATGGTAAGTACATGTATATGTGTATCTGTTATAACATGCTAAACTCCTGGAAGGCAGAGATTGTGATTCTTTCCCCCTACAGTATTCCCCAGCCCTGCCAACAGTGCCTGCCCCATCCCTGTCCCCACCCTAAAGTTCCCAGTCCTCACGGGGTTTGCTCTCCTCAGCTGGTGGTTCCTCCTCGGGTTTCTCCTCCTTCTTCTTCACCAACCGTACTTTCTCCAACAGGCTCATCAGGCGGCTGCCCAGGGTGGCCTCTTCCTCTGGTTCCTCCTCCTCCCCCTCCAGCTGAATTCCTGGAGTTGGTCAAAGGGAGAGGGTGTCATTCAACTCTGTGTTTATTCATCTACTCATTCACTTCTTCAATGACTGGTTCATTCATTCCTCCTTCAGGTGTGAATTCTTGGGTTTTTCATTTATTTCTCCATATGTTCTTATGTTTGTTTATTTATTCATCCTTCTAAGCATTTTAAATGTCTTTTAAACTAAATAGGTCTAAAGAACTCAAGGAAACCATGTCTAAAGTATTAAAGAGAAGTATGGGGGCGACTGGGTGGCTCAGTGGGTTAGGCCTCTTCCTTCAGCTCAGGTCATGATCTCAAAGTCCTGGGATCGAGCCCCATATTGGGCTCTCTGCTCAGCGGGGAGCCTGCTTCCCCCTCTCTCTCTGTCTACCTGTGATCTCTCTCTCTCTGTCAAGTGAATAGATAAAATCTTAAAAAAAAAAAAAAGACAGAGAAAGAGAGAGAGAAGTATGATGACAACGACTACCAGAATAGAGAATAGTATTAAAGAGGTAGATCATATAAAAATAACCATATAGAAATTCTGGGGCTGAAAAGTACAAAAACTGAAATTTCAAATCACTAGGGGGGTACAATAGCATATTTGAGCTGGTGGGAGAAAGCATCAGGGTACTTGAAGGTAGAACAATAGAGGCTATCTAGTCTGAAGATTAAAAAAGAATGGAGAAAAAATAACAGAGCCTCAGAGCCTGTGGGACACAATCAAATCAATCAGTCAATCAATACATGCAAAAGGGGAGTCCCCAAAAGAGAGATGAGAAATAGCAGGGAAAATACTTGGAGAAATAGTAGCCCCAAAGTCCCAAATTTGATGTAAAATATTAATCCACACATCCAAGAAACTTAACGAACTCCAAGTAGGATAAAATCAGACAGCGCCCCACCTAGATACATCCTACCCAACCGTTTCAAAGCAAAGGCAAATGGAAAACTTGAAAGTCAGCCAGAGAAAAACCACTAACCACATATAAAAGAATCTTAGTAAGATTATTAACTGACTTATTACCAGAAACAATGGAGGTTATCCATTTATCCTTCCAGCCACCCAACCACCTCTCCCTCCAATTTTCAGTGATCCATCTATCCATCCATCTGACCAACATCACCCTTCCCTTATCCATCCATCCACCCAGCCATCTCTTCACCCATTTCTTTACTCACTCATCTCTCTATCACCAATTTATGCACTCATTAGTCACTTGCCTGTAGCTACCCATCCATGTATAATCCACTCAAATACCCATACAAACTTATCCTTCCACTCATCCTCTATCTGTTCACGAATGTCTGTTCATTCATTCATTCATTTGTTCACATGTTATTTCATTCAAGCAAAAGTTACATTGCACCAATACTGTACATATTTAAGATCAGGAAGTCTTAGGGAAACTTTAGGAGAAGTCTCAAGAGAAAGTCTGGGAGATGGATTCTCTCATCTCTCTTACCACAGTGTGCCAGCAAGTCTTGATGAAATTCCAGCAAATCCTGTCGGACTTCTTCAGGGAGAGGACACTCTTCCTCATCCCCACCATCTTTGAAGTGCAACAGCATGTTTATCTAGAGGAAGGTCAAAAGTTAGAAAGAGGGTCAGAAGCCCAAGAGCAGGAACTCCAAGGTCAAGGATCAAAGATCGAATTGTGAGTCCCTACTTAAGGTTCTGAGCTGGTGAGGACTATTTGAGAAACTAGAGGTTTGAAAGGAGTCAGTGTCAGTCTGAAGTGACCAAGAGCTCAGACTGGTTCAGAGAGAAATAGAAGAGTAAGAGATAAAGATATCAATAAGGTCAGAGGCCAGGCACGAGTTTAAAGATGTCATGCCACCAGTACAGGGAGAGGTTAAAGTTGGGGTTTGGACAGTAATTCCAGCTGGGGTCAAGTGTCAGACTACCTGCTCCTGGGGTGGGGAGCGGAACTCGCGAGTACGTCTTGCAGTCTCAGCAGCAGACATGGTGAAGGCTTTCATGAGGAGGCCATAGCGGTCCCGCTGGTTGGCCTGGAGCTTGTCCACATAGCGCTCCGCAAAGGCTGCTAGGGATTCCACCCGGTGCTGTAGCTCTTGGTCACAGAAATACTCCAGCAGGTGGCACATCTATGGGAGGACAGCCAGGCAGTAGAAACGATGGTGATGAGATCATCCTTGAAACTCTTCTTGCTTCCTCTCCCCTCTCCATGGCCCTGCCCTATCTGCCACAATCATTTCCTGCCTGGACCTTTAAGCCAGCCTTCTCCATGGTCTTATCTCTCCAATCCACCTGCCACATGGCAACCAGAGAGATCATTTGAGATCAGCAGCACTCCAATCACCTGTGGCACATCCACAGCTCCCCACTTCCTGGGGACAAAGTCCAGACTCATGCCCCATCAGATCCTCTGTTTCCCAGCCCAGGTAGGGGGAGGCTGGAGAAGAGGAAGAACCAGCCCACCTGTAACTTCACAGATTCTGGCAACTTCATCTGGAGCAGCCCTTCCTCCAAGCCTTCTTCTTTCTCCCCTTCTGCTGTCTCCTCTTCCTCTTTTTCCTCATCTTCTTTCTCCTGTGCCTCTTCCTCTTCATCCTCCTCCTTCTCCTCTTCATCTTCTTCTTCTTCCTCCTCTTCTTCTTCCTCTTCTTCCTCAGTGAATACTTCAGGTTCAATCATCTTCAAGATCTGTTTCACATCCTCATCGGCAAAGATGCCCATCACCTACAGGACAAAGTCTGGGTCCTTCCCTGTGCCCACAAGACCTGCAAATCGAGTCCCAACCTCAGCCCCCCAACCTGCTTCTCCTGCATATGTCAGATTCATTTCTGCATGGGCTAGATATGATTCTTCCTACACAAAGAAATGGCATCCCCCTGCCCTACTATTCATCCTCCTTAAGATCCTCCCAGATCCACAGCCTGTGTACTGCCTTACCTGGCCCAGACCACATAGCTAAACATGAGCACCTCTCCCTTCACTAGTAAATGCCCTTTCTCCTAAGCTTGAGCATATGTGACTCTGGAACAGGACACACCCTGCCCTGATGGGATGCCCTCATAGCTCCCACTACATGCTAGAACTCAGTAAACATAATGAAGATGCTAACAGATGGAGGGGAAGTGGGTAAAAGAAACAAAAAAACAGTGGGGGAAAAGAGATGGAGATGTGGAGGGAGGGCTGTGTGGCTGAATTAACAGCTGAGTAGAGGTCTGAAAGGGAGAGAAATTTGTGGGCAGATAAAGGATGGAGAGAAAAGGTAGAGGAAGAGACGGGTGGACGGATGGACGAAGGACAGGATATATAATCTCTGGGTAGGTGGGTAGGTGGATGGATGATTCGATAAGTGCATGAGTATGTTAATGAGTGGATGGGAAAACAGATAAATGGGTAAATAGCCAGGGGGTAGGGTGGGATGGTTGGATGATGGGCAGGTGGATAGGTATGTGCTTGAAAATTTGGATGGATGGATATATGGATGAGACATTAGATGGGTATGTGAATGAAAAGATACATGCAGGGTGTCTGGGTGGCTCAGTGGGTTAAGCCTTTGCCTTCGACTCAGGTCATGATCTCAGGGTCCTGGGATCGAGTCCCGCATGGAGCTCTCTGCTCAGCGGGGAGCCTGCTTCCCTCTCTCTCTCTCTCTCTCTACCTGCTTCTCTGCCTACTTGTGATCTCTCTTTCTGTCAAATAAACAAATAAAATCTTAAAAAAAAAGATACATGTAATAAAGGATGAAAAATGGGTGGACGGTGGGTAGATAAATGGGTGTAACTGGATGGATTTGTGGTTAGGTGGATGGATGTATACACATACAGATTGAGAGATGCAGTGCTGGACATACAGGTAGGTGGAAAATGAACAGACGAATCTGTAGATGGGTGGGTGGACGGATATGTGGATGAATGTATGCACAGGTGGAAGAAGGATGATAATTGGATGTATGAAAGTTAAGATAGATTCATAAATAAATGGCTAGGTGGGTAAATGAATAGATGGAATGGTAGATATACTGACAGATGAGTAAGTGGAAGGATGAATGGACAACTAGATTGGAAGTTGGATAGATGGATACATGGATGGATGGATGGGTGGATGGATGGATGGATAGCTGGATGGATGGCATTACTGATTTTTCAATAATCAATAAATGATCAATAAAGGCCATTAAATGGATGCACCTGTGGATGGGAAGGTGGGGGTATATCTGAATGAATAGAAGGGTGGAGGACGGATGGACAGATGGATGAATGATGGTTGTTTGGGTGGATGAATGGAAAGAAGGGAGAAAAGATTAAAAAACTGATTAATAGATGAATGGATGGGAAGAAAAGTGAACGAGAGATGAGTAGATGACAGGAGGAGAAGTTGAAAGGTGGAGGATGGAGAGGTGAATGGGTGGTTGGATGCACAGATGAGAGGGGGATTGGCAGAGGATTTGGAATGTAGAAGAACAGGACAGAGGGAAGCAGGAGGAAGCCATTACCAGCAGGGTGGACACGAGCTTGAGCACGGGTACGAACTGGAACTCCACAGAGCCCCCGACAGGGTCACGTGCGTGCTGCCCACCATCTCGCACGGCCTCCCCCAGCATTCTCAGTGCTTTATCCCGCAGGGCCTCCAGAGGGATGCTGGGGCTGAGGCGGGCTGGAGCTTCCGCCACCCCGGCAGCCGGCAGGGCGGCCACGAAACAGGGGGGTGAGAAATGGTGTGGAGGCCGCAGCGAGGTGGTGACGCCAACGCCAGGCAGCCCGTGGCGGCGGGGACCGTCTTCTGCGCTTCTTCCGGGTGGGAAGAGAGTGATGGCGCGGGTCTCCTCCGTGAGGGGCACGATGTACTCGGAGAGCATGGAGCGGCGGCTGCGGCAGGCGCTTTCCAGGTGGATGCTGATGAGGAGGTCGTAGTAACCAGCCCGCAGCGGCCCTGGCAGGTGCGCATCCTCCAGCGCGTGCAGCAGCTGCGCCTGGTCCACGTGGCTGCACAGAGCATGCGCCACGCGGTTGTTGCCCAGCGCGCACACCGCACGGTAGAGGCGGAGGGTGTGGGAGTGGAACCGCTGCAGGTCCAGGCGCTCCGACAGCTCCAGGATGTCCATGGATCTGCGGCGGCGAAGGGCCATAGCCAGGGACAGAGCCAGCGGAGGAGGTGGAAGACAGGCACAGACCACAGGGATGCAAAAAAAAAAAAAAAAAAAAAATGCTTAAGGTGAGTGTCGGCCATCCCAGGAGGGAATCCCAGTGTCCAGCTGGGTCAGGGTTCTGTGAAGTCTGCGGAGCTGGGTCTAGGAGTCTTGTAATAGTTCTGGACGCCCCTAGTGGTCTGCGGACTCGTTGGGCCATATCTGGGATCCCTGGCATGGTCTGGTACTCGGGGGTGTCTGAGACTCCATGGAGGGGATCTGGTGACCAGAAGATACATCTGGGATCCCCAAATTGGGACTGAACCTGCCTCTGGCAGGCCTGGGTAACCTGGCTATGTTTGAATACGACTAGAATGTAAACCAGGGCAGGACATTTCTGCCTTTTGGGTTGGTTGTGAGTTTTTTGTTTGTTTGGTTTGCTTTGTTTTGCTATATTCCCAGCACCTAAACAGGACTTAGCACATAGTAAGCGCTTAATCAATACTTGTTGGATAGATGATAGGCAGATGGATAGATAGATTGATAAAGTAAGTGAGTGAGCATATCTGGGAATCCCGGGGATGGGTCTGAGTCCCCTTGGGCAAGTCTGAGCCCCCAGAGTTATCCGTGAGTATTGCTAGAATGTCCATTCACACAGGTTTAGTGTTTCCAGCCTAGAGTGCTGTTGGTCACACAGGAAGAGCTCAGAGCCATCTTCTCAGTGCATAAATGAATAAATAAAGGAAAGATGAAGCACATCAGAGCTTACTGGGGTGTCTGGGATGGGAGTCTGTTCAGGGTACCTAAGAGCATTCCTGCCATACATGTGACCACATCTCTATTCTGGGTGTGTCTGGGTCCCCAGGACTGGCTTTGAGATCTCCCTGGGATACATCCAGAGCCTCTCTCCGTGTGCCCAAGACACCTGGCATGCATTCGGGCCTCTCTGAGTCCTGTCCATGTCCTTCTGAGGTGCACTTGAGGCTTCTGGAGCTTGTGTGGCTTCTCAGTGTGGATCTGGGCTCCTTGAGACAGCCTTGGAACCCTGTGGGGTAGGTCTGCTTTCCCTGGAGGTGAGTCTGAAGTCTGCTAAGATGGGCCTAAAGCCCTCTGAGGTGGATCTGGTGTCCCCTGGAGTCTTATCTGGGGATAAGGGATAACCCTAAGTCAGGGTTCCCTAATGTAGGCTTGGGGCCTTTTGGGGTGTTGGCTGGAGTCCTGGGGTACTGGTGGAAGGGGACACTGAGAGGGTTCCAGAACCCAGAGGACTTGCAATTTCCATCCCACCCCCATGAGCCTGGGCTGGCCCTGACCGGTTCTCCTCAGGGATGTGCAAAGCCATCATGATCAGCGGCTCCTGGCACTGCACGGCCCAGCCCAGCCGCTCGCCCGCACGTCGTGTCTCCACCTGCAGGAAATGATTGGGCATACGGCTCCACGAGACGGGCATCAGCATCTGCACCTCTAGCCGAGGCGGGCACTGCGGGGCCGGGTTCTTGCGCTCACTCAGAAACATGGCAGCCGACAGCGGCATGATGTTCTAGGGGCACAGAGGTATGCACGGGTCAGGATTCTCAGCCCTCTCTGTCCTGCCACTCTGCTTCCAGGGAGACCTCCCACACTGTCCCAATTTTCAGCCACTCCACCAGCCTGAACTCCTGTACCTACTGCCTCAGCCTGCCCCATCACTGCACTCTTACCTTCTGCTTCCCCAACTCAAACTGGATTACGTTCTGGTGAGTGGGCAGGACAAAGACGGCAGGAAACAGCTTCGTGTTGGGCTCCACCTGGCAAGGAAGAAGAGGCCAGGGTGAGGAAGAGGGTGAACTGGAGGTGATGTTGACTCTGGATCCTGAACTCTGGGATTGATTACCCCAGCCTGACACTGCTGGAGTCTACAGATCCAAACTCAGGCACTGAAAGTGCCCCAGGGTCCCCGAGGTTGCTCATGGGCTGCACCACCTCTGATCTAGGTGGGGCCAGCCTCCTCCTGCTCTCCCAGGGGCAACGTTATCTCCCGGATCATTGTGCCTTTCATGCACTCCACCTGGAATTCCATTTCCATTTCTCTCCCAAGACTCATTCATCAAAACCCAGGAAGGTCTTCTGATGGCACTTTCCCTCCAGCCCTTCTGATATCCACAGTGGAACCCACTTATGGGTTCCATCACCTCAGCCTCCATCACCACAAACACCATCCTCTGTGAAGAAGCCTTGCCAAACCTGAATCTAACCACACCCGCGGACCCATCTGCCAGTTGACAGGAAATACAGGGGACAGAGGAAAATGATCAAACAACACCATGGGGATGCATCAGCCAGATGCAGACTGAGAAGCCAGGCCAGCACTCTTCAGATGGTGGTAGACACATGAATCCCCAGGATTAAATTTTGGATTCTCATTGGGCAGGTCTAGGGGGAAGCCTGAGAGTCCTCATCTCTGACGAGCTCCCAGGCAATGCAGATCCTGCTGATCCGGGGACTGCACTTTGGGAAGCAAAGCTTTCCAGGACAGACAGCCTGGTTTCTTTAACAAACACATTTCAGAGAAGAAGAGAGATATGGAAAGGAAATCTACATATGAGAGACTCGAGGGGCATAGCAACCAACTAAAATATATGACTTTATTTGGGTTCCAATTCAAATGAACAAATGAAAAAAGACACTTTTGAGACATCCAGAGAAACATGAACAGGGATTGGATTAGTTAGGAATTACTAGGGTTTGTGGGGTTTTTTAGATACAGGTGGTATAGTGGTTATGCTTTTTAAAAGAATCCTTACTTTTGCAGAGATATATACTGAAAAGAGATGAAACCATATGATATCCAGGGTCTCCTTCACAATCATCCGGTGTGGACATGAAGGTGGGTGTGAAGGGTAAAGATGACACAAGATCAGCTACGAGTGGGGAACAGTTAGAGCTGGGTAGTGGGGACATGGAGGACTAGTACACTATCTTAGTTTTGCATATTTTTGAAATTCTCCATTTAAGATAAGTTTTTTAATAAAATCCAAGTAGGATGGATTAATGGATAGATAAGTGGATAAATACGTGGTAAAGCCAGTGTGGGTGGGAGGTTCTTGCTAGTGGGTATATGATGTTCACTGTATGATTCCTTTAATTTTGTTGTATATCTGCAAGCTTTCATAATAAAATGTTGAGAAGGAAAAGCCCACCTGAGGATTCATCTTAAGGTGTTCCCTGATGGGTGAAAAGTTGGCGACTGGTGTCAGTGGGCCCAAGAGGGACTATGGGCCCCTCTCCAGGGTCAAGGCAGTGCTTTGTGTCCCCCTTTCAGGGAGTCAGTTCAGTGGACAGTTAGCCAGGTGATCTCCCAGGGACTTCCCAGATCTGGCCTTCTATGGAGTCTGTCCTCAGAGGAGTCTGGAAGGGTCTTCCCAGCATACTGGGACATGAGGACACTATTGATACGTTGCTAAGGGTTGGGCTCACCTGGAAAAAGGTGTTGCTCTCTTTGCCATTGGCAGTAAAGGTCATCAGACCAGTGGCCAAGTCCACCAGGCAGCCAATGACAAGGTCTGTGTGGCTGATCCGGCCCTGCTGCCCGGAGCTCACGAAGTCCCCGCCCCACACCATGTAGCAGTTGCTGCACTTGAGGCTGAAGGAAAAGCAGTGGTCACTGCATGGCTCCTCCTCCAAGGTGCTCTGGACCCTGGACACTTTCTTCCCCAAACTCCCAGAATACCATGACCTCAGAGCTCCACCCCCAGACCCCCACCACCTGCAGACCTGAGTGCCAAAACCCCAGGCCCCTCAGAGCGAGAGTTCTTAGAAGCTGGCTGGGGGTTCTGGGAGGCAGAGAGGGAAGGGGAACGGGAAGACAGAACATAGACAGGAGGTAATGTAGAAAGGGGAGCATGAGATGAAGGAAGAGAAAATGGAAAAGGCCAAATAGAAAATGAAGAGGAAAACCCAGAGGAGGAAAGTAAACAGGTAGAGAAGAGGAGAAGAGGGGGATGGAAGCTGCTGGGGCTAGCCTGGGGAGATCCAGGTCACCTCCCACAGTCCCCACCCCTCCCCAGCACCTGCTGTGGACGTTGCCTTGTTCGTCCCCCATGGTCACTGTCACTGCCCGGACCTTGCTGAGCTCGAAGTTCATGTCATGCTGATGGTAGTCAGGGGTGACCCAGCCTACCCACACGCAGCTGGGCTCCTGGCCAGCGAAGACCCTCACAGAGTAATAGTACTGGAGAGGCAAAGGGGAACCAGTGGTCAGTCCAAAAGGTTGGTGACATAGGGCTTCCCTGCGTCTCTCTAGATTCACAGTGTCCCCTGAGAGCTCAGCAAGAAATTACTGGATTTGAAACACACACACACACACACACACACACACAGGTCTATGTCCCTCTATTTCTGTATCTACTGATACGTTTTTAGATTCGAGAATCCTCTGGGACTATTTGCAATAATTCCGAATTTGGGTCCCTCTCCAAATTACGAAGTTATCAATAAATAATAGTTAACAAACAGTTCATAAATTTACTTAATATAATCCCCATCAAATGGGCACCATTTGTATCCCCATTTTACTGATGGGAAAACCATAAAGCTTCTATAAAGGAGAAGGCATAGAGCAATGAAGTGACCTACCCACTTGGCACCCAGGTAGCCCATAATCCTAACCACAAGGCTATCTGTCTCAGAAAACATTCCAGATTTGGGAAATCCCCAAACTCTACTGGGGTAGCTGTGAATGTTGGTTCCCAAGAATATGCCAGAATAGCTATTAAATTTGGCGGTATCAAGTTCATATGGGTGAACCCAAATATTGAGGTCCCAAGCCTATACTGGTATTTCCTCTGGATTCTGGGATTCCTGGGAGTTTTATAAGTGTGCCTTATAGCTTCATTGTGTTCTTGTAATTTTTAGGCCCCCAGCTATATGGATTTAGGGGTTCAAAGGACTAGATGAGTGCGTACTCTATTTTGTGGTCTTCAGTGTGTATTGGGTGTCCCCAGGTAATGGCAATCACTAGGGATTGCAGCATGAAATTTGGAAATCTGAGGGGTCTCTGAGGGAAAGCTGAGGGCCCCAGGTTCCCACCGTGGTGGTATTGAGGATGATCTCAGGGTCATCACGGTTGTCAGCTGGCACGACCTCTCGAGGGAGTCGGGGCAGAGTGGGAGTGGCTGGTGGCTGAGTCATCATGGCGACCTTCTTGGCCTTGAATAAGAACCTGGTGATGGGGAGGAAAGGCTACTGTGAAAACCAGCTCTCAAGCCCAGCCCTCCAACCCTCTCCACCACAACATTCATGACCTCCACATCCCATTTCTAACACCCAAGTCCCCACCTCTAGATGGATAAACTTGCCAACCAAGTCAGCATAATCTGTTCTGGAGACGCTGTGCTCTGTGCTTGCAGATGCCCAAATTTAAAGGTGCCTCTGGGGACAGGGAGGTTCTCTTTGGGGCATACAGTGTTCCCCCTAAGTCAGCATTTCTCATATGGATGCTAAAGGCACTTGGGAAAAGACAGTCCTTCATTGTGTGGCACTGTCTTGTACATCACCAAAAGCCTGTAGAATGCCTGGAGTCCCCCAGTAGCATCACCACTGTCCCAACACTGTGATAACCAAAATCGGCCACCATTTCCACACATCCACCAAAAGAAACAGACCTACATCGCATTGAAAACCACTGTGATAGTAGAGGAAAGCAGACTTAGTTTCAAGTCGGGTTTAATGCCTTTTGAGGGTCTCCATTGAAGCTAGTTCTTGGGGGAGTACATTTGAGACACAGAAATGACCCCACTTTAGAAGACCACTGGTGTTCACTGGGATACCTTGGGGTACAGTCAACTCTCCCAAGACACTTCAGTGTCTGTCTGTCCACTTTAGAGCCCATGGATAATAAAGTCCATTGGGTGGAACACTTTGGGACCTACCAGGTACCCCAAGGATAGTGAAGTTCTCCATAGATGTAGTGGGGTACCCCAATTTTATATTCTCTGGGAGATGAGCACATCCCAGGAGATAATCCCTGTCATTTGAGACATGACAGGCCCCTCAGTATTCTGATTCCACTTAACATATATGGGCCATTGAGGGATATAATGGGGTTTCTTACATTATTGAAGTGGGGTGCCTAATTGGGGTTCCTGAGCCCCATCCCAGCCCCACTTTCGACTCACCCTCTCTTTTTGTTCTTCTCTGTGGTAGCATCCTTCTCATTCTCCACCCTGATGGGCTGGGCCTCCAACCCAGCCTGGGCATTGCCCCCGGGCGCCCCCTCCTTGGCATTTCCTTCTTTGCCCCCCTCAGCCTCGCCCCAGCGCCCTGCTGAGCGCCGCAGGTTTTCATAGTCGGGGTCAGGTTCTGCCGCCCGGGCTTCATCCTCGGCGGGGGGCTGCAGGCCAGGGTGTGCTAGGGGGGTGGCCCCTGCAGTGCACCGGAAGTGCTGGTGGAACTGGACCGGAAGGCTAAGCCGGAGGAAGAGCATCTCCACCAGACTGTTCTGGGAGCCCCAGGTGCGGTGGCTCAGGCGCAGGCAGGGCGGTGTGTCCACGGTGCCATCCACACGGGCCACCTAAGGGGGAGCAGGAATCTGAGTCAGGCAGGCAGGCTAGACCACTGGTCCTAAACCCAGTCCACACAGAATGACCATGAGGCCTTGGCACACCTGTGTGAGAATTAGCCAAAGACTCACTCCTCGGAGCACATGGGCTCCCTGGCGGACACACAGCTTGGCTGTAGGGTGTGCTCAGCCCTCTGCCGAGCTCTGCTGGGCCCCTTGTGCAGTGGCAGCCCTGGCCAGACTCTGGAATCGCTTGAGGGAATGTTCCAAACCTACCTACGAACAGGCCTCCCTCCAGACTAATTCATCTACCCATCCATCCATTCCAAGAATACTTCCCGAGACCCTATTAGGTGACAGACACCATTCCCCAGGGCTGGGAACCCAACCGTGAACAGAACAAAGGCCCTGCCCTCCTGGTCTCCTGGGGAGACTCATTCAGAAAAGTGCACAGGTCATAATGCACATGTGTGCCCAGCTCCCAGACAGAGAAACAGAACTTGACCCAGCTCTACCACCCACCCAGGACCACCCCACACCCTGGTGCCCATTTAGTCAGATGGAATAGCTCCCTTTCTTTCCTGTCCCGTCTTCAAAGACCAAATGCCAAGACCTCTGTGCTCCCTGCCAGCCAAAGAATGGACCCCAAAACTGTGGCCAAGATTTGCTGTTCCCAGACTGTCTATGGGGTCTTCTTCTCCGCTCTCCTCCATCTCTCATAAACCCGGTTTCCCTCTGCTCCATGGCGATAGTGTACTGACCATCTCCCTCCTGGGATCTGAGATAGTCTTTGTCAGTAACACCCTCCTGATTTCACACACGACAGATCAGCTCTGCCTATTCTCAAACTGCCTACGAACGGGAACCCATGGGATGTGTCATTTTGTGTCTGGTTGCTTTCCCCCGGCACTGTGTCTGTGCGACTCATTACGTGGTTGTGTGTAGGTTAGTCTGTTCGTTCTCACAGCTGTCTAGCCTGCTGTTCTCTGGGTAGAGAACACATCTGGCAGTAGCAGGAATTAGAAGGATCAACGTCTGCTCCTTCAGCCTCTCTAGCCGCTGGCACCTCTGGTCTTTTTGCCTTCACTGTCACCCCCTATAATCCACTCTCGGTGGGGACCTTTCCAAAACTCAGATCTAATCTGGACATTCCCCTGCTTAAAACCCGTCCATTCTCACCTAGTCTTAAAAATGCCACAAATTGCTGATTAATGACAAAAAGAAACATAGTATTTATCTTCCCCTGGCAGACTCTACCTTAACCAGTCAAAATTAAAGTAATTCGTAGTAAGACCTGATGACACTATGTGCCTCCTGATATGCTGCATCGAGCAGGACACAACGTTCTGGTATTCCTGCCAACCACAGGTCACCTATACCTACTCACGAGGAGAAATTCGACAAACCAAAATGAGAGGTAATCTGCAAGATGACTGGTCTGTACTCTTCAAAAATGTTAGCAGCATGGAAGACAAGACAGACTCAGGAACGTTCGACGTTAAAGAATAGAGAGACATGGGGCGCCTGGGTGGCTTAGTCGGTTAAGCATCTGACTCTTGGCTTCTGCTCAGGTCATGATCTCAGGGTTGTGATATCGAGCCCCATGTGGGGCTCCTGTCCCTGTCCCCACTTGTTCATGCCCCCTGCAAATAAATAAATAAGCAAACAAATAAATAAATAAAATCTTAAAAAAAAAAAAGAATAAAGAGACATAACAACTAAATGCAGCATCTCATCCTGGATTGGATACTGGACCAGAAAAATAAAAAGACACATTATCACCACAATTAACAAAATCTGAAAAGGGACTATGAATTAGAGAATAGTATGTATTATTGTTAAATTTCCTGATTTTCATGACCAATTTTTGTAACTGCAGTTCTGTCAGAGTCTAGCCTGTTCTGAAGAAATGCACATTGAAATATTTAGGGATAAAGAGGCACGATGGGGACGCCTGGCTGGCTTAGTCAGTAGAGCATGTGATTATTGAACTCGGAGTCATGAGTTCAAGCCCCATGTTGGGCATAGAGCTTACATAAAAGTTTTTTAAATAAGAGGCATGATGTCTCCAACTTATTCAAATGATTTACAAGTAGAAGGGGGGAGAAGGATTATGTGAGGAGAGCTGAACAA
This sequence comes from Mustela nivalis, assembly GCF_964662115.1. Lineage (NCBI taxonomy): Eukaryota > Metazoa > Chordata > Mammalia > Carnivora > Mustelidae > Mustela > Mustela nivalis. The sequence continues at coordinate 44,255,465 of NC_139037.1, read as the reverse complement.
TACCATGGTTGGGAAAACAGGCTCAGGAGAAGACAGTCACACACCCAAGGCCACACAACAAATAAGAAGCCAACCCAGGTGTGCCTGATTCTGAACTACCCACTGAAGCTCAGCCATGTGGGATTCAGGTCCCTCCCAGATAGAGAAAAGGACTGTCACTTTGGTCTACGTGAGCTTTATATGGTTAGAGTTTGATGCCGAGTTTAATTGATAAAAGACACTAGAGCCTAAAAACTAGGGTACTCAGAATAATGAAAAGCTGGTAAAAAACAAATAACCCCCCAAAAATGTATACACAGATAGCAATTAGGAAGGATGGTGCCAAAATGTAGAGAGATTTATATTTCTTTAAGCCTTGCTTAAAGATAATTATAGTTACAACTATAGTTATAAGGACTGGAGATAGTTATAAGGACTGGACATTTCCATCGGAGTCATTCAACCCAGCTCCTTTTTTTTCCCTTCCCCCACTTACTAGGCAAGGCACCTGGAGGTCAGACAGGTTGTGGTTTGCTGAAGTTATACCCCACAAGGCAGCCCTGGGAACCCACTGTCCTTCTACACGGCTTGTGGAGTAACACGGGAGGAAAGGAGAAACTTGGAGAAGAGAACTGCAGGAAGAATGAGGTTCGGAGGCAGATCAGAGGGTACTGAGTGGGGTCCATCCTCACCTCATAGTGGGGGTGCTCGAGGGGCACGGCCTCAAATTGGGGGAGGCTTTTGCTGAACCAGGTGGTGACTGGGCGCTGCATGTTGATGGCAAATGGCTCAAAGCCTTCCTGGAGGCCACAGATGGCGAAGAACCGCAGAGAGCTCACATCCTGGCCCAGGTTCAGGTGACCCACCTGGCCAGGTCCCAAGCTGCAGACAGGCAGGAAGCCTGGTGGGAGGGGACGGAGGGGCAGCGATCAGGACAAGGTGGGCAGGGCAGGGGCAGGAGGGGAGGAGGGCCAGTGGAAGGAAGGGATGGAAAAGTAGGAGGCTGGGGATGCAGCGTAGGGTCAGGTGAGAGGAAGGAAAACCAGAAAGGGGCCATGTGGCCCACCCTCACCATCTCCAATCTCGATTTCCCGGAAGGCCGTCTCAGAGCCTGAATCGGACATGAGGACCTCGCCATTGAGGGTGAAGATAATGGTGTTCTCTGTGAGGTCGATCATGCAGCCCACGACATCACCTGGCTGCCATGGGCGCCCAAATGGTTCACTGCCCAGGTGCCATCGCTGGCCCTGTGAAGAGGCAAGGGGAAGATTCGACGTGGGAGAGACACGCAGAGAAATGGACACACACAGAGGCAAGGAGACACGTGTAAAGATACATATGCAAGGCATCAGGTCCAGGGCATGGGGGACAGAAGAGGAGTCACCCCCACAGGGCCCCCATCATATCCCACATTTTTTTAAAAGATTTTATTTATTTATTTGACAGAGAGAGATCACAAGTAGGCAGAGAGGCAGGCAGAGAGAGGGGAACGGAAGCAGGCCCCCTGCTGAGCAGAGAGCCCGATGCGGGGCTCGATCCCAGGTCTCTGAGATCATGACCTGATCCGAAGGCAGCGGTTTAATCCACTGAGCCACCCAGGCGCCCCATATCCCACATTTGTATCCATGATCCTTGGAATATAAGGCACAGGCTTTCATGCTTTCCCTTCCCACTGATCTCTGTATCCTATCTCCTCCGCCTGAGCTCTCTACTGCTTCCGTACCTGGGGCTGGGGCTGGGATTGTGTAGACCACTGGAGTGGCGGTGGGATGTTGGGGCGGCAGCAAGTGAGAGGGATGGAGAGGAAAAATGGGGCTGCCAGTGTCCCCTCTACAGGCCCATATAGACCCATATGCCCCCCAGACTAGATCAATGGATAAGGGGATGGGTGAACAGGAAGCAGGGAGTATGGCTGGAGGGAAGCACGGAATGGAAGTTGAGGCTATGTGGGTTGATACAAGGAAGAAAGGAAGTATGGACAGACAGACGAGTGGGTGGGTGGATGGATAGGCCAGTGAACGGGTGGATAAATGGATGAATCAGTGGATTCATGCATTAAAGAATTCAATAAATAAACAGAATCACGAATTGAATAAGTGAATGGCGGAACTAACAAGTGAATGAATAAACAGATGGAAATGCAGACGGTCAAGTGATTTTCTGGACGGCTGAGTAGGTGGATGGATAGTTGAATTTATGGGTAGAGGAAAGGGTGAACAGAAGGATGGCTGGATAGAGGGACGGATTATGGACAGGTATATACATAGACAAGGACACCTGGGTGGCTCAGTCAGTTAAGCCTCTGCTTTCAGCTCAGGCCATGATCTCAGGGTTGTGGGATCGAGCCCCACGTCGGGTTCCCCACTTAGCAGGGAGTTTGCTTTTGCTCTGCATCTCCCTCTGCCCTTCCCCTTGCTCATGCGCGCTCTCTCTCCCTCTCTCTCAAATAACTAACAAAATAAACCTTTATTTTAAAAAAAGATATATGTAAGGACAGGGAGGGTGGGATGGATGGACGGACAAATGGATGAATAAGCAGTAGGGCAGATGCAGGGACAAGTGGACAGTGGGGCACACACAGAAGCAGAACTGGATGTATGAGCTATAGGAGGGACCACAGGGCCTGGCAGAATGGAGCCCAGGGAGGTACCCACGCGGTGCCCGTTGAAGACATAGGCCAGCTCATCAGCTCCCAGCTCCACGTCAGGCCGCAGGTCGGGCCTCGCCCAGCCCACTCGCATCTCACCCGTGGTGACCGCTTCAAACTCAAAGTACCAGCGTCCACTCTGCACCGTATAGGATTTCTCTGCCCGGAAGATACGCACCCGGTCCCAGCGAGACTGGCTCTCCACCTGACCTACAAGTGGGGCCAGGCAGAGTCAGGGGCTGTGTGGGGAGTGGATCCCAAGACACTTGAGAGGTTGGTGGGAGATACCAGAGAAGTCAAGGGCCTTGTAGGACTGGGAGAAGAGGATAATTCCTTGGAGTTACAGGAGAAGACCTGAGGACTCTCAGACTAGGCGAAGAGGTGGTTAGGGCCTCCTAAGTGAGACCCCCACCCCCACCCCATCTCATTAGCAGTGAGAACCCTCAGAGAAGAGATGCTTACGGGACAGAAAGTCGGGTCAGTCACCGTCATGGTTTAGGGTTAAGGGTCAAGAGTAGGGTCGATGCTTAGATTCCAGGGTTGAGAGCAGGCTCAGGGAGAGGATAGAAATTGGGGTTGGGACCGGGGTAGAGAAACTGAAGACTGGGGACCACAGCTAGGGTGGCTGATGGCAGCTGGGATTGGAAGTCCGTGATAGGTCAGGGGTCAGGTTAGGGGGCACAGTTAGACATTCTGAGTTCTTGGTTGGGTGGCTCCACAGTGTAGCCACAGTCTAGAATTCAGGGGGTTAGGTGCCATAGCTGGGGGTCCAGGACTGCAGTCCGGGGTCCGGGCTGGTGCTCATTGGGCTCCTGACCTGGCAGGGCTCACATATAACCAAGGTCAGTGGTCAAGATTGAGTTCAGGACTGGGGTCAGAGTAAGGGTCAAGGTTGCGGGGGGAGAAGGCTCAGTGTTGTAGATGCAGCCCATTCAGGGGCTGAATAGGGTCAGAAGTCCAGGGCCAGCCGGCCAGGCCCACATCAGGGTAGGAGTTAGTGTCAGGGGCCCGGAGGTCGGCACTCACTGGGCTCCTGGTCAGGTGGCTCGATGTTGTAGCCGTAGCCCAGCAGCGTGCGCACGGCCTGGCAGAGGCTGTCCCGGTTGCTGCGTTTGGTGGCCTCATCCAACAGGCGGTAGGGCACAAGGCGAGGGTTGCGGCGTGCTGGGATATCCTGCACCGCACTGTAGCTCCAGCCCTGGGCTACGCGGTCCCGTGCCCATACGTTGTGCCCATTCTCTGCCAGCCGGTCCACCAGCGTCATCTGTGCTGGCGTCAGCCGCACGTGGCTCAGGTCTAGGGGCGCCGGCTTGTACCCGTTGCTCATCATGTACCTGTGTGTGCGGCAGAGCTCGGTGAGAGCAGACCCCTCATCCCCACCTCTGGGCTCTGCATCACGGAGTCCCTGACTTCCGATCCTCGCTCCCAGGCTACTGTGATCCTGAGCTCTGAGTCTGGGGACGCCTAGCGCTCGATCTCTGACATCAGGGTTCCACAGCCCCCCAAATGAGCTCTGAGATACTTGGCCACTTAACGCAGGACCCTGTGACTGGCTAGGGCTTTCGCTTCACTGATCTCTTGCCTCTCTGACCCCTGCGTTGTGATTTGGCGAACCTGATCCTCAACCCTAAAACTCTGGCCTCCTCCCACCTCTAACTCTGAGGTTTCTTACCTCTGACCTTGAACCCTATCACTTCAAATTCTTGGCTTTGGAGTCCTTGACCTTTGAACCCTGGCCTCTACGCCCAGGAGCTGTGATCTCTAACCTACAATTTTAGGGTCCCTTACTCGGGACTCCCAACAACTTCTCACCTCTTTCCATCAACTCCCCCCACCTCTGTCTTGGAGATATTACCACTGTTTCCTCATCTTCCCTGATGCCATGGCAGACCCTGACCTTGGGCCCTGACTCACACCCACTCTCCCTCTGGAACTCTCACCTCTGTGATCCTGATATCTCCCCAGGCCGCTCACCACTGACTCCGCAGCCCTGACCCTGGACTCCTGGTCCCATGACCTTCACCCTAACCTATGACCCCTTTGTCTCTGACCTCGGCCTCCCTACAAGACCCCCTCAACCACCCCGCCCTCACCACGTCATCCCCAGCCTCCCACGCTACCCCCCAGATGGGACCCGAGCCATCACACTCACGTCTTGGGGAGTTTGGTCTTCTTCAGGTTGTCCTCCGCCTTCTCATCTGCCATGCCCACATGGCAGCCCAGCGCCAGTAGAGTCCTGTGGCACGGGAGACAGGGTCACCCCACACAACCTCCTGGCCCCTGGCCTCCGCTCCCTGGGCCCAGCTCCCCTCCTCCCCTGGCCCCCGCCAGCCCTCTGTATCTCTTGCTCTGGCTTCCTGGGTGTCTGTCCCCATTTCTCTGTCTCAGTCTCTGTCTCTCTGACTCCTGTCTCTCCCTGCTTCCTTGTCTCTGTCTCTTCGGCTATGTCCATCTTTCCCTGTCTACTTCTTTCCCTGATTCTGTCTCTCTCTTTCTCTTACTGCTCTGCTCTCTGTATGTCTCTGTCACTTTCTTGCCCTCCGCCAGCCTCTGCCTCACAATCCCCGTCTCTCCTTGCCTTCTTCCTCCCCAGTAGTCAGGCCCAGGCGCCTGCTCCCCAGTACCCTCCTCACTTGAGCGTCTCCCCAGACATCTGCAGGTTGTAATTCCTCTCGGGCTCTGGAAGGCTGTGGAAGTCCACAAGACACGGGTGCAGCCTCTTATTGTCATCCCGAACCTGAAGAAACCCCAATGTCAACTCCTTGGGGTCTCCTTCCCTCCCCACAGCACACCCAGCCTTTGACCCCTGACCTCCAGCCCTGCCACAGGAAACCCAAGAGTCCCTTCCCCCCCAGCTCATTCCCCCAGCAGCAAATGCAGCCCAACACCCTCAGGCAGCAGGCCGCCCCTCACCAGGCCGTAGGTCCAGCCCTGCTCAATGCGAGTTAGCGCCCAGAGTTCATGGATGTTCTCCGCCAGCTTCTCCCGAATACGCTCCAGATGGGGAGGCAGGACAATCTGGGGGAAAGGTAGGGAATGTTTGGGAGGTCCCTGTGTTCCTTCCAGCCTGCACCATGACCCTTCTTCCCAAGAACATGTACAAGCGAGCCCTGGACAGTCCCAAGAACTTTCCTGCTGTTATAAGCCTGCTCCTCATCACCGGACCCTGACCCCAGGGTTGACACCCAGCTGAGTAAGGTCTTAGAATCACAGAATTAAGGAAACCCTTGCAGGGAAGGAAGTACCTGGACAGTGTCCACGGGGCAGGGCACAAAGTCAGTGTGTGAGAGGCAGCGGCTGGGGCCCACCAGGTGGGGCCCCCGAGGCCCCTCCCGTCGATACTCCTTAATGGGCTCCAGATGAAGTCGCTCTCGAGGGAGCACAGCCTCGTGGCATGGGGCATAGCCAGGTGGAGGGAGGAACTTGAATTCTCCATGGCGGCCACCAAGGAGAAAACGCACCCTGAGAGGGAGAGAGGGGTCACTGGCGGGGCAGATTACAGGGAGAATCTGTGCTCAGTGGGGGTAAGGCAGCAATCCTGGGATCAATGGTAAGTTCCGGGAAAGATGTGGGCAGTCATAGAGTCATGGAGGTCATTTAGAGTCAAAAAAGAAAGTATAATGTCAAAGAGAATATCTGACGTCAATGGCAATCATTCGAGAATCAAAAAAAGAAAGTGTGGGGGTCATTGGGGAGTTAATGCAGAGTCATGGGAAGGTCCACTGAAGAGACCTTGGCTCAACAAAGTATTTGGGGATATTGGGAGTTTTTTTGGAGACCAAGAATGTCATTTGGAAATCTCTGATGTAATAGTGAGATAACCATAATCACCACTGGAGAGCCCTTCACAGAGCTTGGGATCATCAGAAAAAGGCGGAGTTACTGAGAGCTCTTTGAAATAATTGGGGTCATTGAGGGATTATGGTCACTAGAAGATTATGGAGCAACTGGAAGATTACCGAGAGATGTCAGGGTCACTGAAAAGTTGCTAAGAGCAAAAGTCATTAGGAGAGTTCAAGATCATTGGGGGGGCATTAGGAGGGTCGGGGGTCACTGGAAGACAGCCGTCAGATTCTGGAGTCTTTTGGTGGTCATTGGAATGGTGTAGAGTCATTGAGAGAGCCTGACATCACTTGGAAATTAACTGGGAGAATCTGGGACTTTTAGATCATTGTGCAATTTGGGGGACACTTGAAGGTCACAGGAAGGATATGGGGTTGGGAAGAAGCTGAGGTTATTGGAAGGGTCTGGGTCATTGGGAGGACAATGAAGTGTCTGGGACCATGTAGAGGTCACTGGGACCTTCATACAAGGATCTGATCAGTCAGTCCTGAAGGTAGGCTGCCAGATCCTGGCCTTCTAGGAGGCCATGTTGTGATGAGAGAAGATGTCTTGGAATAGTCCCAGGTCTGGGGCTTGGCAAGGGTCAAGGACAAGTACTTACTTGACACCAGCCGAAAAGCTAACAACAGGGAAGAAGAGCCCATCCAGATTGAAGGCTTCAAAGACGCCCTGCACAGGACAGCCATTGATGCGGAAGGAGATGGACGGCACACTGAGGTCCAGGCAGCAGCTGACCACATCCTCCGGGGCCAGGAGGTGCTGCCCTGGGGAAGTCACCGGGCGTGCCACGTGTCCTGCACCAGAGTCACCAGGGAGGGGTCAGAAGTCAGAGGTCCCTAGACCTCATTGGTCAGAGACCATTGGTCTCAAGAGACAAGAAGCAAATATTAGAGGATCCTATAGGATCTATATCTTGGCAACCCTAAGGTCAAGTGTTCCCATGGAGGGCCCTGGAGCTCAGAGATTAGTGAGGAAGTCAAGGTTCCCCTAAGGTTACAATCTTGAGATTAAAGTCCTCCTGGAATTATTAGAATTCTGGGAACTTTGGGATCAAAAGTCAAAGATCAGGGATCATAAAGTCTGGAAAGTTTTCTAGGATCTCTAGGGCCAGAGATCATACATCTATCTCCTGGGGTCAGAATTCTGGAGGTTATGAGGCAATGGGTTAGGGCCAAGATCCTGGAAGCTTTCAGTCTTAGGAAATAAGGAATAAGGGGTCAAAAGTTGGCCTATTCTGGAGACCAGGATCCCAACAACCCCAAGATGTGTGGTGAGAAACTTGGGAACTGTGGGGTCAATAATCAGGGATGAGAGCCCCCTGGAAGGGTCCAGGTACCTGTCCAGAGATGCAGGCCATCAAAGCCGTAGGAATAGAGGTCATCGCCGACACCATTACCGCCCCAGCCCTCGCCGCCCCCTGGGTAGGGGCTGTAGCCCTCAGTGAGGGCCCAGCCCACCCGCAGGTGGGTGGCCTGAGCCGTCAGGAATGGAGCCACCTCGTCCACCATCACCTCAAAGTACCATTTGCCATACTGTGTGGTGCCCTCCGCTCGGCCCACAAAGATGTTAGGGCGGATGCTGCAGGAGAGACAGGACAGGAGAGGGAGTGAGGGAGAGATGGGGAGCTGAGTCACGTTGTTGCAGGGGTAGAGGTGGGAGAGGGAGAAAGAGGAGGAGAGATATACACAGGAAAAACAGAAGGCAGAGACATAGAGACAGAGAGAAAAAGCAGAGACAAAGACAGAAAGAGACCTCAAAAACCCAGAGTAGTGCCTGGCTGGCTCAGTCAGTAAAGTGTGCAACTCTTGATCTCAGGGTTTTGAGTTTGAGGGGCACCTGGGGTGTAGCGATTACTTAGAAATAAAATCTTAAAGGGCGCCTAGGTGGCTCAGTGGGTTAAAGCCTCTGCCTTCGGCTCAGGTCATGATCTCAGGGTCCTGGGATTGAGCCCCGCATCAGGCTCTCTGCTCGGCAGGGAGCCTTCTTTCCTTCTCTCTCTCTCTCTGCCTGCCTCTCTGCCTACTTGTGATCTCTCTCTCTCTGTCAAAATGAATAAATAAAATCTTTTTTAAAAAATCTTAAAAAGACAACAACAACAACAGAGGGACGCCTAGGTGGCTTAGTTGGTTAAGCATCTGACTCCTGATGTCGGCTCAGGTCATGATCTCAGGGTCATGAGATTGAGCCCTGCGTCAGGCTCTGCACAAGGCATGGAACGAACCTACTTAAAATTCTCTCTCTGCTCCTCTCCTTCTGCCCCTCCACACCCACTCTTTCTCTCTCTCTCTCAAAAAACAAACCCAGAGATGAGAGAGATGGGTGAGAGACAAAAAAAAAAAAAAAAAAAAAAAAAAAAAGAAATGGAGGAGAAACAGAGACAGACACAGAGAGAAACAGACAGACAGAGACAAAATGAGCAAACAAAAAAAGAGAGTGAGAGAGGGGAACAGACAGAGGCAGAAATGGAACAGGAAGAGAGGAAAAGAGGAGTGGGAGCCAGAGGATGAGCTGGGGAAAGAGTGGACATCTATGAGACCCAGGTGTCAAGTCCTAGGGCGGGAGGTGTTGGGAGGGACATCCACCTGAATGTGGAGTCTCTGAGTCCGGGAAAGGGTTGAGAGGTTATGAGATCTGAGGTCAGGGTGAGGTTAGGCTGGCGTCGGGGGTTAGGGACCAGACCTGGTGACATAGTTGATGAGGTTTGTCTGCAGCAGAAGTTCACGGCCAGGGAGCAAGTTCTCAGTAATGAGATCTTGGTTGGAGCGCACGGCCACGCCATTGCACACACACAGGGAACACAGCACATCTAGCACCTGGAAGTCAAGGTCAGAAGTCAGGTGGTGAAAGCACCAAGGCAGGAAGTTCACGGAAGGTCTACAGTGGGAAGCCAGAAGTTAAGGATAATGTGCGAAGACAGGAGATGGGGATTTTGACTGTGAGGAGGTGGTGAACACAGGAGATCAGGGCTCAAAGACGAAGATCAAGAATCAAAGAGAAAGGTCAGGCAGGGGGTTGGGGGACACAGGAGCTGGGATGAGGCACTAGCAGCATAAGGAAGGAGAGCCTGGAGTAAGAGCCGAGGGGTCAGAGGGAGGAGGGAAAGGGTTGCTTAGGGAGAGTATGGGGGTCAAGAGCAGATTTTAGACCAGCAGGGGCTGACACTTGTGTTTTTGGGGGCCAGCTAGATAATGGACAAAAGTGAGCGGGTGAGAAACTATGCGCCAGGAACAGGTAGGATCTGTGGCGAACTGGAGAGTGTAAACACAGCTATCTAAAGACTACAAAATTAGAAATTTTAAAAAGTATTTCAGAGATCTAAGGAAGCACATCTGTGGCTCCGAGTCCATTTAAGAACTTTAAGTTTGCGACCCTTGTGTTGAGATGGGAGCATGCACAGAGGAGTCCAAGATGGGGGAGGGAAGTGAGGGAAGTGGAGAATTCCAGGGCATGGGGAAAAGTCAGGGTTCAGCGTGCAGGGCTGAGAGGTGAGGATGAGGGGCCAACCTTGTGGTTCCTCCCGTGCTTGTCCAGGAGGGAGATGATGGACTTGATGTGGTTCTCCTGGATGATGTTTAGCACCTCAGGACTCTCAATCAGGACACAGTACAGCACCTCGAGGATCCCTGTGCAGATGGCAGAGTGACAGGTAAGGAGACTGCGGCCTTCCCCTGTCCTAGCCTGTCCCCAGCCCCTGGGTTCTCCTACCAGAGGAGGCCTCCAGCCGATCCAGCTTGCTGACCAGCCAGTCCAGGTTGGTGGAAAAGAGGGCACAGTTGGTACGATTGCCACGGATCAGGGAGGCTGAGGATGGAAAGAGGGGTCAGACCCAATGGGACTGAGAACCTGGGGCCCTTAGGGGAAGTCAGGCCTGGACCCCTTACCCAGGAGTTCATAGAGCAGGTTCACAATCTCTTTCCAGGACTCGGCTGCCTCCTCCCCTGCAAATTCGGCAAAGTGGGCGGCAGTGGTGTAGACATTTAGGCGGTCAATGCAGTTCAGGACCAAGGAGAGCATCCCCTGGGGAGGGGAAAACAGGGTGAGTCACCCTGGGAGTCCCTGGCCCTCCCTTCCTTGCCTTTCTTGGATTTGTAAATTCATTTGACTTCAACAGCCAGTGACTATGTCCTCAGATCTTATGCCCTTATCCACTCCCATTCCCCTCCTCAGCACCCCACATCTGTCCTCGTCCTCTCTGCCACTGTCCCCAACATAATACATCCTTATTAACATCAGGACTGACTTTGTGCTTTTCCTTCCCGAAGTTGTGTTTCCATCCCATCCACTTCCAAGCACCCCACTCGGGTCCTGTGCTGCCCAGCTCACTCTCCACACCAACCATCACAGAGATTTTCTTCGCATTTTACATTTTCATCTTTGTCTTCTTTTATCATTAATTATAACAGACATATAGAAAGGCACATAAAACATATACAGTTAGTCCTTATTATTTGTGTTAGTTAGGTTCTTTAAAGTCACCATGAGGGGTGCCTGGGTGGCTCAGTGGGTTAAGCCTCTGCCTTCGGCTCAGGTCATGGTCTCAGGGTCCTGGGATCAAGCCCTGAATCGGGCTCTCTGCTTGGCAGGGAGCCTGCTTCCCCCTCTCTCTCTGCCTGCCTCTCTGCCTACTTGTGATCTCTCTCTCTCTCTGTCAAATAAATAAATAAAATCTTAAAAAAAAAGGGGGGGGGCACCTGGGTGGCTCAGTGGGTTAAAGCCTCTGCCTTCGGCTCAGGTCATGATCCCAGGATCCTGGGATCGAGTCCCACATCGGGCTCTCAGCTCAGCGGGGAGCCTGCTTCCCCCTCTCTCTCTGCCTGCCTCTCTGCCTACTTGTGATCTCTCTCTCTCTCTGTCAAATAAATAAATAAAATCTTTAAAAAAAATAAATAAAGTTGCCATGAACATGGAGTCAGCAAATACTGAACCAAACAGGGAGTTTCTCTGAGTTACAACATTTTTGTCAAACAGTCAATACATCCTCTTGTTTTATATGTGTGTCTGTTTAAAGACACTGATTTAATACATATTGTTGATTCATTAACATTAAATTCACGGCCAACAGCACTATAACTCATGCCTAAATGAAGCTTATCTAGCATCTATTTTCTCTGTAAGGCACATCTCAGCATCTTGTGCTCAGGAACACTAGGCAGCCCTCCAGAACTACACTTGGAGGCCACTTTAAACGGCAAAATCAACAACAACAAAAAACCACCACAGGGTAGATGGCTGTGACTTCATCTCTCTGATCCATCTGTAGTATGGGAATTACAACCCCCCTTGGGGTTATCAGGAGGATGTCATGCATATAGCACCCTTAGCACATAATAAAGGCTAAATTCCAGGTAGTAATAACCACTAACACTTACATAGCATCTGCTATGTGCTGGCAACAGGCTTCACATATACTAATTCTACTCCATTAGTTTTATTATTGTTACTATTATCATTTCTGGATCAGACTGAGAGTCCCTGGAGGGGAGGAGGGCCAGTCTTTAGCATCTAAGTGAACATGCTCCTCCATCACCCTGTGGAGACATCAGATCTCCAGACCTTTGTCCAGCCCCCTCCTCCCACCGGGCTCGATCCCCCTCACTCAGACCCGGTACTGAACAGAGACCCCCTCCATATCTCTTCCCTTTGTGCTCTTGAGACACACGGACCCCCAGCCCCTGACTGCAACCCAGGGCCCTCCCTGCACTGCCGGTCACTGATGCTCAAAGAACCACCTCTGGCCCTGCCCCCACCCCCATGCCCCCCTCTGGTTCGGCCTCCCACAGACACGGGCTTCTGTGTCCCACAGCCTCATCCTCTGACTTCTTCCCAGGCCCGACAGCCTCCGCAGGCCTAGCCTCCGCACAGGACTTCACTTAGGGCTCACTTAGACCCCGCCCCCTGCCCCGGGTGAAGGAAGAAGGCCGACCCAGCGGCCTTCGCCCTGGTTGCTCCGGGCTCTCACAGGCACTGCCCCTGCTCTGCCAAAGCCCTGCCCCTCCCTCAAGGCTCCGCCCATCAACAAATATTCCCCGCCCTTCCTCAACACTCCCTCCCCCCCACCACCACCATCACCATCACATTTCCCCCGCTACCTCAGACCCGCCTCGCAGACTCTCAGACCACTACGTACTCCACCTCCCATACGGTCCCTCAGACTCCGCACTGCCCAGGGCCGCGGCCCCGCCCCTCCCACAGGCTCCGCCCCCCGTGTCCACGAACCCCGCCCCCTGTCGCAGCCTCACCTCCTCCTGGAAGAGGCTCTGGCGGTTCCGCAGGCTGCGCAGCTTGCTCTGCTTCTCCTCGTGCTGCAGCTCCTCGGAGGGCGGCTCGAAGTAGCCGATGAGGTCCTGCAGGCTCAGGATGACACCCTCGATGGGCAGCGCTGTGCCCGCTGGTGGCCCCGAGCCCCGCGGCTTCCCGCTGAAGCTGTCCAGGCCCCTGTGGGGACCGCGCACTTGTCAGCAAAGCGCCCCGAGCGCTCTTATGTGGCTCTCTCATGAGTCCTACCCCAGGCCCCCAAAGAACTCTCATGGACACACCTGTTTTACAGTGGGGGAGACTGAGACTGACATTGGCCTGAGGTCACACAGTGGCCAAGGACATAGCTAGAACGGGGACTCATGCCTGTGTAAGCCAGGGGGTCGTGGAAGCAGGTGTCAGGCTAGGGAGCTCCAGGACCAGGGGTCTGGGTGTCAGGGGTGATCAGGGCTGTGAGGTCAAAGTCATAGTTTTCAAGGTCAGATTAGGGGCCAAGTGTATAGAGGTCAGAGGCTTAAAGGTTAGGGATCCTGTGTATGACCACCTAGAGCCTGGGGGTCAAGGTGGGGCCTGAGTGGGGGGGGGGGCAGAGTGGGCAGGTGGCTCACTTGATGAACTGGTTGTACAGGCCGGCAGTGCTGTAAATCATGCGGGCGGCCTGGGACTCCTCCTGCTGGCAGCGGGTCAGTGACAATGCGTCATCCATGTGGCCTTCCTGGTGCAGCATGGCCTGGCAGTGGGAGGGCAGAGAGGTCAGGCCTGGGCCGGGCCACCAAGGGCAATGCCTCCAGAACTCCATCCAGACTCTAGCCCCCGAGCTGCCCCTGTCCTCCAGGGACAGACTCTCTGCCAGACAGACTCTCTATCCCCCTTTACCTGACTCTTCTTCCATTCTATTTGTTCCCCTCTCTCTGCCTCTCCTGTCTCTGTCTCTCCTTTCTCTCTGTCTCTATCCCCCTTTGAATCCGTGTTTGCCTCTCTCTCTCTCTCTGACTCTATCTTACCTATCTCCAGGCCAGACGCTCCCCACCCGTGCCAACTACTGACTTCATATCCTTCCACCAGAAGGCTCTAATGGCACCCCTAACTTAACACGTCCCAGACTGAGTGCCTGACCACCTTTCTGTAAGATGAGACCACCTCGGCTTCCAGCTTTCAGCTGAGCCAACCTCCCCAGGACCTCACCCAGTCCCCTGGCTGCAAATACTGCCAGTGTTAATGGTTCCCACAGTCCCCCCTCAGGCCAGGCCCGTCTCTACACCCTCCCAGCAGATAACCAACTACAACCCCCATTTTTTGCAGACAGGTGTTTCCCTACTCTTCCGACTCATTCACTCTTTATCGAGGGGTTCTGTTCTAAACACTGGATCTCTGTCATCCTGAGCTGACACTTGACTCTCTCCGACTCAGTTAATGGCACTTCCGACCTTCCAGCTGCTCAGGGCAAAAATCATGGTCTCATCCTCAACCCCTTTCCCTCCCACCTCAATAACCAGTCTGTCAGAAAATCCTGTTGGCTCCACCTTCGCAATATAACCAGAATCTGCCACCTTCCCCACTCCACAGTCCCCAACGTGGTCCTGCCACTGTTTTGTCCCACCTGACCATGGCAGCAGTCACCCCCTGGGCTCCCACTCCAGCTCTGCTCCCCACCCCCTCCCCATCTATTCCCACAAGCAGCTGAGGAACCCCATGAACCTCAGGTCACCTTGTTGGTCTGCTTAAAACTCTCTTGGGGCTCCATCTCACTAAGAGTAAAAGCTAGGACCCTGCCCATGGCCCACCAGGCCCCATGTGATCTGCTCACATCTCCTCTCTGTCATTATCCTCCAAGACTTGTCCCTCAATCTCTGTGCTCCTGCCAAACTGGATCTTCTTTCTGGTATTGCAACAAACCAATCTCAGTCCAACCTCAGGGCCTTTGCACATGATGTGCCTTCTGTCCAGAGCAGCTGTGTACTTCATTAAGGACAGTCTATTCACTATGTCTCAGTATTGGGAGGGCAGGAGACAGGTCTGTATAGCTTTCCTACTTTTCCATATACACATCCAAAACAACTGGGGTATTCAGTAACTTGCCGAAAATTGTTCTTGGTCTGTTTGTCACTGGCTCTCTCTCTGTATGTCTCTCTCTGTCTTTTCCATCTCTCCTCTCTTTGTCTTTCTCTGTTTTTCTGTTTCCATGTCTTTTTAAAGACTTATTTATTTGAGAGAGAGAGAGAGACCATGCACACAAAGAGGGAGGGAAGCAGACTCCCTGCTGAGCAGGGAGCCCAACACAGGGCTTGATCCCAGGACCCTGGGGTCATGACCTGAGTTGAAGGCAGGGACTTCAGTGACTGAACCACTCAGGAGCCCCTGTTTCCATGTCTTTTTGTCTCTGCCTTTCTCTGTCTTTGCATCTCTCTCTCTCTCTGACTCTCTCCCCCTCTGTCTATCCCTTTCTTCCTTCCTGTCTCTCTCAATCTCAGTTTCTCTCTCAGTACTGCCCTTAACTTCCCAAAGGCACAGGCACAACTACCCCCACAGTCCCATTCCCACCCCTGCCGGCACCCCCACGCTTTCCCCTCGCCAGGCACCCACCTTCTTCTTGAGCACACCAAGCCGCAGGGCCTTGGGGTCTGGGGCGGCATAGGTGAGCCACAGGCCTGAGGCCACGTGCTGCACGAAGCACAGTGACTCCCCATACTTGATCTCGGGGGGACCCATGCCATCCACATCCCGCTTGGGGGCCATATCCAGCTTCTCCTGCAGGGGCAGGGCACAGAGGTCAGCCTCCTCTGCCTGTGTATTTAATCAGGAAGCCATGTCCCAGAGAGCCTGCAGAATGGGGGTTGGGGCTGGATTCGGGCTCCAAGTGAGGGAGGGCACCCTGACCCCCACCGACCTTGGAGATGCGGAAGCAGAAGGAGGTGGCCTTGGTGTGGGCCTTGCTGGCATCAACTACCACCAGGCCCTGGTCCTCGGTGAGCGCCAGGTACCGCCCAGTGGTGACGTGCCGGATACGGAGCGGCTGGCCCCAGCGCAGGTGGCTCCCACTCCAGCTGCGAAGGGTGAAGGCACCGAGGGTCGGAGGACTGCCCAGTGCTCCCATGGACACCACCACCTTGGTTCAAAACTCATCAAGCCCCCAGACTTCTTCTGGGGGGCTGCTCCCCACATTTTTTACTGGGGACCCCCGATCTCTCCCTCAGGAATGCCCACCTTCCCCTAAGGCCTTTTCCTCAAGGATTCAAGGACCCTGAAAGCCCTCATCACCTTCTTGGGCTCCCCAGATTTTCCCTCACAAGTCTCCAGTTTCTTTCTTAGATCTTCCTTCAAGATTCTCTCTCTCCTCCCAGGCCCCCACCAAGAGCTCTCACCCCCAAGCCCCCCACCTGATTCTCAGCGGCTCCAGTCTCCAGAGGGAGCGGGCGTGGGTGCACACAGCTCCCCCCTCATAGTGGACAAGTCTGGGGACACGAGAGAAAGTGAGGTCAGGGGTTCAGTCACCAGCCTCCCCAAAATGTGATCCCCAACCCTGCTCACAGGGTGCTATCCCCCCAGCCTGCCTCACTGCTCCCCACTCCTGCCCCAACACCCCAGGGCCTCTTGTCCCCATCCCAGACCTGCGCTGGTCCTCACTGTCAGCAGGGGAAATGGTCAGACATTCATCCATGTGTCCGTGATAAAGGCGGAGGACATGGCCCCCAGTTACATAGCCTGGAGAGGAGCAAGGGAAAGAGGTCATCAAGGGGCTGGAGCCCTGGAGAGGCTCAGGAGCCAAAGACGAGTCTAGGGGTCCTGCTTTTCCTCTGTGGGAGGCTGGGGCTGAGTTTGGGGGGTCTGCAGTTGGAGATCTGAGTTTTGGGATCCAAAGTGGCAGTCTGAAATTTGGGCTAAGTTCAAGGACTGAAGTGGTGGTATGAGATTAGGGTCCAAGGTGGGGGATGTAATTTTGGGAGTCTGAGTATACAGGGCTGAGGTTGGGGGGGTTTGTGAATCTGAGTTTGGATTTTTGAGGTTGGAGTCAGGGGTTTGAGTCTAATGTTCCCCAATACTAGGCTCTGAGTACCAAGCCTTGATTTGGGGTCTGTGGTTAGAGGTGCAATGGTTGGGTCTCAGGCTAGAGTCTGGACTTGGGAGTGTTGATTTTGGAGGTGTGAGGCTTGTATCTGAGCTTTGGGTTTTTTTTTTTTTTTTTTAAGATTTTATTTATTTATTTGACAGAGAGATCACAAGTAGGCAGAGAGGCAGGCAGAGAGAGAGAGAGAGGAGGAAGCAGGCTCCCTGCTGAGCAGAGAGCCCGATGCGGGACTCGATCCCAGGACCCTGAGATCACGACCTGAGCCGAAGGCAGCGGCTTAACCCACTGAGCCACCCAGGCGCCCCTGAGCTTTGGGGTTTGAAGTTAGATCTGGGCTTTGGAGTCAGAAGCTGGTATATTTGAGATTAAGGCCAGAAGTCTCAGTGGTTTAATTCTCAGCTTGGGTGTGAGGTGTGGGTGTGAGAGTTGGGGGTCAAAGTTTTGGGGTCATGCTGTGGGGTCCTAGCATAAGGATCTGAATTTGGAAGATTTAGGTACCTGAGGTTAAAACTTGGAGGTCTGAGGTCAGTTGGCCGAGGTTTGGGATCTGACTTGGGTATCTGAGTTTAAATTTGGGGGTCTGAGTGTGGGAGCTGATCTGGGAGCTGATGGAGACACAGGTTTCCATCTGTGTTTGTCATGTGAGGCTTGGGCATCTGAGGGACAAGCTCCATATGTAATATTTTCAGCTTTGGATTTTAGTGACCCCCAGGACGTGAGTTTGGCATGTGAGATTTGGGGTCTGGATTCAAGTGTCTGACACTGAGTTTGGGGTTTGGGGTCTGAGCTCCAAGATTCTGGATTTGGGGTCAGCTGGATGTCTAAATATGAGGGTCATAAAGTGGAGATCTCAGTTTGGGGTCTGAGGTTCCAAGGCTCAGTATGGACATGTTTGGGGGCAGATGAGAGGTCTGTTTTGGGGATCTCAGTTTAGAGGCAGGAGGCCTGGGACCCTCACCTTCTTCGCAGCCAGAGCAGATGGGGTTCATATTCCACAGTGTCTGCATGAAGGAGGCATCGACCTGGAGCTCCCCACTGGCCGTGGACAGGTGCTAGGGGCAGCCAGGATGTGGCGGTCAGAGACGATGGCAGGGTGAGCAATAGTTCCAGAGTCAGAGGCCACAAACCAAAGGCAGAAGCCGGGAAAGCAGCAGACAGGAGACAAAATCAGAGATCACACATCAGGAAACCAAGATCCAACGGGAGACACTGGACACCAAAGGCCGGAAGTGGATGCCAGAAGTCAGGAAGCTCGGAAGTGGGGGCCAGAGAGCCAGCAAAAGGAGGCTGAGGAGGTGGGCGGGGCGGTCCCGGGCCCCGCCCCCCGGGGGCAGCAGTACCTGGGCTGGGGGTGGACTGCTCACCAGGTAGCGCTCTGAGGAGACACTAACGAGGATGAGGTCATCCCCCACGCGGACCTTCTCTCCTTCCGACCTCTGCTTGGAGGCCGGATGCATTGTCCACCAACAGGCCTCTCCTGTGGAGCAGGCCCCGCTGTCAGAATGAAGGCTACCCAGAACACCCCTCCCCGAGGGTTTCCCAGCCACGGAGCCTCCTGGCCCTCAGTCCCGAATTCTCCTGTCATCTCCGATTACCTACTCTTTGCCTCACGTCCTCCGTTTCCGCTCTCGGACCCTCTGCCTCGGGTTCCCCCATGTTGACCCAAGTTGCTCTTGTCCCCCTGCATCCCCGCCCCGCCCCCCAGTCCTGCACCTCCTGCGCCCCAGCCCCTGCCTGCAGCCTCCCCATTGCGGCCCTCCCCACTCCAGCCCTGCACCTGTGGCGTCTTCCTGCAGTCCCACGTCGAAGGCCAGCTTGTCAGTCATGGAGCGGGAGGTGGTAAGGCAGCTCAAGTACTAGGGTGGTAGAGGGGGGTCAGCCTCCTCTCGAAAACCCTGCATCCCTGCCCCTGCCCAGCTGCCCTCGTTCTGGCACTCACCATGCCGCTGTGTGTGTGCCGGAGCAGGATGGCATGGCCGTACAGGAGTGTCCTGTGGCCTCCGCCCTGGGATGACTGGGGGGAGGGGAGGATAGAGAGGGCACAGAGTGAGCACAGAACCCCCCCCCCCCCGAGGCATCTGGCCTATCCCAGGTAGCAATATGCTCCCCATAAAACACCATGCTCAGGCCTGGACACAAGGAAGCCTTGGGTCAGAGCCTCAACAGATTCTTTGCCTCATTTTCCCCATTCGTGGAAGTAGGGACTATGTCTCTAAGAAGCCTGTGGATAGGGTGTTTTATATTTCCCAAAGCCCACTCTGTCCTCCCTGCCTCCTTCATCTTGTTAACCAGGCCCTCAGGGAAGCTGAACCCCTCTTCCTGTTCCCTGGGGGTTCTCAGGGAAACCCCAATACCTCATGTACCATGGGCCTTGGCCCCTTCTGCTGTAACCTCTCATAACACAGCTGAGCTGCAGCCAGTGTGCACTGGAATAGTCCTGCCAGCTGTCAAACTTTTGAACCTTGCATGGGGTGGCTGTGCTGTCACATAACCCCCTGCCCCCGCCAAGCATAAAGAGACTTGGCCCCTCCTTAGGGGAAGGGCCACCCATCTCTTGATGGCATCATGCCTCCCATCCTGGCTCTCACATGCCCATGCTCTGAAGACCCATGTGATGGGCCCCAAGATCACATGGCTGACCCACTCCTGGAGTGGAGGGGACCCACACTTGGGACAGGGGGAGGTGAGAGGGGAGGTCCCATGCAGAGAAGAGCTGGGATCGGGGTTGAAGGAAAGGATGGGAAAGAGGAGAAAGGAGCAAGCTGGGGCACGGGGGCTCAGAAGCCCCTACTCCCTTCCTTCCTTCCTGCCTGGCCTGTCTGGGCTCCACAGCCCCTGACAACTGGGGTGGGGGAGGCCCCCAGCCCCTGTGTGCAGGATGTGGGCCCAAGAGGCAGGCCTGGTGTCAGGAGAGGGGGGAAGGACAGGTGACACCCAAGGCCAGACCTACCCACTTATCCAAATTGAGGGCCTGTGAGGGTCGGGACAGAGAGAGGAAGAGCAGATGGTGAACAAGCCCCAGGTGTTCCCGCCCAGCCCTACCCCTGCACCCCACCCCTGTGCCCTGCCCCTGCACCCTGCTGGGGCAGGAGCCTCACCTCCACGCCAGCCTCCACGGTGTTGGCCAGCATCTCCTGCAGGGCTCGGACCGACAAGGACTGCTCCAGGATGAAGCAACAGATGGCCAGATCGGGGGGCACATTCTGGGATGGGGGGAGATTTGAGTGGGGGGTCCGAAGGCCCCTGAGTCCCAGCCTGAATACCCATACCCCTTAGAGACCCAGACCTGACCCCAATCCCCCAAGAAAACCCTACACTCTGCCACCCCTTCAGACACCCCAAATCTATACCAACATCACAGAAAGCATGCCTCCTTCAAACACCTAAACCCCACCTGAACCTCACAGAAGCTTCCACACTACCCTCCCCACCTGAGTACCCCACACCCCACCTCATCTCCAAAGGAGCCTCAGCCCTCTCTCAGACACACTGCACCTACTCCATTGCCATGGCCTTCCCCTGTAGCTAACCCAAATCTCTGTGACCCTGCAGAAAGCCCCACCCTGCCATCACCATCAGATAGTCCCAAATCCCGCCTCCTCCCTCAGACACTGTGAACACTGCTTCCAAATCACAGGAGGGTCCAACCTTGGGCCTTCCTCCTCAGTCTCCCACTCAGTTACCTCAGACTCATGAGTACCCTCTCCCTTGGACCCAAGACTCTCTGACCCCCTCAGACCCTCAGCCTCCTCTACCGTCTGACTCTATGGCCCCTGCCTTTCCCCCGCCCCCAGGTCACCTCTACTGACCTTGAGCCCACCTCCCTCTCAAACCTGGGCTCTCCCCACTCTCAGCTTCTAACTCCCTCTCCAGTCAGCCCCTCTGACCCTGCTGGCACCCCCCAACACTCCAGGCCCTTTTGCTTTGGATCCAATGTCCTCTGCCCCCTTGGACACCTGCCTTTTGAGATTCCGGACCCCCTGCCCCTCCCACCACAGACCTACCTACCTCAGGCCTCTGGCCCCCTTTGCTTTGCAACTCCCCATTTTCTCTCCCATCAGTAGCTGCCTTCAGAGCCACTCTTTTTTTTTTTTAACTCAAGATTCTCTATCCCCTCAGACCCACCACCCACCTCAGGTCCCCACTCCCACCTGCCTCAGACCTCCAGCCCCCTTTCCTTCTTAGTCCCTCTCTGTTTTTCCTCCTGTCAGTAACCCCTCTTCCGACCCAGACCCCACTTCTTCTGACCCTAGACTCTGCCCCTTCAGGACACCCCCACTCCACGCACACTCCCACACAGACCTGGGCATTGCTGGTGGGCTCCAGGAAGCAGAGGCGGTTGCCAAAGCCCTCGGCGGCCAAGCAGAGTTTCAGTTGCTCCTTGAGAACAGTGGCGCTGCACTGAAGGACCACTTCGTCGTCCTGGGGGACGGGCCACGGGGTCAGGGCTCCCGCAGACACTGCAGCCCATCACCACACCCTTCTCCTCATGAAAGGGATGGCCTCTGGTGAGACCCATCTCACCATGTGTCACATGCAGGCCCGTGCCAAGGACTCCACACACTTCTAACATCCCAGGAGATAGGAACTAGAGTCATCCCCATTGTAAAATGGGAAAACTGAGGCTCAAGGAGGCAGCAGAGCTTGTCCAAGGCCATACACCCGACAAGGGGAGGTGGTGGGATTTGAACCCCAGTCCTGCTGGCTCCACTGAGGAGCCAGGTGAGCAGGTGAGCCATTGGAGGTGGAGACTATAAGCACCCCAAGTTCAATGCCTTTAAAGCTCAGCCTTCTCTAATGTCTCTCTTGTGTTTCAGTAATGGCGATCAATTAGGGAGTTCTTTTTTTCCTTCCTTCCTTCCTCTCTCTTTCTTTCTTTCTTTCTTTCTCTCTTATTTAAGCAGGCTCCACACCCAGCATGGCGCCCAATGCGGGGCTCAAACACACGATCCTAAGATCAAGACCTGAACTGATACCAAGAGTCACCACAAGGAGTGCCTTCTAATGACATGTGAATGCAATGCCAAGCCCAGACTAGATCCTGGGTGGTAGGGGACAGGCTATGAGGGACTCCTGGTGACTGCTGGTGAAAACCCGACCAGGGTTTTCAGATGTGACAGATAACAGCATCAGAGTGATACTACATTTCCTGACATTGATGACTGTTCTGCGGTTTTGTAAGAGACTGCCCTTGTTTCTTGGGAAACAGACACTGAAAGTGTTTTAGGACTTAAGAATCATGTCCACAGCTTACTCTCAAACAGTTTAGGGGCAAAATGTGCAAAGAGAGGGAGGGAGAGAGAGAGAAAGCAAATGTGCCAAATCTTAACAAGTGGGGAAAAATTACCCAAGGCCACATGGGAGTTCTTCCAAGTAACCTTGCAACTTTGCTCTAAGCTGGAAATGATTTCAAGATTATAATTTAAAGTTTTAAGTAAAATAAAGTGTTTTCTATGTGCCGGGTCCCTTTCCAAGAACTTAACACACATCAACTTATTACTGAATCCTCTGAGAAAAGTTCCAGGATGTGAACCTGTGGAAACTGAGACCCAGAGAGGTCAAGTAACCTGCCTGAAGTCACACAGCTGTCCTGTGGCTGAGCTGGGATTGGATCCCAACGCCATGGCTCTATATGCCACACTCTTTGAACACTAGACTACCTCTTCTTATATCAGTAAAGTAGCCCATAGCTCCAGTTATAACTAATATAAATGTGCATGGGAGAATGCCCAACACCTAGACATCAGTCAGAAGTGATAGAGACCCCAGCTCTTAACCACTGAGTAAGGCAGCGGTTATTCCTTTCTACAGCTGAGAAAACAGGCTCAAAGAAGTTTGGAGTCCTGCCCGAGGACACACAGCCTCCAGCCCTTCCATCCAGCATATCACACAAACTCGCTCTAGTCCTGGGCTCCCGAGCACACAGGCGGCCCCCAGCCTGCCACTCGGCCAGGGTGGAAGGACAGATCTGTAATCTATAACCTTCAACCCCAACCTCCTGGCACATGCCGGGCACTTGTGTGTGCACAGGGCTAGACATGTACTAATACATGTCTAATACATTGCATGTATTAAGTGCTTACTGTCTACTCGGCCTTACACTCAGAGCTTTACGTTCCTTCAGCAGACACTTATTGATGGTGGCTCTCACCAGGCCCTGATCTAGGCACCGGATATAGAGCAGAGAAAAAAGCAGATCAAGTCCCTGTCCTCACGGGGCTGCCATCCTCTTGGGGGACACACACAATACACAAGGGAATAGATGCATCATTTTCACTTCAGTGGCCAGTGTTATGAAACAAATAACCCAGGCTGGTGTAACAGAGTGGCTTTGGGGGTAGAGATGACATCAGTGAGGGGGTGAAGTGGCAGCCTCTCCAAGGAGATGACCTTTGAGCTGTGCCTTGTCCAACTAACAAGAAGAGGATCTGGCCTGCTCATCTTGGGGCAAAGAACATTCTGGAAGCCAGGGGCAGACAATGCAGGTGCTGAGGAATAGCAAGGGACACAGGAGGCAGTAGAAGCAGGAGCGAGAAAGCAAGAGAAGATGAGCTCAGGGAGAGTTGAATCCTTGAATCCTTATGGTACCTATTTTTGCCCCCATTTCCCAGCTTAGGAAACTGAGGCTCAAAGAGAAAACTTAAAATCACTTGCCCAAAGTTAGGAAGCAAACAAATGGCCAACCAGGATATCAGCCAGAGACCGGAGACCCAATCATACATCAAGATTCTCTGACTTCCTCCTGCAGCAGAATGAACGGAGGTAGCCTGGTTACAAAAGCAGCTCCCTTACTGCCTTGGTTTCCCATCTGACACCAAGGGCACAATTCAGCAGCTCTGCGGGGAGGGAAGCAGGGAATCCGGACCATTACCAGCCTTCAGGAGGCTCTGACACCAGCTATGCTTTGAGCAACCCCAGCACAGGCAGGGCTAGAGGTCATCACCCATCAAACAGAAATGAAATCATTTGTGGGGGAGTATGGCCACCATGCTTAAAAAGTGAAATCAAGTAGAGTAGAACAGAGTAACATGCCCCTCCCCATTCTAAGGGCTCCCTACATTTTATGAAACCTGTTTCTGGGAAAAAACAGGTACTGTGAATGCACCCAACTTGTCTATAATCACACGAATTGGGAGGCGACCCAAATGTCCATCGGCAGGTGAATTGAGAAACTAATCGTGGCACGTTCACACAGTGTGGTATCACTCAGGAACAAAAATAAATAAGCTCTCGGCACATGCTACGTGGATAATGTCAAAACAGGTTGAGCAAAAGAAGCAAGGCGGAGGAGCAGATGTGGTCTATGAAACCCTCAATGTTCCTAATGGAGATTACAGGGAAATACAGCAGACAGACAAAGCAAGTACTGAGAAGAGCAAGAGGGAACTTTCTGGGGGTAAAGGAAATGTTCTATGTCTTGCTTACGAGGTGGTTCCATGCCTATGTGAAGTTTCTCGAGACTCACTGAACTAGGACACCTAAAATGGGTACAACTTACTGCATTCCGCCCCAATAAAGTTGGGTTTTAAAAATAATGTGTGTGTGTATTTGCATGCACTGAGTTGCAAGGTAAAATGTATTTCTGACTGGTGTGATGAGGTCCAAAAAGTGTGAGAGAAATACCACACCATCTCAATAAAGCTCAGGAAAACAGACCTAGTCTGGGCCCAAGAGATGCCTGGTGCCAGAGCTTAACCTGGCAAGTGTGAGTTCAGTTCTCCTCTTGTGAAAGCAGAGGGGCTGGGTCCCAGGGGCATCCAGAGATGGTACTTCCTGGCCTTGACCTTGGGCAAGTGACTATACCACTCAGGTCTTGGTTTCCCTCAAATCTCCCAGGAAGATAAAGATAGGGGCCTACCTCAGAAGATAGGGCAGCCGAGGATATAATTAGATGTCTCAGGAGACTGAGGCCCTGGGCATGGGGCCTGACGTAGAGTGGCTGCTCAAGGCTGATACCATGGCCATGGTCTTATTAGGGACGGGGAGGAGGGGAGAGCCCAACCCATAGTGTCCACTCGGGGCTAGAGCTGGGGCAAGAGTCTAGGGTGAAGCCAGGCCTCCTTCTGTGGCTGAATGGCCAGCTGTCCCTATCCTTCACTACCAGTCCCAGCTGTTTGTTCCTCCCTCCCAGGAAACCGGACCCAGCTCACCAGGGTCCTATTCTGGGGCCTGGAATGCTGTGTCAGCATTTCCCAGGGCCTGCGTGGAGGAGGGGAGGGGCTAGTGCAGGGTCAGCAGACCTGGCCAAGAAGAGAGAACATCCCCTCCCATACACTCTGCCCCACACCCAGATCAGCCACTGGGAGGGAAAAGTGGGAAGGACTCTGAGATGGACAGACCCTCCCCTCCCCATCCTCTCCCTGTCCCCTGCCCAGGCCCCAGAAAAGCTGGCTATTCTGGGAGGGACACCTGTTGTTCCAATTCCCATCCCTGCCCCCCAGCAGGGGATCAGAGATGCCAGGAGACAGAGCTAGGGAGGCAGAACAAAATGAAGAAGGCCTAAAGCCAAAGAACAAAGACAGAGACAGAGACAGGGAGAGACAGCAAGACAGAGAACCCAAAAAGATGGTTAGGGAGAGACACTACCCAAAGACGATTAGCAGCCATATTTGGTCCTACTACCCAAAAGGGAGGAGGGAAGAAAGAAGACACAGAACCCGAAGGTCCCCCCCCCCCCCAGGAGACCCTCAATGGCTGGAAGTTTCAAGAAGTTAGGTCCTCCATACCACCCCAGCCTCCTTCCCAAAATTTAAACTAGGTCAAAGTCTGGAGCAAAAGAGAATCAGGCTAGGTGGTGTGGCGTTGGGGGAGGGGGAACAGCTAAATTAAGCTCAGGAATTAGAATCACCTTCCCCAAGTGCCCACTTCCAGGGTGGTGGGGAGTGGGTGGGAGGGAGGTGCTCCCTCAGCGGCCCCTCTTCTCTAGGACAAATAACTAATGTCAGAAGAGAGTGTGGCCGAAGATTCCCCCTCCCCATTCTGCAGTCCCAAAGTCTTCTAATCCTGGTGAGAAAGGTGAGCGAGACTGAGAGACAAAAAGGAGAAAGAGTGATGGTCACCCAGAGGGACAGAAGAATAGACCCTGAGACTCAAAGGCTACCAGCAATCAGTACAGAGATATCCCAAGACAAAGATACACTCAGAGGACCCGAGAGATAGCCCCCGAGACCCCCTAACACAGAGATACGCACCGTGCGCAGAAACTGGACCTCATCCTCGCCCTCTCCTCCGTCACCCATGATGTTGAGGCCCAAGGGGCACGGGCTGAGGTCAGGGAATAGGAGGACGGGGCTGTAGGCTGGGCGGGTGGGCTGGGGGTAGGCTGGGGTCGGAGACCTCTGGGGCACCCGGGAGGTAGATGGAACTGAGAGGAGGATTCGCGTGCTGGACAGAGCTGGGAGGAAGCCTCCGCCCCCCTCCTCTCCCATTGGGCCAGGACGCCCACGGCCACGCCCCTCACCGGAGCCCCACCCACAGATTCCAAACCTTGGCCAGAGCTACAAGTAGGTGGTGTCCTGGGAAGGGGAGAGACCGGAAGTTAGCTGCCCCCTCTCCACCTCCGTGGTAAGGAAGGCCATTCTCCCATTTCACAGAGACCAAACTGAGACTCTGAGCTGGGAAACCTCTGCTTGATCCCATACAATGGAGCTGGGATGCACACCAAGGTCTGGCACCAGACTTAGTGATTAAAAGCAAGGACTCTGAGGGACGCCTGGGTGGCTCAGTTGGTTGGACGACTGCCTTCGGCTCAGGTCATGATCCTGGAGTCCCGGGATCGAGTCCCGCATCGGGCTCCCAGCTCCATGGGGAGTCTGCTTCTCTCTCTGACCTTCTCCTCATTCATGCTCTCTCACTGTCTCTCTCTCAAGTAAATAAATAAAATCTTAAAAAAAAAAAAAAAAAAGCAAGGACTCTGAGCCAGACAGTCTGGATCTGAATCCCAGGCTTGTCACGCCCTTATGTGTCCTTGGACAAGTCACATCCCTGCTCTGTGCCTCAGTTTCCCCAACTGGTAAGGAGATTATTAATAATACCTACCTCACAGGGCCTTTGCAAGGATTCAGTAAGATAACTGATTTACAGCACTTAAGAGTACCAATGCATAGTAAAAGTTATTATGTAAGTGTGTTTATTATCATCATCATCCTCATCATTATAAAATCTTTTGAGGCAGGAATAATAGCCAATAGCAGACGTCTTTTGTGTGCCTATTGTATTTGAGGCTCCAAACAAAGATATTTTTACAGCATCTCATTTAGTTGTCAGGACAATCCTGCTATTATTCACATTATTAAAGGAGGAAACCAAAATGCACAATCCTTACCATGTATAATTTTAAGGACCAGAATGAATGATGCAGTTCTCACAATCTTGTGAAGTCAATAGCCTTGTGGTGCCCATTTTACAAATGAGGAAAGCTGAGAACAGTGAGGTGGGGTGACTTGCCCAGGTCTCACAGAGGCTAAGCAAAGGATCTGAACACAGTGCTAGGGTTCTTACCCATTCTACTTTATTGTCCTGATATATAATAAAATCTAATTATAACAAAAACCCAGTTCCCGAGGGCCAGCTCCCCCCAACCACCATCAGAGTTCTAACCCTCTTCCTCCCCAGGGGCTGCCTGAGCCACTGAGGGCCACTAGCTGGGCCACTGCTTTATGCAGATGAGCTCCCTGGGTTTTGTAAACAGGAGAGACCCGAGAGGGGTGAGCGGCTCCTTCTTACTTTCTTGCTTAGGACTCTCCATGGCCTGAAGGTGCACTGGCTCCCCCCAGCATCCCACTGGCTCTCAGGGAGCTTGTTCCCTAAAAGAGGCCCCTGTAAGGCTTGGGGGCCCAGTTCAGGATACCACACACACCTGGGCCTCCTGTCACTCATATACCTTCATGCCTCTGGGCCTCAGTTTCTTCACCTGTCAGTTGGGCTAATTTGGAATAGTCCCTACATGGGGCAGCGGCAGAGTGGGGTGGAGGGGGGTTTCATGGGGAAGATCCCATGAGAAGACCTTTTAGAGCCTATGATATGGTAACTTATTGACACAGGGAACTTACTGATAATATTAAAGTTATTAACACGTAATGGTATCTATTAAGTTATACAAAACAATATCTTGCACTTCAATAAAATTCTACATAAAATGTTGAATGTATAGGGGCACCTGACTTGCACAGTCACTTAAGCCTCCAGCTCTTGATTTCTGCTCAGGTCATAAGATCAAGCCCCGTGTCCAGCTCTGCACTCAGCATGGAGTCTGCTAAAGTTTCTCTCTCTCCTTCTGCCCCTCCCTGTGCTCACTCTCTCTCTAACACAAATAAGTAGGGGCCCCTGGATGGCTCAGTCACCTGCATCTGTCTTCAGCTCAGGTCATGATCCCAGGGTCCTGCATCAGACTCCCTGCTCAGCCAGGGGCCTTCTTCTCCCTCTGCGGCTCCCCCTGCTTGTGTGCTCCTGCTCTCTCTCTCTGTCAAATAAATAAATAAAATCTTTAAAAAAAAAAAAAAAGAAGAAGAAGATAAAATAAATAAGTAAGTCTCTTTTTTTAAAATGTCAAATGTAGGGGTACCTGGCTGGCTCAGTGGGTTAAAGCCTCTGCCTTCAACTCAGGTTATGATCTCAGGGTCCTGGGATCGAGCCCCACATCAGGCTCTCTGCTCCCTGGGGAGTCTGCATCCTCTCTCTCTCTTCCTGCCTCTCTGCCTACTTGTGATCTCTGTTTGTCAAATAAGTAAATAAATGTCAAATGTATAATAGGTTGCTATGTGTCATATATTTAAATATATGATTTAAATATCATTTATTGTTTAAATTATTTAAATAAATTAATTAAATCATTTAAATAAATTAGATTATTTAAATAAATATTGTTTGTTTAAATATTAAATATTTAAATATCATATATTTAAATATAGATATACTGATGCAACTGTCATATATAACACATAAGTTTGTACTATATTTTTGAATTACATAATGCATAATTGGGGCACCTGGGTGACTCAGTGGGTTAAAGCCTCTGCCTTCGGCTCAGGTCATGATCCCAGGGTCCTGGGATTGGGCCCCACATCGGGCTCTCTGCTCAGCAGGGAGCCTGCTTCCTCCTCTCTCTGCCTGCTTCTCTGCCTACTTGTGATCTCTGTCTGTCAAATAAATAAATAAAATCTTAAAAAGAAAAAAGAACACACACACAAAAATATATATAATACATAATTATATAATTATATATTTAGGTTAATATAATCACACAGTGTAATATAACTATGTTTATATATGCTTGCATACTAAATATTAAATTTTTTCTCAGAATTTAATGTATAACAAAATTATTCTGTGTCATTGTACATTATATCATAAGATATTAATAGCATTGGGGTTTTTTTTTGGTCAGTCATCATGATGTGTTTTAAGACCTAGCCGTGTTGCTCTGTGGACACCTGTTCTGGGTTTGTGGGGGCTTTGCAGGACTTCCTGGTGACTCTCTTCTTGGGGTGGCACCCAGGCTGCCCCTAGCTCAGAGAAGGATCTGTTTGTGTCCTTTTATGAGACTGGGAGCAAATGTCCTGGTACACACACCCAGGAGCTAACTGAATTCGACTAAGTTGTGCCAAGTGGTCCTTGGGAATCAGAGTTCCCAGGGCCCCACATCCCCAATCTCCACTTGACATTTTCCAGCTTCCAACCTTTGCCAGACCAATGGGATGACTCACTGTTGTTTTAATTTGCACTTCCTTGATCAGTTACCAAGAATTTCTAACATCCTCTCAGGTGCCTGTCAGAGTCCTGGGGTTTCCTGGTCATTTGCTCACCCTCTTGGCCCATTTTTCTATCAGAGTGGCTGTCTCTTTTTCTTGTTGATTTGCAGCTGTGCCTGTCACCTTCTAAAGATTCATTTCTCATTGATTTTAAACCTTGTAAAATACCTGTTCCCACTCTGTCATCTCATCTGATACTTGTCCCATGGTGTCCTCATTAAAAGAAATCTTTTTTTTTTTTTAAGATTTTATTTATTTATTTGAGAGAGAGACAGTGAGAGAGAGCATGAGCGAGGAGAAGGTCAGAGGGAGAAGCAGACTCCCCATGCAGCTGGGAGCCCGATGCAGGACTCGATCCCGGGACTCCGGGATTATGACCTGAGCCGAAGGCAGTCGTCCAACCAACTGAGCCACCCAGGCGTCCCAAAAGAAATCTTTATTCTGATATTATCAAGTGCTAATGCCTTATGAAGTTTTGTGGTTTGCTTCAGAAGCCTTTTCCTTTGTGGTTGGCGGTGTTCTTGGGGGTGTCAACCATCCCTCCAGGCCTCAAGAGGGGTGCTTGTACCAACCTCCCTTCCTGACACTTCTCTGGGTCCCTGGGGGTAGGGGGCGGGGTGTGGACACACCACAAGCTCTGCTCAGCCTGCATGTTACATCACCTGGTAAGATGCAGGGGCTGGGGAGATGGACTGAGAGGCGGACAGACAGCACGTCATGGCCCGCCCCACTAGAGACTTGGTGAGTGGGGGGGAGGGGGAGGGGACGGGTAGAGAGGCAGGGAGAGGAAGAGAGATTGGACCCGAGACTATACAGTATGTCATGTCACGGAAAGTTAAATGGCATGAGCTCTGTGCTTGTCTAAATGTTCCGGGATGGAAAATATAATCCATGGTGACTTCTTTTAGTGAAAAGAAGAAAGGAGTAAAAATATCCATCTAGGAGAGCTCTGGTTGAACTAACTAGCACCCAAGGTTTGGCAGAAGCATATTAATTACTATGACCCATTTATTCCTCTCCTGGGTATCTACCTACAGCACTGCGCACTTGAACATTCAGCAAAGACCAGGTGCTAGAAGGTTCACGGCAGCCTTGTTCACAACAGCCCCACACTGGAAGCAATGGAGCTGTCCATGACGGGAAAATTGCTCAATAAAGTGTGGAAAAGTCACACAATGCAGGAACCAAAAGGAATAACTATAACCAAGTATAACATGCAAGAATCACAAAAACATAATTATCAAGGGGAAGAAGTCAGACACAATAAACTACTCCATTTAGAAACAACTCAAACCCCTGGCAAAACTACCCTGCTAGAAATCAGGCTAGTGGCAGCTTTCCAGAGGCAGGGCTGGAAGGGGCTTGTGCAGGGGACTCTGGGCCGGATGGAAAGTTTCTGTTTCTTGATTTTGTCACTGTTATGCTCAGTTTATCACAACTCATGCACCTAAACCCTTAGAATTTGTACTTTTCCTGTACATCAGTTTACAAATGACAAGCATGACACATTTAAGCAAAAGCAAAAAAACAAAAAACAAAAAAAACCACACATACTCAAAAGAAAAGCCTGCATTTCTATGAGCATGTATTTGTGTACCTAAACAAATGTACAGCCAATGGAACAGATGAAACCCAGCAATACGTGATACTGGTCTCCCCTGCCTAAGGGGGAAGGGGCTACAAGAGGGCTTAACTCCATCTATAATGTTTTTCATAATAAGATAACAGTCTTTAAGATTGTGTGATGATGAAATGGGCTGATATTTTAAAAGCCCTTAGAACATTGTGTGGCATACAGCAGGCACTACTTAAGGGCTTGTTACAACAAAAGTAATAAAGTGAAAATGTTTTATGGGATACAAATGGTACTCTTAAAAAGAAACCAGGATTAAAAGAAACATAAGAAGAAATATATAAGGTATTACTTGTGACTTTCCATTCAAACCTTTGTGTCTTACATATACCAATATATCCTTACAGAAATGCAGACTTTCTGAGCACATATTTTTACATAAATGTGTCATAATAGCCATACTTAAAAAAAAAAAAAAAAAAACTGCTCTCCTTGAAGTACAGCAGTGACAGAACAGAGAATCACGGGTCTAGAGACCGAAAGATGGGGGAGATAAAGAGAGAGCCCGCTGGGCCACTGGGGGTGGGGGCGGCAGCACCGGAAACCTCAGCCTGAAGGGATCCCCATGTGGGGGAGGGGGGACCTTTGGTCTCTCCCCAGCCTCTTCCTTCCCCCTGGCCTGGGGCTGGGTGGGGAGGGGCAGTTCCTCTTTCCTTCCCAAGCACTGAGGAGGCCCCAGCTCCCAAGGGGCTAAGAAGCTGGAGCACTGGGGAGGGGGAAGAACTGAGCCAGACTCTTGCAAGACCCCCTCCCCCCACCAGGAAACATGAACAGGAAAGACAGCAAGAGGTGAGAGGACCCTCCCCAAGGAGACCGGGAGTACCCTAAGCCCTTGGGCCTCTGGCTACACAGGAAGGCTGGGGAGTACTAAGGCAGCCAGCAGGGGGTCGGGCTCTAGGGACAAGAGCTGGAGCAGGGGCAAGGGACACAGGTGAACAGTACTTCAGGGAGTCCCGGGCTGCTAGGGCTGGGGCTGTGTGTCTGAGCATCTGAGGCTGGTCCTTGCTGTCTCTGGAGTTTCAGCTGCTCTGTATCCCCTTCTGCCCCGCCCCCACTCCTCCTTGCTCCCTAGATTAGGTGTCTCTGTCCTCCCGGGGCTCTTCCTGGTGTCCCTTGCTGCCCCCTGCTCCTAAACTGGAAACTCCAGGCTCCTGCCGGGCCCTGCCCCAGGGGAGTGGAGTATGACGCAGGGCAAGGCGGCTCTCCTTCTTCTTAAACCCCTCCTGGCTGCTCTAGGCTCTATGGAGAGCGGATCGTCCACCGGTAAGGGCCTCGCAGCTTCTGGAACGGGCTTCCCATGACCTGGACAAACTTGCTTTCCTGTCCTCCCAGGGGCGATGGTGTCTGGGTCCCTAGCCTGAGTAACTCCTCCAGCCTCCTCTGGCATGTCTCTGATGGGCAGAGGGGTCCCCTCCCCATAACATCCAGCAGTTTAGTGGCGGAGACCTGGCTGCCTCATTTTCTGGCTGTGTGACCTTAGGTAAGTCACTTAATTGTTCCATGCCCCAGTTTCTTCCTCTGTTAATAGAATAACACCCCCCCACCCCCCCAGGGGGGTCTGGGAAGTCCTCAGTGAGACAGTTTGGAACAGTGGTTCCCAAGCTTGAGCATGCATCAGAACCACCTGGAAGACTTGTAAAACCCAGACTGTCAGCGGCACCTGGCTGGCTTAGTCGGTGAAGCAGATGGCTCTTGATCTCTGGGTGGTGAGTTCAAGCCCCATGATGGGGACAGAGATTACTTAAAAATAAAAAGTCTTTAAAACACACACATACACTGGGCCCACATCTAAAGTTTCTGAATCTGTAGTTCTCTGGTGGGACCTGAGAATTTGTATTTCTTTCTTTCTTTTTTTTTTTTTTTTTAAGATTTTGTTTATTTATTTGACAGAGAGAAAGAGAGATCACAAGTAGGCAGAGCAGCAGGCAGGGAGAGAGGGGGAAGCAGGCTTCCTGCTGAGCAGATGCAGGGCTCAATCCCAGGACCCTGAGATCATGACCTGAGCTGAAGGCAGAGACTTAACCCGCTGAGCCACCCAGGTGCCCCAAGAACTTGTATTTCTATCGTGTTTCCAGGTGTTGCTGGTGGTACCAGTTGGACTATGCTTTGAGAACCACTGATCTAGACAAATGCACAAGCCTCCGCCCAGCACATATTCAATGCTCAGTAAATGCCAGCTCAAGAACACTCAGGACTGATTCTCTGAACCCTGAGGATGCGC
This sequence comes from Mustela nivalis, assembly GCF_964662115.1. Classification (NCBI taxonomy): domain Eukaryota; kingdom Metazoa; phylum Chordata; class Mammalia; order Carnivora; family Mustelidae; genus Mustela; species Mustela nivalis. The sequence continues at coordinate 44,222,072 of NC_139037.1, read as the reverse complement.
CAGGGACATGGCAGTGCCCTTGTGATGAGGGTCGCCTCACTTCTGCTTTCACTCTGTACCCTAGGCCTGGCTTCTAGTTTGCCCCATCACTCTCTTTCTCTGTATCTCAAGTTCGACTTCCCCATCTCTGGCCACTTAACAGGTTCAGCAAGCTAAGTCCCTTATTATTTTTTTTAAAGATATTATTTATTTGTTTGTTTGTTTGTCTGTTTGAGACAGAGAGAAAGAGCACCTGCACGAGTGGAGGAAGGGGCAGAGGGAGAAGGAAAAATGGACTCCCCACTGAGCAAGCTTCAGGCAGGGCTCCATGCGGGCCTTGATCCCAGAACCCTGAGATCATGACCTGAGCCCAAAGCAGACACAACCGACTGAGCCACCCAGGTTCCCCAAACTAAATCCCTTATTTAGCACTTTTGAAAAGCAAAGCATTGGATGTTCATAATAAATTCCTGGGGAAAGTCTAAGGATGACAGAAACTGAAGCTCAGAGACATTAAGTGACTAGCCAAAGTCACACAGCCAACATAAATTCCTCTAATCCCACTCTCTCTAACCCTTGTGGAAGCCAAGCCCATTCAGCTTGGATTCTGCTCCCTCCTTCCTCTACTATCCCTGTCTCTCCATTACCCTCTTTCCCCAACTGGAACACAAGCCTCAGGGAGGCACAAGGCAGAGCGAGGGTTATTTTTAAACTTTCCTTGAATCTGCCTCACCCCAGGGACCCTGCCCAGCTCTGAAGAGCCCTGGTGAGGCCACTTTGCACCCATGTCTTCTCTCCAAACCTAGGGACCCAGGCTGGTGGCTAAGACTCAGGTCCTGCCAAAGTACTGGCTTAGGGGAGGGGGTCTATCACCTTAGGAGGCGGTCCAACTTGGGGAGAAGGGACAGACTGCTTTCATGAAGCCTGGGGGAAGGAGGGACCACCACTGGAGAGCAAAGGGGAATTCTGAGGAGTCTCCCTGAAGGCAGAACCTGGCAAGGACAGGAAGGAATGACTGGGGGAGTATGGGTAGGAGGGGTGGGATGCTGGTGTCCCATGCATGATTCCCTGGGAGGTCAAGATACATTCCAGGATTCTGCCAACAGGAAGTGTCTCCATAAGGCCTTGGAATTACAGTCAAGGGGAATTTGGGGGCAATGCCTGGAGGAAGGAGTTCTGACAATTCTGTGGAAGGTCCTTACTAATCCTGGGGGTCGTCTTCTCCATGATTTCCTTGGGGTTCTGGATGGTCTTGAGAGTCTTTTCCCCTGATTCCCTGAAGGGGGCAGGAGTAACCCTTTGAGTTTGTTGGTAGGAGAAGGCTCCCGTGATCTGGAATACTCCAGGGGTTTTCTTCCATGATGTCTTGGGGTTTTGGGGTCAAGAAGAATTCTGGGGGTCTGCCCGAAGGACAGGGTTCCCATGATTCCCCAGGGACTGTGCCCACAGGAAATCCCACCAGGAATGCCCAGGAAAGACAGGGGGGCGGGGCCGGCCCCGACAGGCCCGGCGCCACAAGACGTGCCCCAGCCCACGGGAAATCAGCAAGGTCATGGCTTCCATGGCTCTGGGCATGCTGAATGAGGGCGGCTGCAGTGAAGATGAGATGCTGGAGAAATGCATTCAGTCCTTCGGTGAGTATCCCCTTCCCTGGCCAGCCGCCCCAGTCCTAAGGTGGCAAAGCATCCACCTCTTTCTAGGCCTCAATTTTGGGTGGGTGGGGGGTATAAAGTGGTAGCAAGGGTGTGTGGAATGAATCTCAACCACAACATTCAGGACGAGAGAAACACACACATTTCTTTTTCCTGAGATGCGGAGGGGGAGGAGGTCTGATGCTATTTCCATCTACACCATGACTTGCCAGGTGCTATGCTTGTCTCTGCCCGGTACAGACAAGCAAACCGAGACACCCTCAGGAGGCCAAGCTGCCTGCCCTAATTCATGCAGGGAGAAAGAGGGAGAGCTGGAGTTCGAACAAGTCAATCCCAGGGGCTCTGGAGACCATGCAGTCTCTTGCCCAGGACCCATTCCAACACAGAGTCTCCTTCTCCCGCCCCTAGACTCAACAGGAAACCTGCGCCGTGGAGACCACATTCTCAACATGGTACTGGCTATGCACAGCTGGGTGCTGCCTTCTACCCACCTCGCTGCCCGTCTGCTGACCTTATATCCTCCCAAGGCCATGAGCAGGGCATGGAGGGTAGAGGGCAGAGACCCGAGAGTTGGGGGAGATGGGGACAGGGTGAACAGGCAGGCTTGGGATGCTGGATATCAGAGCCTTGACCGGAACTCAAGTACCAGGAGGCCACAGGGAACACACAGGAACAGAGGCGGCTCCAGATCTGTCACCTGCTCAGGTAGGGCTGGGCCCAGACCTCTACTCCCATGACTCAAGACGCCTGTCTTGTTCCCTACCCCAAAAAACACCTCCCAGAGATTCCCCAGACTGATTCCTCACAGACCTACTGGCCCTGCTCCCCCAAATACCACTTCTGAGATAGGCCTTGTTTGGTTCCTAGGACCCTCCCTATTCTGCTCCTTAGAGCCCTTACCTCTTAGAGATCCATGACCAGATCCTAGAGACCCTCTCATAACTGATGCCCAGAGACCTCCAGCTCTAATCCCCCAAACTCCCATATGACCTGGCCTAACTTTTAAGACCATTCTTACCTTGTTCCCCAGACATCTCACCCCTCAGAAGCCCCAGTTTAGTTCTGGAGACCCACCTTCCACTATCCTGCTTCCTAGCAATCCCACCTCCAAGAGGTCCCCCCAGTTTTTCTCCCATTGAGTCCCCAGCCTGCAGTTAGAGGCCCCCAGCCCTAGAGACAGCCCCGTGTGGTGCCTCTCCAAACCCTAACCTTCCAGAAACCCCCAGTCCAGTACCCAGAGACTCCTCAGCCCAAGAGACCCCTTTCAGAGAACTTCCCCATGCCCAGCCTCATCTCACCACCTCTAAACCACCCTCAGATACTGGCTGACCCAACACCCTGAGACTGTACACCAGGAGCCTCAGTTAGAAGAGGTGATAGGTCGCTTCTGGGCCACTGTGGAGCAGGAGGGCAACTCTGCCCAGAGGAGCCTGGGAGACTCCTCCAACCTGTGAGTCAGTCACTCTCCACCCCCATTCTGTCGTCTCCCTCCTCACCCCCACATCCTCCACCCTGTACAATACCCTGCCCGATACCCTGTCCCTCTTTGCTCCCAGCCTGAGCCCCGGTGGCCCTGGCCCCCCGCACCCCATGAGCAGCCCAGGCCTAGGCAAAAAGCGCAAAGTGTCCTTGCTTTTCGACCACCTGGAGACGGGGGAGCTGGCTCAGCATCTCACTTACCTGGAGTTCCGGTCCTTCCAGGCAATCACGGTGAGGAGTCCCTTCCCCCACCTGGGGGTGACAGGGAGTGGGGTGGAGCCCAGGGAGACTCAGAGGACCCCTAAATGGGCATTAGGCAGAGATCTCAGACTCTCAAACATGGGGGCTAGAAGGTTAGGAAAAATAAGTTAAGCTGGCTGAGGACAGAACTCCTGGGTTCAAATCCATCAGCCCTTCCTTAACTGTGTAACTTTGATTTAGTTTCTCAACCTCTCTGGGACTTAGACTTCTCATTTATAAAATGGAGATCATAAGACTTCATTAGATGGTTGGGAGAATTAAATTAATATGTCCATTTAAAAATGCTTGTCAGGAAATGCCTGCGTGGCTCAGTCATCTGACTGACTCTTGATCTCAGGTCTTGATATCAGGGTCATGAGTTCAAGTCCCACATTGAGTGTGGAGCCGACTTAAAAAAAAAAATACCTGTCACAGTGACTGGCACACAGTAAGTGCTCAAAATATTTCATTAATTATTCATTTATTCAAGAAGCATTTAAGTTCATTGTGCCTCAGTTCCATTATCTGTAAAAAGGGCAATTTAACACTTCCTGCCTCATAGGATCAGTCTCTTGTCCAGAGTGAATGCTACCTGGTAGAACGATCTATAATTGCCATGTTTTGCCATATTTTACCCACCCAAATGACAATTTCGTATGCTTCAACCTATCTATAATTATTAGCTATTGCCATCACCACTTAAAGGGAAGATGGTGATCGGGTTTCTTAACATGGAAATTTCCTGATCCATCACACACTGCACACAGAGTGTGGGACGCATAGGTATGGAACACCGACCCCTTGAGCAGGACAAATAGAAATTGCTTTCATGCCTTCTTTGCCATCCTTCCCTTTGCTCACTGAATACCAGTCAGGTATACAGTTTGGAGCAACAGACTGGGTTCACACCTGTGTGACCCTGGGCAAATTATCCTCTCTGTGGCTCAACCGGCTTCATCTCTAAAACGCGAATAATACAGTAGGGTATTCACTCGGTAGAGTTGATGTGAGGATTAAATTAGTTGATAGGACAGAGGGCTCAGAACGGTGTTGACTTTATTTAAGCATTTCTCGTCAGCGGAATGGGGCACGGTGATGTCAAGGACATGTGACAGCCAGACTAGGGCCCCAGAGGTCCTAACTGCTAGGGGGATGGGCAGTGAGGACAAGGCTGAGGCGCCACTGCCCACCCTGACGCCCACCTCACCCCCAGCCCCAGGACCTGCGGGGCTACGTTTTGCAGGGCTCCGTGCGGGGCTGCCCGTCCCTGGAGGGATCCGTAGGGCTCAGCAACAGCGTGTCCCGCTGGGTGCAGGTCATGGTGCTGAGCCGTCCTGGGCCCGCACAACGCGCGCAGGTGCTGGACAAGTTCATCCAGGTGGCACAGGTGAGGCCTGCCCGGAGGGGCTGAGGGGCTGAAAGAACGGCCGGGCGCAAATATCTGACCCCCACCCCCACCCCCACACGCCTCGCAGTCCAACTGCCAGGCCCTCACCACCGCTGACCAGCTGACCAGCCCAGGAGTGAGGTTATCCACACGCTGGCTCTGGCCCCGCCCCCTTCGCGTCACGCCCACCCCGACTCCGCCCTGAGGTCCTAGTCCGGAGGTTCTAACCCGGGACTGTGACTGCACTTCTTCCTTGACCTTGATATTACCACGTCAAACCCGCCCTGGCCCCATTTGGTCCTTGACGTAGCTGTCGATTATGTCCTCTCTTGGCCCGTCCCCCAAGCCTTATGCCCGAATGTTCTGTCCACAGGGCACCAAAAGCGTCTCTGGCAGGCCCCCACGTTTGTGTCACCCCCCCACCCCCGTCTCTAGGTCCCAGCCGTCCCTTCGGGACAGACTGCATGCCTCCCTCCGCATCACGTCAGGTCTCTCTATGGCTCAGCCTCATTGTGTCACAACCTCTCTCTTCCCCTTCCCTAAATAGATACCTTCGCTCCTTTCTAGAGAAAAGGGAAGCCTCCTGCCACCACCGTGGCCACACCCCTCGCGTACTTCCTCTCAGGCCACGCCCTTCCTCATCTCCTTGCCTTGCCTGTGCGGGTCTCTGGGACCTGGAGATTCCAGCATCCCCCAGGGGTCTCCTCGATCGGGGGGGGGGGGGGGGGGGGGCTTCCATTCCTCTCTGGCTCCACCCCATCCCCACAGCGACCTCTGCCCTGCAAACTTGGAAAAGGGGAGGATGGGGCAGTTGGCCCTGCTGCTCAGCTGACCCCGCACTTGTCCCTCTTGCCCTGCTGATGCTTCCATTTCACTCTGGCCCCATTCACCTCTGCCGGGCTCCTAACTCTGGCCCAGAACCCAGGTCATCTCCCTTCAGCTGTCTGACTCTCAGAGCAGTCTGACCCCCAAGCGCCTGTCACCTGACATCTGTCTGAATTCCCCACACCTGTCTAATCCTCAAACCTATCTAACTCCTCACACTTGCCTGACTCCTACCCCCAGTTCTTTCTGACCCCATGTCAGTCTGTCACCCGCCTGACCCCCCACATAATGCCTGTACAGCTGCTTGCAGCCCATTCCTTCCTGACACTCCCACCTCCAGCCACTCCACTTCCTGCCACCTCCCACCTGATGCTTACAGTGGCCCATATCCACACATGCCTGACACCCCAATTCAACTGGAATGCTGTCATGGGAACCCCCATTTTGCCTCTCCCCCATGTGATACCCACCATCTCTGCATCACCCTCCCTTCCTAGAGGCTCCACCAGCTGCAGAATTTCAACACACTGATGGCCGTCACGGGAGGCCTGTGTCACAGTGCCATCTCCAGACTCAAGGACTCCCATGCGCACCTGAGCCCTGACAGCACCAAGGTGAACCCCCTCTATTCTCCCCAAAGTTCCAGCGGTCAATTATCCTGAAGCTCCACACTCTTCCCCCATCCCCTCCAACCCTAGCCAGGGGCCCTGGAGCCACCTGGAGATCTTGCCCCTCCAAATGGGACAGAACCCCAGACTGTCCTCCTCTGTCTTTCTTCCTCCTCTTCAAGCATGCACACCTCACGCTGACCCCTCTCCACTGTTTCCAGTCCTAAGCAGGACTGGAGGGACTCAGATGAGAGAGATGGTAGCAAAGAACTTGGGAGTCCCAGGTGGGGACTGAAATGATGCCCCTAAGGATACCAAATTTAGGCCACCCATGGGAGGAGCACAGGTTAGGCATGTCCCGGGAAGTGTATGGGGAGAGTCTAGTGTGGAGGTCAGGACCTGGCAGGAGATTAGGCTGGAGATGCCCAGTGGAAGATCCTGTTGAGATCTGTAAGCTGAACTAAGGTGTCTGGGCTTTATCCAGAGGGCAACGGGGAGCTAGGAAAGGTTCAGTAATGATGACTCATTTCAGTTTTGGGAAAAGCAATGATGACAGATTTCAGTTTGGAGTGGGGGGAATCACTCTAGCCTGGGGAATGGAGGATATGGAGCTTTTCTGAGATGGGAACCCAAAAGGAAGAGCAGTTTGGGGGGGGAGGGGATGCTGAGGCCAATGTGGGACATGGAGGTAGATGTCCAAATTACCCCTGGGCCCCTGAGAGTGCAGAACCCAAATGGGAGGCTGCCAGGACACTCCCCTCCAGGGGGTGAAGGGAGCAGAAATGGCCTCTCTCACAACACCTGCCCCCCACAATATGCCCTCCCTCACAGGCCCTTCTGGAGCTGTCTGAGCTTCTTGCTGCGCACAACAACTACGCGCGATACCGCCGGGCCTGGGCTGACTGCACAGGTTTCCGGCTGCCCGTCCTGGGTGTGCATCTCAAAGACCTGGTGTCCCTTCATGAGGCACAGCCCGACCGGTTGCCTGACGGACGCGTGCACCTACCCAAACTCAACAGCCTCTACCTGCGACTGCAGGAGCTGGCGGCCCTCCAGAGGCAGCAACCCCCATGCAGCGCCAGCGAGGACCTGCTGCACCTGCTCACGGTGAGCCGCCTTGCCCCACCCAGGCTGGGGGCCCAGGGATTACACCTACAGGCTCTGCAGACTTAGGATCCCGGGTGCAGGAGGGTCCACGTCCTTGTCATGCCCATTCTACAGATTGGGAAACTGAGGTCCACAAGGTGAAGTCACTGATCTACTGTCCCACAGCAGTAAGACCTGGATTCGAACCCAAGCAGGTCAGCCTCAGAACCCGTGTGTTACCATATGTTAACTACCACACTACATCTTCAGACTGCGAGTGTGTGGTTCTGGCTGCATTCTATTTATATAATTTTATATATGTATTCTCTGCCTATGGATCTAGAAATTGAGAGAGACTGGGATTCTGAAGGCCATGGAGTCTAAGACTGATTTTCAGACCCCAAGACAGGACCAGCTACATAATTCGCAGTGCCTGGTGCAAAATGAAATGTGGGGCTCCTCACTCAAAATTCTTCAGAATTTCAAGATGGCAACAGCAGGGCACTAAGTGAAGTAGGGCCCTTCTGAATGTGGGCCCTGCTTGTGAAGCTGACCTTGCCCTAAGATGACTGGTGCCCAAAGCTCTGTGCTCTGCTGATTCTAGAAGGCCATCGAGCCCAAATATTTATCGAGCACCTGCTGTGAGCCGGACACTGCTTAGCACGTCGGGGGGAAAAAAAACTGCTGTTCTTGTGGGGCTGACTTCCCAGTAGGAGAGACAGCCAATAAAACAAAGTAAATGAGTAAATCATATGGTCTTTCAGAGGTTAAGTGTTAATAGTGAAAACTAAAGTAGAAACCAGCAAGGAAAGTCATAGGGGTTTACAAGTTTAAACAGGACCCAACATAAGCCTCAGTGAGAAGATGGCATTTCTAGACCTAGGAAAAGGGGGTATGGAGATGGACCGGGGCCTCGGTGGGAGAGGGGAGCCTAGGAGTCCCCGGAAAAGAGGGGCTTCGGGAAGAGGATGTAAATGGGGATCCAGGCAAGGCACAGGCCGTTGGTAGGAGGATGGAGACAAGGCTCGGTAATGCCCTTTCCCCCCTCCCACCCCACAGCTTTCCCTGGATCTCTTCTACACAGAGGATGAGATCTATGAGCTTTCTTATGCCCGGGAGCCCCGCTGTCCCAAGAGTCTGGTAAGAACTGCCCCCTGCCCCCTGCCCACCAGCCCAAGCCCACACACTGACTAACTGTTCCCCTATGTCCTTGCCCCAGCCACCCTCCCCCTTCAAAGCGCCCCTGGTGGTGGAGTGGGCCCCTGGAGTGACACCTAAGCCCGACAGGGCCACCCTGGGTCGGCACGTAGAGCAGCTGGTGGAGGTAAGAAGGGGACTGTGGCCTGGCCACTGGGGGCCAGGAAGGAAGGCATCTGTACCGTCCTGACCCAGAAGAGATCCAAGACCAGGAGGATCACGGTTTGGCCTTACTCTTTTCCATACTCCTCTGAAGTCTGTGTTCAAGAATTACGACCCTGAAGGCAGAGGAACTATCTCTCAGGAGGACTTTGAGCGACTTTCAGGCAACTTCCCCTTCGCCTGCCATGGGCTTCACCCACCCCCCCGCCAGGGGTAAGTACTCCTGACTTCTAGGTCCCCCAAAGATGAGGACGCTGGGGCTGCCGGGACTCCTGCGAAAAAGGGGCCAGTCACGCTGAGGTACAATCTCTGCCCCAGGAATGGCTCCTACAGCCGAGAAGAGCTGACAGGCTACCTGCTCCGGGCCAGTGCCATCTGCGCCAAGCTGGGCCTGGCCTTCCTGCACACCTTCCAGGAGGTCACCTTCCGCAAGCCCACCTTCTGTGACAGCTGCAATGGCTTTGTGAGTACCCTGCCCCTCTATTGGCCTTGTGGCCCATCTTGCCCAGAGAGTCCCAGGTCCTGACTCCTCACAGCCCAGGTTCCAAAAGCCAGCCCTGCCCTAGAGGGCTCCCAGGCCCCAAGCCCCAGATGGTCACCAAATTCCAGAAAATTCCCCAGTCTCAAATAATCCCACATCTCATATAAACCCTAAACACTGAATATGCCCAGAGTCTAGATAATGCCGAAATCCCAGATGATCTCCATCTTGGATCGCTGCCAAACTACGAATAACCCAAACCCTAGATAATCCACAGACCTGGGTAGATCATCTCCAAACAGAATCCCTTTCCAAGTCTTTAGACTCCAGAGAATTCAAACCCTGGATAATTTTCAAATTCAAGGCCTCCTCAAACTCTGGATAACAGACTGATCTCTCAATCTCCAAACCAACACTAATTCACAAACCTTGGGTTACTTCCCAAACCCACGTTTTCATTCACTTTCTATTCACGCAATACCTCCTGCATGCCAGATTGTTCTAGACTTGAGGGCTGTGGACGGGGGCACACAGCAGAAGACACAACAGACACCATCCTTGCCCATAGAACTCATGGTTCATTAATACCAGATTTTTTTTTAAAGATTTTATTTATTTATTTATTTGACAGGGAGAGATCACAAGTAGGCAGAGAGGCAGGCAGAGAGGGAGAGAGAGAGAGAGAGGAGGAAGCAGGCTCCCTGCTGAGCAGAGAGCCTGATGCGGGACTCGATCCCAGGACCCTGAGATCATGACCTGAGCCGAAGGCAGCGGCTTAACCCACTGAGTCACCCAGGCGCCCCATTAATTCCAGATTTTATCTAATATCCCAGGTGACTCCCCAAACTTACAATAACCCCAAATTCCTTTAGTCCCCACTTAAACCTCCAACCTTGAGAATTTCCCAGACGGTCTCCATACTCCCAGAGACCAACCCCAGCCCCATCCACAACCCTCTTTCCCCCACAGCCTATGTCACCAATTCTGCTTTCTCTTCCCAGCTCTGGGGCGTCACCAAGCAAGGCTACCGCTGTCGGGGTGAGTGAGGCCTCAGTGGTGGGAAGGAAGGCCAGCACCTACAGGCCAGATGAAGGGGGTGCCCAGGCTGGGCCTCTGCCCGCTAACTGCTGACCTTCCCCCAGACTGCGGGCTGTGTTGCCACAAACACTGCAGGGACCGCGTGAAGGTGGAGTGTAAGAAGAGGCCAGTGGCCAAGGGCGATGTGAGCCCCCCTGGAGCCCCCATCCCACCCACACCGGTTCCCCATACCAGCTGCGGTAAGACCCAGGGTATGGCTGCCCTGGGAAGGGGGCATAATGGATGGGGCGGTAAGTCCAAGGTCATGAGGCCTTTCCCATCATACCCACATCCCTCTCATCTATCACCCTACAAACAGGCTCAGAAGACAGTCTCTCCTACACACTATCCCTGGAACCCGAGACAGGGTGCCACCTTTGCCATGCGTGGACCCAGACAGAGCCCCCGCACCTGGAAGCAGAGACGGTAAGGAGGAACTGCCCCGCACAGTCATCTGGATACAGGGGAGAGCCATTTGCCTGGGGGGAAATCCAAGCTGATTTGGGGAAACATAGGAAAGTAAAGAGATGCAAGAGTCCTGAATTGCATGGGCAGGAGGGTACAGATCGTGGTTCATTTCTAATGTTGATTGAAAAATAAAATTTACAGTATGTTGGAGTAGCAGGTAGCCAGTAGTAGAACAGAAAAAGGATTTTAAGGAGAAAAATAGAAAAAGAAGAAGGCAAGGAAGAGGCCAAACACACCAGGAATTTTAACTGGTGTCAGTGGAGGAAATCTTACTCTGTGAAGGTAGAGACCTTCGGACTGATTTCAAAAATCAGAACATCCGGAGGAGTTTTCATTCATCCCCTAAACAAAGTCAGGGAGAAGCTCTGCCTGCCCCTGGCAGTGCCCCGACTCCTAGACGCCACCCCCCTACACCGCCCCGTGACCCAGTGTCTTCCTCCTTCCAGGTGTCCCTCCCAACGACTGCCTCGCCGCCTTCCCAGCCCTCCAAGCCGAATTCCTAGCCCCCGCTTGGGTCTGCTGTGTCTCACCTTTCCCCAGAGTCAGTCCCAAGTCCTGTTATTTGGCCTCTGGCAGGACCCCCAAAGGCACCGCCGCTTTCCCAGCCATACTGCCTTTGGTAAAGAGTTCATCATCATCTCTTCCTCGGGAAAGTGATTTTCTTCCTTTGCCTCAGAGTGGCCACAACCTATACTCCCATTTCCCCGCACTTCCTATCTGTATGGTCTCGTGTTGGATACGTGTAGACTTAGGTATTACCCCACCACCTCCTTATATCTCCATTTTACAGATGAGGAAGCTGAGGCCCAGGGAGGTTAAGCTGCTCTCCAAGGTGGCAGAGCCCCTAAGTGTTGCAGGCAGGACTCAAGTCCTCAGAGAAGAAAGCTCCTCACCAGTATGCTACACTGACAGTCAGCATGGGTCAGGCCGGGCACTTATATTCCTACCTCTGGGGTTCCAGAGACAGGAGAGAAGGCTAGAGTAGAGGTGGAACAGGGAGCCTGTGAACACCCGAGTCCCTCCTCTGCTCAGAGCCCTTCCATATATCCCTCTCACTCAGGGAAAAAGCCAAAGCCCTCACTGTGACCCACCTCCCAGAATCTGTTCCGTCACCTCTCGGACCTCACCTATCACCACTCACCCCCTTACTCATCCTGCTTCAGCTACACTGGCCTCTGTGGTCCCTGAACATGCTGAAAATACTACCTCAGGGCCTTTGCACTGGCAGTTCTCTCTGCCTAGAATGCTCTTCCAGAGGCCCCTCTTTGGGACTTAGGTCTAATGTCGCCTTCTGAGAGAGGCCCTTCTGACCATACTCAAAGTTGCAATCCACCCTGCAGTCCTGCTCTTGCCTTTTCTCCAAAGTTCTTAACCATCTAACAAACTATTCTTCTTATCTATTTATCTTGTTGAATGTCTGCTCCTCTTCACCAGAAATTGTCAACTCCAGAAGAGCAGGGATTTTATAATCTGTATTTTTTCACTGATGTACCCCTAGTGTTGAGAACAGGGCATGGCACATGGCAGGCACCTGAGAAGTCTTTGTTTAATCCTAAATGTCTCCTTCCCCGCACCCACAGGAAGGGAAAGACGTGTTGCTAAAGAGCAGAGGACTGCGAGGGTCAGAGCAATAGGGGCCTGTTGAGACCCAGGGGACAAACACATCCCTACCCCTCCCCAAACCGGAGCACCCCAGACCTGCACCCCCCAAGAGATAGGTCCTACAGCTGTCATCAATTAAATTTATTTTCCAGAGAACACGGTCCATGTTGTGGGGTGGGGGATGTGGGGAGGACATGTGGGACCTTAGGAGCAGGAGATGTGGGGCCTGGGAGTCAGATGCCAAGAAAAACTCAAAGTGACTCCCAAGGATTACCAATGGCATGTCACAAAGGATCCCTCCATCCAACCACCAGTCCCCCTTTATTTCTTCTTCTTCTTGCGACCCCAGTTCTGGTGGCCTGCCTTTCGCCCACCTCCGTCCTCTCTTCTGCTCTGCCAGCTGGGCATGGGAGCCTCCAGCTCATTTGGACGGCCCCCCCGGTCTGGCACGTTGCCCATAAGCACCTGAGAGTTGATGAGACTTGAGTTTCAGGGAAGAAAAATGAACAAGGGGACCAGAGAGCCAAGTTTGAAGGCCAAGGATGTGGGGGCCCTTCCCCACTCCTAGGCACCCACCTTGTTAATGGCACAGCAGGTCCCTTGGCGGGCAGCCTTACTGGTGGCTGGGACAAGACGAGACAGGTCTGCTCGGGCAGCCAGGACGTGTGCGATGGAGACATCTGATTCTGGGGTCAGAGCCTCTCGAATTGGGATCAGCACTGCCTTCATGGCTTCTCCTTGGGCCTGGGGAGGGGGGCATGGAGATGGTGGCCAAGAGCCCTCCCCAGGTGGGGTCTGTCCCCTTGCAAGCATCTCTCTCTCTCTGCTTAGGGCCTCACCTCCCACATTCCTAAATACGAAGTATACCTCTGAAGACACTCCCAACTCGGAGCTGGGCATTCTAGAATGCCCTGGGCCTCTAAATTCTAGAATTTCCTGGAGGCCCTGAAATTCTAGAGCCCCAAACCTTACCAGATTCTAAGAAATTGCTATAAGATCATATTCCTGGCCCCCGTTCTTCCTTCCTGTAGTGGTAGCCCCCACAATTGGGCTTCCTGTTCCTGTCCAAGTCCTTTTTCCACACCTCTGCCCGATCACTCCAGTGGAAAGACGATGTTGTGAGGTCCAGGCGTTTCAGGAGCAGGCAGCGGCGGCAGCAGTACTGGTCTCCCAGCCTTTGGCACAGAGACTCCAGTGCCTCCTGGGGAAAAGGTCTCAGTCATGAGATGGGTCTCACTCCCATCTCCAGAGAAGGATGCTGTTGGCATACAGTCATACACAGTCTTACCCATCTGGGTGCGTCCAGGGGGAAGCTAAGGAGGGGCTGCAGGAACCCTGGGGGCAGGGAAGGCAGCAGCTCAGAGATCTGACGGGAGAAGGGAGTCTGAGGTTGACCAGGCAGAAACCAGATGTACTCTCCGTGGATTCCAGTTCCCCATGGCCCTCAGGACCCAGGCCTTGGAATCAATAATGGTGGTCACAGCTCTAGAAAAACATCCCGGTGGCTGGGGCACTCCAGCCAGAACCGCTTTTGGAGAAGGACTCTACCCCTACAACGAAAGTGGGGTGGCCCCAGTACGGAAGAGACTTCCAGCTCTCTACCTTGTCATGTAACTCCCACAGCAGCCGGCTGGCGGCGGTCCCAGGCTTCGGCCTGGGCAGCCCTAAAGCTCGGAGGGTAAGGACCAGTTCCTGAACCATGCCAGCTCCCTCCTCTGCCCCCTCCCCACAGGGCGGTGCGGGGCTGGGATCCAGCCGGCGATACAGACAGAGGAGGCGGGCAGCCTGCAGCTCCGAGCAGAGAAAGCCTAAAAGGGAAGTGTTGCAATCAAGGAGAGCTGCCGTCCCACCGACCCGGGTCAAAAAGCTCCACCTGGTTCAAAACTTCCAGGCTTCCAATCCTCAGGCCTTCTAGTTCCGTCCACCTAGAACCCTGGCTCCACCTCCAGGATGAGCTCCACCCACTCGGAGCCCCAGTCCCCCATTCGGAGCTCCAGTCCCCCGCTCGACTTCGAACCCCGCCCACATCAGGACCACCTGGCCGGCTACATCAAATCCAACCCACTAGAACTTCGAGACACTCAGGCCAAAATTCGAACCCCACCCACCTCGAACCCTCCCGCCCGCCTCAAATCTAACCACGCCCCCCTGGAGGGGGCGAACCCTGGCTCCGCTCGGCTGTGCTGAGCCCGCCCCTCCGGAGGCAAGAGAGCCAAGTAGCCTCGCCCACTTCCGCATCCCAGGCTCACGCAGCAGGCGCAGGCACGCGCCGGGATCCCGCAGCGCCGCCGCGCCCTCTCCGCCGCAGAGCGCGCGGTCCGGGCAGTGCAACTCCTGCAGCAGGCCGGCCAACTGTCGCAGGAATTCCTCCTCCGCGTCGGGGCCTGCAGGAGGCCGGAGAAGTCAGGTCGCGGCGGCGACCCCCGCAACCCCACCCCTCCGGGCTGCCCGCTCCACACGTACCGTCGCCGGCCCTCAGCGCCTCCGCGCTCTGTCCTCGCTCCCGCTCCAGGGCGCCCAGAGACGCCAGCTCCGCCGCCAGCCGCGCACACAGCGCCCTGAAGTCTGGACACGAGGGGCCCAGCGACGGCGCCCCCGGGAAGCCCTCATACCTGTGGCAGGGCAAGGCAGCAGGAGGGGGTTGGGAAGGCCAAGAGCAATTTCTGAGGGCAAACCTGCCCTTTCCCGTTACCCGCCTCCACCCCCCCCTAGCCACACCCCGTTCCCCTTACCCCAAGGCCAGCAGGTCCCGGGCCACCGAGGCCCCCTCCCGCGCTTCCGCCTCCGCCCCCTCCATGAAAGCGTCGCCTCCTCGCCAGGTGCGCGCCCCCTGCCGGCCGGCGGGAGGCCCCGCCCCAGGAGCGGCGTGCGCCGTCGGCTCCCTGCAGGCTCCGACCAATCAGCCCCTAAGGGCCTTCGGCGTTTCGATTGGTACAGGTGGCCGCAGAGCCCGCCCCCATGTCAGCCCGCGCCGGGAGCTACAGCGCCGCGGTTCCGGTAACCGCGTCTAGACCGTGGAAAAGCCCCGGGTCTGTAAATCCGCGCGTGCATTCAGGCTCCCAGCTGTCGCGACAGGCCAGCGGGTGTCGCTATTGCAGCGACTTAGAAACGGCTTTTTTTTTTTTTTTTTTTTTTTTTCTCAGTCTCGCTCAAATGCCCTCTGCTCTTGAGGCAGATTCTAGTGGTGTTCTCCGAGCTCCGCTCCGAATGCAGAAACTTATTTCCTCCTTTCCAGCGTAGGGTTGGAATTACGTCAGGGACTCAGGAAGCCCAGCTCGCCCTCTCACACACACCCGCCCTCCTCATCGATCACAATGCATCAGTGGAGCCTTCACCCCTCTTTCTCCCTAGGTCTTGGAGAGGAAACAGGTGCAATATACTGTTGTGATTAAAAGAATGCTCCCTGGGAGTCAGGCACACAAGGTTAGGGCTTCATTCCACCACTCCCCACCTCTGTGTCCCCGCCAAATTGCTTCCCATCTGTAGAATGTAAATAAAACTTACCTTTTAAGAGTTATGAGGATGAGAGTCCTGTATGTAAGTGTTTAGAAGACATATAGGGGTACTCAGTTAAACCATATGTTGAACATTTTGTGTGTGCTACTAGGCTAAGTATCTTAGATCCGTTTTAGGGAGGAGAAACGGAGGTTCAGACAGGCTAAATCAGAGTGAATGTGTGGTGGTGCTAGGACTCAAATTCACATCTGACTCCAAAGTCCATGCTTTTAATCACTTAACCTAGTACTGTTAGTACTATTACTGTTTTGGTTGCTGTTGTTAAAATTATAATTATCTATAGTGCTACCTACCCCAAGGCTGGGTACTCGTACCTTTGTTGACCTTAATAAAACATTAAAAATTGCTCAAGTCAAAACCTTGGAATCGCAGCCTTGATTCTTTTCTTCTTTGCAAACTCTTTATCTACATTTGCGGATTCTACCTTCAAAATGGATTCATTACCTTGCCCACTTCTCCCTGCCCCCACTGTTCTCACCTTGATCTCCTGTACCCTGACCACAGCAGTCTTCCCCCTTGCTCCCTCCCCAGCCACCCACCCCCTACTCTCTGTTCCCCATGGGCAATCAGAGGTAGTATGTAAACACCTGAGTCAGGTCACAGCCCTCCCATGCTTAGAGCCTTGCCTTATCTCCAGCTAACTCAGGGTGACCAGCAACATCCATGCGATGGCTCTCCAGGACCCACAGATGTGCACTGGCTCCTCTCCCCCCCTCATCCCCTAAATACCTTCCTCCCCGATTTGTCCCCTCCAGACACTCCCTCCCTTGAAGTCCCTCAGACTTACCTAGACATGCTAGACACGCCCCTTTACCTAGAATGTTCTTCCTGCAGACATCCACAGGACTCCCTCACCTTCTTCATGGCTTTATTCAAATGCCAGCTCCCTGGTGACCCTGACTAGAAATGACTGTATCCCCCATCTCCACTTTACTTTTCTTTACAGCGCATATCATTTCTAACATGTCATTTATTGTCTCCACTGTAAAGTTCATAAGCTGCTCGTGGGGAAGGATTTTTGTCTGTTCTGTTCAATGCCTTGTCCTTGGTGCTGAGAACAGGGCCTGGCATATGACAGATGTTCGGTAAGTGTATTTGAGTGACTAAATGTATAAAACTCAGCCAGAGGGTCTGCTTGGGACTAAAGGATGTGAAGGAGAAAGGACAAATCTGGTAGGCGACTGGTTCGGTGGTTCAGGAAGGTGAGTGGATGCGGTGCATCAATGCAAATAAAGGACACAGGCTGAGACTTTGTCACAGACATTTCTTGGAGCGAATATCTCATGCCCCCTCCCCAATGACAAGGCTGGGTCTTTGGCTCCCGTCCTCCCCCGCCACGGCAGCCTGCACTGATGGTAACAATATTGAGGTCACAGACTGGCTTGGAATCAAGATCAGGAAGATAAGTGTCGGGGTGCCTCCCCCAAATCTGGGGGCCAAGCATCCAATCTGAGGGGCAAGCAGCTGGGAAATTGGGCCTGGGGGCTCCAGGGTCTGAGGTCTTCCTGGCTCCCAGGGTCAGCCCTCCATGCACCCCTGATTTGGGGGTGATGAAGAGTAATCATGGATCAGAGGTGGGTATCAGCAGGGAGCAGGACTGGGAGACCTGGGAGAGGCGGTGCTGGGAGGTGGGAGCTGGGGGAACTTTCCCCAGCTCCCAGCACTTCATCCGCAGATCCCACAGCACCTTACAGCACTCTGGTCCCCGTCCCACCCCTCCCCAAAACGAGGTAGGTTAAGAATGGAGCTTCCCCCCGCCCACCACGGAAGGGAGGAGACCGAGGCACAGAGAAGGGGATGGGGACCCAGGCCGCCCCAGCCCCCGGTCCCTCTGCCCTCAGCTCTGGTGGGTCTGACAGTGAAGAGAGCTGGGCAGAGTGGGGATGGGAGGGACATCCCCCTTTTCTCTCACCCATCCCAGGGTCTGGTTGGGAGAGCGGAATCTCACAGGTTCCGGATGTAATAAATAGTTAATAATTTAAAGGAAGTGACAGAAGGATCTAACCCTCTGACCCCCTTGACCTATCCCTTGAAACCCCTACAAGGCCATCCAAGTCTGGGTAATGAAGAAAGGTAAATGCACATTTCCAGATTCTTGGGACCACCTGCAGGTCCCAAGCCCATACAGCATTGAAATTGTCTTGCTCCAAGACCTTGATCCTCTGCTTCAGGCCATCATATCTGAGATACCCTGAAAGTCCCATTCCACTCAGGGAAAAGAGACTGTGGCATCACAGAGGGCCATGAAACTGGCTTTCAAGCTTCACAAAGCTACCCCCAACTCTGAGATGGAAGGGAAGGGGTTAACAGGGCAGAACATAAAAAGCTTGGACTAGGGCTGGGGCTTAAGTTTGGGCTTGGGGCAGAGTGCAAAGGGAGTGACTGAGTGTGTGTGTGTTTATGTGTGTGTCCACTATGTGCACAGTACAGCCAGCAGAGTGTGGTGTGAATTCCAGCCACCCCCATCTTGACTGTGTGTCTTTGCTTAGCAAACAGTTTGCACCATCATCTATGCAATGCTGGGTCCTAGAGATGGATGTGGAGTTCTGGGATGCTCCTGGAACCCAGAAACATGAGCTCAAGATGATGGGGTTTTTTTTTGTTTTTGTTTTTGTTTTACCATAGTAAAGGAGTAGTTCTGTGAGATGCTGGAGGCTTGGGATGGGGCCCTTAAAGTTCAAATTCGGAGGTCTGGGACCTTGGGGTTTCAGGGGCTTATTGTCAGCAGGATTCAAGGGCAGCAGGTATCAGGGAATATCAGGCTGAAGAGGTCTGAGTCCACAGAAATCGGGGATCTGAAGGTGCTATGGTCCTGAAGCATGTGGATGGGCCAAGGTCTTGAGTTAGGGACAATATCAATGTTGTGGAGGCTTAAGCCCTGAATTTGGGGGACCAATGGCACCTTGGAGTCTTGGGACCAGTGCTCCCAAAGCACCTTGGGGTCATTCAGGAGCTGGGGGCCAAGGGGTGAGAGGCCTGTGTGGCCATGAACATCCCATCATCTGGGAGATGAGCTTCCAGCCTTGAGGGGATTGGGGATCTGTGGGTACAAAGCAGCCAAAGATTCCAGGCCATTCTGGGGCTTGAAATCCAAATCTAAGAGGTTTTGAAAGAGGGTTATCTGAGGACTTGAGACCAGTGCCTTGGGCCCTAAGGGGTTGGGGACCTTCAGTACTACATCTGGGAGCATTAGGCACCTCAGAGTCCTATGTATGAGATCCAAAGCTCTGGGAACACTGGCTTGGGATGAGTGGGTCTACAGAGGTCTTTGATCCTTGGTTCCCAGAGCATCCTGGATCTGACATCTAGATCTTGGTGGGGAAAACACTGGGAGGCTCAGAGATGAGTCTTGCAAGACATTTTGGGCAGAGAACATGTGTCTGGGCACACCTATGGACTCAGGGCATCTTGAGAGGGGTTTTTGTACCTCTAGGATGCTAGGGGGCTACAAGACTATCTCAGATATGGGTGCCCCAAGTTTTAGGTGAGCATTCAGGGACCATTTGGGGTGCATCTAGGTTCTATGGTCTCAAGATCCGGGAGTTAATTGTATGCAGGCAGGGTCAGGTTATAGACAGGTCCTGACTCACTGTAATCTGAGGGCTCATGTGTCAGGCATCATGGGGTCGGGGTTCAGGGCCCTGCATCTCTTGGGGATACATGTGCTCCCCAGCCTGCCTGAGGTGAAGGGTTTGGGGATGCCTGGAGTCTCCCCAGTCTAAGTCAGGGAGGAGGTTGGTGGCAGGATGGGGGTGCCAGAACTCAGGGTGCCTGGGACCTCTTGGACAGACATCCCAGTGAAGCTGGGTCTGGGGTCTCTCAGTCCTAAGTTTGGGGTCCAGGTTCCAGGTCTGGGGTCTCTCAATCCAAACTCAAGCTCCAAGTTCCGGGTGTGCCTAGGTTTGGGTTTGGGGGTCCGAACGGAGTCCAGGGTCCTGGACCCTCATTTTGGGGTCCTTGGTGCAGCTACCGGACCCACCAGGCCGTTCTCACCGCGCCGCCTCCTCGTGGCGACCCCCGCAGCCTGCGCAGCCGCATCGCGCCGCGACCCAGTGGCAGGCGCGCAGGGGCGCATAGCAGCAGAGGCAGGGCACAGCCAGGGAGAGTGCGGCCAGCGCGGCCCAGCGCGCCGCGGGACGCGGGTGGCCTGGCTCGCAGGCGCACGGGTCCGAGAAGTCACCCTCCGCGTCCGACAGGCAGTGGTAGAGCAAGCTCTCAGCGCACCACAGGCAACTGAGCCGGCGCACCAGCAGGCGACCCGGGTCCGGGGCTTCCGCGCAGCGACCGCCGCGCCCATCCGCGCGGCGGCGGAAGAGTGCCCGGCAGTGCACGCAGCGCGCCGCCTCCTCCGCCTCGGGGGAAGCCTTGGCAGGCGCAGGGGCAGGGCCGGGGCCCGGGGGTGGGCGAGCAGGGGGCGCTGGAGGCGCAGCCTCGGCGAGAGGGGCGGGTAGTGTGGCAGGGGGCCCCAGGGCTGTGCCCCTCAACGCGCCGGTCTTGGCGAAGCGCACGACGCAGGTGGACAGGGTGAGGGGCGCGGGCGGCCCGGCGCGCCGGTAATCCTCATAGCCACGGCCACCCCATCCCGGGCCCCCTGCCCCAGTCAGGGGCTCTGAGGGCTCCGGAATCCCCGTGAACGGTAGGAGCGGAGGGTAGCTCTGTGGGGTGAAGGGATAGAACAGGTTAGCGGGGTCTGTGATCCCTCACGCTCCACCACAATCCATCCCAGTCTCAGAAGACGAGAATCCAAAGACCCAGCCTTCAGGCCTCATTCATCTTAGGAAGCTGCCCTGGGATCCTGAGTGTCTCTGGGTCTGGCATTCAGACTTCCAAGCCTCCAGCCCAATCCTCTCAAATCCAAGAACAGACCAAAGAATCCAGGCACCAAGCCCACACCTTAAGGACCCAGTGACTCGGGCTCTCAGCCCTGCCCTCTTTCAAGACCCAGGAAGTCCTAGCACCCAAACCCCCCTACTCCCAGATCCAGGAGCTTGGGACTCCAGCCATGTCCTTCAGGACACAGGAATCCAGTCCCCGGGGAGCTTAGCCCCTTTGGTGTCCATGCCCCACCTAATAAATTAACCAATCTAAAGAACTCCTTCCACAAGCATGAAAAACTCCCTAATATACTCGAAGAATTGTCTAAGTCATCCCCTAAGCCCCTTTGATTCAGAACTCAGAACTTTCCAAAATCTCCAAGAGCGCAGGACACACAGGGAAAGCCCACACAGATGCTTCAAGGAACCTAAGTCCCCAGGCACCCTCTCTACCATCACTGCCACGAACTCAAGCCAACCATCCCTGAGGATCTGTCTGCAGTCTCTTGTCCTTCTGGGGTCTCAGCACCCACCTACCTCTGGACCCCGGCACCCTTCCCCACTTCCTCCCCACCCCCACAAGCCCCAGACTTCCAGTGGAGGCGGGAGGTCGCACCTGAGCGGAGGAGCGGCGGCGCTGGGGGGATGTAGCTGGCCCGAAGCCAGAAGCTGACTCCACCGTGATGATAGTGGCCGCCGCGGCGGTGGGAGGCGTCTCCTGGCGGCTGTGACTGGAGGAGGACTCACTGTCCACATGGGACTGGGGGAGAGTGGCGGCCTCAGAGCCGGACCCCGGCACAGCTGATGCCCTCACATAGACCCCCTCCCATGGCAAGCGAGAGCTCTGCGGCCAGACAGGCCTCCGTGCAAGCCCCAGCTCTGCCACTGACTGGTTGTGTGACCTCCGGCAAGTGAGCTCATCTCTTTGAGCCTCAGTTTCCTTCTCTGTAAAATGGGGATCATAATAGTGTCTATTCATAAGGATGTGGTTAGGACCCACTGTACAGGGCATAACACATGCCTAAACAACAGAAAGAGCTGGAAATGGTCACTGTTCTCAAAGACCCCTTCATCTTTATCTACTCAGCTTGCTCACTGACCTACGGAACAACCAAATATCTTTCCCTTTCTCAGAAACCCTCTCCCTTGGCCAGTCGGCCACGTTCCTGACTCATTCCCATCCCCAGATCTTGACGGGGGCCCCCACCACCCAACAGGAAGGTGTTCCTTCTCAGCCAAACCACCTGTCCTTTACAAAGGGAAATGTCACTTCTCAGACCCTTGGTTTCTGTAGCTTGGGTGGGGGTCATCATTCTGACTTCATCCATCTATCTTCAGTAAACATTCATTGAGCACCTACGGCATGCCAGGCTCACACAAGGCCATTGCAAGGATGTAAGATGGAGCATGGGAAGTCCAGCATCTTTCTTGAGTAAGCACCAAATACATAGGACCTGTCCACGAGATTTCTGTGGCCCCATCCACCTCTCCCTCCACCCTGCGATTCCCACTTTTCTGCCCAGGGAACCAGTTTTGTTCTTCTAAGTCTCAGCAACTCCCACTGTTCCCAGCAAATGCCAAATCACATCTGACATTATGTGCATTTATTCATTCAATAAATGTACTTGACACATATTTACTGAACACTTACTGTATACCAGGCACTGTTTTAGGTCTCGGACATGCAGCAAGAAAGCAACAAAAGATCCTTTGCCCTCCTGGAGCTGGCATTCTAGCAATAAGCTAACAGATAAGAAACTGTCCATACTAGGGCACTGGGGTGGCTCAGTCGATTAAGCAGTTAAGTGTCTGCCTTTGGCTCAGGTCCATGGTCCCCTGGACCTGAGCCTCTAGTTGGGTTCCCTGCTGTGCAAGGAGCTTCCTTCTCCCTTTCTCCGCCACCGCCTCATGTTCTCTCTTGCTATCTCTCTCTCAAATAAATAAAGTATTTAAAAAAAAGAAAGAAAGAAAGAAAGAAAAAGAAAACTGCCTATAGGAAGAAAATAAGGAAAATATCTAGAACAGGGAAAAATTAGAACAGGATAGGGAGCATCGGGACATCACAGTTTTGAACAGCTTACTCAGGAAGAGCCTCACTCAGAAGGTGATATGTGTATAAAACCCTGAAGGAAGTAAGGGGATGAGGCATGTGGAAATTTGGGGAAGAATATTTTCCAAGACAGAAGTAACAGCCAGTGCAAAGGCTCTGAGACAGGAACATACCTGCCGTGTTGGAGTAACAATGAGGAGGCTAGTGTGGCTGGAGCACAGTGAGCAAAAGGGAGAACAGGGGGGCTAAATGGCATGGGATCTTATATGCTTTGTCCTTTACCCTGAGTGAGATAGACCCCTGGAAGGGTTCTGAGTTGTGGGATGGCCACAATCTGTCTTAAATGTCAATAGGGTCCCTCTGGCTGCATGTGAGGAATTTCTAGATAGTAGGAAATAGGAGGGGGGCAGTTAACAATAAGAGGCTGGCGAGATGCTCTGGTTGGCAGATGAGGTTGGACAGTACCAGGCTGGAGGCAGATCCTAGTCATTTGAAGGCAAAGCCAATATTTGACAAGAGATTAGATGAGGAGCATAAAAAAGGACAAAAGTCAACGATGACTTCAAGGTTGGTACCCTGAGTAACTGGGAGGATGAACTTGTCATTAATTTGTTCACTATAAAAGATATGGCTTATCTTTTTTTTTTCTTTTATCTTTTATCTTTTTTTTTTTTTTTTAAATTTTCTGCCTTTCCACACTAGAATAGAAGCTCCATGAGGAAAGGGACTTTGTTTTGTTCACTGATGTATCCCCAGTGCCTAAAACACTACTTATTTACAGGTGCTCAATAAATACTCTTGAATGAATATGTGACCCACAACAGAATAGGAAAGCTAGGATAACAGGAATCACATTGATATTAATAGTTTGGGCCCAAATTTGTGTCCCCAGCATGTGGCATGCTGCCTGATACACAAGAGATGCTCAAGAATGTTTGGAGAATAGAAATAATCCCTGCCCTCCCAGCAGAGTGGTGTCCTGGACTCACCGTCAGAGGGCAGGGGGTCTCTGCGGTGTCCTGGGAAGGGGAGGAAGAAGAGGAGGAGGAAGAGGGGGTAAGCGAGCCTGGGGCAGGAAGAGAGGCAGATAGTGAGTTCCCTGGGTCCCAGCTTCTCCCACCGTCCTGCCACATCCTCCAGCACCCACCGCCTGCACCGCTCACCTCGACCCAGCGCAGCCAGTGCGGCCAGCAGGCTCTTCTGGAACTCATCAGCCTCCGCGGGACTCTGGAACGTCAGTCCAAACTTGCA
Source organism: Mustela nivalis (assembly GCF_964662115.1). Classification (NCBI taxonomy): domain Eukaryota; kingdom Metazoa; phylum Chordata; class Mammalia; order Carnivora; family Mustelidae; genus Mustela; species Mustela nivalis. The sequence goes on along the minus strand of NC_139037.1, from coordinate 44,198,198 downwards.
GTCACCCAGGCTCCAGTGATGGAAGATGGGGTTCACTTTGTTGTAAACCAAGCCTGGCCTCAGGGTACACTCCAAGGTGGTCTGAGGGGTGGTAAGAGGGGGTCAGGTCAGCAGCCCCCTTCCAGCCATGCCTGTGACTTCCTTTCACCCCTCAGCCTAGCTATATACCTCAGCATCCCACAAACTTCATTTGTCAATCCTAGGTGTACCCCTGAACCCTGATCAACAATCCAACACCACTTCCCAACTTTATTGAGCACACCTCTGATATCCCAACATTTCCCCAAGCCCCTTAAACCCTATATTTTCCTCATGCCCCCTTCTGATAACCCAATGTCCCTCCTTCTGTCTCAGTAATACTCCCTGAACTTTATTGAACAGCTCAGAATATTACCATTAGGCTCCTTCTGATGCCCCAATAATCTCCAAAAATGCTACCTCAAAATTCTTATCAACTTCCATAGCTTTCCCCTTGATGCTGGTCAACACCCTAGGTGTTTCCTCACAGCCTTGCCCAACATCACCATATTCCTTCACACCAGTTCAAATCCCCCTACATTGTCCCTTCCAACCCCTGCTCTGAAATGCAAGCTGTACCCCAAGCCTTTTCAAATAATCCAAGTCTTTCTACCACACCCCCAGCTGAAACGTCAACACTGTCCTTCCAAATCATGCCAGGCAGCCCAGAATATTCCTGCTGAACCCACATATAGGATTGTAAACCCTATCTGACCCGTCCAGATGGTCCCCCACCAAATGCCTCCATATACTTAGAGCAGACAGGGGCTGGTGGTGTAGGACCTCCTGGTAAGGATCTCTGAGCAAGATGGAGCCACCGGAGAGTTCTGAGCAGAGGGAAGGACATGTTCTGAGTCAGGTGTTAGCAGGGCCCCTGCAGAACAGACTGAGGTTGGGGGATGGAGCAGGAGCAGGGCAAGACCAGGGAGGAGGCTGCCCTGACGGCCCTTTGGACAATGGCAGTAGACAGGCCCTGCTTGATACACCCAGATTGTCTCAGAACGCCCAGTTGTTCTCCATCAGACAGATATTCAGTTCCACACCATGTCCCAAACCCGGGCTTGATTCTGGGCTGGGAGATGACCTGACTTCATCTCTGCACTCCCAGACCCATCCCCTTACTTCCCCCACGCCCCCACCCTACCCCCACGCCCCAGGGTGGCTCACTTTCTGGTCCCGAAGGCGCTCCCCGTGGATGACGTAGTGCCCCTGGCGGGCCCCCCCCTCGGGCCTGGCCCCTCGGACCCGACAAACGCTCACCTGGCTGAGGCCCCCGCCCCCCACAGGCAGCCAGCCCCCACTGGAGTCATCTCGGGCCATCACCACGGCTCGGACCTGAACCATGTACCTGGAGGGGGTGGGGAAATGGGTACAACACAGTCAGTGGGCTGCAGTGCTGTTCTCTCATTCAGCGTTCCCCCAACCCTCATCCCCAACCCTCATCCCCCGTCTTCATCCCTCACGTCTGGATCCACTGCACTCGCAGGCAATGATTCTCACTTTCTCTGACATGCCTGCCTTCTCCTCCCCATGCCCACCTTCTTCCAGCATGGCTTCTTTCTTCCTCATGCCATCTCTTTTCTCCTACGCTCATCTTCTCCACATCTACCTGTCCTCTCCATACCCACCTTCGTCTGTTTCCCCATCGTTCCCATCCTGACCCCCACAGCCTCAGTTTTCCACTTCCCTTCCCCCTCCAGCTCTTCCCCTATCAACCCAGTCTCCTCTCATCCCTCAGCACATTCCCACAGCCCCACCCATGGTTCCCCCTCACAGCTGGGTGCCTGCGCATATGTATTTTCTTAGAGCCCATCAACTCAGCTCCAGATCCCCCCTACACTGTCTCCACACTCTGCCGCCCAGGCCACTGGCTGGGTGAGAAACCCAGGCTCTCTTCCCCCCCACCCCTTCCCGGATTTATGAATGAGACCGGATGCAAAGCTCACTGAGTCACCCAGCAACGGGAGATGGGCAGGGAGAAGCGAGAGAACCAGAAATGGCCAGAGAGAGGCCGAAAGGGAGATGGAGGCAGAAGAAGCCAGGAACGGGCGACCAAGACACAACCAGAGTGCGTTTCATTCACAAAAATCAAGCCTGCTCCCTCAGGTCCCAGCCGAAGGAAAGCAAGGGGGAGAGATTGAGGGGAGGTGGAGAATTGATCCCTCCTCCTCCCCCTCCCCGCCCCAGCATCCTTCAGAACCTTCTTACCCCGCCCCCCAGCTCAGGGGACGTAGCCCTCCGCCCAGTAATCGCGACCAGCGTCCAGCCCCTCACTACCACATAGCGCAGGGACCCTGGCGTCTCAACCTTAGGGACCAAGGCAACGAGCTCTAGCCCCTTCCCCCACCTGCAGGCTGTCGGTTTTCCCCGGCCCTTTGGGAGGGGAAGGGGCGGTCGCAGCGCCCCCAGCCCCCTTTTCTCAATGGGATGGGATTTTGTGAATGAGCAGTCACGTGACGCTGCTTCCTTTGTCCGCCCGCCTCCCCCAACAACAGGTGAAGCAGAGAAAGAGGGTAGGGGTCCCCCAGGGCCTAGCTGAGATGGGACGCCGGGATTTCTGAATGTCCTATGCTCTCCATACATCTGTTTCCCTGGGGGAGTGGTCCCCAGAGTTCCTCAATGGTGGGGGTCCAGTTCGGAATTTTATGAATGGGGCGTCCTCGCAGAAGTCCAGGCCCCCAAATGGAGACTGGTACCCCAAATGGCTGCCGCGCAGTTTGGGGGCCCCCACCCCCTTGTCCCTCCAGCCGCGGTCCGGGGGGCGCCCCGGTGGGCAGGAGGCGCAGCGCGGTCCAGGCCGCCCCCTCACCAGGACAGGCAGTCTGTCAGCCCCCGCCCCCTCGCCCCTCTTGGCACCTGCCTGGGAGGCTCCGGCCGGGCTCCGAGCGGCGGCGACTTGGCCTCCTCCTCCTCCTCCTCCTGTTCGCTCCGGCTCCCTCGCTGGCTCCAGCGGCGCTAGAGACGGGCACCGGGAGCCGGGGCGACGGGGGAGGGAGGGGGAACCTGGAAGATGGGTGAGGGGGAGGGGGCGGCTTGGGGGAGGGGTAAGCGCGAGGCGGGCGTACTTGCCCGCTGGGTCCTAGAGCCCGTCACTAGCTACAGAGAACAGCCCCCCAGCCCCCATTTTCTCAGGATCCAGAAAAGATCCCCCACTTTCCCACCTATTCGCGCCATTGATCCCTGGGGACGTGGTGAAAGGTCCGGGACATGGCCGGGTCTCAGGGTTCTAAAGAGGTGAGGGTCTTTGCTTTGGGTTCTAAATGGGAGGAGCTGAGTACCTGGTAGAGTTCGAAAAGGGGTGGGGCGAGATGGGAGCATTCGCAAGGGGGCGGGGACGGAGGGCCTTGGGAAGGAGAGTCGGTGAGGACGCCGAGGGCGCGTACAAGCGCTTGCGTCATGGAAGGGGCGGCTCCGCAGTGGATGGGCCTCCTAGGCAGGCCCAAAGAAAGAGAGGGTCTTGGGAAGAGATGTTGTGGGGTCCTGAAGGGTGGAGTTTAGAGGTAAATTGTCTTATGGGCGGGGCCCACGAGAGCGCTGAAAGGGAGGAGCTCCGTGGCAGTGTTCGTAATGGGCGGAGCTTCGAGGGACTAACGACGGGGGCGGAGCATTTTGAAGAGGAGGGGCTAAGGATTACACTCTGAAGGGGTGTGGCCTAGGACTGCAAGGTCTGGGGGCGGGGAAGAAGACGTCGGAATATTTCAAAGGGAGATCCAGGTTCGTAGTGGGCCGGCCTGCAACTGTCTCACCGGAGGGCGGGGCCTCGAGCCCGGGGGCGGGGCCTAGATCTCGGGGTCCGCCCTCGCTGTCTCGCCCACTTGCCATCTACCGCTTCACTCCCGTTCTTTTCGGTTATTTTCTGCTACGGCCGTTCCCCGCCCTGCCCTGGGCCCAGGGGGCCGCGGTCTGAACTTTGGTCGGCTGGAGGAGTCGGTGAGTGGGAACCTCTGGGCGAAGGCGGGGCCAGGGCGGAGTTGGAGAAAGGGGTGGGGCCTGAGTGTTAGACCAGGAGCAGTAAAAGTTTAGGAGTGAGGCCCGAAGATTTGCCGTTGCCTGAGAAGAGGGCGAGACTCAAATGATAGACTCAGAGAGAGGGATCGGAGGGTTAGAAGTGAGGACTAGGGGGTTAGCAAGACTGGAATACTGCGGAGGAGTGGCCAGACCTGGGGTCGGTGATGAGGACGGATACTGACAATCAGGGGCGGGACCAGAGAGCAGGGGCGGCGCCTGGGCCTCCGAGCCAGGTTAGAAGACTGGGAGAGAAGTTTGAACTCCTTGCAGGCCTTAAAGGCTACTTACTGAGCACAATCATCATGAGTGATGTGGTCTGAGTAACGGACAGGAAAGCGGGCAAGCCCTGCAGCTTGGAGCCTAGAGACCGGGGATATATGGTCAAAGTGTAGGGATGTGACCTGAGGGACAAGCCAGGATGGGGAGACAGGGACAGAACCTTAGTACACTAACTAAGAGAATGGAGCCTAAGTATCTGAACAGCAACTGAATGGGGTCATGAGGAAGAAGGCATGACAGTAGCTGAATGGGGCAACGGGGAAGAACGACTGAGCTTCGAGAGTCAGGGAACAAGAATGCGGCTAGCAACTGGTGCCTGAGTGGATCTTGGAACATAGGGGCCGGTCTGGGGTGGACAGGTAGGACCAGACACAGCCAGCCTCGTGGAGTCCCCACAGTTTTAGCAGACTGACAGGCGTAAGTTTTTCTGACCACAGTCCCCGACCTCCGTCAGAAATGGGGAACGTGCAGTCGGAGCCGTCCGCGGGCGGGGGCTCCCGAAAAGAACAGGCCTCGGACCGCTCCTCTGAGTCCCGCCGGACATCCCTGGTGGAGCCCGAGGTGACCCCCTCCTCCCCGGCGATGCGCCTGGCTCGCGGGCTGGGCGTCTGGTTCCCTGGAAGCTCCGCGCCCCCGGGAATCCTGCTACCCCCGGAGCCCCAGGCCTCACCCTCGCCCCTGACCTTACAACTGCCCTCGCCAGTGACGCCCCTTTCAGAGGAGGCGGCTGCGGCCGCGGTCTCTACACCACCCCCGCCCTCCGTGGGGACCCTGTTGCCCGCGCCGTCTAAGTGGCGAAAACCCACGGGCACTCCAGTGCCCCGGATGCGCGGTCTGCTGGAGGCGAGCCATCGCGGCCAGGGCGATCCTCCGAGCCTCCGTCCGCTGCCTCCGCCGCCCCGGCAAGTAACTGGAGAGGACCCCAAGTCTGTCCCGAGGGCCCCATCCCCTACTCCACTGCCCTTGGAGCCGCGGAAGTTGCCACCACCGCCACCTTCCGACCGGCAGCCTCCGGATCACAGAATCATTCCTGCTCTGGCCACACCCGCCACGCCCCCCACAGAAAGTCAGGTCGGGTACGGCAGCGAGGGCCAGACGGCGGTTGGAGCTCGCAGAGGGGCGCCTCCCCAAGCGGGCGAGGGAGAAATGGCCCGGCCTGCGGTCTCTGAATCCGGCCTCAGTTTGCTATGCAAAGTCACCTTCAAGTCGGGGCCCACTCTGGCCCCTGCGGCAGCCTCGAGTTCCTTAGCACCCAAAGCCTCGCTCGGGGGTAGCGGAGGAGGCGGAGGGCTCTTCGCTGCCGCGTCGGGTTCCATCTCTTACGCTGAGGTCCTGAAGCAGGGGCCCCTGGCTCCTGGGGTCGCTCGACCCTCGGGAGAGGTCCCTCGGGGGACTCAGGAAGCAGAAGGCGGTGATGGAGACGGCGAGGGGTGTTCTGGAACCCCCTCGGCGCCCATGTCCCACGCCAGGACCCTTCCGCCGCCACCCTATACCACCTTTCCAGGCTCGAAGCCCAAATTTGACTGGGTGAGCCCTGCGGATGGCCCTGAACGCCACTTCCGTTTCAACGGAGCCGGCGGCGGTGTCGGGGTGCCCAGACGGCGCGCTGCCGCGCTCTCAGGGCCCTGGGGGTCCCCACCGCCTCCGCCGGGGCAGATGCACCCAACCCCCGGGCCCCGGAGGCCTGCACCGACCCTGCTGGCGCCGCCTATGTTCATCTTCCCGGCGCCCACCCATGGTGAGCCTGTGAGCACCCGGCCGGGAGGCCCACAGGAGGTGCTGCCACCGCCGCCGCCCACGCCACCACCCACGCCGCCTCCCGCGCCGCCGCCGACTCCGCAGCCGCCAGTGCTCCTGCCAACGCGGCTGCCCGTGGTCCGCCCTCCCACTCCACGCCCGGGCCACTTGGAGATGGCTTTGGCTCCCGCCCCGGCTCCCACTCTGCCCCTCGCCTTGGCTGCTGACCAGGCCCCCACCCCGACCCCCGCCCCGGCCCCGGCCCAGACCCCGGCCCCAGTTCCGGCCCCGGCTCCGGTCCCGGCCCCGGCTCCTGTTCCAGCGCCAGCGCCGACGCCATCCCCGGCCCCGGGCCCTGCCCCGGCCCCGGCTCCGGCCCCGGCCCGGGCCCCAGCCCCGGCTCCCGCTCCAGCTCCGGCATCAGCCCCCGCTCTGGCTCCAGCTCCCGCTCCCGCTTCGGCCCCCGCCCCATCCCCGGCTCCAGCTCCCACCATGGAGCCAACGCTGCCTGCGCCTGCGCCCATCAAGGCCCGCACGCGAAGGAGCAAGGGTGCCCGAGCAGCCCGAGGCGCGACCCGTGAGGATGGCGCGCCGGGAGATGGTCCTCGCGAACGTACTGCAGCTATCGTGACTGACAGTGGTGGTGGAAGGGGTGGTGGTGGCGGCGGGACCCCTCCAGCAGGGATGGCTAACACGGGCACCACACGCCACTGGCCGCCCTTCCAGGTGCTTAACTCCTGTCCCTGCAAGTGTTACTGCCGCCACCAGCCGCGTCATCGCCGTCTACCACGCAACGTGTCTGCCTGGTGAGGAAAGGTCATCAGGTAGTAGGGAGGGAAGGGTATACCCCTTGAAGTCCTGAACCCGATCTTCCCGGATAGAGTCCCATTCAGCCCTCTGGAATCCAGACGGCAGCTGACCCCTGACCCTTTCCTTGGCTGTATCTCAAACCCAGCTGAGCTCCAATCCTTCAGCACCAAGAGAAAACTTGACACCATACTGACCGCTGACCAGGAACAGTGTATGCCTTGGTCCAGCCTCTTGGTACACAGATCTCCAAGCTGACTCTTGGCCCTGTGATCTGGAGCCGTCAGGGAGGGAAGCTGGTGCCCCCTGGACTGATGCCATACATAGCCTAACCCTGTCCCTCAGGGTACCAAGGACCATGTCTCAAGTTTTTTAGGGATAGGAGCAGAGGAGATGAATGTATACCTCCAAAGAAGTCCCTGACTTAGCCCCTCACACTCCTGACCTCTCCAGCCTTTAGGAACTTCTCCTGACTCTGGGTTCCAAGGCTTTCGCAGCTAGAGGGAACAGATGTCCCATCCCCATGCTAAGGAGGCTATAGCCGAGTCCTCAGCTCCAGAAAGATAGTGTATCTTTGTTACACACTCCTCCTACACACACACACACACAATGAATCTCGGAATCTGGTCACCAGAGTTCATCTGACCTTGGCTCCCAAAGATTCTGAATCACCGAGAGACCCTCTGCTCTGGACCCCTTGAGGGTTTGGTAGGGATGGGCCAGGCGGGGGGGGGGGGGGGAGAGTATAGGACACAGATACTATCACCAATCCTTAGCCCCCTTTCCTAAATTTAAGTGGATATAACCCTGCCCTAGACTGCCTTTGTGATACATGGCCCTTCATACAGATGGGGCAAGTGAAACCTAGGAGGGGCAAGGGCTCCACCACATGGCCAGGCCCTGCTGATTCTACCCTCCCCCTAGGCTGAGCACGCCCACCAACCACCTGAGCGAGCCACCCTGGGTTGCCACCATCAAGCTGGCTGGCTCCCTGGTGGCTGGGCTGGAGCACTACGACTTGCAAGCCACTCATTCCAACTGAGTGCAGTCTGCTCAGTGCCCTCTGCTTCCCCGTCCTTGACAATAAAATAACCATCCAGATGTCTAGCTACCTGTCAGTCACTTCCTCAGGGTTGAAGGGATGAGGTGGGCTAGGGCAAAGGCCGCCACGAAAGCACGTCTTAGAAACAGTTAAGGAGACTCGATCCAGACAGCAGTCATGGAAATCCAGGCATCCGGCACCTGGACTGATGGGCCCAGCGGGTTAGACAGTCTCGTTACCCTTAATACCATCAGCCCCATTTCTGAGCCAATCTGAGGCCAAGCTGAGATGTTCAGCACAAATCCACTTGGAAAGCAGGGGTGATCACTCCCTTATACAGGTGTGGAAACAGACTCTAGAAGACTTTGTTGAAAGTCATCCCACAAATGGCTCAGCCAGATTTGGAAGCTGCCTTAAACAACTTCTCGAAAACGTCATGGCAGGAAACACAGGCTGGGGGCAGTACCAGGGGTCCTAACAGTACTGGCTCAGGAAGGCTGGGAACCAGGGCAGGCTTGCCAGCACCCACATCTATCGTTCCACAGAGGTCTCAAACTGGTAGCCCACAGACGGGTTCCATTTCACATGTAATTGAACAAACTGGTTTAATTACAAACATTTAAAAAACTGTGATGCATCACCCCCTTCGCTGAAAAACTCGTGCCTTGGCCTGGCAGTCCCGTGGGTCCACAGCCGGCTGCAACAATCCCTCTACCTGGAACCTGGGCTCTCCTGCCACCGGGGTCCCGTCATGGCTGCCATCGAAGAGCTTCAGCAATGGCCGCCAGGCAGAGGCTGACCCAACAAGAGGGTTATCTCCACCCCAGAGGGCCCCCAAACTTCTAAGTTCTTCCAAGATAAGGAACTTGGCTCCCCACCATTCCACCCGGGGAGACAAGGGCCTACAAGAGAGAAGGTCAATCCACCTTTATTGGAAGAAGCCCTGCCCTGCCACTGCTTTAAATGCTGCAGGCCTGGCCGCACCCCGGCACCGGGGTGGGGGGGCTCAGACGATCATCTCCAGCTGCCGGGCATACTCGATGACCTGTTTGGCCAGTTCCGTGGAGGGGATGGTGGTATCTTCTGGCTTCTGTTGCTGGCTGGCAAAGCTGTAGTAGTTGTTGAGGCCCAGAACCCACCCTCGCTGCAGGAAGGGAAGGGTGACAGATGGGTGGGGTGATCACACAGGCTCCCTCCCCACCCCACAGAGCCAGCACTTGCCCACCTGGGCCCTGGCTCACGTTCCTTGCCAACCCTACTCTACCGACACAACTCTAGACAAGTGACTTCACCTTTCTGTCCCTCAGCTGCTCCACATTTGAAGCAAGGACTCTAATCACACAGCTCCCTGGGTCTACTATGAGGATTCGGTGAACCAATACCTCTAAAGCGCCGAGAAGTGTTTGGCCCAAAGTAAATGATCACTAAGTATCAGCTGTCACCACAGCTGAAGTTCAGTTTCACTTCTTCCAGTCTGGTCTTGACCCTCCTCAGTTACCCTCCACCCCCTGCCCTAGCACCTCCAAGGGCACTATTGGTGCATAAACACCCCAGGCCAAATGAGGCAAGGTCTTGCAGAGAAAAGCTGCATCCTCTAAGGAATTTTGTTAAGTACAACAGCTCAACAGGCCCTGGGCATCAGCGTCCACCTCCACCTCCTGCCAGGTGCTATGCTAAACAAGAACCCACATGTTAAATTCCAGCCCCCACTCTATGGATCAGGAAACTGAAGCTCAGAGAAGTTCAGCAACCTGCCTGAGGTCACACAGCTGGATTTAAACATGTGCAGTCTTGCTCCAGAGTCCCTCCAGGCCCCCCCCACCCTACTATGAGTGCACCCCTGGCCCCACGCCTCCCGCCCTGTGCCCCAGGCACCTTCTTGGCGTAGTCTGTCATCTTTTTGGGTGTGTTGAAGAAGAGGATCCGGGTGGCCTCAGTGAAAAGTATCTTCTCATAAGCCTTCTCAATGCACCCAGCAATCTCGTCCCTGAGGAAAGACAAGGTTCTCATTACTGAACACAGACAACTCTCCAGGCCTTGTCCTCCCAGGGCTGACATGTGTGAGCTCTGAACTTTCAGTTCAGCACTGATGTCTGGAACATGCTTCCTGCCCTGTTTCATCCAGGCTTGGAAAGGGGCAGGAGTGTGACCAGAGGTGCAAAGCCAGGGCCACAGCAGGGTCCAGATCTCTGAGACTACTGGGCTCGAACTCTGAATCCCACTCCCAGTCATTAGGACTTCAGACTGTCTGAAACCCAGGCTGGGACTCACATGAGGGAACTCTTTACCGAATCACCCCCCTATATACCCAAGGGTGCTTGCTGTACCCCATTTCTAGATCTAATCCTGAGAGGTTTTCTTGCCACCCCTGTTAAGAAGCACAAGATCAAGACTGAAGAAGAGAAACAGCAAAGATCAAGTCACTGAAAACAAAGGCGTGAGCTCTGGGAACAAGTTAGTGACACGGAGGGTGCATCTCTTTCTGATGTATTTTATCTCTTAAGCCAAGCGGCAGGTATGCACTCACTGCATACTACTACTTGTTCATTTTGGAGAACCAAATTTCTTTTTTTTAGTTTTTATTTATTTGACAGAAAAAGAGAAATCACAAGTAGGCAATCAGAGAGAGAGGGGGAAGCAGACTCCCCGCGGAGCAGAGAGCCCAACGTGGGGTTCAATCCCAGGACCCTGGGAGCATGACCTGAACTGAAGGCAGAGGCCTAACCCACTGAGCCACCCAGGCGCCCCTTGGAGAACCAAATATTTATTTAAAATAACCTAAACTTGGGGCACCTGGGTGGCTCAGTCATTAAGTGTCTGCCTTCGGCTCAGGTCATGATCCCAAAATCCTCAGACCGAGCCCCACATCAGGCTCCCTGCTTGGTGAGAAGCCTGCTTCTTCCTTTCCCAATCCCACTGCTTGTGTTCCCTCTCTTGCTGTGTCTCTGTCAAACAAATAAATAAAATATTTTTAAAAAAATAAAAAATAAAAATAATCTAAACTCGTAAGCTAGCCCTCCTCACTCCCGCCACATCTCTGGGCTTAGTTTTAGTTCTGCCATCCAAGAAATGGAAACCCATCTCAGTCTGGCACTTTGCATCCATGAACCCGCTCTGCCACCACCTGGACCCTTTTATTCCTCAAGGGATGTGTCAGTGTCATGCCCACCTGCCCATGTCACATCACTTGTGTACAGAGCCACCCCTGAGCAGGACTTAATGGCCCCATTCTAAGGAAGAAGAAACTGAGGGTTCCACAGTTTAAGAGACCTGAGGTGAGGTCACATGCCTCATGGACTGGAGCACTTCTAAAAAAAGCAGCTTGGGTCTTGCCTGCTGAGCGCTGTCTGGGTGCCAAGCCCAAGCCTGGATCATATGGGCACACAGATAAACAGCCCCCAGTGAGATGAGGGCTGTTTTCCACAATTTCATGACAAGTTCCAGTTCACAGAGAAGGAGATGTGACGTGCCCAACCTCTCCAGACCACAAGTGGCCAGAATGGGCTTCAACTCAGGGCTGTCTGACTCCAGAGTCCAAACTCTCTGAACCCCACAGGACCCTGCCCCACCCCACACACCTGATAGTGTCAAGCAGGATGTCAATGAAGAAGGTATAGCTCTCAGCAGGGATGTTGCCTTTGGCCAGGAACACCTTGTTATAGCTGCCCTCCATCAGGTACTGTAGAGGCCAAGGGTGGAGAGGAAAAGAGGATAAGGAAGAGGTAGCATAGGGGTCTGCGAGCTGAGGCCTCACCACATTCCCAGTGCCTCAATAATCTCCTCTGCTAGAACACCCTTAGAGTAGTCATGATTCCCCATGCAGACTGAGCACTTCCTCTTCCAGGAAGCACTCCCTGGTTTGTACACACACACACACACACACACACACACACACACACGCAAACATGCATGCACATCCTTTCTCCAAACTGCCCTGTGCTGATAGCTAATTCTCTTACCTATTCTCCAATCACAGGAGAGAGAGCTGGACCCACCCCAGAGCTCATCCCTCCAGTCCTTTGCCTGCATTGTGCAGCCAGCCATAACTGCTCGCTCCCATCTTCTCACCACAGCAAACTCCTCCCATGAGACCTCAGCTCTAGGAACTACCTCCTAAGTTAGGTACTAAAGCTCTTCCCTGATCATGCTCACCTTGTTCTAGAAATACTTTCCTCTTGGCTTACTCTCAGCCACACCAGACATATTTCTGCCTCGGCATCTTAGGCTGCTCCCTCTACTCGGTTCACTTCCCCTCAGATGTCCACGTGGCTGGGTTCATGGCCCCTTTCAAATCTTTCTCAAATCTTACCTTTTCAGAAGCTCCTCCCTGACCACCCTACAAAAAAATTCACCGCTGCCCCAACTCTCCACCCTCCCCACTTTGTCCTTCTCCATAGCACTTAACATCTGACAGAACACATAGATTACTTAATCTTTTTGTTTACTGTCTGCTTCCTCATCTGAATGTCATGCCCACCAGATCCTGGATTTTAATGTTTTGTTTGTAGAACAGTCTGAAAACCAATCAATGTCATGGCACGTGGCTGGGGCTCAACAGCTATTGAAAAAATGAGCAAATGAGTCCCCAAGTTAAAGACAGGTGACCCCAGCTCACTCCTCCAGGAAATCTCCCCTAATGTTTGCACCTGCACCACCCCCTCCAGATCCTCCCTCCACGCCCATTCCCCAGCCTCACCTGCTCAAGGGACACAGGATGCTTGATGTATACATTGGTCTGGATGTCCTTGGCAGGCAGCCGCTCCAACTCTGTGTGGAACTCAGCCACCCGGTTCTGGGACAGCAGGAAGAGGAGGTTGAGGCCCAAGAGCTGATGCATATAGGCTGACTCGGGGAGCTGCTCCCTGTGGACGAGGATGGGAGAACCAACATAAGGAGAACTTAAGTATCTATGAGCCCCCGGCGCCAGCCTCCAGAGACCCTGATGGACCCGTGGTGTCTCCTTGCAGAAGTATGGGGTCTTGAGTTTTCAAATGAAACTAAGTCCAGAGAGGCATGAAGTCACAAGTCGTATGGGCCCAAGAAACTGACCTCACTCCAGGAAAGGGACTCAGACTCAGTTTCCCCAACTAAAAAAAGAGAATTACCGCAGCATCCATCTCTTAGAAGGTAGGTCAAGTGAATAAGGGTTAAGTGAATCAAATGACTTAAACCAGGTACAGTGATCGGAACAGTACTTGACTCATATTGTGTGTTAGCTGTGATTATATTAGGAGTTATCAACCTTACTTTAAGGGGGAAACTGAGGTATGGGGAGGTGAAGTCATTTGTCCAAGACCACATAATCAGGAAGCAGCAAAATCAGTTTCAAACTCAGGTTTGTCTGATTTCTAAACATGTCAAATTCTTAATTATTAATCCACTCAAGCAACATTGAGTTAAAAAACATTATGTTTTATATTCAACACATTCAGTGAATCCCTGCTCTGGGCCCAGCCTCATGCTAGGCAGTACTGGAATGCAGCAGTGACTAAGACCCCTCTGACTTTAGGAGTTCAGTGGGGGAGACCAGCTGAGATAGGGGAGGCAGAGTCAGAGGGATCATGGCTCAGACAGCACTGGAGGCTGCAGGAAAGTTTGGTCTGAAGCCTGAGAGCTATGGAGAGCCATGACAGATTCCAATCAGGGTATCAATATTGGTCAAGTTTTAGCATCGCAAAGAATCTACTGGCTGTCATGGGATATGAATCGAAGGGGGCAAAGCTGGAGCCAGGGCAGGTGAAAAGCAGCTACAGTGCAGAGTAGAAATGTAGTATAGGAACGTGGAGAGGGGAAGAGACTGGAGGCCAACAGAGACCGAATGGTACAATCTCAGGATAAGGACCTCCAGGAAACTCAAACTCCTGACCCTGTACATTCTGGGGACAGAGTTAGGCAAACAGGGAGTTTCCAGTTGAAGGAAGATGACCTGAGACGCTGGAGAACCAGTGATTTAAAAACAAGAAAAAGAAAAACAAAAAACTACCATATAACCCCCTGCCCCCACCCAATCAGGGGCAGGACCCATCCTCACTTGTAATCGAAGTAGTAGCATTTGAGCTGGGCCATGTAGCGCTCGAAGGAGGGGATGTCCTTGCGCAGGATACTCCACTGGGCCCCGATCTCCAGAATGTCACCTGTGGGTGACAGGGCAGGTTCTCAAGAGGTGCCTGAGTCCCTCTTCTGACTACCACTCCTGCCATTCCTCCCCTCACCCCCAACCCATCACCCCCCACAAGCCCCAATCACTCACGGGCCAGAATGAGCTGCTGTTTGGTCAGTTTGGTCCCTGTAGTTGGCAAGAAGTTGAGCTCCAGCAGAACCAGCTGACAAGGACAGCAGAGAAGGAAGGAAAGAAAGAAGATGGGACCTCAAGTACAGGTTTACTTATTTTTGCAAAGCCTCAGTTTGCCCACCTAGGAAACAAAACTAATCATCATCCCTGACTCAAAGCTGTTGTGAGTTTTAAAGGAGTCAGAACAGAGCCTGGGCACACTGAGTGCCCACTTAGGATGACCTCAGGTTATAATTATAAATAGACCCACTGGGAAAACAGGAAACATCCTCCATCCCTGACTCAATGGAATCAAGGGGGTGGGAGGACGCTAGCACCTTCAGTTTTTGGCAGACCTTTTCCACAATTTATTGGGCTGGGCCCAGCTACACCTCCCATTACCCCCAGATCTACATCCGGGAGGAAAGGGAGGTAACATCCCCCCATCACCCAGCCCACATATCATTTAACAGACACGCCCCATTCAGAGACTCAGTTCAGCCCACAATACTTGTACTCCTTCCCAAACAACGTTCGGTCTGAAGCACCCTGAACCCCATTCTGGTCCTCTCCTATAACAATATTTTCTCTAGATTCAGTCCTATTCTCAAAACTCGGCTGCCCACCCTCTCCCACACCCCACCATGCGTCCCAAGTCCCAGATACTCTCAGACCCTGACTTGGTCTGGTCTAACCACGTAATCCTTCATCTCAGCCTTCTTTCATCACCCTGTCCCGTCCTCATTCCCCACTTGCTCTCGTCAAGAACCTACCATCAGAAAAAAAAAACTCCAATACGCCCATCCTGCCGCTCCAGCCAGCTAGGCCTCCAAACACCAAAACTTGAACCCCCCACTTAGTTATGCCTGAACATTTTCATCACTGGCTCCCCCCACCACGCCCCGCCACTGTGGAGCCGTCTCTGATCCGTTCCAAATCTCTCTTTTTTTTTTTTTTTAAGATTTTATTCATTTATTTGACAGACAGAGATCACAAGTAGGCAGAGAGGCAGGCAGAGAGAGGGGGAAACAGGCTCCCCGCTGAGCAGAGAGCCCGATGTGGGGCTCGATTCCTGGTCCCTGGGATCATGACCTGAGCCGAAGGCAGAAGCTTTAACCCACTGAGCCACCCAGACGCCCCCCGTTCCAAATCTCTTCTTCACCTCTTGAAATCCGCACTTTGGCAGTTCCGAATCCTTCACCTTACTGGATCCTCCAACCCGCCCTGGTTTCGCCCGCGGCCGGGAACTCAGCTAGGTCTAGACCCTAAGACAGGCCCCCGCCAAACCCTACCTTGAGACGGCCCAGCTCTTCACCACACTTGCTAAGATTGGGGCTTTTACGGTTCCACTCGCCCTTAAGTTGCTCGTACATGCCGGCCGCGACCTGAAGAACTGCACCCGAGGCCGCCGCAGAGCCCGAGCCCGAGGGACCCGGCGTCCCGTTCACCGCCGTGGCCGCCATCTTCCGTGATGCGGCAAACCTCCGGTCCGATTTACGGCAGCGTCGCCTACAGACGCTCGCCCGGCGGAAGTGGGGCCGGGAGGTGGAGCCCAACATTGGGGGCGGGGCCACGGCTGCTGTCCTCCGCCCGCCGCGGTTTGTATTCAGTCGCTCTCGGGGAGGTGCCCTTGAAGTCCGGCCCTTAATGAACATGTCAGTCAGTGCTCCGCCTCTGCTGTCATTCAAGATGGTGACCGGAAGTCCTCTCCTGCCCTAACTGAAAATGGCAGCAGTCACAACGCCTTGCCGCCTCCCGTAACCAATATGGCTGTCATGGCTTCGGTCTAGGCGTTCGCGACGCTACGCTTCTGTCTTCGAGAGTCCACCTTCTCAGAAGCTTCTTTAAGCCAAGAGGGGGCGGTAGTGGAGCTATGTCATTATTTCCATTTTATAAACAGGCTCTGAAAGGCTCGGTAACTTTCCCAGAGACTAACCGTCGAGATTTGAACCCAGGTCTCCGTGGAGTCTCTCAGTGCATCCTTCTACATTTTCTCCAAGCTTACAAAAATATACACAAACTGTACAAAAATCATCCAGTATTATGCCTTAAATACCACATATACGCGGAGGATTCCCATTTTTTTTTTATCCCTACTCCCATTTCCTCTGCATATATCACACCCGCCTATTCAACATGTCCCCTTTTCTCAAACCCAACTCTCTGTCTTCTTCAGAATGTCAGCTCCACAAAAGCAGGGATATCTACCGGTTTTCTTTATTTCCGTATTCTCAGCATGTGGTACACAGTCAATGAATATTTGTTGAATGAGTGAATGAATGGGTATGTAAAATTGCCTGTCTTTCAAAACGTTTTTTTAGCGGCGCCTGGGTGGCTCAGTGGATTAAAGCCTCTGCCTTCAGCTCAGGTCATGATTTCGGGGTCCTGGGATGGAGCCCTGCGTCGGGCTGTCTGCTGAGCAGGGAGTCTGCTTCTCCCTCTCTCTCTGCCTGCTTCTCTGCCTACTTGTGATCTCTGCCTGATAAATAAATAAAATCTTTAAAAAAAAACGCACTTTTTTAAAAGTTTTTATTTCGGGGGGCGCCTGGGTGGCTCAGTGGATTAAGCCGCTGCCTTCGGCTCAGGTCATGATCTCAGGGTCCTGGGATCGAGTCCCGCATCGGGCTCTCTGCTCAGCAGAGAGCCTGCTTCCCTCTCTCTCTCTCTCTGGCTGCCTCTCTGTCTACTTGTGATTTCTCTCTGTCAAATAAATAAATCTTTAAAAAAAAAAAAAGTTTTTATTTCGGGACGCCTGGGGGCTCAGTTGGTTGAGCAGCTGCCTTCGGCTCAGGTCATGATCCCAGCGTCCTGGGATCGAGTCCCACATCGGGCTCCTTGCTCCGCAGGGAGCCTGCTTCTCCCTCTGACTCTGCCTTCCACTCTGTCTGCCTGTGCTCGCTTTCACTCGCTCTCTCTCTCTGACAAATAAATAAATAAAATCTTAAAAAAAAAAAAAGTTTTTATTTCAATTCCATTTAGCTGTGTTATTTTTAAGAGTTTTTAAACAAAAACTGAGTCGTGCTACACATATTTTCTAAAAAAAGCAACGTGCTTCTTTTTTCTGCCAGTCTGATAAGGGACAACCACAAGTTTTTAGTTGTTTTCTTTTGCATTAGCATATTAATGAAGTTGAGCATCCTTTGTGTTTATTGAACATTTGGATTTCCTTTTTGAAATTTTCTGTGTGGTCATTGCATCTTCTTATACTTTTTTTTTTTTTAAGATTTTATTTATTTATTTGAGATAGAGTAAGAAAGACAGCAAGAGAAAGCAAAAGTAGGGGGGAGGGGCAAAGGGAGAGGGAGAACCAGACTCCCCACTGAGCAAGAAGCCCCACATGGGCTCCATCTACCTGAGCCTAAGTTGACTGAGCCAACCAGGCGCCCCTCTAGTTATTAGTCTTTATCATACAATTTACAAACATTTTCTGCCCTTCTATGGGTTGTTTTTTCACTCTCTTGATGGAGTTCTTTGATTCACAAAAGTTTTTAGTTTTGATGGGGTTTAATTTGTCTATTTTTTCTTTTGTTGCATGGACTTTTAGTATCATACTTAGGAAATCATTGCCAAATCAAAGGTGAAGATTTTTACCTGTTTTATAGTTTTAGATCTTTTTTTTTTTAAAGATTTTATTTATTTGACAGGCAGAGATCACAAGTAGGCAGAGAGGCAGAGAGGCAGGCAGAGAAAGAGGAAGGGAAGCAGGCTCCCCACTGAGCAGAAAGCCCAATGGGGAGGGGGGCCTCTATCCCAGGACCCTGAGATCATGACCTGAGCCAAAGACAGAGGCTTTAACCCACTGAGCCACTCAGCTGCCCCAGTTTTAGATCTTAAATTTAAGAAGCTGATCCATTTTAAGTTAATTTTTGTGTATGGTATAAAGGTTCAAATTTATTCTTGTGCATGTGGATATCTAGTTTTCCCGGTATCATTTGTTGAAAGGAATGTCCTTTCCCCTATTGGGTGGTTTCAGCATCCTGGTCAAAAATCAATTGACTGTATACATAAAGGCTTATTTTCTGAGCTCTCTATTGTATTCTATTGGTCTATATGTCTCTCTTTATATCAGTATCACACTGTTTTAATTACTGTAGCTTTGCAGCTTTGAAATTAGGAAGTATAAGTCCTCCAACTTTGTTCTTCTATTTCAAGACAGTTTGGGCTATTTAGGTCCTTTGAAATTCCATATCAGTTTTAGGATGGGTTTCTCTATGATTGCAAAATTGCCACTGGGATTATGAGATTGTTTTGAATCTGTATATCACTTTTGGTCTTGCTATGAGCTGAAATCCCCTAAAATGTAAATATTGAAGCCATAACCTCCCAATACCTCAGAGTGTGACTGTATTTGGTTATAGGGACTTTAAAGAGGTGCTGAAGTTAAAGTGAGGCCCATTAAGGTGGAACATAATCCAGTTTGACAAGAATCTTTATACAAAGAGGAAATTGGGGGGTTCCTGGGTAGCTCAGTCACTTAAGCATCTGCCTTAGGCTCAACTCATGATCTCAGGGTGCTAGGATTGAGCCCCATGTGGAGCTCCCTGATCAGCAGGGAGTCTGCATCTCCCTCTTCCTCTGCCTCCTACCCCTGCTCATACTCTCTCACTCTCTCTCACTGGTAAATAAATAAATAATCTTTAAAAAAGAAGAAGAAGAAGAGGAGGAGGAGGAGGAAATTTGGACACACAGAGAGACATCAGGGATGTGACCACACAGACTATGTGAGAACACAGCAAAAGAGTAGTCATTGACAAGCCAAAGAGACAGGCCTCAGAAACCAAACCTTCTGACAATTTGACATTGAACTTTTAGACACCAGAACTGTGAGAAAACAAATCTCTTTTATTCAAGTTACCCAGTCTGTAGTATTTTGTTATGGCACCCCTAGCGAATGAATACAGGTAGTACTATCTTCTTAACAATACTAAGTTTTCCAGTTCATGAACATAGGATGTCTTTCCATTTGCTTACATGTTCTTTAATTTCTTTCAGCAATGTTTTGTAGTTTTCAGTATACAAGTCTTTCACCTCTTTGTGCAAACGTATCCTTTTTTTAAGATTTTAAGTAATCTCCACACAGCCAACATGGGGCTCAAATCCACAACCCTGAGATCAAGAATTGCATGCTCTATGGACCGAGCCAGCCAACCACCCCTATAAAACTTATTCATATTTTATTCTTTTTGATGTTGTGAATAGAATTGGGTTTTTTAAATTTTCCTTTTCAGAATAAATGAAACAAGATGGGATTGGGAGGGAGACAAACCATAAGAGACTCTTAATCTCACAAAACAAACTGAGGGTTGTGGGGGGGTGTAGGGAGAGGGTGGTGGGGTTATGGACATTGGGGAGGGTATGTGTGATGGTGAGTGCTTTGGAAGTGTGTAAATCTGGCAATTCACAGACCTGTACCCTTGTGGCTAATAATACATTATATGTTTATAAAAAAAATAAAAAATTTAAAAAATTTCCTTTTCAAATTATTCATTGATAGTGTATAGAAATACAATTGGTTTTTGTGTGTTGATTTTGCATTTTGCAAGTTTGCTGAATTCACTTATTAGCTCTGTGTGTATTCTATGTAAAATTTCCTGTCATCTACAGAGATAACTTCAGTTCTTCCTTTCTATTTTGGGTGCCTTTATTTTCTTTTTCTTTATTAACTCCTCTGGCTAGAACTTCCAATAGTATGTTAAGTAGAAATGAGTGTCCATGATCGTTCCTGATCTTAAGGGAAGGCATTCAGTCTTTCACTACTGTGTATGATGTTAGCTTTGGGGTTTGTATTTATTTCCCTTATTTAACCCTATTTAACTCAGGTTGTTGAGTATTTTTATTATGAAAGAGTGTTGAGTTTTGTCAAATGTTTTTTTTCCCTCCATCAGTTGAGATGATCATGGTTGTATTTCCTTTATTTTATTAATGTGATGTATTACACTGGTTGCTTTTCGTATGTTGAGTCCTTGTGTTCCAGGGATAGATCCCAATTGGTCTCAGTGTATAATCCTTAGAATACAGTGCTGAACTCAGCTTGGAAATGTTTTGTTGAGGAGTCTTGCATTTATACTCATGACGAATATTGGCCTTTAGTTTTCTCATCTTGTAAAAACTATCAAAACTGACTCAAGAAGAAATAGAAAATCTGAGTATGTCTAGAATAGGCAAGGAAATTGAATCTGTAATTTTTAAAAAAGATTTATTTTTTTAGTATTTTTTTAGAAATTTTTCATTTCAGCTAAGTTATTCCATTTGTTGGTGTGCAGTTGTTCATAACATGCTCTTCTAATCATTTTTATTTCCATAAAGGATAGATCATTGTTTTTTTTTAATTCAATCTGCCAATATCTGCCTTTTAATAAGCAATATTTTTAGTTTTATTAAGACATGTTTTAAGGGGCTCCTGGGTGGCTCAATGGGTTAAAGCCTCTGCCTTTGGCTCGGGTCATGATCAGGCTCTCTGCTCAGCGGGGAGCCTGCCTCCTCCTCTCTCTCTGCCTGCCTCTCTGCCTGCTTGTGATCTCTCTGTGTCAAATAAATAAAATCTTAAAAAAAAAAAAAAGACATGTTTTATGACCTAACATATCCTCTATCCTGGAGAATGTTTTACATGTGCTTGAGATGAAAATGTATTTTGCTGAAGAAAAGGGATCTGCCATGGACCCAATGTCAATGTTTTTGTCCCCCCCCCCCCAAATTCAGATGTTGACATCTAACCCCCCAATGTAATGGTAGTAGAAGGTAGAGCCTTTGGGAACCCTCAGAATTGAATTAATGCCCTTATAAAACAGACTTCAGAGACCTCCATTAACTCTTTCACCACATGAGGACACATCAAAATGATGGCCATCTATGAACCAGGACGCAGGCTCTCACCAAACATGGAATCTGTCAACAACTTGATCTTGGACTTTCAACCTCCAGAACAGTAAGAAATATATTTGTTTGCAAGCCACCCAGTTTATGGTATTCTGTTATAGCAGCCTCAACGGACTAAGACAGGACAAAACCGGATATTATCACATTTTCTTTATTTGCATCAGTGCGGTTAATATTGTTGATGGGTCTTTACTGGGGACTATGGTGCCATATGGCTTGACCATCCCCAACCTTCCTCCTAAGCCCCAGATCTGACATCCCTGCAGCCTCTTGGATGACCTCCTCCAGAAGTCTCTCATACCTGAACTGCCATACATGACCATGACCATACATGCCCGAAGGCCTCAGTCTGTCCCCCAAACCTTCTCCTTCTCCCTGGTGTTCATCTCAAGGACAACCTCTTCATCCCTCAGTCTGCATGCAGACCCCTGGACCTTTTTGTTGGAGCAGGGGTTTTGTTTTGTTTCTGCCTTTCAGTCTTTTCCTTTCTTGACAGCACATTTTCCTTACAAGAACTGTCTTTCCTCACACATAATCAAGAGATTAGGGTAAAACTGTCCTCAGCTCCAGGGGTAGGCTCAATTGGCTTTAACTTCTGGCAGTGTGAGTAGTCTAATGAGAGTGACTGATAGGCCTTGCTTGGGAATGTTGGACTCCAGCCCCTTCTCTTTCTGAACAATAACATATGTGGACCTTGGACTGTAAAGGGGGCTGGCCTGAGATTAGAGACTACACTAAGAGGGAAGGTCAGGAAAAGCTACAGGGAGATGGAGCCAGAACCCTACAGACATTGACGACTTCTGGATCAAACCATACCTGAAGCCTATATTTAATATTACCATTTCTGAGGTAGGCCATTTAAGTGAAATTTTTGCTACTTGCAACTAAAACAAAAATCCTAACCTCTCCAGAGTCCCCTCCTTAAGCTAGACACTAGATAGGTATTGAAATTCAAAATATTTAATGATTGGTACTAAACCTGGGCACCGAACAATCAGAATGTACTCCAGGCCACAGCCATGGGTCTGGGTCATGGAAGACTTTGCTGGACTGTGGGGAGGTTGGGGGCAGCCCGGGGAGGCGTGGGGTTGGCAGGCACACAGAGAAGATGCTATTTACCAGACGGCACAGAAGAATTTTTATTTTAATGACCTATAGGACTGTGTGGTACAAACTAACTGAACATGAGCCCTTACAAGGGCCCACAGCTGGTTCTGATACAAGGATTTAGGTCTGAAGGAGAAGTGAAAATCGAAGCAAAACAAAACCAAAAAAGCCTGGGATGGGTGATAATTGGATTTCCAAGATGGCCCAGGAAGTGAGGGGAGTGCACAGGTCGGGGTTGAGGCAGGCAAAGGGCTCAGGTAATAGACTGCTTCTCCGAGGGTTCCTCAGGGATCTACTGGTTCCCCTCCACCACTTTGGAGCTGACGCTGGAGCCGATGCTGGAGCTGGCCCTGGATTTGGTCCCAGATGTCCCGCTGAAGATTCTAGAAGAGGACTTGTAGGTGTAGTAGGACTCTGATGTGATGATGTTGTTGATCTTCCAGCGGAGGATGTTGCAGGCCTTGACCATCGGGGTCAGCAGGAGGCAAAAGATGATGTAGAGGCTCACCAGGCCAATAAACACAATGAATGACACCTGCAGACACCACATGACAGACATGGGGTGGGGGCAGCCTGAGCCCCATTCTCCTAACAGCGCAGCTCCTGAGCAGCCACTCACCATGAGGATGAAGAGGGCCCGCTCGGCACTGAGTGGGAGGCCATGGATATGCAACAGGAAGATGAGCTGGTGGTCACAGTATGTGCTCTTGTCCACACCTCTTGGGGGGGGATGGGTTTCAGCATTGGGGGAGGGGTTGGGCACCCCACAGGAAGCCCCAACTCTACCTTGGCCACATGCTTGGCTCACCTGTTGCTCACCAACACCTTAAAGAAGAACTCGGGGGCAAAGATGCTGTGGGGAATGGTGTCATGGCAGGGGGAGTTCTCCAGACACAGCCACCTGAGGACGCAAGTTCAGGCAACATGCTACAGATCCTGCCTAGCACGTGCCAACCTCTGATCCCTCCTTCCAGCCCACCAACTCTAGGTGAGCACCAACGAGATGTAATCTTACCCCTTCCCCTGATTCTCTCCTTCATTCATTCATCCAGTAAGGCTGACTCCATGTCTACCATGTGATGGGCTGTTCACTCATTCATGACCTCCTGCCTTAACATCGCCATCTGCCAATTCCTCCATTACAATGCAATCCTCTAGATTACAGAGTGTGTATCTATCATGTCCCAACTCATCATTTTTTCCTTGCTGCCTTCATTCCTTCATCCCACAAATATACCTTGAGTACCTGCTAGGCACAAAGTCATATCTCCATTCGTTTATGCTTTCCTTTATTCACTTATTCAGTAAGTTAGGTTGACTACTGACTTGGTGCAAGTTGGTTGCTCCATTCATTCATTCACTTCCTTCATTTGCTCATGGTATCATTTTCTTACTTTCACTGAATCAAAAATAGTTAATGAGCCTCTGTATTTTAATTTGTTCCTCCATTGTTTTATTCATTCATCATGACCTCCATTCAAATGTCAATAAATGCCTACCATGAATGAATGAATTCCTTCATTTTCTCATTCAACAAATACTATGTTTAGTCTATCAGGACCTGGACCTATAAGGGAGATAGACCCCACAAGAGAGAGGAACAGCCCAGAGGGGCAGGTTGGGATGGGGGAAGTACAAGCAGAGAGGTGAGGGTTAGAAGGGGCAAAGCACAGGAGGACATGGGAACCAATGTCCCATTTAGAATGGCAGAAAAGTCTCCCTGGATGAAGGGACCTAAGCCTGAAGAAAGAGGAAGAGGGACCAGCCCTGCAGACAAAGAGTCACCCCATTTGAAGGACACGAAGGCAGTCAGTCTGGCTTGAAAATCAAGAGGTCTCCCAGAGAGTGAAGGGACAAAAGCTCAGACAGACCATGAGGACAGGTGGGGGATAAAGGGACCAGCCATCAGGCCATGCACTCACTCGATGCCCAAACTCTGGTGGGTCATGATGTTGAAGGCCGAGTCATTTGTGGTCGTTGTGTTCTTGGTGGTCCAGATGAGGCTGTTAGTTCTGTACAGGACCATGTAACCTCAGTGGGGTGCGGGACAGGGGCAGGGGGGTGGTGGTCCTACTGCTGCAGGTGTAGAGAGAGGCCAGCAGTATGAGCAGAGGAGGGAAGGGGCAGGAGGAGACTTAGGAGGGCGGGGCAAGCATTTGTGGCCTCCTAGGAGCCTTGAGATGCCAGGTGAGTGGTGCCTGCAGCCAAGGTGAGGGCTGTGGCTGGGAAGCAAGAGAAACCTTTGGAGGAAAGAGGGCAGATGTGGGCGGGATCCCACAAACATTACTTGTCCAAGGGGCTGTTGAAGCGGTAAATCTCTTCCTCGCTGTATTCAATGAGAGTGTCCATCGTGGGCCCACCGCCTACCACCTTGAACACGTAGCTGCCAGGTACAGAGGTGCATGTGGACTGGCTTCAGAGTCCAGAGTCCGGCATCACCTCTACCACCCACTCCCATCCTCCCCTGCCAACTCCCATCGGTCCGTGGCTTGGCCCCGTCTTTACCTGCCCTGAAAACTGCCCGACTCTCCTGTCACCAAGTCTTGGATCAAGAAGAAAGGGTAGAAAGCTGTGGGGTTGAAGGGAGGCCAGGAGGAGAATAAGCTTGGCCCCAGAAGTGGAGGGTGGAGAGGAGAGGAAGGAGAGATGAGAAGACTAAGGGGGAGGGGCAGAGGATAAGTGAGGAAGTAAGTGGGCAGTGAGGGAAGGCAGGGGCAGTGGTGGGGGCAGAGGACCGCGAACGAATGGGGTGAGGGGCTGGACACGCACTATCACGGAAGAGGAAGCAGGGCATCTCAGGGTCAACATGCACGCAGTCAAAGTAGTGTTTGTTCTGTAGACGGTTGTACTCCACCGTGTAGGTGATGTCGAAGGCCAGGCGCTTGCCTGGGGGACAGCCGATGAGCAATGGAATCATCAAGTTGCCCTAAGTGGGAGGAGAAAAGCCTTGCACTGGGGGGCAGGGCGGGGCAGACACGCCTCCTCCCACACACCCCACCACTTCCGGCCAGACTCACCGGCCAGCTGCTGTATAATTATTAGCATTGAAACAATACTCTAAAACTGCAAAATATTTATGTCGTTCTTACTGCGTGCAAGGCACTGGGTGATGTTCTAAGTGCTTCAAACTCAAATTTAACCCTCAAAAAAAAAAAAAAAAAAAAAAACAGGCCTTGTATGGTAGAGACTATTCACATCTCCATGGCAGATGGCAAGAGTAAAGCACAGGAAGGTCAAGCCATCTGTTAATTATCTATTTTTTAAAGATTTTATTTATTTATTTGACAGAGATCACAAATGGGCAGAGAGGCAGGCAGAGAGAAAGAGGGGGAAGCAGGCTCCCAGGGGAGCAAAGAGCCGGATGCGGGGCTCCATCCCAGGACCCCAGAATTATGACCTGAGCTGAAAGCAGAGGCTTTAACCCACTGAGCCACCCAGGTACCCGCCTCATCTGTTAATTATCTAAAGCCACACCTGAAATGGATAGAGCTGGAATTGGAGCTGAGAGGTTGGCCTCCGGGAAAAGACACAACATCACTAACACCTATTGGTATCGGACTGCACAGGGCTCAGGTTGGGCCTGAATTCTCAAATAATAGATTGGGGAGGAGCCTGGGTTATAGAAGGGAAGTGAAGCTGAGATGGGGGTCAGAGGTAAGGGAATTCCCATGACACGGTCTTCAAAATGACCAGCCTCTTGCCCACTTCAGGGGTAGGGTCCAAAGGTTTCATTTGTCAAAGGGACACGGACATCCAGAGACTGTGGCACAGCCAATGGTGAATGTGGACAGGCGTTGGTGGTCATAGATTAAGCACTCCCTGTGCTAGGCCTGACACCTGTCAGCCACTCACTCACTGGGAGGTCCAAAGGGCATCTCAGATTGTCTATCCACAACTCATCTTGGTTTATGGCACCCTCATCCCTCCATGTCCAGGCTAAAAGCCTCATCCTGGAAACCTCCCTCTCTCTCTCTCTCTCTCTCGCCCACAGCCAGTCCATCTTGACATCCTGTTGTCTCTAAAACAACTTCAAAACAGAGCCACTCTCTCCCTAACCTCCTCAACTTTTTTGTGCCCCCCCCACCCCGCCCCTTGTCTTGCCTAACCTTGTGTCCTCCCTGGTCTCCCTGTTCCCGCCCCTCCCCCCAGTCTGTCTCCTGCATGCAGCCTGGGAGAGCCTGAGTCTCTCCTCAGGGGCAGCGTGGCCCACTAGGCTTCATGTGATCTGCCCCCTTACTTCATCTCATCTCTCTCCACTTTCCTCTGGGCATGTGCATGTGGGCGCACACACACACACAGACACACACGATGACAAGTTTCCCTTCCATTCCCATTCCCCAAATGTCCTGCCTTTCCTCCATCTCAGGGCAGCAATCTACCATAAGGACTTGCTTACTTATTTTCCCAGTTTCTTCTTTTATTTACAAAGAGATCACAAGTAGACCGAGAGGCTGACAGAGAGAGCAGGGAGCAAACAGGCTCCCTGCAGAGCAGAGAGCCCAATGCGGAGCTCCATCCCAGGACCCTGGGACCATGACCTGAACTGAAGGCAGAGGCTTTAACCCACTGAGCCACCAGGTGCCCCTATACATACTCTTCTGTATCCAGTTTTCTTCTCTTTAGAATAAAATATGCTTTGGTGGTGTCTGAGCAGTGCATTCAGTTAAGCACCTGACTCTCGGTTTCAGCTCAGATCTCATCTCGGGGGCATGGGATTAAGTCCTGCATCAGGCTCCATACTCAGTGTGGAGTCTGCTTGAGTTTCTCTCTCTGCCTCCCTGCCCCCTACTCATGCGCTCGCTCGCTCTCTCTCTTAAATAAATAAATCTTAAAAACAAAATAAAATACACTTTGGGGACTATTCCACATCTGTATGTGGAGATCTTTTTTCCCCTTTTTTATAACTGCATAGTCTTCCGTTGCGTGGGTGGACCGAAATGTGTTTAACCAATCCCTTATTACCCAGATTGAGGTTGTTCCCAACCTTTTGCTGTAACAGAGTGTTGCAGATTAGACTCTTTGGATCAAGAATAAGGATATTAACTTTGACCTTCTGGGGCTATCATAAAGAGGAAAATACTGCCTATCACCAAGGCCAGCAGGAAATACTTAGTGGATGCTGAGTCAGACACTCCTTCCGCCTCTCCTCCTCCCCACAAGGCTTTGGAGGCTATTACAACCCCCGCCCCTTTTTTTTTTCTTTTACTGTCCTGGGTCATACCAAGCCAGGAGGGAGGACACTGCAAATGGGTGGCCAAGAAAGGGGGTGAGAACAAGGCACCTCGGTCAGGTCCCTCCTTTACCACTTATTAGCTCCTTGGGTTACTCTGAGCAGATGTCTGCACCTCTCTGAGCTTCAGGGTCTGCCTCTGTGCAAAAGGGGTATTGCATGGGTAAGCAAGCAAAGAATGAAGGACCCACTGGAGTGAACAAAGCACTTGTGAGGGCAAATGAAGAGCAACATGTGAAAGAAGGGCCCAGCTGGCCCACGTGACTTCCTTTGGGCGGCTGGGAACAAAAAGGCCTGTGTCGCAGATGCTTTACTCCCATGCAGAAAAATATTAGAAGGAACATACAAGCCTGAGTGCAATGTATGCAACCACAAAGGCAGCCCTTTCTGCAAACATGAATGGATGAAAGGAGTGAGTGAGTGGGTCGGTGGGTGAATGAGCGAAAAGGAATTAGGAAGGCACTAGTGAGATTTCCAGGGGGAGCACTTAGAACCAGCTCCGATGAGGCTCAATCCAATCCCCTCCCTCCCACCACTGTTCCCGATACCCCGAGGTCCAATACTTGCATGTGGAGTCCCCGATGTGTGTTCTGGAAGCAGTGCCCGACCGCGCCCACCACCTGTGGGTGGAAGCAGGTGATGGTGGTGGGCCCCGTAGGTTCTATCTTTCCCCTCCTCCCGCATCCCCTCCCCTCCAGGCTTGGACTGAACCTTGACCAACACGGACGTCTTCATGAGGTGATGTCCACTAAGGCCCTGATCAAAGCAGGACCTTTTATCACGGAGCGTAACCTGGGGTTGGAGGCAGAAATGAAGGCGTCAACAGACCTGCCTGAGGACCCGGGGGACAGTTCTAACGGTGTCCTGCCCCGGGAGCTCCGCCCCCACTTCGACACCCCCTCTCCGCTTTATCTCACCCAGAAAAGCACCGAGTTGCGATTAATGAGGACCTTTTGGGTTACCACCACCTCGATGCAGTCCGCATCGGCCAGCACCACGCCCAGATCCACTTTGCTGCGCAGCTCTAAGGTGGTGAGCACTATAAGCACAGGGAGGGGTTAGGGCCGCGCCCCCAGACCCCGCCCCCTAGCGTCGCAGACAATTCCCAGGCCGCAGCCCCCGCCCCGCCCCGCCCCGGGGACTCCGCTCCAGCGTCGCCCACAGACCGCGCTCCGGCTGGAACTCTAACGAGTGTCCGCGGACGGTCACGAAGATGGAGAAGCGGTAGCTGGTGCCTTTGTCCAGGTAGATGCGCTCGGGCAGCTCGTGCTCGGCCTTGAGGTCGTAGATCTTCTCGTAGCTGGCCATGTCAATGTACACGTTACTCGCGCTCTGCAAGTTGCTAGCCAGATAGAAATAGTAATCCTGGCGGATGGGATGCGGGGCAGTCAGAGCCGAAGCGGGGAACGGGAGGAGTGTCCTGACGCTGCCGCTCCCCCGGCCCCCACCCCTCTCCACGCACCTGGTCCACTTTCTTGTTCTTCCACCAGCGCCAGGTGGAGTCGTGCACCGGGTCCGCGTAAGGCTGCGGGGATTGCCGGCACCGTGAGCTGGGGGCGGGGGTGGGGTGGGAGGGGTGCAGAGGCGGCCCCAGGCAGGTGGCGTGCCCAGCTCCTGACCCAAAGCCAAAGGTACCAGACCCTGGCCCGTCCCGAGCCCTACTTCCAGCTCAACAGCCACCCTCCCAAAGCCATCTCTCCAAAGCCCTGCTCGTCCGCTCCCCCGTCCCCCTCTTTAGCTTCACACTCTCCCAGACGGCTCCGCTCAGTTCCACCCTCTACGGGGGTTCTCGAGGTACTTGGGCCTTGTTTTCTAGCCCTCCTCAGTCCCAGATCAGACCCGGCCCCCGCCAGGCTCCCACCTTGTGGTACTTGGAGTGCAGAAAAAGCAGGTAGTAGACGAGGCCCTGGTAGACGGCGAGCGAGTTCTGGTCGTGGAAGCCCGAGGGCTCCAGCACGCGGGGCGGGCGTGCCCGGTAGCGCTCCTGGCGAGTATAGATCTGCGGGTTGGGCAGGTCGCGCAAGCGCATTACGGTGAAGGGGCAGAAGTCGGTGAAGGACAGCGTCAGGTGGTTCCTGGGCCGGCGAAGTTGGGCGGGGGACACGGAGGCTGACTCTTCCGCGCCAGGCGCACCGCGGACCTACCCCCACCCACCAGGTCTTCCTCCCACCTCTGCGCTGCTGACTCTCCAAATCTAGTGCAGCCCTGACCTTCCTCCTCAGCCTCAGCCCCTGGTGCCCATGCACAATTTCTCCTGAACGTCCCTGGGTCCCTCAGACCGGAGTTCTGGACCTCATCCAAGACACTCACCTCCCAAACCAACTTCTTACGCCTTCTCCCACCTCCCCTTTCTCCATGCTCCCTCTCCCAGCTGCACCCCCCTCCGCAAGGCGATGCCGCAGGTGACCAGAAGGATCATTATTGAACGCGGTAACATCTGGCCATGGAATCCCTTCTCTTAGTCCCATCGTGGCTCCCCAGCACCCTCAGGATGAAGTCCAAGTTCCTCCCTACGATCACCAGGCTCCCCTTGTCCACCCTGCCTCCAGCACAGCACTCTGTCTGCACTGTACCTTTCTCTCAGTCTTGAACACCCAATCTCCTTTCCTTCTCAAGGCCTTTGCTCATGTGGCTCCCCCTGGCCAGAACCGCTCATCTTTTCATGTGGCTAATCCCTCCTCCCCCTTCAGCCCACAGAGTCTCCTGCACCTCTTCCTCTTTGAAGCTCTCCCTGATTGCACCCACCTTCCCGTCTCCATCTGGCCCCTCCTCTGAGCTTCTAGGGGCCCTAAGCCGCCCCACCAGACCCTAAGGTTGTCCTTGGGGATGACTCGCTCTCCCTCCAGGAAGAGGTGGTTCATGTGGGCAGCACCTAGGCCCCCTGACTACCACTGCTGCCCGGGATCTCACCCCCGTTGCTCCAAGAGGTAGTGACTGCCCGGCTGCTGGTACATCAGGAGCTGCTCCACAGGCACAAGCCTCTTGACAAGCCGGCCTTGCCCATCATTCATGAGATACACCAGCTGCAGGGGAGGCAGGCGCAGGTAAGCTGCACTCAGGCAGCCTCCCTGTGACCCTCCCAACCCTACCCTGCCCCCCACAGGCACCTGGTACAGTTGGTGGTCTTCGTAGAAGAGGGTGACCATGGTCTCAATGTCGGTGTAGAAAGAGGACTGTTGCATCACTTGTAGGCTGACATGCACCTCCCAGGCTTTGGATGGGAATAGCCTGTACATCCGGTAGCTGCCCTCCAGGAGGTACCAGATCTGGGTGTGCGACAGCCAAATGTGTGTGTGTGTGTGTGTGTGTGTGTGTGAGGGCCATGGGGACCTCTGACCCACCTCTCCCTTTACCCAGTGTGATGGCCCCATTCCTTCAGGTGAGGTTGAGGCTGGAGAGCTCACTCCCAACCAGTGCCAGGTGAGCTCACACACCTTCTCTCTATGACGCCATTTCTCCTCCCCAGAGCCCGACCACCTCTACTTCCAGCCCCAGCTCGCCACGATAAATGTTTTCCGTGTTCCAGTTGGCTTGAGTGATTATTACTTGAAACTAAAGCATCCCTAATAGGTACACCCCTCCAGGTTCCCAGGGGCGAGCCCTGTCTTCTCACTCTTTGCACTCTCTGGGGTTCTCACCCTTCCCTTGGCCTCAGTTTCCCATCTCTGCAATGATGCCCACCCCACCACACATTTGACTCTAGAATTTAGCCCCTTCTGAGGCTCAGCCTGGAGGATTTCGTGCAACCCCTCCTCCATGTGGCCTCCTCTATGATGCCCTCCCTGACGCCACACTTACACACACACACACACATACTGAACTAGAAATTCAGCAGCACCCCATTTCTGAAGTTCCATAGGTACTGTCTTCCTCCCTGCAGCCCCAGCTACTCTGAACTGTTTTAGGACTGGGACCCTGTGAGAACAAGGTCCAGGGCTGACTCAGTCACCACTGAAACCCCAGCACTGGGTCAAGTATACAGTAAGTGCTCAGTGTTATGAAGTGAACCACATGCTCTGGAAATCGGGTCATGACTGAGTCTTTCACTCTGGTGAAAGACTGGGCGGGGGGGAATGACTTTCTCTTTGAGTTGTAGGGTTCTCAGCTATAAATGGAGCCTCTGCTGCCCTTCTCTGGGATCCCTGAGGGCATTTCCTTCTCTGAACCCCTTTACCCTGACAGGGGGAGAAGGGGAGACCCCTGGGGTTTAGGGAGAGGAGCAGGGCAGCCCACCTCCTCCGTCTCTGTGACAATAGCTGTTTCTCCATGGAACGAGTTGACCAGGTACTTAATGGACTGATCCTTGGGGAAATCCGCCAGGTAGATGAAGTTTTCATTGTTGTAGCTGCAAGGGCAGAGATGGGAGCGAGGGACACCCAGGCGAGGATCCTGCAGGGTATCTGCTTCCCCCAGCTCCGGGCCTAACGGGACCCAAGACCCATTTACTCAGCTCTCTGCTAGCCTGGTAAGAACATACCAGGAAGCCTGGGTGACCAGTCCCCTCCAGACAGGAGCATGTGGCCAATGCAGCACTTTGCCAACAGTCCACGAAGCAGTCCCAGGGGCCCCTAAGTTCCTGAGGGGTGCAGAGTGTCCTGACCTCTCCCCAGACAATGCCCTTTGCATAGGTTGGGTCCTTACACTGGGCTTCATTTAAGAAAGGCCTCCCAGAGACTCCTGGGTGGCTCAGTCGTTAAGCGTCTGCCTTAAGCTTGGGTCATGATCCCAGGGTCCTGGGATAGAGCCCCGAATCGGGCTCCCTGCTCAGTAGGAAGCCTGCTTCTCCCTCTCCCACTCCCCCTGCTTGTGTTCCTTCTCTCGCTGTGTCTCTGTCAAATAAATAAGTATCTCTAAAAAAAAATTACTTAAAAAAAAAAGTTCTCCCAGAGCTTTAAAATCTCAGCTTCCCCATCCCACCCCTGATCACCGTGGCCCATGTTTTCCCATCAAAATTCTCATAACTTCTGGAAATGGGCAAGCTCTGCAAATCTGATGACTTCAGAAAGGGTCCCCACCCTGATGGGCCCAGGAGAGGTAGCATAGGCCCTGCACCATACCTCTGCAGGAGGAAGTTGCCCCAGATGAACAGCAGGTTGTTATACGGGTTGTAGAACATGCCCTTGGGTACCATCGTGAAGTTGGTGTAAGACTCTGTTCCTAGGATCATCAGAAACTCCAGGCCTCGAGCTGGCCAGGACAGAGGCAGAGTGGACACAGCAGTGAGGGAATGGTCCTCTGGACCCCTCCCGGCCCTCATCCACCTCTGAGGCCCCCTCTGTCTTCCCTTCCTACCATCAGGGATGAATTCCGGGATGGTGTAGAGGATCACCAGGTTATCACTGACTATAGCCGGAGAGAACACAGTAAAATCTTCTGAGGCTCTGAGCTTTCAGAATCTGAAACTGGGCAAGTCACCACCTTCCCAAGCCCTCCAAAAAAACTTTCCCTCCAATGGCTTCTCATTTGGGCCTGTTGGCCCTTAGGGTTTCTTTATGTGAATATGTTAAGGCACAAGATTTGCCTCCTCTGACTTCTTGGCTGGGGAGTACAGTCCACAGCCTATACAACTATACAGGGCAGCCCTATTCTCTTCAGGTAAAATAAAATAAAATACAATATCCTTATTGTGAGCCACAAGGCCCTTCCAGATTTGGCTTCTGCTCACCTCTCCCATCTCCCTCCCTCCCCATTCCCTCTCTGTTCCAGGCATATTTTTTCTTGTTTCTCCACCCCACCAAGCCCATTCTCCACCACTACCTCTTACCCAGGAGTGGTGTGAACAATATTTCCCTCCCCCTGTCTGCTTAGTACAGATCCCGCCAGACAGGCACAAAGTTCATAATCTAGGCTCCTGCCTCTTCCCACTCAGCAACCGCCCCCCCAGCATCCCAATTACCCAAGTCGTAGCTGACCACCTGGAAATAATTCCTGGTGGGGGGGTCTTGGAGCTCCACCAGCATCAGGAGAATGTAGTCACCAGCAATGAATACGGCCCAGATTATGGAGCAGTTGAAAACTGGACAGGAAGGGTGAGGTCCAGAGCAGCCCTGGACCCGCCCCTCTCCATGGTCTCTTGTAACTGTCACACCTATCCCTGTGACTCTCCACGCCTCCCAAGACACCACTGTTCCTTCCCATGACTGCTCCCAACCTTCCCTGCTCTCCCACACTCTTGATCCCACCCACCAAAGACCCCTCCGGGAGTTAGGTACCTTGTATCCCTTCGCACACAGACCGATGCTTGGGCAGCACCTGGAAGGACACGTGGCCATCTGCGGAGCACAGCAGGTCCATGCTCAGGCCCTTCCCAGTCCATCTGGCATCCCACCAAGCCAGGTCTCCAATCAACCAGGTGTGGTGCCTGTGCCTCCTGCCCCCTGAGTCATTGACTTCAGGGGGCAAGTCTCACCCCCGACTTGATAGTCACTCACACCTGGCCTACCATCATGGGCCCATCTCTGGTCACAGTAATTTGCTCAGGTCTGGGCACTGACCCAGAATGGGCTCATCAGAGTGTACCCTGGGTTCATGCTAGAATTAATGGGAGAAGCTGCTTTCATCCTTTTGGGGTGACTCGAACTGGTGGGAGATGTGAGCCCCCCAACTTCCTGGGCCATCTTTAACTCCCAGAGGAGTATCTACCTGCAAATGAAGCCAAACCTCAGGGTTCATAATAATAAACCTTTTTAGAGCATCCAATGTGTCCCTAGCACTGTCCTAAGACCTTTACCTAGCCCAACTTACTTAATCTTTCTATCAAGCCAAAGAGGCAGCTACTAGTATTATCATTAACCCCATTTTGCAAATGAGGAAAATGAGACCAACAAGAGAGGTTAAGTCACCTGTCCAAAGCCACAGGCGACCTGGGTTGGGTGTGTTCAAGCAATCTCTCTCTGCTATAATCACTATACTACACTACCTTGCCAAGAGATACAGAGTCCTAATGATCTACCCTGTGGGCCCCTGGATCCAGCCATGCCTGAAGTAGGACTCCAGTCTTCTCATTTATCAAATCCATAAATATGCCTAAATGACTTTGAATTAGGCTTTTTCCCTTTGAAACCAAGCAAATCATGAAAGATATAAAACACACTGGAGTCCCACTCCTATAAAATGCATAAACCCATCCCCGCTCACAGAGACAACCTCCAGCCTGGGGCCCCTCCTGAAGGCACCTGGTGAGGCATGAGAGCCAGCAGTTGAAATTCTCAGAGGCACACAGATATGGAGGGGTCTCTTGGACTGCCAGAGGCCCCTGTCCTTACCTGTGATGGTCCCAAAGTGGACATAACCTTCCCGCTTGCCAGAGGTGAGGGCCATGACGTACTCTGAGCCATTGCTATGGAAATGCACGGGGCACAGGCTCTTGATGCACTCGTTGGCCAGGACACGAACCCAGCTCCCTGTGGGGGCCAGCGTAGAACCTCAGACCTGGGTCTATAGACCTGGGACCTGACCCCCATCCACATTTCCATGGCCTTGATGGCTATTCAGTGTGGGGTCTGAAGGGCCCTGGCATAGGGCCCAGCTGCCTTTGGGAAAATCTCCCTTGCTCATATTCTGTCCATGAGCTAGAGATTGGGCTAACCCCACCTTGTATTCCCCTGGCCAGAGCAGCGGGTTCAACTAGGCATGTGACCAAGCTGGACCAATCAGAGACAGTCCCAAGCTTACAGCTGCTAAAGAATACATGCTCTTCCCTGGGCCCTCGAAAGGATAAAAGCCGGGAGGGGCCGGTCTAAGCTCCAATGAGCTCCTAGATCCAATCGTACCTGAAACCAAATGCTCCTAGGTTTTTCATCTATCTAAGCCCATAACCACCCCTTTCTTTGATTTAAGTCTATTTTTATTTGGTTCCTCTAACTGGCAAATGCCCTAAGTAAGAAATGGACAAAAATGAAGCTGTTGGGAATAAGCCCTAATGAAATGTAGGTTATAATACAAGTTTCTGGGACCCTATAAAATGACATCTCTCATTTATATAGCGGAGGGGGTGGGAAGCTGAGGACCAGGAGGGTTTGGGTATCATTTAAAAGGTGAGCTTGAATCAAAATTTTCTTTTTCCTCCAAGATCAGTCTCCTTCATGGCTTTTCGTCTCCAACTGCTCACCCCTTTCTGTCTGCCTTTCTCTCTGACTCTCCATGCCTCTGTCCCACCCTCCAAACTTCACCTTTGCTATGCATGTCTTCCTCTATCTTCTGATACTGTGTGAGCGTGTGTGTGTGTGTGTGTGTGTGTGTGCATGCACACATGCCTTTCTGTTTCTCTCTCTCTCTCTGTGCTCCCTCCATTCCCTCTCACGCCTCCCTCTCCTGTCTGCTGGTTCATAGGTCCAGAGGAAAGTCTTCCCCCCACATACAGAGGATAGGGGAAGGCCATGCAGGGTAGGTAGTGATGATCAAGGACCTCGGAAAGTCCCTCCAACCCCCCCACCCACCCATGGAAAAGCCAGTGGGTGGGTTCACTGGGATGCCCTCCCTAGGGCTCCTCCAGACAGGACCCCTTCCCCGAGATGCCAGGGCCCCTCACCACTGCCGTGGTTGCTTTCATGGAGGGTGAGGTAAGTGCCTGTAAAATAGTAGACCAGCTGGTTCTGCCGGATGAAGAGAGTGCTTTCGGTGGCAATGGCGTCATAGATGGTAGCCGTAAAAATTGCCTGAGGGCAGTAGAAGGAGCCTACCCAGCAACTGTCAATGTTCAACTGCAGAGGAGCAGAGTCAGTGAGGTGCGGCTTCACCCGGTTTTAGCCCCCACGTCCAGCCTAGCAGGGAGGCACCTGCTCAGGATGGACACAGGCACCCACAGGGCACCCTCCCCATGCACCGTGAAGTAGGACCTTGTGGCCACACTTCCCCAGCATGGGCCCAGGATGCAGGTGACCCAAGCCAGAGGCAACTAGGCATGCTCCCTTGAGTTTGGCAGTGTGTAACATACTCAACGGTGCATAGCAATCTCGGTTCCCCCAGACCACAGTCAGATCCCAAAGATCTCGTGCTTGGCCCAGCCACCCTATATTACCTGGGACACAACTAGCTGTCAGGCTGCTACTATGTGAACCCACGGACCAATTGCTAACACGGGCGATATCACAGACTAACCACAGGAAAGCACCATCAATGGAGGACTCTTGACTAAAAGAATCTAGATGGAACCAAGCTTCTAGAGCTCAGTACCAGTTTATAGGCAATAACTCTATGGGGTGTTATCCCTGGAACTATGTCCCCCACCTCAATTTATATGTTGAATCCCTAACCCTGCCATTAAGGAGATAATTAAGGTCCACTGAGGTCATAAAGGACACCAATCCCATGGGACTGGTGTCCTTATGAGAGGAGAAAGAGACCCAAGCGATCTCCGTCTCCCCTCCGGTGAGCACATGGTGAGAAGGTGCTTGCAAGCTGAGGAGAGGCTCCCCATGAACCGACCCTCCTGACACCTTGATCTTGGACTTGTCCAGAACTGTGAGACTATACATTTTCGTTTCAGACACACAGCCTGTGGTATTTGGTTACAGCAGCCCGAGCTGACTACCACGTAGGGTCTGAGGAACAAGTTAAGCGGTTCCATGAAGAAGCAAGTGGCTCAGCTCTATAGGACAAAAGGCCTGGTTTCCCCGCGTGCCTGAGAAAAGGCGGTAGATGAGGCAAAGGACGTGGCATGGGGGGGCAGACTTACAGGTGAGAAGAGTATGAAGAGACTTAACCAAACGCAACATGTCGATCCTGATTCAAACCAACTTTAAAAGACATTTTTTAGAAGACGCACAGTGGCCCACAGACCCATGAACAGAGGCTCCACATCACTCTTCATCAGGAAAATGCAAATCAAAACCACAAGGAGATACCACCTTACACCCATCAGAATCCTAATGTCAGTAACACAGGAACCAACAAGTGTTGGGGAGGATGTGGAGGAAAAAGAACGCTCTGGGGCACCTGGCTGGCTCAGTCAGTAGAGCATGCAACTCTTGACCTTGGGGTTGTGAGTTCGAGCCCCATATTGGGTGTAGAGATTACTTAAAAATTAAAAAAATGAAAAGGAACCCTTGTGCACTCATAGTGGGAATACACACCGGTGCAGCCAGTGTGGAAAACAGTATGGAGGTTCCTCCACAAATTAAAAGTAGAGGGGCGCCTGGGTGGCTCAGTGGGTTAATTAAGCCTCTGCCTTCGGCTCAGGTCATGATCTTAGGGTCCTGGGGTCGAGCCCCGCATTGGGCTCTCTGCTCAGCAAGAAACCTGCTCCCCCCTGCAACCCCCACCTGTCTCTCTGCCTACTTGTGATCTCTGTGAAATAAATAAATAAAATCTCTATTAAAAAAATTAGGGGCACCTGGGTGGCTCAGTGGGTTAAGCTTCTGCCTTCAGCTGAGGTCATGGTCTCAGGTCCCTGCTCAGCAGGGAGCCTGCTTCCCTTCCTCTCTCTCTGCCTGCCTCTCTGCCTACTTGTGATCTCTGCCTGTCAAATATAAAATAAATTTTAAAAATACATAAAAAATTAAAAGTAGAATTACCATATAATCCAGTCATTTCACTACCTGGTATTTCCCCAAAGAATATGAAAACACTAATTTGAAAAGATATACGCACCCCTATGTTTACTGTAGCATTATTCACAATAGCCAAGATATGGAAGCAACCCAAGTATCCAATGATGAATGGATAAGGAAGATGTGGTTTACACACACAATGGAATTTTACTGAGCCACAAAAATGAGATCTTGGCATTTGGAACAACATGGACGGACCTAGAGGGTGTTATGCTCAGTGAAATAAGTTAGAAAAAGACAAATACCATATGATTTCACTTATATGTGGAATCTAAAACAAAACAAAACAAACAAAAAAAAGTGAATAAACAAACGAACAAACAAAAAGCAGAATCAGACTCATAAATACAGAGAATGAACGGATGGTTGTCAGAGGTGAGCGGCTGGAGGACGGGCAAAATGGGCGAAAGGGAGTGGGAGATCCAGGCCTCCAGTTAGGGAATGAATGAGCTGAGGGAATGAAAGGTACAGCTCAGGGAACACAGCCCGTGATACTGCAACAGTGTCGTATGGGGCAGACAGAAGCCTTGTGGCAAGCTCAGCACAACATACAAGCTTGCCGAGTCACTATATTGTACCTCTGATACCAATGTCACATCATGGTCAACTACATTCCAATAAAAAATTTTCTTTTAATTTTTTACAAATTTTATAAGATTTCATTTATGTCTTTGAAAGAGAGAAAGAGAGATAACAAGCAGGGAAGAGGGCGAAGCAGGCTCCCCGCCAAGCAAGGAGCAGGATGCGGGGCTAGATCCCAGGATCCTGGGATCATGACTGGAGCCGAAGGCAGAGGCTTAAAAACTGAGCCACCCAGGTGCTCCCCCGCAGAAAATATTTAAGACTTTTTTAGATAATTGGGGAAAACTGACACTGGCCATGTTAGATGATATGAATGGGTTCTATCTAATTTTGCTGGGTATCATGATGGCCTTGTGGTGTTGTTTTCGTAAAGTGCTCATTCTGTGCCTGACTGATGTTAACTTAAACCCAGCTCACGAGGATTCTATGAGGTGAATATAAAGATTATTTGTATTTTCCTGATGGGACAGATGGGGACTCTGAGGCCCGGATAGGAGAAATGACTTGGTCCAGGGTCACAGGGCCAGGTGGTGGCTGAACCCGGATCTGAAGCCATGGCGTATGGCTGCGGTGTTACGTCTTCCCTTCCTGCTATCTGCCTCTCATGGGAGCTGCTGTGTCTTTATTGAGAGTCTTTCCACAGCCCCAGGTACCACCTTATTTTAGAGGCTGAGGCGCAGCCCCCTCCAGGAAGCCCCAAGTTGCCCACCGCTGGCTCTGCCCCGCTCACCTCCACGAGAAAGGAGTCCTTGAAGCTGGTGTCAGTCAGCAGAACAGACTTCTCTTCAGGGATGCCCCCCAGGATGAGCACTGGTGCCTGGTCCACAGTGTACCACAGGGGCCTCGACGGGACATTCATGAAGTACCGGGGTATGAGATTGAAGATCTGGCGGGGAGCAAGTGGGGACGGAAGGGGGGCTGCTCAATACTCCCCTCCCATGGCACCATCTCATTTGGGGTAAAAAACCAAAGTCCTCACCTGACCCACGAGGCCACATTCGATTTGTCTCTGTCACCTCTCTGACGCCACCCACCATCGCTCTCCCCCTGGCTCACCCTCTCCCAGCCACGTGGACCTCCTCCCTGCTTCCCAGACTCACTGGACACCTTCTCACCTCTGAGGCTTTGCCCTGGCTGTTGCCTGTGTATGAAATGCTCTTCCTCTAGTATCCACGTGCTTCCCCCCTCTCCTCCTCCCAGACTTTACTCAAACGTCCACCTTCTTATGCCTTTCCTGACCACCCCATTAACTATGCATTCCTTTCTTGTGGCAGGACCCAAGCCCCTTCACCCTGAAATCTCTCCAGAGCTCTTACCCCCCTTCACCTACTCTGGAATTTACTTGATTTCATGTTTATTGTGTGGTATCTGTCTCTGCCACTAGAATGTTGGTTCTGTGTCCATGGGCTCCCTGGCGTGTTCCCATGGTGCCACACTGTGTGCTCAGTTAAGTGCCTGCTAAATGCACCGTGCACAGGCATACTTTGTGTAAGTGCTGAGAAACTGGGGGCAAATGGCTCTGCCCCTTAGGGGCCTCTGTTTTCTCCTCCTGAAAATGGGTTTGTGAGAGCACCTTCCCACACAGGGTCACTGTGAAGACGGAACGTGGCTGCACACCTAGTACAGCGCTTACCCTGGGGCCTGGCGCAAAGGGAGTGCTCCAGGAATGGGGTCTGCCACTTGTCTGGGAAGTAACTGGGGCCCCAGCCCTCTGGTTTTTACCCACATTTTCTACCATGTTTCTCTGCTGTCTGGGCGCCTCACCTTATTTCCCACAGTGAAGTGGAGGGTGTTGTCTTGCTGTCTCTGCAGGAAGCCATTGATGTTCACCTGGAACCTGGCAGCAGGCGCGGACGGGCAGAGCGACGGTTCCGGTTTCCGGGGCTCCTGCCATAGCTCCCAATCACCTCCCCACCCCAGTCCCTCCTTTTCTCTCCTCCTGGCTTCTTGGGGGATCTGGAGATTAGGAAGTCCTTCCCAGAGTCTGCCCCCCTGCCTCGGACTTGGGAAAAGGCACCTTTTTGTGGGAATGAAAGGCCCCAGGCCGTTGCTGCTGACGTCCACGCGCATGAGCACGCTGCCGTTCTTGATGGGCATGGGCGTGTACCAGCTCATGACACACACCTGCTCTGCGGTGCACTGCTGCTCTGCGGGGGGGCAGTGGACGCTGAGGCTGCTGAGGCCCCCCAAGGACGCCCTCTAGGCCACAGGCCACGGGGATCTCCCTGCACCTCCCCATACCTCCTCCCTCTAGGACCCCTCTCTAGGCCATGGACCCTGCTGAGGCCTCCCTGTAGTCCCTTCCAGGTCATAGGCCCCACTGCCTCCCCCAAACTCCCACAACCCCACCAAGCCACGGGCTCCTCTGAGGATGGCAGCCTCCCCCTCTAGGTCATGGACCCTACGGAGGCCCCCAGCAAGCCCCCCACACCCTGGCCAGGCTGTGGCCCCTCCAGGTGCTCCCCCAGGCCCACCTTCGCTGCGGAAGGGGGCTGCCTCCATCTGGATCTGCAGCTGTTCTATCTTCCAGTGATGGAAATTGACTGGGGACTGGAAGGTCACCAGCACCACGGGCTTCAGCCCCGTCAGGTGGCCCTTGCGGACCTGGGCCTCGGAGGACTGAAGGCAAGATGGTCCCACAGGTGTTTACTTAAGAGAGGCTCTGGGTACCCCTGCCTTGAGCCCATCTTTGCAGCCTATCTTCTCAGACTAGGTGGGAAAACAGACTGCACCACAGGAAGGTCAGAGAACATGGTCTAGGCTTGGGGCTGGGGTGGGGACAGGCCAGGCGAGGAGACAGGCAGAAGGGCTAGGGGCCGTGAAGTGAGTCCCAGGAGGCGGTAAGGCCAGCGCCATTGTCTTCAGACAGAATTTGGACAGAGGAAATGCACAGGGAATGGCAGCTATGGGAAAAGCAAACACGGGCAGGTGGGAATGAACCTGGCACCTAGAGCTGCTGGTAGCCTGTTCCTCACTTCTGGATCCCCAGTCCCACTCTTGAAGCTTCTACCCTCCCTGCAGAAATCTGAATGTCTGCCACCTCCACCCTGTCAGAGGATGGCCTGGTTTTGGAGCCCGAGCCTGTGGGTGACGGTGGGATAGGACAATTACACAGAAAGGAACAGGGAAGGAATGGGAAGAGATAGCCAGGGACAGCCTCCCAGAAATTCCAGGGTCCTGGCTGGCGGGGAGAAAGGAAGGCCGGGCTTATAGTGGAGAAGGAGGGAAGGAGAAGGGTGTACCAGGGGTACGGAACAGCATAAGCAAAGGCTTAGAGGCATCTCCACGAGAAGGCTGTACTCAAGTAGCCTTCCTGGGTACGGGATAAGCCGTGGGACCAGGGAGAGAGATTTAATGGGTTCAACAGCGGGGCCTGGGTGACTCAGTCAGTCGAGCCTCTGCCTTCAGCTCAGGTCATGATCCTGGGGTCAGGGTCCTGCTACAGAGCTCCACATCAGGCTCCCTGCTCAGCGGGAGTCTCCCTCTCCCTCTTTCTCTCCCCACCTTTGACTCACCTGTGAGTGTGTGTGTGTCTGTGTGTGTGTGTGTCTGTGTGTGTGCGCATGTGCACGCATGTCTCAAATAAATAAATAAAATCTTTAAAAAAAATAATGGGTCCAACCA
Source organism: Mustela nivalis (assembly GCF_964662115.1). Taxonomy (NCBI): domain Eukaryota; kingdom Metazoa; phylum Chordata; class Mammalia; order Carnivora; family Mustelidae; genus Mustela; species Mustela nivalis. The sequence continues at coordinate 44,156,067 of NC_139037.1, read as the reverse complement.
CCTTTGGACAGGCTTTCATCAGCTCAGCCAACTGCATCTGTCCCAGCCTTACTTCTGTGTCTTTCTCTCTTTCTTTTCTTTTTTTTTTTTTTTTTTTAAGTAGGCTCCATGCCCAGCATGGAGCCCAACATGGGGCTTGAATTCAAAACTCTGAGATCAAATCCTGAGCTGAGACCAAGAGTCAGATGCTTAACCGACAGAGCCACCCAGGCGCCCCTAGGGTTTTTCAACCACAGGGCAGCAGGGCCTCTCCCACTGGAGCAACAGTGGCCCTGGTCCTGTCCACCTTCAACTCCTGCCTAGAGCATCGGCCAGCCTCCTCACTGTCTCCCTGTCCCCACCCTGCCCCCACCCCCTGCCCCCCACCCAGCAGGAGGGAGCTTGGGAACACCTGAGTCAGATTAGGCACCCCTTTGCTCAGAACCTCCTCATGCCTCCATCTTACACAGAACAGGGACCGTGTCCTCACTTTGCCTGGGGTCACCTCCCTGCCCTGTCCCCTCCCACTGTGCCCTCCCTCAGGGCTCCTAGGACACAGCACCCCCTGTCCTACCTCAGCACCATCATGCTCCTCGTGCTAGCCTCTCCCCTGGCCTGGGGTGTTTTCCCCCAGTCTCCTCCATTGTCCCTTTTCATCATTCAGGTCTCTGCTCAAGCCTCTTCAGAGACCTTCCCCAACCATCCCATAACACCTTCTTTTCTAACATATAACATTTTATTTTCTTCTTTGCACTGATTACTCTTCAGAAATTACTTTATGTGTTTACTTGCTGATTGCATCCCTGATGGCCTGAATCCATAAGAAAAACCCAGCCATGCTGTTAATTATTACATCACCCACGTTGTGTTTAAAAAAAAAAAAAAGTATCTGACTCATTATAGGTGTTGAATGGCCAGATAAAGGTATTATTATCACACTTTTATGGATAAGAAGAGAAGGTTCATGGGGAAAAGTCTCTGCCCGGGGTCACACTCTGTAAACTTCTTGCTACCATTCACTGAGCTCTTTCTATGACCAGACACTGTGCTAAGTGCTTTGCACATATTTAATCTTTTTGGGAAGTGGGTATGATTACTACTGAATCCTTGTTAAGGATGAGAAACTTTGATAGAGAAGCCTTAAGAAATTTTCCAGAGAGCACACAGCTACTATGTAGCATAGCTGGGATTTAAACCCAGGCAGCCTAGCTTCAGAGCCCAAAGTATCAATTATCATGCCAACTTCCTCCATGTAAATGTCAGTCAATGGCAGATTCAAACCCAGGTTGGCTGCCTCCAGATCTTCAGTTCTAGACCTCAATACTCTACTGTCATCCAAAAGCTCACCTGAGCCAAAGCAATATTGGAAAAGAAAAACAAAGTTGGAGAACTCAAACTTCCTGATTTGAAAACTTACTGCAAACCCATAGGAATCAAGATTATGTGATACTGTCATATAGGCAGACATATAGAGCAATGGAAGACAATTATACTCAGACGGGCACCTGGGTGGCTCAGTGGGTTAAGCCTCTGCCTTCAGCTCAGGTCATGATCCCAGGGTCCTGGGATCGATCCCTGCATCAGGCTCTCTGCTCTGTGATTCCACACCCCGCCCTGCCTGCCTCTCTGCCTACTTGTGATCTCTGTCTGTCAAATAAATAAATAAATAAAATCTTTTAAAAAAGAACCCACAGAATGTGATGAAATATTTACAAATCATCCATCTGCTATAAGGAAAGCTTACAGGGCAACAATAAAGAGACAACCCAGTTTGGCAAAGGAGTTGAGTAGATATCTCTCCAAAGAAAATAGATAAGTTACCTGTGAGCACATGGTCAGCATCAGGAGTCTTGAGGGAAAAGTAACTCAAAACCACAATGAGATAGATATCACCTCGCACCCACATCTTTCGGCCATTATCAGGAGATGAACAATCGTTGATGAAGATACAGAGAAAGGGGACCCTCACTCAGACATGGCTGATGGGCATGGGAAATGGTGCAACTGCTCTGGAGAGCAATCAGGCAGTTCCTCAGAAGTGCGACAGAGTTAACGTTAGACCCAGCAATTCCATTTGTAGGCATTTCCCTAAGAAAACTGAAAACATGTGTCCACAGGAAAACCTGTACGCACATTTACAACAACATTGTTCATAATAGCCAACAAAGTGGCAATGACCCAAATGTCCATCAATTGGTGCATGGCTAAACAAAATGTAGCACATCCTTACAATTAAATATTAATCAGCCAGTAAAAGGGAAACACTGATACACGCTATGACATAGGCGAGCCTTGAAAATGTGCCAAGCAAAAGAAAGCAGGCACAAAAGGCTGCCTATTGGACAACGAACTCCATTTATAATGAAATGTCCAGAATAAGTAAATTCATAGAAACAGAAAGTAGATCAGTGGTCTCCAGAGGCTGAAGTATGGGGTACTGGGTTTCTTTTTAGGGTGATGAATGTGGTCTGTGATTAGCGGTAATGAGTACACAACTTTGTTTTTATACTAAAAAGTATCAAACTGTATACTTTAAATGGTGAATTTTATGATATGTGAGTTACATCTCAATCTTTTTTTAAATTTTTTTTAAAGATTTTATTTATTTATTTGACAGACAGAGATCACAAGTAGGCAGAGAGGCAGAGAGAGAGGAGGAAGCAGGCTCCCTGCTGAGCAGAGAGCCCGATGAGGGGCTTAATCCCAGAACCCTGGGATCATGACCTGAGCTGAAGGCAGAGGCTTTAACCCACTGAGCCACCCAGGCGCCCCCACATCTCAATCTTTTTAAAAGATTTATCTATTTATTTTAGAGAGAAAGAGAGTGAGACAGAGGCAGGAGAGGGGAAGGATAGAGGGAGAGGGAGAGAGAGCCCCAAGCCGACTCCGCCCTGAGAGTGGAGCAGAAGTAGGGCTCATGTTCCAAGCCAAAACCAAGAGTCTGATGATCAACCCACTGCACCACCCAGGCACCCCATCTCAATTTTTAATGGCAAAAAAAAAAAAAGAAGGAAAGAAAAAAGCTTGCTTGAGCACCTACTATGTGACTGGTGAGATACTAGGAATCTTCTCATATGCTTAGGGTCCCCAAGATCTGGTGATGTCACCGCTATTAAAATGTGAGCAACTGGGGAAACTGAGGGCCACACAAAATGAGCTCACTCCTGCTGCACTCACTCACCTCTCCATTGCAGGAGTAGTTGATCTTCAGGTAGTATGGGAAGCTCAGGTATTTCTGCAAGAAAAGGTTGGGCAAATGTCCAGAGCCCAGTGGGGTGCAGATCTATGACCTCTCCCGTTCACCTGACCCCGGTTCCCTCACCTCGCCCTGGTCGGTGGGTGCATCCACCAGCGGGCTAAACACACTGTCCAGTGTCGCCACGGGCTGTTGATGGAAGAAACGGTCGCTCACGCCACTCTTGCCTACCGTCTCGAACTTGTTCAGGACAACCTGCCAGGTGCACTCCTGGATATCCTGGAACGCCCACAGCCTCCACGATGCAAATAGTACCGCCTGTAGTGCCCACAGCGCCCGCAGAATTCGGAGTCTCGGCCACGCAGGGCCAGCAGGATACATCGCGGGGCAGCGTGCAACGTGACTCGAACCTGAAGAGGGGGTCAACACCTGCCAGCCAGACTGCGCCCGGGAGCCACCTTCAGACAGCCTACCAAGTTTCGGCGCGTCGCCCAACCCCTGCTCCTCGCCCCAACTCTACTCAGACTTCTGGCCCCACCCTTGCTCTTGCTCTTGCTCTTGCTCCTGGCCCCGCCCCTGCACTTGCTCCTGGCCCCGCCCCCGCTCTTGCTCCTGGCCCCGCCCCTGCACTTGCTCCTGGCCCCGCCCCCGCTCTTGCTTCTGGCCCCCGCCCTGCTCTTGCTCCTGGTTCCGCTTCTGCTCCAGATTTCGCCCTTGACCCAGACGCTGCACCTGCTCCTCTTCTGAATCCCGCCTCTAGTTTTACTCCAGGTCCCTCCTCTACTGTTGCTTTTGGACACGCCCCTGCTCCTAGTTTCGCCCCTCCTCCTCGCCTCACACCTTAACCTTGCCCCATACTTGTTCTTTGCTCCGCCTCTACTCTGCATCCCGCCCCTACTCTTCACAGGGTCTCCGGTTCTGTTTCCGGCTGTGACTGTGCCCCACCTATTTTCCCCAGACCTGCTATTCTCTCTGATCGTGCACTTGCACTTGCACTTGCACCTGCACCTGGCTCCGCCCCCACTTCTTGTCCCGTCCCCCCAATTCTCTTCGCATCTCCCCTTTCTTCTGGCCCGGGCCCTGCCCTGGTACCGGGTCCTGTATCTAGCCTCCCCCTTCTCGGGTTCCGAAGCCCAGACTTTCTCCACACCCCGCCCCTTTCCCTGTCCCCGCCCCTGTTTCTCGCCTGGATTAAGCTCCTCGGTCGGTTTCCCTTCCTTGCCCCGCCCCCGTTCCGGGCTCCGTCCCTGTTCTTCGACCCGCCCCTTGTCCATCCGCCTATTCCCCGGGTCTTTGGAGAGCTGTTCTTCTCGAGCCTGCCCCTCACCTCGCCCCCTCGTAGAACCACGCCCATTCTCCTTAGATAACCTCACTTTGCCTCGGGATCTCTCCTCGCCACTGGCTTTCCCCTCGCCCCGCGCCTTCTCCTCGCCCTGCACCTTTTTCTCGTTCCACGCGGGCGCTATCTTGTCGGTAAGCGCCTTCTCGATCCTCACCTTTCCCCCGGACCGCGACACCTTTTGGCCCCACTCTCCCCTTTCACGACCCTTGTCCATACCCCGGGCCCCTACCGGCTCCACGTACCGCCTCCTGTAGCCCCGCCCCTACTCATCTCCTCGCTTCTTCTCCTAGCCTCTCCCTGCCCGTTGCCCCGCTCTTTCACCTCCCCTTCCCTCCTTTGCTCGGTCTTTCCACTCTCCTCCCCTTCTCTTGCCTCTCCCCTTCTCGCCTCCCCCTCCTCCCTCCCCTTCTCTCCGCCCCCCTCCCCCCGCATCCCTTCCTGGGGTGGACCCAGGCACCTCCCTCTTCTCCCCCGCCCGCGGTACCAGTCGCTTAGTTGAAACGGGTCAACCGTCGCGGCCCGCCCCTCCTGCCCGGTTTCAAAATGGCCGCCCAAGCTTCTGCAATCGATTTCCGCCTTTGCCGGGACCTTCCCGCCTCGTGCTCCTGTCTCCACCGTAACGCGCTTCCCAAGCAGCGCCAGTGACTTAGCAGCGCCTGTGACTTGGCAGCGCGGCGAAAGCGACATCAACACCCTGGCGCCACGGACCTGGAGGGCTAAGGGCGCCGGGGATGAGAGTTTGTGATGGGAAGGTCTTCAGGGAGTTTCTACCGATTGTTCTGGCAGCCCTCACTCGTCCTCTGCCCCCCTTCAAGCTTTTAATTAATTAATTAAAGATTTATTTGAGAGAGAGTGTGTGCGAGCAGGAGCAGGAGGAGCAGTAGAGGCGGAGGGAGAAGCAGGCCCTCACTTGAGCAGGGAGGCCGATGCGGGACTCGATCCTAGGACCCAGGGATCATGACCTGAGCCAGAGGCAGTTGCTTAACCGACTGAGCCACTCAGGCATCCCCCCATCAGGCTTTTATATTAAAAAAAAAAAATCTTGGGACTCCTGGGTGGCTCAGTTGGTTAACAGCTGCCTTCGGCTCAGGTCATGATCCCAGCGTCCTAGGATCGAGTCACACATCCGCTCCTTGCTCGGCAGGGAGACTGCGTCTCCCTCTGCCTCTGCCTGCCATTCTGTCTGCCTGTGCTCGTTCTCTCTCCCTCTCTCTCTCTGATAAATAAATAAAATCTTAGTGGGGCACTTGGTTGACTCAGTGGGTTAAGCGTCTGCCTTTGGCTCAGGTCATGATCTCAGGGTTCCAGGATCAAGCCCCACGTTGTGCTCCTTGCTCAGCGGGGAGTCTGCCTTTCCCTCTCCCTCTGACCCTCCCCGCTGCTCATGCTCTTGAGCTCTCACTCAACTGAATTAAAAAAAAAAAAAAAAAAAAAAAAAATCTTTTAAAAAAGTTGTATATGGGCGCCTGGGTGGCTCGGTGGGTTGAGCCGCTGCCTTCGGCTCAGGTTATGATCTCAGGGTCCTGGGATCGAGTCCCGCATCCGGCTCTCTGCTCAGCAGGGAGCCTGTTTCCTCCTCTCTCTCTCTCTCTCTCTCTCTGCCTGCCTCTCTGCCTACTTGTGATCTCTCTCTGTCAAATGAATAAATAAAATCTTTAAAAAATAAATAAATAAAATAAAAAGTTGTATATATATGTCTTACATTAAAAAATAAATAAATAAAAAGGAAAAAAAAAAAGCCAGGTGCAGCAAAGAGGATAATAATCATTAGTCAACAATTTATTGAGTACCAGACATTGGTCTAAGAGTTTTACAGATATTAAGTTGCTAAATTCTCAAACAAGTCCATGAGGTAGGTGCTGTTATCAACGCGTTTTACAGATTAGGAAACTCAGGCACCGGGAGGTGAAATCACTTGCCCAAAGCCACAGAGCTTGGGAGTGAGAGAGTTCAGACTTATACCCAGGGACTTTTTGCCTCTACAGTATGTGGTTTTAACCACCTTTCCTTCACTCCTTCACTCGAGCAGAGTGAAGAAAAAATAAATGACACACATAGGCACATACATATTGCTGATATTTACCCAAAAAACCTGCAAAATCAGTGAACACAGCCTGAGTGCTAGAGAAAGATTGACTTTCCACTGCACACTCTTTTGTACCTTTCGAGTTTTTAGCCTGAAATTTTACCCCCCCCCCATGTCTTGAGTTAAATGGGGCCTGATTTCTTTATCTAGAGGAATCTGGAAAGAGAAGCAGTGAGGAGTCCCTTTGGGTCATTTTCAGCCTTGGACTTCAGCCCTTGTTTGTTTCCACCCTGCCAGCCAGACATCCCCTATGTAGTTCCCGACTTGCACAACTGTACATGATGACCCTGACTGCTTAGTTAATCAATGTCTGCCCATTCTCTTCCTCCTGCCTTTCTAACAGAAGTCCAATCACCAGCTTCCAGACCAAAATCTCAGGCTCAGCCTCAATTCCAGGTGGCAGGGGGGAATCCTGAGGAATCCAAGTTAATTGTGGTGGCTCCATCACAATGGCCAAGTAAGCCAATTTTGGACAATGAGAGGAGGAAGTCACTGCAGGGAGGCTTTAGCGGAAAGGTTTCCTTGCTTCCAAAGAGACAATATGGCAAGAGATGCTCCTCTCTTCTTGCACTAAAAATGATCACATCTGGTTGTGATGTCTGGACCTTTGGCAGTCACTCTAGGGCCATGAGGAGAGCCTATGTGGAGCCAAGCCTTCAGCTGAAGGTGGCAGAAAAAAGAGATCGGTAGCCTCAGGCCACAAGATCCTCCTGGAGCTATGGATTGTATGGTTGCCCAGAGCTCTCCCCAACTCTGGTGATGGGCAATATACAATCATCTCATTATTTTAGCCAGTGGCCAGTCAGGATCTTGTAACTTGGAGACCAAATTTTCCTTAGTTTTTTATAATGTTTCAAGTTTTTATTTAAATTTTTATTTTAAATTCTAGTCAGTTAACATCTAGTGTAATATTAGTTTCAGGAGTAGAGTTTAGTGATTCATCATTTCCATATAACGCCCAGTGCTCATCACAAGTGTTTTCTTACTGATACAGATACAGAAATACCCTAAAGCTGACTTCTCAAGGCTGGTGTTCTCTCTTCCCCCAAACCCAGGGCCGCCACACCTGCCATCCTGGCTTCGCTTCCCCCATCTGTCTCCGGCCTCAACCACAGCCTGACACCTTCTGATGCCTTCCTCTGGATGCCCCTCTAGCCCTTCACACCCACCATGTTCCAAACAAGCCTCAGTGTCTCCCTTCAAATGTGTTTTTTCCTCCCAGGTCCCTATCTCAGGGGCAGCCAACCATCCTTGTGCCTTTCCCCAGCCTTGTCTTGCCCAAGACTGTAAGGCCTACACAGGGCCTGCCCACTTGGCCTCCTGGGCATGACCCCTCCACGGCCCCTCTTCCCTTCCCTCGGCCCTGCCCATGCCATCGTCCTCTGCTCTGTTCCTGCACCAACCCCCGCTGTGCACCCAGCTCAGTCTCCTGCTCTGGTCCACCTCCACACAGCAGCTAAAGCCCAAATCCGACCACAGCCCTCTCTTGCTCAAAAACCTTCCATGGCTCTCTAGTGCTTTCAAGAAAGAGGCCAGGTTCCCAAACTGGTCATTTAAGGACACTTAAGATCCACCCATATCCACCACTCCTCCCTCCTTCCCCCTCCCCCCATATTCTGGTGACAGTAAACCACTTGCCTGAAGCTGACATTGACAGGCTTTCCTACCTCCAGACGCACACAGTTTCCGCTGCCTGGAGTGCCTCCTGCGCCCTTTCTTCCTGAATGTTATCAAGGTCCTGCTCAAATGTCCCATCCCTTCCGTAACTTCCACCAGGCTTGGCAGAGGGAATGGTTCAATAGATGGGCCCATGGCTAGCAAGTGCTCTGACGTACCAGCTGCGTACCAGTACGCAGAAAACCTGTCACCTCCTAGTTCTGTGTCTGAGACCTTGTGCCTCAGTTTCCTCATCTGCCGAAAAAGGTGAAGATGTTACCTTCCTCATATGTAAAGTACCTGGAGCAGGGCCTGGCCAAAGAAAGCACAGAATACCGGGGCTGGCTCTGTGACATCATCTTGGAAGTAATTACTGTTCTTGTGGCCATTTTACAGATGACATAACTCAGAATCACAGAGGTGAAGTGACTGCCCGAGGACAGAGGCAGGACGCAGCAGAGCTGGGATCTGAGCCCAAGCAGGCTGGCTCCAGAGGCCAGTGTACTTTATACAGTTAGCCTCAGGAGGTGGGGACAGCTGTTACACTAGGATCCCGGCTCAGAGCAGGGCTGTCTGCGCCGTCCGGATCCAGGCTGGGTCCTGTCTCAGCTTCTAGCCGGTTGGGTGGCCGAGAAGGGTTCTATCCCACAGGCCTATGCCCGGGCTCCTCCACACGGATCTCGCTCCCTAGCGTCACTTGAGAAAAACAAGTCAAGTCCACCTTCTTCCCCTGCGTCCTTATCCCTTCTTCCAGGAAGCCCTCCCTGACCTTGCAGGCTGTACTGGGCCCAATCCCTGTGCTTCCTCCCCCTGAACCCCGCCCCCTCCACCCATGCTTTCTGGAACATACCTCTCTGCCGCCTCCGTGAAGTCCTGCCTATCCTGGATGGCTGCTGTGTGGGGACAGATCTGTCTTCCTCACTGGACTGGGAACCCAGGAAAGCTGGGCTCAGGGCCACCTCAATGCTCCTGGGTCCCTCACGCTGCCCAGCCTGCAGCCTGCCCAGAGGGAGTTCTAGATGAATGAATATATTCTTTCCATTTGACAGATGAGGAGATCAAAGCCCAGACAGGGGCAGCCACTTGCCCAAAGTATAGTGACCCATCAGGTGCCAGAAATGAGGTCTGATCCTAGAAACTGCTAGAACGGGCCAGTGAAGAGTGGCTGAGGGAGAGGCAGATGGAGTCAGTGACAGAATGAGACACAAAAAGAGTGAGAGGGAAAGCCAGAGAGCCCAGAGTTAGGGGAGTAAGAGAAGGGGCAGGGAGGGGGTTCCCAAAACAGGGCCATGGCGGTGCCCCGTGGAGCCTGGGACAGGTACAACAAAGGACGGACAGCTGGTGGCAATGCCTCGTGAACCCTGCGAACACGGGCCTGTGCTCAAGGACGGTCCAGTAGAGCCACTTCAGTCACGGGGGCCCCTAAGCCGCGGGCCAGGTCCTGCCAGCCTCAGGGCACCCGCCCCGGCTACCTGGGGATGGAGGCGTAGTCGGGGTGGGCGTCAGCAGCGAGCTGCTGGTGCGGTTCTGGCTGGGGGTCTACAATGCCCACACGATCATCCTCAGACTCGCTGAAGCTGGCAGGACACGGACTGGGCAGCAGGATGAGATCCGTGAGGCCATGAAGGTCCGACACGTGACGGAAACTCTGCAGCAGAAGCATCATGACGACCAGGCCCAGGAAGAGGTAGACTGTGGAGAGGGTGGAGGGGTGATGGGCAGGCTCAGACCCGCAGGGCAGGGCTCCCCCCCCAACCCTGGAGACCCTCCAGGGCAAGGCTGTGCCCCCCCACCCCTGCCCCGCCCCGGCCAGCCCACAGGCCCGCTCACCTGTGACCAGCACCTTGTAGAGGGCCCGGTAGGGCTGGCCGGGAGCCTCTCCGGGCACATAGTCACCCAGACCGATGGTGGACAGGGAGATGAAGCAGAAGTAGAAGGCGTCCAGGAAGCTCCAGGCCTCCTCCAGGTGGGCAAAGACGGCAGCCGGCACCAGGAAGCAGACGGTCACGGCTACACCCAGCAGCGCCACCAGGTGCCAGCGGGCTGCCCGCCGGAGGCCCCAGCCCCAGCGCGTGGTCAGCCAGGAGAGGGGTGCGTGGGTCAGCAGCAGTGACAGGCGCTGGGCCGAGGACGTCAGCAGCAGCATGGTGGCCGGCACGCCCAGGAGCGCGAAAGCAATGGAAAAGGCCTTGCCTGCATCGGTCAGTGGCGTTGTGTACCCATAGCCTGGGGGAGCAAGGGGAAATCCTGCCATCAGCCTGGTGCATCTATTGGGGGGGGGGCTGTGGCCACCATAAATGACACTTCATTACCCCCCAAAAGCTGCCCCTCCCACAGCCTCTCATCTCCAGCAATGGCACCGCCGTCCCTCCACTGCTCAGGCTGCGAGCCTTGTCATCCATGACTCTCACGCCCACTTTCCACCTGCCAGGGAGTCTTGTTGTCTTGAGCTCCATGCGATCCTAAACCCGGTCACTTCACCCCACCCCAGCCCCAAGGCCTAACCCTGGGCCTATCTAAGGCAGCAGCCTCCTCCCTCCCTGGACTCCCTTCTCCCTCACTCCCGCCCTTGCCCGAGTCTGTCTGCCGTCAATCCCCCCGTTTCCACCCCCCACCTCACACATAGGGTCCAGAGGGACCCTATGAACACCTGAGTAAGGTCATGATCCTCCCACACCTAGAGCCCGTCTGTGGCTCCATTCCATTCAAGTGAAAGGACAAAGCCCTCATCATGACCCACAAGGCCCCCGTGGCACACTCCCACCTCAGAGCCTTTGCACAGTGCATGACTATTCTTCTCCCCCATGGAAAGCTCTCCCCCCAAGGCTGGTACCCTCTATTCCTCCCTTTAGGTCTTTGCCCAAATGTCAGTTTTTCAGTAGGGACTTTCCTTACTGTCTTATTAAATTGTTACACCCTCTGACCAAAGTCTTTTTTTTTTTTTTTTTTTGGTTTGTTTTCATAGTGCTTCAACCTTCTGGTAAACCATGTGGTTTACTTATTTGGTTGGCATCCCTCTCGTGACTAGAGTGCAGCTGCAGGACAGGAGAGGCTCCTGCCTGTTTGGTTCACTCACTGCCAAAGCCCCAGCATCTGACCCAGAGCAGGCCCTCGATCATATAATCAGAATAATGAATGGTGTAGGCTCTATGCTTAGCTCAGAACCTCCATGTCCCTTCCTCTAAAATGGGTGTGATGAGCCCCACCTGGCTCCCGGAGGGCTGTGGGAATGCAGGGAAGGTCAGTGTGGCTGTGGGCGCTGCAAACAGAAAGAGGGTCAAAGAGAGTTCGGGCATGGGGGACACTGGCCCACTTCGGCCATGTGTAATTTAAAATCTCTCTCTTTTTTTTTTTCCACAAATAAATAAAATCAAAGGGTCAGAGATATGACTGGGGGCGGTAAGGGCCCTGGTTTATGTTGACAGTAAAATGTTGTGTCAAGGGACTCATGAGTGGCTCAGTCAGTTAAACGGCTGCCTTCAGCTCAGGTCATGATCTCAGGGTCCTGTGATCAAGCCCCACATCAGGCTCCTTGGTGAGCAGAGAGCTTGTTTCTCCCTCTGCCTGTGGCTCCCTCTGCTTGTGTATGTGCTCTCTCTCTCTCTCTTTCTCAATCTCTCTCTCTGATAAGTAGATAAAACAAAATCTTTTTAAAAAAATGTGATGCCAAAATGACCATGGGTTCACCCTGTGATCAATAAGAAAATGCGGAACCCGCACACACAAGCGGGCATTCACCTGTCCTTTCTCAAAAGAACCGGAAGCCAGGCCTGAAGAGAGACCACAAGAGCCAAAACACGAAGCCACCAAGGGTCCACCAACAGATGACTGGTAAACAAAAGGTGGGATATACATATAATGGGATATTATTTAGCCGGGAAAAACAAATTCTGAGGCAGGCTACAGCAGGATGAACCCTGAGGGCATTACGCTCAGTGAACCGAGCTAGTCACAAAAAGACAAACACTGTATGTTTGCACTGATCCCAGGCACTTCGAGTAGTTCATAGAAATAGAAACAGAAAGTAGAATCGTGGTTATCAGGGGCTGCAGAGAGTGGAGAATGGGGAGATACTGTTTGATGGGTATAGTTTCAGGTCTCTTTCTTTCTCTCTTTTTTATTTATTTTATTTTTTTTAGATTTCATTATTTATTTGATAGACAGAGATCACAAGAGGCAGGCAGAGAGAGAGGGGGAAGCAGGCTCCCCGCTGAGCAGAGAGCCTGATGCGGGGCTTGATCCCAGGACCCCGAGATCATGACCTGAGCCTAAGGCAAAGGCTTTAGCCCACTGAGCCACCCAGGTGCCCCTCTTTCTCTCTTTTTTAAAGAGAGAGAGTACACACATGACCTGGGCCAGGAGGGGCAGAGGGAGAGAGAGAATCCCAAGCAGACTCTACATGCAGGGCAGAGCTGGACATAGGGCTCGATCTCATGACCCTGACATCAGACCCGAGCCAAATCCAGAGTCTGATGCTTAATCGACGGAACCACCCAGATGCCCCAGTGTTCTCTTTTTTTTAGGAAGGTTTGTGCCCAATGTGGAGCCTGAACTCTCAAGCCTGAGAGAAAGAGTAGCATGCTTCACCGAATGAACTGGCCAGGCCCCCCTGTAGTTTCAGTTGTGGAAGATAAAAAGAGTTCTGGAGATGGACGGAGGTGATGGTTGTGTAACAGTCTGGATGTGCTTACTACTGCTGAACTGTATGCGCAAAAATGGTTAAGATGGTAAATTTTAGGTGTTTGCTGGACAAAAATGTCTAGAAGTTGCTTGCTTCTCTCGGGTATAACTCACTGATCAGAAATTATTCCGGAAGTCATGCCTAGCTGCAAGGGAGGAGTGTCCAGCAAAACTCATTTTACCCTAGTTTTTAAAAGCTGTGTTAAAATATACAGACACCCCCCACCCCCAGCTGAGCAGGGAGCCAGAAGCCGGCTTGACACTGGGCTCAATCCTAGGACCTTGAGATCAGGATCTGAGCTAAAGGCAGATGCCCAGCTGACTAAGCCACCCAGGGACCCTCCAAAACTCCAGTCCAGTGTCAAGCCTGCTTCTGGCTCCCTGTTCAGCGGGGGTCTGCTTCTCTCTCTCCCTCTGACCCTCCTCCTCTGCTTCTTTTTTCTTTCTCAAATAAATGCAATCTTTAAAAAAAAAAAAAAAAAACAAAAAAAAAAGAGGAGGATGCCTATCCCCTTTCTTTCCTTCCTCCTCCTGCTGGCTGGAACACAAACATGAAGGCTGGACTTGAGTAGCTATATTGGACCATGAGGTAACCTTGTGAATGGAAATTGCACAGAGGACCACAAGGGTCTCTGACCATACAGCACCATTCTGGTCTTGGACTGATAACCTTGAATGTGAGCACGAAATAACTTTCATCTATATAAGCAACTGTTCTGTGAGATTTATCACTTATGGCTCCAACCCTCATTAATCACAAGGATTTAGATGGAGAAACTCCGGCAGCCCAGCTGAAATGATAGGTTTGCAAATGACACAAAAACCTTATAAACAGAAAAACCATAGAGTTCACATAGAACAGAAGCTGTGGGCCTTTACTGACCACCTCTAATAGCTGAGTGCCAATCAGGGCTTCGCCACGTATTCCCTGCCTGACCTTGGTCGTGTGCCTTCTCCTCTCTGAGCCCCAGTTGGCCCCTAGTACCACCAAATGGGCTCATGAACAGCCCCCATCTTCAAGGACAAGTGCAGTAACCCTCTCTGGCTGGGACAGGACGCAGCACTGAACAAGGGCATGGGAAGAGTTAGTGTGATTGTCATGCTCACTTCCCCTCTCCCGGTTCCCAGTTCCAGGGGACTGACCCTCCACCAAGGCCTCAACTACAGACATTGGCCCAGCTGCGGCTGCATCGGCGGAGTCCAGGCCCAGGTCTTCCACAAAAGACGCGGGCCTATGACACAACCAGGACACTCTTCTGAATCATGTCTGGTTTTCTGCTTCTCTCGATACATTCAGGGCTCCGGGTTCACCGACAATGATTACAACCCAGGCTCAGTAAACCTGTTATTACCATTACTTCCCACGGACGAGGACTCTCTCCTTGACCAAATGGTCAGTTGGGTTCCTCTGCACTCTTGTCTTGACTCCGCTGTGTTTTAGCTGCGATCCTAAGCCACTTTAGGAAGAATCCCTCCTCCCCTCCGTGTCACCGCTCAGTCATTTTTCCAACCACTGAACCCCTGAGGCCACCCTCGGCTCTAAATCTCCAGCTGCCTTCACTATGTTTAGAGCTGAGGTCAGTCTCTCTTCCCTATGGCAAAAACCTACCATTTTAAACAAATGTCAGAATAACCTTTCCTTCCACACTACACACGTGTATCACCCTTCTCCATGCAAGCCGAGGAAGCCCCAAGTGGTGTGTTGGTTAAAAGCACAGGACTCTGAGCCCTCGTGGCGTCAGTTCAACTCTCCACATTGCACGTCCCTACCTGTGGGGTCTTGGGCAAACTGTCCAATCTCTCTGGGCTTCAGCGTATTTCGATGAGAAAACAGCGCCACGAATGGTACCTGCCTCTCAAAGCCGTGTGCTGACCAAGGTAAAGGCCATCCGTGCTAAGTCCTCTATAGGTTTCATGATTACTGTGATGTGGGGACTGTTACGATCTCCATTTCAGAGATGAGCTACAACCCCCGAGGCCCAAAGGAGCAACAGCTGCACAGAAAGGCAAACCCAGGCTGTGCCTGCCTTGAGTTTGGCTTCTGCACCTGTCCTGGCGGGGACGACTTCTCAGAAGCCAGGATCTGGAAGGAGGTAGAGAGAGACGCTGAAGGGACCCCGTGGAGCCTAGGAGCAGGTCGGACAGGCCCGGCCAGCTGGGTAGAACAGAGTCTGGGAGAAGTACCCAGCCCTGCTGCCTGTGGTCTTGGTTTGCTGGTCCACACCACAGAGCTCCAAGCCAGTGGCCATCTGCTACTTCTGGGAGGTGGAGGAGTTAAGAGTCTGGGCCTGTCCCAGCTTCCTCCCCCAGTCCAAATCCCCAGTAGAGGTGAAGAGGAAGTTTGGGGGCTGGGGAAAGGCAGTGGGAGGAGCAGCAGAACCTGATGACAAAGGAATTTCCCAGGTCTGGGTGCTGAAGCAGGAAAGGATTTTTAGAATAGGGCTGGGGGGAGGGGGTCAGTTCCACTTGGTGGAGAGGGGTGTTCAGAGAAGGGGAGTCAGTAACCTGAAATCAGAGGCCAGCGTCCTGGTTCAGAATGGATCCTGGCTCAGGGCTGGGGTCCTGAGTCCCAAGGAAGGAGGGGACAGGCACTGCTGGTGGCATCTTGCCAATCATGAAATAGAACTGGGAGGGGAATCCTCAGGCAAGGGCGCTTCTGAGCCTGTGGAAGCTTGAGGGGATGTGATGGGAGTAGACAATGCTACAGGGATGATGGGAGGAGGCGGGTGTCCCAGGTCCTGGCTGAGAGTGTGAAGGGTGGAAAGAGGTCACGAGTGGGTACTGAGAAGGGTTCCAGGGTGCTGAGGGCCTGGAGTGTCCTTGACAGAGGGGAGAGTTTCCAGTCCAAAGCCAAGGGGAGCAGTGTTGGGGTGGAGATGGAGGTCCCACTTGTGGGTCTGGAGAAGATTAGAGGGGAGTCAGGTGCCCAGCAGATTCCCCTTCTTAGGAAGTCCAGGGTGAGCAGGGGCTCCCGGGACAGGGGTAGTGGGTGCAGAGAACAGAGTCTCTCAGCTGGCATCCTGGGGGGTGGAGGGTGTGAAGCGGGATTCTGCTCTCGATGACAGTGTGTGTGGGAGGCACCGGGGTCCCTCCTGATAGAAAGTCCAGGTGGTTCCAGGGCTCTTACTGAAGGGTTCCAGGGTCCAGAGAGTGGCAAGAGTCTCATCTAGGGGTTCTTGCGTTCAAAGTGACTCTCACGGAGATGTCCCTAGTTTGGAAAGTGCTAGAAGTTTTGTTGGAGCTGGTTCTGGGACTGCAGAGGTGGAAGTCCTGGCTGAGAGGCTTCTGGTGGGAAAGCCAGAGATCCTTTCTGGAGGGCGCTCTAGCTGCCTCCACGGCGGGTCCCTCTCACACATCCACTCTTGGGGAGCTGCTGACCTGGAAGTCCCAGGTTCAGAGGGAATGGGATGGTCCTGTTGGGAAGGAAACCCCTGCCTTGAAGGCTCCCAATACAGGGGAGATGTCAAGATGGAGGGGTCCTGTATCTACAGTCAGGGCTACCTGCTGGGGAATATGAGGCTGAGGGGTGGTCCTTGGTCTGGAGGAGGGCAGGGTGCCCTTGCTGGGGAGTGGTCTAGGTCCAGGGGGGTGGAAGTCACCCATCAGGGCCCAGGTCCCTGTTGAGGGATCTGTACTGGCAGTGCGGTCTTTAGCAACGGTGCCCTGAGAGGATATAGACATTCACTGTCCTCACTGGGGCACCAGGGCCAGGAGGAGGCTGCGGTAGGACTTCCCAAGGAGCATCCCCAAAGGACATATCTGGAGACTCAGGAGACATTGTGGACAGAATGGCAGTCTGAGCCCAGAGACAAGGACAGAGGTCCCTGCGTGTCTGAGGTCCGGGTCCAGAGGGGGTGAGGGTCCCCCGAAGCAGGGTCCTAGGTTTTTGCTGGAGGTCTCTGAACATAATCCTAGGCCCAGAGGGGACTGGACGGGCACGGGTCTCCAAGGGGGTTCAGGCAGAGGAATGGGGTCCCAAATGCTCCCTGGAAGGTACTCTGAGGGCAGCCCTAGTCCCAAAGGGAACTGTGTTGGGGGATTCCTGCTGGGAGGAAGGGCTTCGATGGGGGTTAACCAAAGGGGGAGTTCTCGCCGGTGTGCACCCTAGGTCCTCGTTGGGGGTTTTCCTGGGGGATCCTAGTCCCAGAGCGGACTGGAAGCGATCTGCGGGGATAAGAGTACTTCGCGATGACGCCCGGGTCCCCAGATGGGGCAGCGCTCACGTACCCACGGTGGTGACCAGCGTGCTGGCGAAGAAGAGCGCCGAGGCAAAGTCCCAGGCGGGGTCCGAGGCGTTGGCTGGCCCTGAAGCGTTGGCGAGCGCAGCGCGCCCCAGCCGTCCGGCCGCCAGCACCCGCTCCACGAAGGCGTCCAGGGCCGGGGCGGCCACGCACGGGCTGCGCCGCAGCAGTTCCTCGCGCAGCGTCTCCAGCTCGGCCCGGAGGCGAGCTTCGTGGGGCCGCTCCAGCCGCGCCACCAGCAGCGCGCCCAGCACCAGGTAGACCGCGTACGCGGCCAGGGCGCCCGCCAGGAGTGCGCCCCGCCGCATGGCGCCCGCCGCGACCTGCTCTCCACCGCCCCCGCCGCCCCGCTGACGTGGCCCCCGCCTCCTGGCAGCCCGGAGCCCAGCTTCAGTTCCGGCAGGGCTCGAGGCGCGGCTGCGGGCGCCCCGAAGAGGAAGAGGGAAAAATGGGGGGGGGGGAGGCCCCGCCTCCGGTAAACTGAGGCACGCCCCAGCGCCAGGTGTTGAGTGCCGAGAGGGCGGAGCCCCGCGCTCCTGGACCGAGGACACCAACAGGATGGACAGGGTGGAGGGGTTTCTCCATTCCTTCCATTCCTTCCCTCTCGTCCTCCCAGTAGCCTGGGCTCCCTAAGTTAGAGAAAATCTCCACTCTTTTCCACTGGCCGACCGGGAAGTCGCTCCCTAACTCCCCGGGGCCATCACGAAGATTGTGCACTGCATCGAGGCGCGTGGCTGGAGACAAGGGGACAGACTGAAATTCGGTCCTTGCTCCATTCGCCTAGTCCTGCGTTCTGGATTGGGGCTGCACCCGCCCGGAGGGGACACTGTATAATTCACAAGGAGGGGGGCGCCTGGGGGACTCAGGGTGCTGGGCGCGCAGGACTCTTGGTTTGCGCTCAGGTAGTGTGATCTCATGGGCTATGGGATCCTGCTGGGGTCGGACCTGGCTCAGCCCGGAATCTTCTTGAGGAGTCTCTCCCTCTGCACTTCCCCCTACTCACAGGCGCACAATCCCTCTCTCTTTCTAAAATAAATAAATCTTTAAAAAATTTTCAGAGGGGGCGCCTGGGTGGTTCAGTGGGTTAAAGCCTTTTCCTTCAGCTCAGGTCATGGTCTCAGGGTCCTGGGATAGAACCCTGCACCCAGGTCTCTGCTCAGCAGGGAGCCTGCTTCCCCCTCTCTCTCTGCCTTCCTCTCTGCCTACTTGTGATCTCTGTCTGTCAAGCAAATAAATAAAATCTTAAAAAAAAAAAAAAAAGCCTCTGCCTTCAGTTCAGGGCATGATCCCAGGCTCTCTGCTCCACAGAGAGCCTGCTTCCTCCTCCCTCTCTCTGCCTGCCTCTCTGCCTACTTGTGATCTCTGTCTGTCAAATAAATAAATAAAATCTTTAAAAAAAATTCAGAGAATCTTAACTGTACAGAACAAGTTGAAGGTTGCTGGAGGGGAGGTAAGTGAAGGGATAGGGAACTGGGTGATGGGCCTAAAGGAGGGCTCCTGATGGAACGAGCACTGGGCATCACTAATTCTACCCCCAAATTAATAATACATTATATGTTAACTAACTTGAATTTAAATAAAAATAATAATGATAATAATTCACAACAAGGGACACCACAAGGCAGGTTTCCCCTATCCCTCACGGACAAAGGGAGGATCCTTAGCTCAAATATCTGTTCAGCACCTACTTCGTATCTGGCCCTTTGGTGGGGACACAGCAGTGACCCAGACAGCTCTAGACCTAGCCCACCGTGGCAGGGGGTGGGTGGGGTCCCAGCACTTCAAGTTCTAGACCTTGGCCCTGGGGGCGGGGAGAGGGGTGCTCCCAGAGTGGCAGCCAAGAAGGTCAGGGGTGTGATGAGGGAAGCACAGACAGAGTGACTGGAGCTGGGACGGGGGACACCGAAAAGACTGGGAATGGATCCCCCAGGAACCCAGAGGAGAAAACTGATCCAACTTAGATGGGGTGAAGAGAGCTTCCTAAGGAAAGGGATGTTTGAACTGAGGCATTAAGGGAGAGCAGGAGTAGGCCAGGGTCCCTCTTCCTAGCAGAACCACAGTACACCCCTCTATTTAGGGGGGTGGGAGTTCTTCCCTGCTCCCTGTTTTTCTCCACATACACTTCCAGCTGTAACTCAGTACTCTCCCTAATAGCCATTGGAGGGCAGCCAGGAATCCTGACCACATAAGAATGGCAAAGGAGCAGGGCTTGGGGCCTGGCTAGGACACACCCCAGCTGGTTCTATTTATGAAGCTGTGACAGTTCTAGGGGCAGAGCCCAACTTGAGGCTGACAACCCACAGGAAGAGACACTTGATGATAAAAACAGAAAAACGGCAGCTGCCAGTGATCACAGGCTTACACTATGTCAGGCCCTGTGGACACAGTGGCCTTGTAGTGAATCCTCGACCTCTCCTATATCGTTCCCATTAAACAGATGAGAACATTTAGGCTGAAAAGGGGTCCAGTCACACAACTCGTAAGGGGTAAATACGAGGCCAGCTGGAAGCCAACACGCTTCCTTTATTAATATTAATATCACAAAATATTCACGGAAGAACTTAAGACAGGGAGAGCTGCAGATGAAAAATGTTGGGGGGAGGGCTGGATGATAAGCCAGGGGTCCAGAGGAGGAATGCGGGTACCTCAGTCATGAAAAAAGGACCGCGACTGAGCCAGGGCTCATAACTGAGAGGCCAGACCAGTCCTCGAGGTCCCTAGAAAAGACAGTATCTCAGAGGAAGAACGGGAAAGCCACAGTGACAGGGTCACTTGCTGGCATCCTTCCGGAGTGCTATCACTGCCCAGAAGTAGCTTCTACCATTACTTTTGCCTGAGATAGGCGGAGGGGACTGAGAGACAGAGAGACTAAGGAGCCTTCATTTTTAGGGTTGCTCGCTTGCTGATGTGCCTCGGCGTGCTCCGTGTGGCTGGAGGTTGCGCAGTGGTTTCGGCAAACCCGGCAAAGCCAGGTCGCGACGCCCGAGCATTTTTACGACACCTGGTTCTTCCTACCTAATTTATCGGGTGCCCTTTTCTCACTCTAAATACTCACCTTAATACTTAAGGTCTGCCGAAATTGTATAAGCGTTAGAGTCTGCACAACTCCGCTTAGGCCCCTCGAGAATACAAATGGATCTCTCCTCCCCGCCGCACGCCCTTCCCTGGCTCCCCAGTGCTCTCAGCGACCCAAATCAATCCTCTGTCTCCATTTCCCGTCGGTCTCATCCCTTGATGCCTACACTTCCCATCATGCACGATAGAGCCAACTCCTAGGTTGTCCTCGGCCCCGCCCTCTCGCTCCACTAGCTCTGACTCTCGCCTTCCGCCACCGGCCTCCAGTCCCCGCCTCTTACCCACTGCCAACTCGTAAGGGCCTCCGCGAGGGGCGTGGCCTCTGAGCTATCGTGACACCCATTGGCTGTCGCGTCGTCGGTGGGCCGTGGCTACGGGAGCCGGGCGGGCACATTTCGAACCGTGGCTGGGGCGGCGGCGGCTGCGGCGGCTGCGACGGTGAAGGATGCACCCGGCAGGCTTGGCGGCGGCGGGGACGCCCCGGCAGCGTAAGTGGCGTACGTGGCCAGTCGTGGAGATCGGGGCGGTGGGGGTGGGGTGGCTGGCTGGGGCGTGGCGGGGCCGCCGCGGCAGTTGGCGAGGTCGCTGCAGGTCGGAGGTCACGGGGTCAGGGAGCTGGAGCTTCGGGGTGTGCACTGCGCTGGGATGCCAGGACCGGGTAGGGGGCGCGTTGGGGTCGATCCTTCTTTAGGAAATTACTTTGGGAGAATACAACTTTGGGCAGGATATTGTGCTCTACAGGAAAACGGGACTTTCATTCATTTGCAGTTAGCGATCAGCCTTCTCCCCAGCCGCCGGTGGCCTCGGGCTGTCGCCCACGCTCCTCAGGACAGCGTTCAGAGCCCTTCGTGAGCTGAGAGGACCCTGTTTACCTCTCATTTAAGATTTGAACCTGTACTCTACACTCCTTTTTCCGTCTCTGTTAATTTGTATCTCTCTTGAAGTTCTTCATCTTGTTGAGTGTGCGTGCATCTCATTTCTTCATTGAGCAGATCCTGCCTCAGCTCCCCTAGGGCCAGGCAGGACCTGTGCTGGAATCTGGGTACCTGGTAATAACCAGCCTAGCAGTAGTCCTTGGTAACTTCCAACTCCGAGTTTAGCGGTGAGACAGACGCCAAACTCGGAATAAGCAAGTCAGCGGGAAAATCTGGGGAGTGATTTTTCCCTGTAAAGGGAAGAATCAAGGATTCAGTGGAGGTTCAGAGGCCTGATGTCCTCGTTCCTCCCTTCAGCCATTAATAAGGTGCATGGTGGACTACGTGGTGGGTGATGCTGGGGCCACAGCCCTGGTTCCTGTCCTCAGGGAGCTACCAGTACAGAGCCTCCGTGCTGTGTTGCAGGTGTTAATCAATCGTGGGAAGATATTCCACAGTGCTGGCACTGCATGTTCCAAGGCCTGTGTGGGCCAGGAGCTTGGCAGAGTCAGGGCCCAAGAGGCCAGTGTGTGATTGGGTGCAGTGAGGCCCAAGTGGTAGCAAACGAAGGTGGCTGGCCAGGCTGGGGTCATGCCAGGCCTTGTAGGCCTGTAGATTTTATTCCCCGCACAGTGGGGACTGATCTTAGGCAAGGGACAAGAGATGTTCCCTTGCACATTTAAGATCACTGTGACTACTGACTGGAGAGAAGGTTGGCAGAGCAAGAATGGGCAAGGGGATTTAGGAGGAGGACATTTAAGTCATGTTCAAGACCATGGAGTCTGCAAGGGGAGGGTAAACATTGAGACATAGTGGGTGAGAACTGGCGATTAGTTGATTGGGTGCGAGAGAGAAGGGGAATCAGAAGCTTGGACACTGGGGGGTGGGCACTGTCAGGAGCTGGATGGACCTGGGTGTGGGAGCAGGAGAGAAGTGGTGGCTGGAGACAGGACCCACCGCCCAAGGGGCACAGTGGCTGGGAAAGCTGCGGGCAGGTGAGAGGCAAAGCCAGAAGTGTGCGAAACTGGGCCACACGTTTCAGGAAGCTAAAAAAAAAAAAGAAAAAAGTGCTGGGTGGAGAGGGACCAAGCTGGAGACCCTCAGCTCCATAAAGGCAGGACTTTTGGTCTTTTTGATCATTGCTCTGTCCACCACGCCTGCAGCAGAGCCTAACACACAGGGGTGCTCAAGAGATGTTTGTGGGGCTCAGGAAAGAGGAGGAGGTGGGTGCAGTGTCTCGGAAGCCAAAAGAGCAGAGAGCATGGTGGCATCACATGCTGCTCAAGCTGGGTGGCAGTGGCTATGGCCTTGGGCTGGCAGTGTCGAGGGGTGTTTAGGAGGTCAGTGGGAGGCAGAACCCAAAATACTGAGAGCTGAAGGGTGCAACAGGGAGTAAGGAAGGGCTTGCACTAAAGGGGCAGGGGGAAATGCCGGTGAGCCTTGGGGCTAAGTGGGCTGGGATCAGTGCTGCTGGCTTTGGGATTGAGCGCCCTTGTATTTGTCTTCAGGCGACAGAAAACTGAGAGGAAGAGTCGAGGGCCTTGTAATTGACAGTAAGGGACAGGGATCAACAGGCCAGGGGCTGAGGAGTTTATGAGCATCACTGGGCTTTGGGCCATGAACTGTTCCACGGAAGAGAGAACTGAGATGCGGACCGAGTCAGCACACAGATTATCGAGTTCCTCTCCACCAACCAACTGTAACCCTCTTACTTGCTCCCTGGATCCACAGTGGTGCTTGGGACACAGGAGGAGCTCACTCAGTAACTGCTGGGTTGGTGTTGCTTCCGGGTTGGGAGCAGGGACCCTGGGTCCAGAGCGCTGGGTTCAAATTCATCCTCTCCACATTCCCTTTCTCTTCTCTCGTCCTTACCCTACCCTGACTAAGCACGCCTCCAGCAAGTCCTGACCCTCTGACCCGCAGCCCCCCTCCACCACTGCCCCCACCCCTCCATCCCTTCTTCTCCCCCCACCACTCCCCCACTGGAGCAGCTCCCTCCCTCTCCCTGCCCCCCCACCCCAGTTTGTTACCCACAAGAAGCCAGAGGGACCTTTTAAAAACTTGAAGCCTGGCTCTGCTCCATTCTGGCCCAGTGACTTCGGGCAAGGGCCTGAACCTCTCTGGGGCTGGCTTTTCCTGTCTGTAAAGCAGGGGCGAGGGCTAGGGGTGGACAATAGCACTGATGCAGATAAATGAGTTAGTCCATAGCGCATAGAACACAGCACAGGATGTGGCAAGTGCTCACTTGGGGTTTAATTACCTTTAACATTGAGCAGGCCCGCCTGGGCTAGAGTCCTGTCCTGTCACTCACTCAGCCTGGTGCTGCACATAGGCCATACCCACCCCACCCCATCCTGGCCTGTCACCACCTCTGTAACATGGGGTGGGCCCTCATTTCTCAGCATTTCATCAGCCCTCTACTCCAGCCCTGTGTTAGGGGCTGGGGATCCAGGCATGAACAAGACCAAGCTCCCCACCTTGGGGGGCTCCCATTTGAATGGGGAGACAGTGAACAAAATAAAGTGGCCAATGTATGAGCTAGTGTGTTCTGGGTATAGTAAGTGCACCAGGGAAGGGGGATGGGGAGTGCTGTCAAGGACCATGTGGTTGGAGACAGGATGGTAGGGAAGGCACTGCAGAGCCAAGACCTCAAGGAGGGGAGGGAGCCATGGGGTGGGCACAGGGGGTGCGGGGGGGAAGGATTCCGGCAGAAGAACAGCACTCGCAAAGGCCCTGAGGTGGAGCATGCCTGGTGTCTTCGCTGGCCACTGAAGCCCATGTGGCTAGAGCCAACAAGGAGGGGAGCGCAAAGGGAGACACTGACCGAGACCCTGTTTGTAAAAGGCTTAGGACAGGATCCTGTGAACAGCAGGCCCAGCACAAAGTAGCTCTCTACATCATTGTCACTGTGGTGTTTTGGATGGATTGAGGACAGGCAGACAGAGCCCGCCTTGCACCTGCCTCGATGCCCATCTGACCTGAAAACCAGTGCTTCATGGCAGCGGGAAGAGAGCACCTACGGCCTGAATGACGCCCCCCACCCTCTTCCCCTGCAGCATCCAAACGGAGGATCCCCGTGTCCCAGCCCGGCATGGCCGACCCCCACCAGCTCTTCGATGATACGAGTTCGGCCCAGAACCAGGGCTACAGGGCCCAGAGGGCACCCGGTGGCCTGGGCTACCCTGCAGCCTCCGCCTCGCCCCAGGCTGCCTTCCTGGCGGATCCTGTGTCCAACATGGCCATGGCCTACGGGAGCAGCCTGGCCGCCCAGGGCAAGGAGCTGGTGGATAAGAACGTGAGTGCACTGGGCTGCCTCGGGTCGGGGAAAGGCAGGGGACGTGAGGCCAGGGCTTCAAGCGTGGGTTCTGCCTCCCCCTAGATCGACCGCTTCATCCCCGTCACCAAGCTCAAGTACTACTTTGCTGTGGACACCATGTATGTGGGCAAAAAACTGGGCCTACTCGTCTTCCCCTACCTGCACCAGGTCAGCACTGCGCCACGGAGGGCAACACCATCCGAGGAGGGAGACAGTCTGGGGCTGGTAGGGGGTGGGGGTAGAGGGTGAGTCAGAGGCCAGGTAGGTATTGAGTGGGAGGGTAGGTTTGCCCCGAGAGGGGGCCTGGAAGCAGCATGGGAGGAGCCCAGTCTGTGGGTCCCACCTGCTCCCCTCACTCTCCCCACAGGACTGGGAAGTGCAGTACCAGCAAGACACACCTGTGGCTCCTCGCTTTGACGTCAATGCTCCTGACCTCTACATTCCAGGTCTCCCCCTCCCCATCACTGCCCCACACCCTCCTCCCTCTGGGTGGGCACGTCTAGGGCAGAGGTCTAGGTGCCTAGTGGCCTGGGATGGTCCATCTTCCTCTGACCAGTGTCTGTGTGTCTGCCTCCCACAGCTATGGCTTTCATCACTTATGTCTTGGTGGCTGGCCTGGCGCTGGGGACCCAGGATAGGTAAGGGAGGCCTGGGGTAGGCAGAGTGGGGTGAGGTTTGGGGGGCTGAGGGGCAGTCAGGAAGGTCTCTTGGATCTCCCTGTCTTGGAACAGCACCATCATGCACCCATCTGGTCCAGGACAGAGCCCTTGGGGTCATGGTCAGTGTTACCCTTGCCTCCTCCCTTGCTTTCCACCCACCTGCAGCCCATTACAACACCTGTGGCCGGTGACTCCATCCTTTTTAGCCTCCACCACCAGATCCAGCTCTTCCTCACTGCCTCCTAACCAGCTGCTTTGCCCACATGCCCTCTGTACCCTGACTCCAACAGCAGCCAGGAAGATCTGGTGTGAGACCTGGGTCTGGCCCTGTCTACCCTGCTCAGAAGCTGCCCAGAGCTCTCCCATCCCCAGATCTAGCCCTGGCTCCTTAGTTTCACGCACTACACTGCCTCCCTGCAGCCTCTCTCTGTCCTGACTCAGAGTCCTGACTCTGCTTCACCATTCTAGTCCTGGTTCCATCCTCCAGAGGGCCTGGTGCTGTCCGTTCCCACCCCAGGGCCTTTGCACATCCAATTCCCTTTGCTCCAGAGTATATTCCTCCCTTGCATCACCTGCTGAGCACCTGCTCACCTGCGACATCTCCCCTCTGGTGTCAGTTACTCGGGGAAGTCTTCCCACCCTGAACTGGGTGAAGCCCCCACATCTCACTCATAGGCTCCAGTTCATTTCTTTTGTGGCACTGAACTGTCATTAGAATCAGTTAATTGTTGTACTTGGGATATGGCAGAGGCCATGGTCCTTCCCCACCAGGCAACTCCTTATTCCTTCAGGCCTCAGCTCAGGTGTCTTCTTCTCTGGCAGTGCCCTCTGTGACACCTTCTCCTGAGTAAGTCAGGCACCTCCTATGCCCTGTGCTTCCCTCATCCCAGCCCCGACCTCTCAGGGCTGTCACTGAGGACAGGTCCTCAGTGACACGAGGCTTCAAGCGCCTGTCTCCCTGGCACGAGACTTCCAGGAAGATAGAATCCAGATCCCTCTTGGTCACTGTTCAATCTCTAGCCCCACCCAACACAGGCTGTCTCCAGCTGGATGCTCTGGGAGGGTGTGAGCCGGCCATCAGGGTGACAGTCTGGTGCCCGCAGGTTCTCCCCAGACCTCCTCGGGCTGCAGGCAAGCTCTGCGTTGGCCTGGCTGACCCTGGAGGTGCTGGCCATTCTGCTCAGTCTCTACCTGGTCACTGTCAACACTGACCTCACCACTATTGATCTGGTGGCCTTCTTGGGCTACAAATATGTTGGGTGAGTAATCCCCTTCCCACTTTCCACCCCATCCCCCACCACTGCCCCAGCCCTGAGGCCTTGCCCTCAGACCAGCCTTCCCCTCTCTCCCCAGGATGATTGGCGGGGTCCTTATGGGCCTGCTCTTTGGAAAGATTGGCTACTATCTGGTGCTGGGCTGGTGCTGTGTGTCTATCTTTGTGTTCATGGTGAGCCGGGTGGGGCTGGGGAGGAGGAGGGTTGAGGGCACAAGCCCTGAGTCGGGGTCCCCGGGGCATCCAAGCAGAGGATGTTAGGCAAGGAGTTGAGGTGAGAGCCCCTTCACTGAACTGAGGAGGCTTCAAGCGCCTGTCTCAGCCTGGGGGTCAGCAGGGCTTCCTGGAAGAGGGGGTTATCTAAGCTGGGGTGGGAAGGCAGAGCAGGAGCAGGAGCCAGGCGGCCTCACCCTCACACCACCCTTCCATGGTGGGCTCTCCTGCCAGAGTTTGTTAGGATGAAAAGAGGTTTGGTACCCTTGGAAACAGCTTCTCTGGATCCCCAGCAAATTCCTTCCTCTCTGTAAACATGTTTCCCGTTTTGCAGAAAGGGGGGTGATGATGAAGGCACCCCAGGGCCCTGGGAGGAGGCCACATGAGGAGGTGTGAGGAGCAGAGGGCAAAACTGGTTGGCCAAATCTCACCCTCAGAGAAACTCTGACGTAGAGGTCATTACTTAAAGGTTAAAACAAACAAAAAACAAAAAAACCTTCCTGGCTTGTGTTGAAAACTGTCATCCGGCCAATATAAGCAGGGTGGCAGCAGCCACGGCTGAGCCTGCTGCCCTCCTCGGGCAGGGTATGAAGCTCCGCGTCTCACTCAGCTCGGAGCCCTCACATTTGCTCCCGAGCCTTGGGGAGAAGCAAGTCCTCACCATCCCTTAGAGGAGATGTTTGTGTGGGGAGAAACCTAGGCTCCCCACGAGCAGAGAGACTCGAACCCAGCCGCCCCGGTGGAGGGAGAGAGGCAGGACTTGGAAGTACCTGCCCGCGCCTCCGCCCGGCGCGGGACTCAAGGGTGAACCCCCTTCCGCCCCAGATCCGGACGTTGCGGCTGAAGATCCTGGCGGAGGCTGCGGCCGAGGGCGTCCCGGTACGCGGGGCCAGGAACCAGCTGCGCATGTATCTGACCATGGCGGTGGCGGCGGCGCAGCCCCTGCTCATGTACTGGCTCACCTTCCACCTGGTGCGGTGAGGGCTGCCCGGCCCACGCCCCCCGGCTGCTGCTGCTTCTCGCGGCCGCGCGCCGCTGCCGCTCATCCTCCCGCCCGCCCGCGGGGGCTCCGGCGTCGCCCCCACCCCGAGACCCTGCCCCTGCCCCTCCCCGTCGCCGAGGTGCCGAGATTTCCAGCGGCACCCGCCGCTCGGTAGAGCGGCCGCTGTTCCGGAAACAATAAACGGTGATGGGAACGGCGTGCGCACCTCTCTTTGGCGCGGCCGCCCGGCAGGGGGCAGGCCGGGCCCCGAGAAGGGGGACGGGCGGGGCGGGGCCGGTACCCAGCTTGGCGACCAGAAGGCTACCCGAGAGCCGAGAAAAGGTTTAATGAGACTTCACCGGGCCGGTCAGTGAGAAGTCTCCTTCGCCTTCCCTTTCTTTTCCTTCTTCTTTTTCACCTTGGGCTTCTTGACCTTGGCCGGCGTGCTTTCGTGTCCTTGCGAGGCGGCCGCGTGAGGCTGTGGGGCCGAGAGTGGAGGAGATGGAAGGGGAGAGCCAAGGTTAGGACGGTGAGACGACTGTCCGGGACTCTCCCCTCACTTGGGGCGCCTGCTTGCGGGGAGCCTCTTACCTTTCCTTCCATGTCCGAGTCGCTGGAGCTGCCGCTGCTGCTACTGGAGTCCGAGGAACTGCGGTGACCGTGGCCCTGCCAGTTGGGAGGCGAGGCAGTGAGACCAGGACCCCTGACCCCGCCGCTGTCCCCTTCAGGAGGGATGTGCCTGGTCCTAAGGTGACTTACCCTTGGTTTGTCAGCCGCCCCTGTCTCTGATGCGCCCTGAACTTTGTGGGGGCCGTGTTTATGGTCTCCCCCCTGGCCCGTCCCCTGAGGCTTCTTGGAGTCTAGGGCTGTGGAGAGAAGTTGGGTGGGTTGGTGCAGGTGCTGCGCATGCGCCCTTGGAGGAGGTTGCTGGGTTTTAGCCTGGCTCCCTGCGTCTCAAATGCCCCATTTCCCAGCTCACCTGCGGCCAAGTCGAACTCCATGGTGGTAAGAGGAGGTCTGTGGGGAGAACCGCCAGTGGCCGGAGGGCAGGGGGAAGGACGAGGGGAGGAGCAGCGGGAACTGCCTGTCCAGGGACTTCTGAGGAGCCCCACCCAACCTGGGTCAGAGTCCTTAGCCTTGACTCATAGCCCCTCCCCAGCACCACCCAGCATTTTTTTCTGTGGGAAATGGGGTGGGTGGACAGTTGATTGCTAAATTTCCACCTGGTGAGCCTTGGCCAGTGAGGGGGGGTGCTGTGTGGGCAGCTGTAGATATCTGGGGAGAGGGCTGAAGCTGTCATCTGCTTTCCCCAAAGGGTCAGATGCCTGCTTTTGAAGAAATAAGAGGGCGCCTCCCAGGGCCCTCTGTACCATTGTAACGCTAACACTCTGTACTTAACTGCGGGCCAGGCACTGTTCCAAGGGCGTCACGCACCATAGCTCCTTTTTTTTTTTTTTTTTTAAAGATTTTATTTTATTTATTTATTTGACAGAGATCACAAATAGGCAAAGAGTCAGGCAGAGAGGTGGGGGCGGGGAAGCGGGCTCCCTGCTGAGCAGAAAGCCAGATGCTGGGCTTGATCCTAGGACCCTGAGATCATGACCTGAGCTGAAGGCCGAGGCTTAAGCCACTGCACCTCCCAGGCGCCCCACATTAGCTCGCTTTAACCACACCGGATGCCTTCGTGAGAAGCTATGCCCGAAGGGGTTAAGTGTGGGAACTTGGAACCGACCTCCTGAATTTGAAGACACTGTATCATTCAGTAGTGGGATGAGCTCAGAAAAGTCATTTTGCCCATCTGTGCCTCAGTTTATTCGCGTACATGGCAGCCTCCTTATGGGGTTGTCATGGATTCGTGCTCCGCACAGTTCTAGAAACGAATCCACAGCTTGTAAGATAATGTTTAGGCTTTTTAAATTAGAAGGTATGTATTAGTTACTATCCCTATTTTACCCATGAGACCACTGAGGGACCAAACAAGGTGACAAGGGGCCAGTGTAGTATGAATGGCTAGAGCTGGGATTCACACCCAGACAGTATGGCTCAAGTCCAAGGCTCTGGCCCCTGTGGCTCTCCCTGGAGGGCTCCCCAAGCTGGGCTGTGCCAGTCAGGCTGCTGGGAGGGGTTGGGGAGGGCAGGCCTGAGCCATCCCCTCCCCTTGCTGTGAGGCCAGCTTGCCACCAGCAGCTGGGCCGCCACACTGGTGGGACCCAGGCAGGCAGAGTGACAGCTGGGGCCGGAGGATGATGAGAACCCATGCACTCAGGTCTCTGCTCCAAAGCATATTCCTCAGAGAGACCTGCCCTAACTGCTGGCTCCCCACGGCCTGTCACTTCGACCTCTTTCCCCTGCTTGATGACCAGCTTAGCCCTTAAAGGCAATAAAAGTTATCTTTATCGTCAATTTCTTCAGCATGTATTTGCTGAGTACCTATTATGTGCCTGGCACAGTTCGGGTGCTGAGGATACAGAGGTTAACAAAACTAGCAAAAGCCCAGCCACGCAGGACTTGATACTCTAGTGGGGGAAAAAAGGTATAAAATGTACAGATTGTTGAAAACAAGAAATGAAAATTTCTATGAGTTGGTAAATGGATATACAAAATGTGAATACCTAACAGGACTCTACTCCACCAAACAAAGGAATGCACTGACATGTACTGCATCATGCAGAAATGTTCTGCCCAGGCACAAGCAGCCAGGACCACATACTGTTGTTGGTCAGCGTTCACATCGAGTGTTCAGAGAAGGGTTACTGAGGCAGCAGGTCACGGGGTGCGGGGAGCTGCATGGGAAAGGGGGATTAACTCTGAGCATGAGAGCTAATTGTGGAGGATGAAAACATGTTTGAAAACTGATTTATGGTAGTAATTCCACCACTTGGTAAAAATGATAAAAACTGGGGTGCCTGGGTGACGCAGTCAGTTAAGTGTCCCACTCTTGGTTTAGGCTCAGGTCATGATCTGTGTGTGGTGGGATCAAGCCCCATGTTGGGCTCCATGCTCAGCAAGGAGTCTGCACAAGTTTCTCTCTTCCTCTCCCTTTGCCCCTCCCTCCAACTTCTCTAAAAATAAGTAAATCCTGGAAAAAAAATTATTAGAAACCCCTGAAGTATACATTTAAAATGGGTGAGTTTTGGGGTGCCTAGGTGGCTCAGCAGATTAAACCACTGCCTTTGGCTCAGGTCATGATCTCAGGGTCCTGGGATCGAGTCCCACATCAGGCTCTCTGCTCAGCAGGGAGCCTGCTTCCCCCTCTCTCTCTGCCTACTTGTGATCTCTCTGTCAAATAAATAAAATCTTTTAAAAAAAATAAAATAATAAAATAAAATGGGTGAGTTTTATGTAACTTAAGCTTGAGGCATAAGTAATATGTGCTAAGTAGAGAAATACAGCAAGAAAGGGGGCTAGGTAATAACTACATGGTATGTGGGAGAGAGATTGGATTTTAGGTAAGAGTTACCAAGGAAAGCTTCACTCAAGTCTTTTTTGAATAAAGATCTGAAGATGAGGGGTGCCTGGGTGCCTCAGTCATCTGGGCATCTGTCTTCAGCTCTGGTTGTATGATCCCAGAGTCCCGGGATCGAGCCCATCGGGCTCCCTGCTCAGTGGGGAGTCTGCTTCTCCCTCCCTCTCCTGCTCTCCCCTCTTGTGCTCTCTCTCAAATAAATACAATCTTTTAAAAAGAAAGATTCTCTTAAAAAAAAATCTGAAGATGAGGAGATAAACCATGCAAACACATGGAGGAAGTGTTCTAGGCAGCGGGAATAGCAAGTGCAAAGGTCCTAAGCTGGGAATGTGATGAACTGCATGAGTGATGAACTGCAAGGACTTCCCAGCGGCAGTGAGAATGGAGGGAAAGACACAGGAGAGGAGGAAGGATGGTAGTGGTGGAGAGTTGGGGGACTAGTACATCAAATAAGAAGTGGTAATGAACAATGATTACGGCTTTATGCATAACTGGATGCAGTATTTGAGAAGTGTTTTCCCAAGCAAAACAAATTCCATGAGGGTTAGGGACCTTTTCCACTTTGCTCAGCACCCAGAACAGTGTGACTCAGAATTTGGTACTATCATTTGGTGAACTGGTGAGGTTACCTGATGCCAGGACCTCTGCTAATGTAATGGCAAGGTAGAGCAAGCACAGAGTGCCTAGGAGTTTGTGTTAAGGAGGTCAGTCTGCTCAAGGTGAACCCTCATTCTACCCCTTACTGCCCTAGGCTAAGTAAGTCAACTAGTGTGCACCACAGTTTTGTCCTCTGTAAAATGGCAGACTTACTTCATGAAGTATGGTTGTTTTTGGAGCCTGCCCAGCACAAGGGAAAATGGATGCTCAGCAAATATGAGGTTTTATTATTCACAAACACAATCTCATATGCTTACCTGTGAACCTGGCAGTAGGATCCCATGTTCTGTATGAGGCAGTTGAGCCTCAAGTAAAATGGTCTCATCTCCAAGGACGCTGGCCTAGTAGACTGCAGATCGGTAGTGGGAGACCTTCCAGACCTAAGACAAAGTAGCTCCTTACCACTTGGCTAAGACTGTGGGGAGGGTGAATGGGCCCAGAGAAGGGCATGGCCTGATCCTCCACATTCCCCTTCCCGCCTCACTCCTGCATCATGGTTAGGATGTGGCCACTCTTACAAGAGACAAGAAAGAGCCTTAACAAAATAGCTGTACTTTTCTCTCCCATAAAATAATCCAGAGACCCAGACGATCTCTAGTTGTTCTGCATCCTTCCTGGGTGTGGCCAGAACAGAGAGGGACACTGGCCACCACCATCAGATTTGTGGTAAGGGAAAGGGCAAGTGGAGGGCACACCAGTCCCTTTCAAGGACCACACCCAGAAGCAGCACCTGTCCCTCTGGCCCCATCAGACATAAGGTCACATCTAGCAGCAGGGGAGGCTCAGAGAATATAGCTCCAAGTTGGGCTGCCACATATCTCACAAAAATCTGGGGACTTCTTTACAGAAAGGAGGAAAGGGAAAATGGACACAGGAGCCTGTCCATCATGACTCCCTCTTGGCGGCAGTGAAAATACCCTCATTCCCTGGCTCTAACCCAGAAGACTTCCAGATGGAGGCCAGATTAAAGCTAGGAAGCTGAACCCAAAAGCTCGATGAAAAGCAGGGCTGAGGGCCTAACACAGCGTTATGCTCTTGGGAAAACAGCCCCTGCCATTCAGTACTCCCCTAGAACGCTAAAGGGCGCAGGCCCCAGGCCCAGCCTGCCCCTGACCTCTAATGGCTCTGCCTCCTCTGCTTGTTTCCTCATTTCTGCCCAACAGGACTCAGTGTTGAGGATATAAGCAATGCCTTCTCCCCTGTAGGAGAAAGGGACTTGTGTTCCCAACTTGCCTGCAATGCTGCCCTTCCCTAGATCAGCTCCCCCTTTCTCTAGCATTTCACCAGCAGACCCTCTCAGGAGGCTCATCCCAGCCCTGAAGTTTGGACTTAAATCACTGCAGTTTAGTTAAAGACTGCCAGATGCCAACTTCAGTGGCTAGGGAAGCCAAGGTGGAGTAGGACCAAGGAGTAGGCCACTGGGACACATCCCTGCACGCATGTGCTGCGCTCAGTCAACCGCCACGGCTCCCTGGAAAAGCAACTTGCACAAGGCCTGCTTCTTCTCTTTCCTGAAGTTTACATGAACGGAGTGCCCTGGTCCTATAAACATAATCCTGGGACTGGGATGTTTTCTTTGAATTTAACCACATCCCAGGAGATGGAGACTTTTAAGTACACAGTATACAGGGACTCAGTTTCCTTTCCCACAAGACCAAAGTGCTGCCCTGGCCCTGGACATTCTGGAACAGTAATGATCACAACATCTTAATGGACCACGCTTTTGGAAGGGCCAAGAGGTGGACAGCCTGGCCGGGGAAAGCCGAGCTTGGCCACCGCCCAGCTGACTGTTGTGTCTGGGATTTGCTTTCACTCTATTTGCAAGCTAACAAGTTAGCCCCTAACTTTTCAAAATGCTGGCAGAAGCTGGAACTTCCTGAATCAGAGGGAAAAAGCCTTATTACTTGCAACAAGCAGCCTGAACATTAGCGTGTGTTGGTTTCCCTGGCCCCGTGGGGGGCAATGGGTGGTACCCCAGGAGCAGGACGTGAGCTGGGGGAACCTGCTACTTGACAGTAAGCGGCTGGCAAACCTGCCCCTTGTCCTAGGAGCTGTTCCGGCATCCCTCAAGGTGCTCACTGCAGACCCAACTTTGAGAAATGGCCCAGGTAAACAGCTGTCAGGGTCACACACTCCTGGCCTGCCCAGGAGGCCTTGTAGCAGCGTGAGACACAACCCCCAGAGACCTGTCTCTACCAACAGTCCATCTTTCCTGCCTCCTGGTAAATTTTCACAAGTATGCCACTAAGATTAACAGCCCAAGAGCGAATTTATTCAGTTTCTCTCACACATTTATTTAAAGTGACCTACGAACAGGACTGCAAGCAGCAGCAAGTCCTGCGGATAGGCCAACCTTCTGTCCAGGATCCTGGAGGTTTCCAGCCTTGAAGGAGAGGGCATACTTCAGCCAGCCAGGATGTAGTTGGAGACCAGTCTATCTCCCATTAGGACCCACACAAGGGACTTCACACCGACGTGCAGCTCTTTGGTGTCCTAATAATTACAAGGCCCCACAGCAACCCTCCTGCCCAATGGGGAGATGTTGTGGCTCATTCATTCCTACGTTCGAACACAAATCCTGGGGCACAGTGCACTCCAGGGGAGGATCTGTTAAGCCTGATTTGGACCACCACCACAGGACACTGGCAGAGGCCGGGGCTGCTTGGGCCTCCCAAGTGTGATTCTGTCATCAGCCAGACTGGAGCAAGGCCATGCAGGTCCAGGTGTCTGTCCTTATCTAGGGTGGGGCCTACATTCAGGGGCTGCCACTGAAGGCATCAGGCACTGCACGATCATCTGGGCCCAGGCATGTCGCTGCCCAGCACAGGGCTCAGGGGACCAGGTGACTGGCAGATGGTGGTGCTGGATCTAGAGGACAGGCACTGGATGCACCGCCTACCATTTGGATCTGAGGGGTTCCCTCCCCCAAGGGCTTTCCATCCCTGTAGGTAGGGTTGCCCCTCTCCTATCACCGACTCACCCCCAGAACCTTTTGTTTGGAAGGATCCTATGTGAACGCAGCTGGTGTGTTTACACAGTTTCACACACCGTGTGGACCACTGCAAGGAGACTCGGTGAGGAGGGCACTCAACGACCAGGTGGTCAGTCACTGCCTTTGCGATTAGGACCAGGCAGTCCAAGGAAGAATCCAGGCAGACTCTTCAAAATTCACTTCAGTACTTGAGGGCCCCCTCTGGTCGGCCGGCCACCCAGAAGGTGCACCAATCATGTGGGCCTGGGCTTGACGCTGGAGGGGAGAAAGATGCATCTTACGCGCCGATGAGGAGGAAAGAATCCCAAATTTTCAAAATAATTTCTGTAACTCCCAATCCCTCTGACCTGATCTTTACCCAGGAGATGGCCTAGAAATCACCCCGTTCTAGTGGCAGCCACAGTCGGTGAACAAACTCCTCACTCAAGTGTATGGAGCAGGAGGGAACGGTGACAGGTCTTTGCTGAGTGACTTTTTAAAAATCCATTCCACCGGGGCACCTGGGTGGCTCAGTGGGTTAAGCCTCTGCCTTCGGCTCAGGTCATGATCCCAGGGTCCTGGGATCAAACCCCACATCGGGCTCTCTGCTCAGCAGGAAGCCTGCCCCCGCCCCCACTGCCTGCCTCTCTACTTGTGATCTGTCAAATTAATAAATAACAAAATCTTTAAAAAAAAAAAATTCCATTCCACCGCCTGGTGATACCAATAGCCTAGGGATGACAAAGTCTGTGAAATGGCCACTGAACACCTTGGCTACTGGCCCACTGTTAGGCAGTCTTTCCAACAAGTGTACCACTATTAGCCTGTAAATGGTCCAGAAAGTCCAGATAGTCCTGGTTTCATTTCAAGGGCCACAGTGCCGTGGCTGGAGTCGGCTGCCCAGGCTGGACAGCAGCCCCACGGCCCGTCTCAATGGCTGAGACAGCACTGGCCAGCCAAGCAGGGGCCGCAGGTCCAGCGTAGTCCATCGGCCAGGAGCAAGGGGACCATGGGGCCTCCCATTCCGTGAGACAAATGGGACACATGTTGGCAAAAGTGAGTCAGCATGACGACTTCTGCATGGGAAACATGAAAGGACACTACGAAAAACCTTCAAGTTCAACAGTCTGGGTGGTCTTGATCTTCCTACAATACAAAGTGATTTCCAACAGCTTCTTTTAAAATCTAAACACAGGGGTGCCTGCCTGGCTCAGTCCAGAGGTGCACATGACTCTCTGATTTGGGGGCTGTGAGTTTGAGACCCACATTGGGTATAGAGATAATTTAATAAAATCTTTAAAAATAAGGGACACCTATCTGGCTCAGTCAGTTAAGCATTTGCTTTCAGCTCAGGTCATAGTCCGAGGGTCCTGGGTTCGAGCCCCGCATCAGGCTCCCTGCTCAGTGGGGAGTCTGCTTCTCCTACTCCCTCTGCCCCCTGCCTTGTACTCTCCCTTGCTCTACTCTAATACACAAAATATTTAAAAACTAAGTAAATAAAAATAAAATCCACTTTTTATCTTCCACACAACTAAGGGAGAGACAAGTCTTGCTAGAATAGGTGGAGAAAGACCCCCTGCTCAGCCAGAGGCATCACTGGGCTTGAAGTCCCCTGTAGGAAGCTTGAGGGTGGCAGCATGGGTATAAAGGAGGAATAAGCTACCAAGGAGGAATAAGGAGACAGGCAGGCAGGCAGAGGTGGACACCAGCTCTCTAAAGGAGGCTTGCGGAGCACTTCCCTTGCGCCACCCAATGCCTATGATTTCATGTAACCCTCACACCCACCCAGAGTACAGGTGAGGAAACTGGGGGTTCAAAGAAGTTGAGTGACCTGCTCCCTGCTGCACACCTGGAATGGTGGGTGGAGAGTCTTTTCCCAGTCCTTCCTGGGACCACAGGCTCTCCCAGAGCTGGGTCCTCATCTATCTGGGATACAGCAGGCAGGTTTCATCTGCTCACCATCCTCTGAGGCTAGATGGCCAGACTGCCTAGAAAGCTTGGCAGGGAGAGGGCCAGAATCCCTGAGCAACATCTCCGCAAATGAGGAAGGCTACAAAGGAGGACGTAAGGTATTTGCACAACCTGCCTCTGGAACAGAGGTCTAAGCCCTATGGGGTGCAAGTCTCTCCCCCAGTGCACAGAATGTGAGCTTTCTGGCCTGAGGGGATTTCTAGGAAGAGCAAAGGGAAGGAGGCCTTGCTCAGCTTCCTGAGTCACCTGTGCAAGTGGAAGCCCCAGGCCACCTGCCTGACCCCATGGGTTCCCCCAACACTGCTCCACGTTCGGGACTATGCGTGTGGACAATGGAGGAGGAAGAAAGGAAGAGCCTCCAGAGTTTAGAGTCAGGGCGGGAACACCCACAGGCAGGCAGCAGAATGGGGGCCAAGCCTGGAGGCCGAATTGAGCCAGGTGGTGGTACCCTGTCCCCATTTCACCGCAGAAGCACATGGGAGACCCGAGAAAGGCTGCAGAGCCACGGAGAAACATGACAATCATGGATGCCAAAGTGATTTGGGTCAAAGCCACTCCAGTCTCAGAAAGGTCTGAGTTTTCCCCTGGCCAGGACACACCCTCAGTCCGGTCCTCCTGTGCCCTCGCAGGCAGTGTCTCAAGGTGTGAGTTAGTCTATAGTGGGTCATTATTTAAAAAACAAAACAAAGAAAAACAAAAACCAACAGAGTGGGGTATGGCTAGAATTATTCAAAAGTGACAGAAGGAAATGCCAGAGATTATCGCAGGTGTTGTTTGGTGAATCTTTATGGGCACTCAGTGGAGATGCAAGATGTATTTCATTCAAGAAGATTTGGAAGAGATATATTTTTTTAAGGAGGCCATTTCTAGAATGGGACATCTTACATAGTGCTCTATGTTAATTCTGGTAGAGTTTAAATCAGCAATCCTACAAAGAAAGCAAGCACTTGCTGAAATTTATTTTAAAAGGGAAGACCCTTTTTATTAAACTTGTACATTTTTTTCTCTTCCTTTCAGAATCCTAATTTTTTAAAAAAACTTACTGTTTACAAAAACAAAACAAAGCAAAAACACATACATCAAACAAAGGAAACCATGAAGACATTACTTTTGCGGTGGGAAAGGACACTACAGGATTCCATGTAATGCCAGAAAACTAAGACCTGGAGCAGAAAACTAAAGTGAAGAGCAGCTGACTCTGGCCTGGGGCCAGACCACATGCAGTGTGAGGCAGAGCCCTCCTCCAAGAAGGTTCTCAAAGCAGACCCAGCCAGGAGAAAAGCCCCCTCACCTTCTGGAGTAACAAACAGACCCAAAGCCCTAATGATCGTAAAAGCACAAACCAATCACTCTATTTTAAAAAGCACATACACACACGCTACACTTGTCTCCCCTCCCTCCCCAGGTTTTCGCCATCCGCAGGGAGGCCCAAGGAAGGGCAGCCTCTTGCTGGCAGGGCCTTCACAGGACATAGGTGTTCTTCACCAGGTGCTCCTTGTCATCCCCAGTGCTCCAGACGGTGCGGAGGGTGCGCTCCTGGTTCCTCCGGGCCACCCGGATCAGGCAGACCACAGAGGCGCCCAGCAAGACGATCAGGACCA
This sequence comes from Mustela nivalis, assembly GCF_964662115.1. NCBI lineage: Eukaryota > Metazoa > Chordata > Mammalia > Carnivora > Mustelidae > Mustela > Mustela nivalis. The sequence goes on along the minus strand of NC_139037.1, from coordinate 44,117,789 downwards.
TCACGAAGAGCCCCACCAGGACCACCACTGGGGAGCAGAGAAAGGCTTCAGAACCAGAAGGGCAAGAAGAAGCACAGCCAGCGCGCAGCCGCACAGGCGGCAGCAGGACTCGTGCACGCAGGCTCAGGGCAAGGACCAGCAGCTGTTGTGCCAGACCTCCCTGGACCCCAGCCCCAGAGGGGGTCTGGAGGAAGGACACCGCCTGCCTGAGGAGTCCTCAGGGAGTCTACAGTCCTGAGGAGGAGGTAACTGAGAAAAGGAGGTGCCGTATTATGTGTACCCAGTGGCTGTGTGTGTTCTCTCTTTCTGAACAAAAAAATCCCACTTCCACTCTGTACTTCCACCTCTCGGGGGCAAATCGTACAGGAATCCAAATTCTCCAAATGGGTACCAGGATGTAAAAAGCACATACCTCTGGCTTGTGTGTAAACATAAAACACCGAGGTTTGTGTTCATACAGCACAGCTTGTGTAGGCATCAGCTAAGATGCCTTCCTTCAGGTGGGGCTGCAGCTAAGAATGTGGCCTGCTGTGCCAGTGCCCTGGCTCCCTCTCCCACGTGAAGCCGTGTGGCTACCGAATGGACAAGGGCCGTTCCTTCTCCACCCGCAACCCTCCATGGCTGGGCTGCTTTCTGCCCTGTGCCTGGCAACCCAGATTCCAGCTTCGCTCATCTAGAACAGAGCAGACATGCAGGCCAGGTCTGGGCTCCTGAACAGGAAAACAGGTGTAAAGAGGCCAAACCAGTGTGGCCGGTCCTTGTGCAAACACCATCATCCATGACTCAGGCAAATCCGAAACAAAAGCGAGAGGCGGCCCGGGGTCTTGTCAGACCAGCCTGCTTGGGGACAACAGCATTGGCCCTGCCTCGCTCGGCCCACACACAGTAAGGGCTCTCCAACTTCCTGTCACCCACGAGCAACTCAGCACACCCCTCAGCAGCTAAGTTCCCTCCAAACCTAGAGACAGCCTGAGGCCTGTGTGCAGCAGAAGGCATAAGCCCAACAGTAGGACTTGTCCTCCTGTCACACCCCGGGGCTGCCCGGGTGGAGACTGCCTTCCTCCAGCTCCCCTGCCCCATTTATTATAATACCTGCCGGGACAAACATCCCACTGTATGTTTCAAGCTGCCTGACTGTTCTCATACAAAAACAGGGCTTTCAACCCAAAAGGGGTTTACAGTGAAGGATTATGTGTCAGAGACAACAGGAGCCTGCAAAAACACAGCTGAGCTTAGTCAGGGCAGGGAGGTGGAAGAGGGCTGGAGGCCTCTTACCTTTAGAGCCACGGGGGAGGAAAGGATACAACTGCTTGCCTGGAAAAGAACACATAACGCCAAGGTCAGCTCACGGTCCTCCTGCCCTCCAGAGCTGCCACCAACCAGGGATTCACAGGAGGCTCTTTCTGAGGGATTTCTTCCAGCTCTTTTGAGGTTCTGAGGCTTTACTATCCTGGTGGGGACCTAGGACACATCTGTGCAACAGCTGGGCCCAAAGCCCATCTCTTCCCCACAAGGGAGCCAGAGAATGGTAGCGTCCAAATGGCAGCACTGCTGAGGTCTTCTTTTAGGGACAGGGACATGTCCTCTCAAGGGCCTCGTCCACACACCACTGTCTCTTGCATTTAGGAATCAGGCAGGCTCACCAAGGCAGTGGTGCATGCACTCCTCCTCAGAGAGGTAGCTGTTTTTATTGCCCCGGCACCCTCCGTAGATGAAGCTGTCGCAAGAGTTCTTCTCTGCATCAAAGTACCAGCGTGGGAAAGACGCGCGGCAAGGCCCAGTGACTGCTTTGGCAGTGCAGTATTCTGGGAACGACACAACCCAAAGAGTACGAGTTAGCAGAGCTCAGATGTGAAGCAGAGCTGGAATGTTCCTGAACAGTCACACTGCTACCCGCCAACACAGAAACAGCTCTCTGCCAAAGGAACTTGTAAATTACAGAAAGGGCCAGTCTGGCCCACTTGACAGTCCTCCATGTTTTGGGGGAATCTTTCTCTTTACAGCCAAACTCCTATCAGTAAGGAGATCACTCTATGTCAGGCACCGTTCTAGGGACTGCACATGTATTAATTTTTTATTAAGTAATCTCCCTAAGAGATCTGTTGTTGAGAAGCTCATTTCATACTCGGGAGTCAGATGCAGGCCCCTCCCCGCGGCCACACAGCTGGGGAGAGGCAGAGCCAGCCCACCAGACTGCCTCTCCAAAGTCAAGCTTCACCGCCCACTTGTGTGCCATAGCCACTTCCAGCAGAGGTCAGGAAGCTCTGCTCTACACCTTCCTTAATGGAAATATTCAAGTGTGTCTCAATTCCCAACTAAGAAAAAAACCATGTTTTTCCCATACACAAGTATTTTTAAAATGTTATACCTTCGTAGTCAAAAATGTCACTGGAGAGGTCATCAGAATCCTGCCTTCTGGAAACTATAACAGAAACATCCAAGTCAGGGAGGCTGGGATGGACACAGTACACACAGACTGGCTGGGGTGGGGACTAGCAGGGCCCACTGAGGAAGCACGGACACTCTGGCACCTAGAAGTGGAGTCTCCTCCTTGGGTAGGTCTGTCGCCTCCCAGGCATCACAGGCTCTATCATACACACTGCAATGAATGCTGGATGGGGAGGCCTGCCTGTCACCTCAGGGGTTACTAAGGAAATTCATCCCAGCCACAATTTCTGGAGTGATGAGCAAGATGGTCTTGTTCACTCCTGACATCCAGGAGCGCCCTCCTGGAGATATTTTCTTCTACAACAAGATGGAAACTAGAGAGACCATGCCAATGCCTGATGTTCTAGATGACCCTGGAGGCCTGCTTGGGAATAAAGACTAAACTCAGGCAAAGCAATGGTCAGGACAGTCAAAGGATTCCTGGCCTAGGACAACTCAAGAGTGACTGGAACAAGCCAGCAAACCACTGACCTAATAAATGCTCACTCTCACCTAACCACTGGTGCCAGAACCAGAGGACCAAAGTCAAGGCTGCAATCAGTGCAGAGCCAATGGCCAAATTGTGTGTGTGTGTGGGGGGGTGTGCTGCCCTCAAATGGGACAGGGGCAGATTCCCTCCCTCCACAGCAGGTCTTGCCCAGCAGAGCCCACTGCCTGCCTGGGAACTGGCCTTCAAGAAAGCTGGGCTGGACTTGCCAGTGCATCTGGACCACTCACCCCAGGCTCCTGATGCATGCAGAGTCCTTTAAGCATAAAGGAGGAATGGGGCAGTTGCTGTCAGCACTACAAAGCAAGCTAACACAAAGCTCAAGATCAAGGACTGCCCTGGGAATGGAGGCGGGGGTGGCAGAAGACAGAGGACTCGGTATGGGGAGGGGGACAGCAAGGACAACCAAGAACGAAGTAGACAAATGAGGCAAGGAGAGGCAGAGAGGGGCAGTGAAGACAACACAGCAGGCAGAGGCCAGGGGACTTGAGGCCAGGCCAGCCTAGAGACGGAAGGGTTCTGAGCCGCAGTCAACAGCAACAGCCACAATCCCTTGTCCCCCAGGAGGAAGCAGAGCAAGCCGGAAGCCCCAGAGCGCCCCTGGGCCCCCTCATCCGCTGGGGAGTATGAAATCCCTGGTGAGAGGACACCAGCCAGGAGCTAGAAGCTGTTGCCCAGGCAGAGCCCCAGACAGGGAGGTGGAAGCCCTCACATGACTCCCAAATTGCAGATGTCCTTCTGTGGTCCAGATGGCCCGCCATTCTATCCTAGACTGTTTAAGAACCTACCACTTGGGACAGCGGAATCCGCTCCATTCCTTCTGGTGGCCAGCTCATCAATGGTGTTCTCTGCAAGGGGACAAACACAATGAGAAAGTGCATGTCAAGAATGCGCTGTGGTGGGGCACCTGGGTGGCTCAGTGGATTAGGCCGCTGCCTTCGGCTTGGGTCATGATCTCAGTGTCCTGGGATCCAGCCCCGCATCGGGCTCTTTGCTCAGCAGGGAGCCTGCCTCTCTCTCTCTCTGTCAAATAAATAAAATCTTAAAAAAAAAAAAAAAAAAAAAAAAAAAGAATGCGCCGTGACACAGAACAGGCAGAGTCCCCTGAGCCGCCATGGTCCCAGATGCCTCTCACCAAGACTCCCGTTTCTCCTTTATGTGGGCCCTTTTTTTTTTTTTTTTTAAAGATTTTATTTATTTATTTGACAGAGAGAGAGATCACAAATAGGCAGAGAGACAGAGAGAGAGATGAGGAGAAGCAGGCTCCCTGCTGAGCAGAGAGCCCCATGCGGGACTCAATCCCAGGCCCCTGGGATCATGACCTGAGCCGAAGGCAGAGGCCCAACCCACTGAGCCACCCAGGCGCCCCTATGTGGGCCCTTTGATGTACATGCTGGACCACAAGCCTGCAAGAACTTGGAAATAAGGAACCAAGACGGCCCCTGTGGGCTCAACTTTAAGACCCCTCACTGGTAATCAGAGCAAAAATGTATGAAATGACTTTAAAAAGACATACTGGGGAGCACCAGGGTGGCTTAGTGGGTTGAGCCTCTGCCTTTGGCTCAGGTCATGATCTCAGGGTCCTGGGATCAAGCCCCGCATCGGGCTCTGCTCAGCGGAGAGCCTGCTTCCTCCTCTCTCTCTGCCTACTTGTGATTTCTGTCAAAAAATAAAAAATAAAAAGACAGAATGGCTTCCAGGGCCAAATAATCTGTTTAACTGTATTAACTCACCCAATGAATTAAGAAAGTGAGGTAATGCAGTAGTCTGAACATACTTCATGCCACCCAACTGTGGGAAATAGGAAAATTTTAAGCTACGTGTATTTTCTCTCACATACACATGAAATGATGGGGTAGGGTGGAGAGGCCAGCCAGAGAAGGAGGTACAAAAAGAGAAGCACTGGCAGGGTCCAGAAGGACAGGACCTGGCTCCCCTGCCTCCCAGAGGTTCCCAGTAGACCCAGGGCAGAGGCACAGGGCCGGCATCACCTGATGCCACTGAACATCCGTATCACAAGTCAGCACCCCTTGCTCCGCCCCTCTGCACAGCCAGCAATTTTCTGGGAATCTGGCTGTGCGGCTTGCCTGCATGGACTAAAGGTACAGCCGACTCAGAGACGTGAGTGTCGGGTCCCCTGGGCAGTTCTGGTTCTCATTATAAATTAATAAACTGACATTCTCATGATATTGGCTTCCCACAGAGAGTGCCTGCTTGGGAGAGAATATGCTGGCAAAAGACTCCAGCGACTCGTTCCTGCTCCCAAACCCGTGGGCGAGCTTCCATGAGACATGCAGTGGGGCCACACTTGGGTGCCCACACAGGAGCTCTCTGGGACCCCTGACCACGGACCACCTCTCCAGCAAAACACAACAACATGTGACCCTTTGTAACAACATCCTGTTGGAATGCCCACTGTTCAGTTCTTATGTTCTTAAAATTTCAACCATTTTCCTGAAAAGTAAGGAGAAGCTAAAACAGGCAGGCACATTTGCTACAGATAACTCTTAATGGAAAAGGAAGAGAAAAGGTAGCAAAAATATTTCCCTTTAATTCCTGCTCCCATACCGGATCACAGTGGACAACAACAAAAAAAAATCAGTAAGTATTTTCCTCAGTCACCATCTGATAAGGTTACTGCCCAAAAGGTGAGGGACTTGGCTGTATGATCCCAAAGGAACACCCGGCCACCTGTTTTCTAAATACTTATTGAATGTCTGCAGGGCAGTGCAACACAAAGATCAACAAAACATTCCTCGAGGTGCTCCGTCACTCTGGGCTTGTGTGCTCGAGCACCATTTTGAACCTCAGGCCACACACAGCCAAGGCCACTGCTGTTTACCCCTCTTCGTGTACAACTTTAATAAGCATATCTGCTTTCTGAACACAGAACTGAAAGCCAAGGGAGATTAGAGCCAGTGTGTGAGGAGACATAAAACCCAACAAGGATGCAGGCTCATCTCTAGAGCAGGGATCCCAGGACCCCAGGATCATGACTCGAGCCGAAAGCAGACACTTAACCGACTGAACCACCCAGGCACCCCAAGTATGTTCCAGTTTTAATTTGACTCATAGCTTAGCTGGCTGGGTAAGCTCAAGTCATTTGTCCCAGAAGTAAAATTAACCCAAATGCCCAGGGAGCAGGTGGGCAGCCTGTCTGAGTGGCCTGCAGGACTCACCTCTTCTAGGTCTGACTTACGCTCAGCAGGGGGAGAAAGAAGTCAAGACAGCCATGTCCCCTCCCCCCAGCTCCAGCCTGTGGTCTACTCTCTTTTCTGGGAAGAAGAGGGAGAAGACTGCTATGAAACCACCGTGTGGGCGACCTTCAAACTGTGCCTGTTTCTTCTGCTTTTTAAAAACATCCCCCAAGCTCAGCCAGGAAGAAGAGAGCACAAGGCAAAAGGCATCACATCCCAGTTAATAAAGTATCTCTAGGTTATACCATTTCTCCATGGAATAATGTCTTACCTGTGACACCAGCACATTTCTCAAGACAGTCCTCTTTGGTCATGTAATTATTTTTATTCCCATCACAGCCACCATACACAAACTGCTGGCAGGACCCATCAGTGACATTGTACCACCATCTAGGGAAAGAGGCCCGGCATCTTCCCACTTTCTTCGGAACTCGACAAAAGTCTAAAATACAAAGCAGAGACCAGTTGGCTTGGCAGGGCAATCTTGCCAACAGAGAAGATGCACAGATCTACAGGAGGCGGCCCCCAATTTTCCTGAAACCCAAGATCCAGCACAGCTTCTCTGCGAGCCCTTTCTTAAGTGCAGCCACCAAGCTTAGTGACTCCTTCCTTGTACAGGCAAGAAACACATCATATAACAACAAAGATACCAACCCACCCAACTTAACTATATTTCAGTTGCATGTTCCTTCTGTCCCTGCTCCCGATTATTAAAGACACACAACATCCAGTGTAGAAAAAGGCCTTCAAAGGCAAAAAACCCACACCAGACACCAAGGGGGAACTTAGCACTGAAGGATGTGTCTTAACCTTCTTTATCCACCATTTGACCAGGTCAGCCACTTCACACTCAAATTTCCACAAGAGCCTCATAAAGAAGCTCCTCACTCTAGCCCTCCCGCCTCCCAAGGCAACTGACAGCACGCCTCTGCTCCAGGCTTTTATCTGAGCATTCCAAGAGGAGCCCCCAAATCAGACCCTACTCTAGTACAAGGGAAACAAACCAAAAAATGTTATAAAATTCCAGCCAGCTACATCTGTCTCTGAAAGGCCTAGATAGCTCCTGCCTCTTAAGAAGGTAGAGATAGGGGCGCCTGGGTGGCTCAGTGGGTTAAAGCCTCTGCCTTTGGCTCAGGTCATGATTCCAGGGTCCCAGGATCGAGCCCCGCATTGGGCTCTCTGCTCAGCGGGAAACTTGCTTCCCCCCCCCCCCGCCTGCCTCTCTGCCTACTGTGATCTCTGTCAAATAAATAAATAAATCTATCTTTAAAAAAAAAAAAAAGAAAGAAAGAAAACAATATTAACTCAGTGAGGCAGACAGTTTTTAAAAGGTATGCATAATGTAGGGAGGTGATATTCTATTGAAATTAAGAATACAGGCTCTATTGTCTGACTTCTAGCAACTGAAAATGAGCTTTAAGCTGTGAGGGTTAATAATACCTCAGTGCCTCTGTTTATTACAAAATTAGCAAAGAAAGTTTAAGAATATCACCTACTACGTGTAACTGTTTTGAAGAATAAACAAGACAATCTAGGGGTGCCTAGGTGGCTCAGTTGGTTAAGTGTCTGCCTTTGCCTCAGGTCATGATTCTGGGGTCCTGGGACTGAGTTCCGTGTCAGGCTCCCTGCTCAGCAGAAAGCCTGCTTCTCCCTCTTTCTCTGCCTGCTGCTCAGCCTACTTGTGTTCTCTATCAAATAAATAAATAAAATCTTAAAAAAATAAACAAGACAATCCATATAAACACTAAAAAGTATAAGATGGCTGATATAAATTATTTATCACTACTGAAAACAAGTCATTATATAACCCTTAATCCATTATTATACAAGGAAATTAATTCTGCTGCATTATGCTTTTCTCATAGAAAATTTGTGCTCCTTGAACTTTCTCTTTACTTTTAAAAATTTCAGTTCCTACCTTTGAGAAAATATAGTTTTTCTTAAGACTTCAAATGATCCTCCTGTCTCAGCCTCCCAAGTAGCTGTGACTACAGGCATGTGCCACTGTCTAAATTATTAATTATGAAAGCTTGTATTATTTAATAATTTGGTGCCACAATAAGATTTTGAACGACATTCCTAATATCTAAGATGTGAAAATTAAGTGTTCTTCAAAGAAGAGCCCTGGCATTTCCTCCTCCCTAACAAACAGAGGTACAAGGAAACCCATGATTGGGCTAGATTTCTTTTTCAAACTAGGAGTAGAATTCTGTCTCTCATAATTTCACCAATTATATTTTGCCAAAACAAAGCCACAAAGAAATGTTCACACATAAACTAGAAGCACATACACCAAAATATTAAAAGTGATTATTTTAGACAGTGAGATTTTCTTTTTAAATTTCTTAGGACATTAGGGGTGCCTGGGTGGCTCAGTCATTAAGTATCTGCCTTTGACTCAGTTCATGATCCCAGGGTTCTGGGATAGAGCTGGCTCCCGCAAAGCAGGAAGCCTGCTTCTCCCTCTCCTGCTCCCTCTGCTTGTATTCCCTCTCTCGCGGTCTCTCTGTGTGTCCAATAAATAAATAAATAAATAAAATCTTGGGGCGCCTGGGTGGCTCAGTGGGTTAAAGCCTCTGCCTTCAGCTCGGGTCATGGTCCCAGGGTCCTGGGATCGAGCCCCATATCGGGCTCTCTGCTCAGCAGGGAACCTGCTTCCTCCTCTCACTCTCTCTCTGCCTACCTGTGATCTCTATCTGTCACACAAAAAAAAAAAAAAAAAAAAAACTTCTTAGGACATTAATTTCTTTTGCAATAGGTCTGCATTATTTTTATTTTTTTTTAAAGATTTTATTTATTCATTCGACAGATAGATCACAAGTAGGCAGAGAGGCAGGCAGAGAGAGAGAGAGAGAGAGGAGGAAGCAGGCTCCCCACCAGCAGAGAGACCGATGCGGGGCTCGATCCCAGGAGTCCGAGATCATGACCTGAGCCGAAGGCAGCAGCCTCAACCCACTGAACCACCCAGGCGCCCCTGCATTTTTTTTTAATTTTTTTATTTATTTATCAGAGAGAGAGAGGGAGAGAGAGCGAGCACAGGCAGACAGAATGGCAGGCAGAGGCAGAGGGAGAAGCAGATTCCCTGCTGAGCAAGGAGCCTGATGTGGGACTCGATCCCAGGGCACCAGGATCATGACCTGAGCCGAAGGCAGCCGCTTAACCCACTGAGCCACCCAGGTGCCCCCCCCTGCATTATTTTTATTATAATAAACACAACATAAAGATATTCAAAAGTATTTAAGATATTTTAAGTCACTGTTACGGCAGAGGTTATATTTTCAACATTAAAGAAAAATCTATTTTTTTAACATTTTTTTAAAGATTTTATTTATTTATTTGACAGAGACAGAGAGAGAGAGAGAGAGAGCACAAGCAGGCAGAGAGAGAAAGAAGCAGGCTCCCCACTGAGCAGAGAGCCCGATGCGAGGCTCGATCCCAGGGCCCTGGGATCATAACCTGAGCCGAAGGCAGCAGCTTAATCCACTGAGCCACCCAGGCACCTTAGGGTTACCTGCGTGGTTCAGTGGGTTAAAGCCTCTGTCTTCAGCTTAGGTCATGATCTCAGGGTCCTGGGATCGAGACCCGAATTGGGCTCTCTGCTCAGCGGGGAGCCTGCTTCTCTCTCTCTCTCTCTCTGCCTGCCTCTCTGCCTACTTGTGATCTCTGTCAAATTAAAAAAAATAAAAATAAAAAAAGAAGGTAGAGATAACCAAGTGCTGGAGGTATATCGTCTGCACCAGCACCAAAGACAGACTTTCTCCTGGAGGAATCAGGAGGATAGAAAGCAAGCTGAAAAGGGAGTGACCCGACTACGTGACTCATCGTCTGCCCAGTACCACCCTCTCTCTTCTTGGGATCATGAGTCCACATCACCTCCCCTACTTCCCTGGCCCTCCACCCATCTCGTTGTCTGCCATAAGGGCATTCCAATCTGAGTAGGGTACTTAATAATCAGCTCAAATAAAAGTACCCCAGGGCCCAGCACTTGGTTATATGCTGTCATTTACTCCTAATTATTTTCATGTTTGTGACATTTACTTCACTAACTAGGGGACAGCTTTTGAAAGCAGAAGGCAAAATCTAGTTTCTCCTAAAATATAACAATGGGCATGAAACCAAATGTTCCACAAAACATCAATTTATGGACAAAAGGGTTGTAGCACTGAGCCAAAACCTCAAGGAAGGGGTGCCTGGGTGGCTCAGAGGGTTAAGCCTCTGCCTCCAGCTCAGGTCATGATCTCAGGGTTCTGGGATCAAGCCCCACATCGGGCTCCCTGCTCAGCGGGAAGCCTGCTTCCCCCTCTCTCTCCTCCTGCCTCTCTGCCTACCTGTGATCTCTGTCTCTCTGTCAAATAAATAAAATCTTAAAAATAAAAAACAAAACCTCAAGGAACTCTCACACACACCAATAAACCACAGGAAACTAGTATAGCAGAAAAAGCGTTTTCTGAACTTAAGAAACTTTGTTAATTTGAAAGCAACCATCCTTTAAATCACCAATTTAAAAGTACCTTATCTGGATACTTCATATGAACAGAATCATTTATTATGTCCAGAAAAGCGAAATCAAGAGAGACAGGAAGTAGATTACTGCCTGCCTAGGGCTGTGGGGTTGGGGGATGGTGTGAACTGCACATGGGCACAGGGATCTTTTCGGGATGATGGAAATGTTCTAAAATTAGGTTGTGGGGATGGTTGTACAACTCTATAAATGTAATAAAACTCACTGGATTGTATGTTCGAAACAACTGATTTTATGGTATGTGAATGCTTTAATAAAGCAGTGTAAGAAAAAAAAGGGGCATCTCCTGTCCATAACACATTAACCAGGATCAGCTGGGTGTGCACCTGGAGCAGATACTTTTGACAACATGCCAAAGGTCACACAACACATCATCAACAAGGCCCAAGGAAAACACTGTAGGAAAAGGGTTCTCTGGTGTAGAATTTACTCAATCCTGGCTGTCAAATGTCTGAGGCAGCACTGCTGTTAACAGCAAGACAAGACGGAGCAGAGCCACACAACCACCATATGTGACCCAAAGTGAAAACAACCCAGAGGCAGCTGGGGGGGCGGTGGTGGTGGGGAGACACAGACCCCGACTGCTACAGAGGTAACAGCCTATCCAACGCCCTGCCAAGCTGAGCACCTGCAACTCACCCGGACTGCTTGGTATCCTTGTTTCCTGAGCAGTTTCAGGGACAGTCTTTCAGACAAAAAAACCCGAGAGAAGCACTGCACACTCTAAATGGGTGAACTGTATCATAGGTGAACTACATCTCAAAACAAAACCCTGAGAGAATGCCCGACGAAGCTCGAAGCAGCTTAGGTGGGACCCACCAGACAACACCACAGCACAGAAGGTCACAGGCTGACCACCTACCTCATCAAGGGTGGAAATTCAGTTAACTTTTCCGAAAGCAAGGGGGCCAGGTACACGCTCTATGCAAGGCTGATGGTATATAAAGAGGAGAAAAAACTTCTCTAGGGCTGAAGAGCATTTAGCTTAGTGAAGTCACACTGCCCAGAATCTGGCCCTCATCTCTGTCACTCAGACACTTAACTCGTGGAGGCCCAGCTGACCAAACGCAAGGATGCGGTCACCGGCTGACAGAGCGCATAGGAGGATGCCAAGAAAGAACGGTCAAGCAGCTTGGATGTACCCGTCAATGAGCAGACCACCTCAGAAAGCAGACGGAAACGGAGCCCGTCCCTTGGAGTCAGAGTAAGGAGAAGTGTGCTGTTAAGTTTCCCTCCTCCACTAGGACCTACCAGGAAGGCCAGAGGCTCCCAGAAAACAACTCAGGACACACAGTCAAGATACCAGTCAAGGTGTGCCTCTGGGACACTTCCTTTCCTGACTGGAACATTCTTCCAGTATATGTGATGGTCTCTTTACAACAAACCCTGTGGGCCTGGGAGGCCACTAAGTCCCAGAGAGCAGCTCTCATCTGCTCTTAAATGACACACTGAGGGGCACCTGGGTGGCTCAGTGGGTTAAGGCCTCTGCCTTCGGCTCGGGTAGTGATCCCAGGGTCCTGGGATCGAGCCCCTTGTCAGGCTTTCTGCTCCGCGGGGAGCCTGCTTCCTCCTCTCTCTCTACCTGCCTCTCTGTGTACTTGTGATCTCTGTCAAATAAATAAATAAAATCTTAAAAAAAAAATGATGACACACTGACTTTACAGTTGAAGTTTCAGAAAACAGCCTTATTTTTAGGTTCCCTGGGTGGGGTAGGAGGAGAGGGGAGATACGGGACGGGAGGGACACTTCACTTTTGTCACAGGGCAATTTAGAAATTTCTCTTTTTAAGTAGGCTCCACACTCAACATGGGGCCCAACATGGAGCTTGAACTCACAACCCTGAGATCAAGACTGATCAAGAGTCAGATGCTTAACTGACGGAGCAACCCAGGTGCCCCTAGAAATGACTCTTTATTGAGAGAGAACTGGACTAAAAACACAGTATGCCTGTAAAGACAAAATGCTGACAGTTGCTGAAGCTAAGTAATGGGCCATGTGGGCTCACAGAACTGTGTGTGTATTTGAAAATTTCTATAATAAAAAGAGAAAAAGGGCGCCTGGGTGGCTCAGTGGGTTAAGCCGCTGCCTTCGGCTCAGGTCATGATCTCAGGGTTCTGGGATCGAGGCCCGCATCGGGCTCTCTGCTCAGCAGAGAGCCTGCTTCCTCCTCTCTCTCTGCCTGCTTGTGATCTCTCTCTGTCAAATAAATAAATAAAAAAAAAATCTTTAAAAAAAATAAAAAGAGAAAAAAATCTTATCTGTTCTTTTCACACAAATTTGATTACAGTATAACTGAGAGCTCCAAGTAGTAGAATAATCAGCTGAAGCTAACCTTAAGGTTCCATCAAGGTGAAATTTAACCAAGTGTCAAGACAAAGTCCTTGGGGCGCTCAGTCATTAGATTTCTGCGGCTCAGGTCATGACCCCAGGGTCCTGGGATGAAGCCCCACATTGTGCTTCCTGCTCTGCAGGAAGCCTGCTTCTCCCTCTCCCACCCCCTGTGCTTGTGTTCCCTCTCTCACAGTGTCTCTCTCTCTCTATCAAATAAACAAAATCTTAAAAAAAAAAAAAAAAAAAAAAAGATATCCTTTCTCCGAGTCTGGAAACTCCCTGTGAAATGGAGAAAATTCTCATTTTGCCCTATGCTTTTAAGCCTCTATAATAGAAATTTTCACTGTTTAGACTTAAGTGAACTCAGGAAAAAGCATTTTGGTTTTGTCTGCTTGTTTGTTCCGAAGGAGACAGTGTCCTTTCAGATGAACAGGCCACACATTCTTTAATTCACCTCCAACCCAAAGAGCATCAGTGCACTCTCCTTCACTGTTCTCCAAATGGCTTATACAAAAAGTCAGAAATACTTTGGTATGTAACACGGCTTCCGTGACTTGTCATTTTCCATAAAGGCTTTTTTTTCCCCCCCAATTAAAGCACTGTACTTTGGTAGGTCCAGATTAAAATAAAAATGAACCAAAATGGGGGCGCCTGGCTGGTGAAGTCAGTACAGCGTGTGACTCTTGATCTCAGGGTTGTGAGATCAAGCCCCAAATCTGGTGTAGAGATTACCTAGAAATAAAATCTGAAGGGAAAAAAATAAGAAAAAGAACCAACATGCTGAGCATTACTTACGTCTTGAAACCCCTCTGCTACCTTCAGTAAAGTGTTACACTAGGCACAGTATGTGCACTATTTCTAACAGTCACACTAAAACTGCAGATCAGATCATGTAGTAACTCGCTCACTTTACAAATGAGGACTTTACAAATGAGGACACCGAGGCTTGGGGTGATTAAGTCAACCAGAAGCAGAGCTGAATCTGAATTCACAATGGTCCCATTAGAGCTGGGCATTAACATGACAACCCCTCCTTCAGACAGACAGAAAGAGGCAGTATAATAAAACGCAGTGGTAAACATGAAACTAAAGATGCCTAAAAACCGTAACATTCCTCAGGGCCCTTCACGCTATCCGATCCGAGGGCTCAACAGGCCAGGCCCTTTGCTGGGCCTGTTTATACTCACTCAATGACAAGGTCTTGGACAGCACCAAACCAACTGGCCAAGGCTGAGGGGAACTTGGTAGAATCAATTTTCAGGAAGTTATTCTTTAATAAATAACTCTATTACTATTAAGAGATATGACGATATATTGGTTTTAGAACAGAATTGGGAAACGATCATGAAAAATGTCTCTAGCCCTATTTCTATGCTCACAAATGCTAGTGCAAAATGAATGTATATCCTGTAAGTTTTCAAAGCAGAGGAAAACGGAGAGAAGCTGAGGAGCACCAAATTTGGAAACACTCGCTTCAGAATACGTAATGGAACCTCTGTCTTCAGGAAACTTTAACATTCTCTTGCATCAGAAATGCATCAGAAATGGTTAAAAATCACGCATCATCTGAAATCTGAAGCTAAATTCCAAAACTCTAACAGGCATTTGGAACATTAGCTGTGATAAAACTGCCAAACAGCCTGGTCTTTGTCATGAAGAACAGGCTACTCTGGTTCTCAAGTCACCAGAGCTCTAACCAGGACCACAAGCCAATGGCTCAGACACCTTCACGCCACATGCACTGGGCTGGAATAACCTGCTGTCATCTGCTGACAACATCGCAGGGATTTCAGGCTCCCAGGCACTACCAACCTAATTTAATTTTATAGGCTTAAGAAGACTGTATCTAGGGGCACCTGGGAGGCTCAGTGGGTTAAACTTCTGCCTTCAGCTCAGGTCATGATCTCAGGGTCCTGGGATGGAGGCATGCATTGGGCTCTCTGCTCAGCGGGGAGCCTGCTTCCCCCTCTCTCTCTGCCTGCCTTTCTGCCTACTTGTGATCTCTGTCAAACAAATAAATAAAATCTTAAAAAAAAAAAAAAAAAAAAAGACTGTATCTAATCATTCTCCAAAAAGGCACTATTGCAGTGCCTACTCTAGAAAATTAAGTTATTTTAATAAACTACTTCAAATATTATGAAAAGTACAGAAAATACTGTAACACCAGTCTATCTACTTCTCAGCTTTACCAAATTCCAACCCTCGGTATACCCTTTACTTCAATCCTACCTATCTCTCCCTTGAATCACCAACCACCTCCAACTCATTCTTTTGCTGTTTTTTAGTTTTGTTTTTTTAAGATTTTATGTATTTATTTGAGACAAAGAGTGAGAAAGAATACGGCCAGGGCCAGGAGGACGGATGATAACAACAGAAGGAGAGGGAGAGGGAAAAGCAGACTCCCCACCAAACAGGGAGCCCAATGCAGGGCTCCACCCCAGAACCCTGGGAACATGACCTGAACCGAAAGCAGATGCTTAACCACTGAGCCACCCAGGGGCCCCTTGTGTTTTGTTTTGTTTTTGTTTTTTCAATATATTTCTTAAGGATTTTATTTATTTGACAGAGAGAGAGAGAGTAGAAGCAGGGGGGAGCAGCAGGCAGTGGGAGAGGGAGAAGCAGACTCCCTGCTGAGCTGGGAGCCCCATGTGGGGCTCAATCCCAGGATTCTGAGACCATGACCCAAGCTGAAGGCAGATGCTTAATCCACTGAGCCACCCAGGCACCCCGACTTATTTGTGTTGTTATGCCCCTTCAGAGTAAGTTTACTTCGAAAACAAGTACTTCTTTCCTAGGACTCCAGCTCTTTTTTTTTTTTTTTAAAGATTTTATTTAATTATTTGACAGAGAGAGATCACAAGCAGGCAGAGAGGCAGGCAGAGAGAGATGAAGGGAAGTAGACCCCCTGCTGAGCAGAGAGCCCCATTCGGGACTTGATCCCAGGACCCCGGGATCATGACCTGAGCCGAAGGCAGTGGCTTAACCCACTGAGCCACCCAGGCGCCCCGGACTCCAGCTCTTGATACACTTTTTACTCCCCTGGGTGCTACACACTGAAAAAAACCTGACATCTTGCCTGTCTGCCTAATAAAAGAGAGCCTGAGATCATCTCACCAGCCTGAAGACACTCATGAAATGGTTCTCTTCCTCGCATCTGTTTTTCTAGAGCAAAGCTCAGTAAACTTTTTTTTATGGTGCGCCAAACAGTGAACACAGGCAGTACCTGTTTTGCACGATAGTGTGAAAAGCAACAGGAAAATCTGTAACTTCTAAGTCCTTTAAATTTGTCAGAACATTAAAAACTGTGGGTTACAGGGGCACCTGGGTGGCTCAGTGGGTTAAGCCTCTGCCTTCGGCTCAGGTCATGATCCCAGGGTCCTGGGATCGAGCCCCACATCGGGCTTTTTGCTCTGCAGGTAGCCTGCTTCCTCCTCTCTCTCTCTGCCTGCCTCTCTGCCTACTTGTGATCTCTGTCAGATAAATAAAGAAAAAATCTTAAAAAAAAACCTGTGGGTTACAAATATATAGGAAAAATAGTAAACTTAATATTTACTTAGTACAATGTGGCTAAAGTATTAGAAACTTGACAATTAAGTTGTTTAAATTTCTTTGTAAAAAAAAAAAATTACCAAGAGTAGTTTGAACAGTGCTGCAATGGCCTTAAGCCATGTTAACTCCGGATTCGGAACAAGCATTATTTTCAATTCATCTTCGTGAATTGTCCTACATCTTTCTAGGTTTGGATCAGCGACCAACATTTTATCCTTCATTATTTCAATGTCTCAACTGCTCTGAGAGCTGCTTTACTTTTTGCGAAAGTTTTTGCCACCATTCCTTCCACTGGGAAATCATCCTTTTTGTATCATCCTCAGTATCAAAAAGCATCACTTTCCTCATTTCTTTCTTTCCTTATTTCTTTGAGACACACACACACACACACACAGAGAGATCACAAGTAGGCAGAGAGGCAGACAGAGAGAGAAGGGGAAGCAGGCTACCCGCCGATGCAGAGCTGGATCCCAGGATCCTGAGATCAAGACCCGAGCCCAAGGTGAAGGATTAGCCCACTGAGTCACCCAGGTGCCCCTGATTTCCTCATTTCTGTCACTAGGGCTCCTGTGGCTGTCTACCAGGTCTCCCATATCAAGACCGTGTCCACACTCCTGAGGCTGGTGAGTGCTTCCATCACTCCACCTCTGTTCCATCGGAATTGTGCCTCCAGCATTACTACTTTTTCTCTTGGCTGCACTTTTCATCCTTTTCGGCCAATCCCCTCTATCGATTAAGCATTTTTGTAAACTGTTAACACAGAATTATCACTGGGAAACAAGCAGGCAACACAACCGAATGCTTTGCCTTGTGTGTGAACAGAGTCACAGACGTGCAGTGACCAATCACCACACATATATGTCATCTACACAGTGATCTGTGCTTGAAGAGCTAGTAGCTGAAACTTGTACTTGACCCAAGTACCCAGAGTTAATATACTGTGGTAACTGAAATCTGTGCATGTTGAAAACCACGCAAACAAGGTCTGCCTTTATTCAGGCTTTATGGGTCACGGTCTGTTCTAACTTCCCCACTGTGTCATTACAGTATGGAGGCAGCCTTAAGACACACATGTAAATGAATGAGCATGGCTGTCATTCCAGTCAAATCTTACCTACAGACACTAAAATTTTATCATGTAATTTTTACGCACCTTGAAATATTCTTGATTTTTTTCAAACATTAAAAAATGTAAAAACCATACTTAGCTCACAGGCCATACACAGGCAGCAACCCCAAACTACAGTTTGGTCTCTTCTCTATAGTGTTTATAAAAACACCCTGTTCAGGGACACCTGGGTGGCTCAGTTGGTTAAGTAGCTGCCTTCAGCTCAGGTCATGATCCCAACGTCCTGGGATCAAGACCCACATCCGGCTCCTTGCTCAGCGGGGAGCCTGCTTCTCCCTCTGCCTCTGCTGCCACTAGGCCTGCCTGTGCTTGCTCTCTCTCTCTCTGGCAAATAAATAAATAAAATCTTTAAAAAAAAAAAAAAAAACACCCTGTTCATTTTCCACCTCTGTCCTTATAGAACTCAGCCGGTCTTATATGTGCAGTCAGAAGCTATCAAACAGACTCCCAGGGTTCACATTTCTAATAACAACACTGACCATGCATTCCTCGGGATTATCCTTTGCCAAGAACTTGTAACACACCCTTCCATCACTAGAAACAGCACTACTCTTTCCATTAAAGCAACTTAGAATTCTAAAGACAATGGCCAAAGAGAAGTTCTGTTGTAATAATCCTCAGACATCGGAAAATCCTACACAGAAAAATAAGAGTACAGGTCACTCCTCAGTATCAAAAAGCAAAGAAAGCAATGAAGAGTCACCTAATCCAAGTGTTTTTAAGAATGGGGGCAAGGATTGCCAAATCCACAAAGGGCTTGGTGTTCACAGACCTTTAACAGCTGCAAATTCACCATCAAGACAACTGGTTTGTACTGATTCGGTAACTTGTGAGAACTGCACACAAGGGGATACCAGGCTCTGTTCAAAACAGGCAAAGGTATGTGTGCTGGTATAGAAAATATGGAAGACTAAGAGTGGGAAAAAAGGAAGAGAATGGTTTACTATTTTAATTCCTTTCTAAGCTTTTAATTTAGATGCGTGTATGAATGTACCTTTAAAGAAAGGGCCTGAAAGGAGGGAGAGAGCCTTTTCCAGTTTTTCTTTTCCATCTAGATCTTTCAGTACAGTGTGAGTATTCTAATCTTGTGAATGCATTACTTTTGTTTTTTAAGGATCAGCAGTGGTTTTATCAGGATAGTGGATTACGGTCTCTTTTCTGTTTAAAACTTTCAGTTAAAAAACTTAAAACTATAGGATAAATAGGGGCGCCTGGGTGACTCAGTGGATTAAAGCCTCTGCCTTCCACTCAGGTCATGATCACAGGGTCCTGGGATGGAGCCCCATATCAGGCTCTCTGATCTGCTTCCCCCTCTCTCTCTGCCTACTTGTGATCTCTCTCCCTTTGTCAAATAAATAAACACAATCTTAAAAATAAATAAATAAAATAAAATAAAGGTTGTGTTTATTTATTTGACAGAGAGAGACACAAAGAGAGAGAGGGAACACAAGCATGGGGAGTGGGAGAGGGAGAAGCAGGCTTCCCACTGAGCAGGGAGCCCCATCCGGTTCTCGATCCCAGAACCCTGGGATCATGACCTGAACCAAAGGCAGATGCTTAACAACTGAGCCACCCAGGCACCCCGAAAGGGGGTATTCTTTTTTTTTTTTTTTAAAGACACATTTATTCAGCGTCATGATCAGACTATTACATTTAGCAATCAACAGCATGGGTGCAAAAAAAAAAAATCTACATTAAAACCCTTTGTTGGAATGCTTTACACTTTCCACAGAACAGAAACTAAAATAACCTGTTCTTAATAGTCACTCTGTGACATATGGTGGCATAAACTGGAACCATCCAAGGTAAACTGGGCTGAGCAGCCATCCTACACATAGAAGGCGCTGACTGGAGATGCGGTCATCTGACCTCCAGGGGTTTACAAGTAGAAAAAAGACACACTTGGGCAGAAAAACAGAACAAAACAAAACAACAACAAAATCACACAAGGTAATAAAATACTACAATCACATCTGAAATTCAAAGAGCTTGTAAGCCAACATAAGGTACAAAGGAAATGACCCAAGGCTCTGGGACAGGGGAGTGACACATAAGGGAGGCATTTGACAAAAGCTTGTAGGACAGATCCTCTGTTCCGGTAAAGGATCTGTGTGTGCAGGCATCCCAGGCTGCCTCTTCGGAGCCCGCTGTCTTACCCAGAGGCAGTTCTAACCTTCCTGTGCCTATTTCCTCACTCATAATGTGGGAACAATAGTACATGCAACAAACGCATACTAATCTAACAATAAAGCCGGAAAATATATAAACACCGTATACTTTAATTCAGAAAGCCACATATTCCCTGATTTAGGCCTGGTTGCTTAAAAAAAATAAAAAAGAAAAGAAAAATGCAGATTTTTAGAGGCTTGGAGTATGTAAACCAGAAGATAAGGCGAAGCTCTGATTATGGATTCAGCCTATCTTTGACACAGTAAGACAAACAGATTTGGCCAACCCCACACACCCCCCACTGTACCTCCCTTGTGGTTTTTCTTTTATATTTTAAGATTTTTATTTATTTGAGAGAGAGAGATCACAAGTAGGCAGAGAAAAAGGCAGAGAGGAGGAAGCAGGCTCCCTGCTGAGCAGAAAGCCCGATGTGGGCTCAATCCCAGGACCCCTGAGCTCATGACCTGAGGCAGAGAGGCTTAACCCACTGAGCCACCCAGGCGCCCCCTCCCTTGTGGTTTCTTCAGTACTAGGAACGCTGGTTTTTGAGCCGGGTTCCTGACACATGAGCTAAGAGTCTGGGAATCTCTGTGGTGTCATAGTGAGATGATTGGGGTGGGGGGCTGACTGCCAGAAAAGACAAGGGAAAGACTGAGGGGTTGGAACTTTAAGCCAAACCCCCATCCTCCAGGAAAGGGTGGGGGATGGGAGTTTGAGTTAATAATCAATCATGCCTACATGATGAAGCTTTCTAAAAGACCCTAACCGAAGGAGTTAGGAGAGGTGTGTTGGTGAACACATCATGTACCAGGAGGCTGGCTCACCCCAAACTCCACAAGGACAGAGCTTCTGTGCTGGGGACCCTCCCAGACTTCACTCCATGTCTTCATCTGGCTGTTCATCCTTATCCTTTATAATACACTGGTAAATATATCTGAGTTCTGTGAGCCATTCTAGCAAATTATCCAAGGGGGTTGTGGGAACCTTTGATTTATAGCACACAGGTTGGAAGTACAGGTGACAACCTGGGACATTCCAGTGAAGGTGTGGGAGAAGCGGGTTGTGGGACTGAGCTGGTAACGCGTGGGCTCTGTGCTAACTCCGTGGAGTTGGTGTCAGAAATGAGTCAAATGGGTGTCCACTGAGAACTGTGGAAAAGCCCATTCCATCTGGTGTCAGAAAAATTCTGCAATAAACAGTTTTCTCTTTAAAATCTACTTAGTTTAGCAGTAAAAGCTGAGAATGTTAGCAAGATAACTACCCTAAGGGACATTAGAACGTAGCCCAAGCTTAAGGGTCTCTCTGTGATTTATACATATTCTGGATTTAGTTAGTATAAAAGTGTTTTCTGGCAAGTGTGTTAGCAAAAAGTCCCCTTCTGTGTGTGACATCTAGACTTAGGATGCCTGCTTCAGAATGCACTATTAATTTTGAGGGGGTCCTGACAATGGCTTGTCTGGGAAAAGGCACTTGAATTCACTATTGAGTAACAAAGCAAAGAGACTCATCAACTTTTCCTCCACAGTCCCTACTGAAGTAAATTGTGGGAGCACGCACAGGTATTTCTTTTTTTGCAGAAGCAACCCCCGCCCCCAACCAAGCAGGGAGCCTATCTCATAACTTGATCCCAGGACCCTGGGATTATGACCTGAGCTACCCAAGCATCCCCACAGATGCATTTCTTTAAAACAACTCAAATGGGACTCAAATGGGAGGGATTTCTTTTACACACAGACCAATAACATAAGAGTGTTGTGAAGACTGAAGGAGTTTTATATTCCATTATAAACTCTTAAACAGGGGCACCTGGGTGGCTCAGTCTGTTAAGCATCTGCCTTCAGTTCAAGTAATGATCCCAGGGTTTTGGGATCAAGTCCCATATTAGGCTCCCTGCTCAGCAGAGTCTGTTTCTTTCTCTTTCTCTCTCTCCCCCCACCGAAATAAATAAATAAGAAAAAATTAAAAAATAAAAAGCCCTTAAAACATTTAGAACAGGGGGGCCTGGGTGGATTAAAGCCTCTGCCTTCAGTTCAGGTCATGATCCCAGGGTCCTGGGATCAAGCCTCGCATCAGGCTCTCTGCTCAGCGGGAGCCTGCTTCCTCCTTTCTCTGCCTACTTGTGATCTGTCTGTCAAATACATAAATCAAATCTTAAAAAAAATTTTAGAACAAATCTTTGAATAAAGAGTAGATAATATATTTTTATGAGGCCAGACTAATACAGGGACAGTGGGAATGAAGGTACAAAAAGGATGACAGAGTTCACTAGAAAATCCAACTGAGTATGGTGGCTAACAGGACACGGGGCTATGGAAAACCTCAAGTCAGAGTCAATAAAACCAATTAAACCATCACCCTTCCCTTTATTTTTCTGCTGTGTGACCATTTACCACACCTTAAGTGATACCTTCCTGATCTTCACCATGGTAGGACAAAGGCAAACTATCACATAGATCAACCCCACATTATGCTGAGATTAAGTGTTCAAGGCCTGGGGAAAGTAAGAAAAAATATGCCCTGGTTACCCATTTGGACCTTCTAGTATCTCTTCACTGAAGAATGTTTTAAAAGCTTTAAAAGCTCTGTGTAAGCAAAGAGGTACTGAGTATCCGGGAGGTACTCATGGCTATTTTAATCCCACTGTGCCAAATTCCAGAGTTGACATGTACTTTATGATCAGCTTGATTTCTAAGGGACCTAGGAATTCACCTATTTGGGTTAGCTGGGTAGGTTCTACATACTCGAGTGCTTCTGTTTTCAGTAAAGAAAGCTACCAATGGGGCACCTGGGTGGCTCAGTAGGTTAAGCCACTGCCTTCGGCTCAGATCATGATCTCAGGGTCTTGGGATGGAGCTCTGCATCAGCCTCTCTGCTCAGCAGGGAGCCTGCTTCTCTCTCTCTCTCTCTGCCTACTTGTGATCTTTCTCTGTCAAATAAATAAATAAAATCTTTTAAAAAAGGAAAGAAAGCTACTAACTACCCATCTCCTCTAGGTTTGGGTGCCTGGAAGTTGTCATTATTAGGATAAATAATGCAGAAACTTTAAAATAACCCTTGGGTATTTATGAGGAAAGAACATTTACAACGACAAATCCAACTTAAATTATAAGACTCATAATATCTCGTTTTAGATATAAAACCTTGGCACTTTAGGGGTGCCTGGGTGGCTCAGTGGGTTAAAACCTCTGCTTTCGGCTCAGGTCATGATCCCAGGGTCCTGGGATCGAGCCCCACATCCGGCTCTCTGCTCAGCAGGAGCCTGCTTCCTCCTCCCTCTCTGTCTGCCTCTCTGCCTACTTGTGATCTCTGTCAAATAAATAAATAAATCTTTAAAAAAAAAAAAAAAAAAACAAACCTTGGCACTTTAGATATAAAATATCGAGATATAGAAGTTTACACTTTAGAAACCATTGGCACAAGGCAAACCACCGCTCCTACCCACTGTCACTGCATATTCATCAAACAAGACTATGAATTCTACCCTTACCTACAATCACAGTAGCCCATCTGAGTAACTTGGAAAGGCAGTTTCAGTGTCTTTCATGGGACTCCCTCTAAGATTTTTTTTTTATTTGACAGAGAGAAAGATCACAAGAAGGCAGAGAATCGGCAGAGGGGTTGTGGGGGAGCAGGCTCCCTGCTAAGCAGAGAGCCTGATGCGGGGCTCGATCCCAGGACTCTGAGACCATGATCCGAGCCAAAGGCAGAAGCTCAACCCAGTGAGCCACCCAGGCACCCAATTCAAGGGATTCTTAACCTTTTCTGAATCATGGACCATTTTCACAAATTGATGAAAGCTAATATACCCTTCTCCCTGGAACAGTGTTTCTCAAACTTGTTTTTCATTATCATCCCTGAGGAACGTTTTCAGACATGTTTTTCCATTATGTTCCATTAAATTTCAATACCACATACATACTCTGCATCTGTTTATGAGTGGTCCCTTGAAAGGTCACAAACCATGATGGCAGTTATTTTTCACCCCCTTAAGTGCATGTCCTGGACTCTAAATGACAGACCCAGGGGGACACATAAAATATGCCGTATGAACTCAAGGACTTTAGAAGCCAAAGCCAGGCCCCTTTCGGTGAGATCCATCTCAAAACACTAGTATGTAAAACAACAGCTAAATTTTTTTGCCTTCATTTCTAAAATGGATTTCTAATCATGAAAAATATACTTCAAATAATTTCAAATTAACTAAACTCTAAAATTACGTATGGGGCCTCAGCATCCATGTTCCAGCATCCCTTTTCAGTTTTCAAAAAGATCTTTTCAGAAACAATACATGAAATGACATTTGTGACCAGGACTGCACAGACACCCATAATCCGCATGCTACTGCTTCTGGGGTCACTGTGAAAACTGCTTTAGTCATGTGACCAGTGAGCCATCAAGGCTTCCTAGGGTCCATGAAATCAGGGGTCACTCGCTTCTCACATGAATCTCTGGCTACCACATCAGCACATGGCACAGGCCTGGATGCCCTGTCAACTTACCTTAAGTGTGAGAGTTATAAATGACTCCCAGGAGAGGAAAGATGAGAAGTGTGTGGGGAGCGGGTGAAAGAGAAGTCTGCTTCACTTCACAAAGGAATCTTTTCCGTGGACCTTCAGAGGACCTGAAAGTGAGGCCCTCAATGTTCTTTAGGGGCCGTCACCATCTGAGCTTCGAAGGCCATGTTTTCAGCACTAAGCACACCAAAATCTTACCTTACTTTTCTTACAGTACTCATTTCCAGGTACATATTCACTGCCATTTTATGACTGTACTGTCTTTCTTTCATTACAAGGTGGCTGCCATGCATCAGGAGGTCATTTGTTTTGTTCAGTGCGGTTTCCTGGGCCTAAAACTGTACCTTGCACATAGTAGGTGTTTAAATAGGGGTGCCTGGGTGGCTCAGTGAGTCAAGCGCCTGCTTTTGGCTCAGGTCATGATCCCAGGGTCCTGGGATCGAGTTCTACATGGCTTCCTGCTTAGCTGGAAGCCTGCTTCTCCCTCTCTCTCTCTGCCTGCTGCTCCCACGGCTTGTGCTCTATCAAATAAATAAATAAAATCTTTTAAAAAATGTATGTCTTGGGGGCGCCTGCGTGGCTCAGTGGGTTAAGCCTCTGCCTTCGGCTCAGGTCATGATCTCAGGGCCCTGGGATCGAGTCCCACATCGGGCTCTTTGCTTGGCAGGGAGCCTGCTTCCTCCTGTCTGTCTCTCCTGTCTGTCTGTCTGCCTCTCTGCCTACTTGTGATCTCCATCAAATAAATAAATAAAATCTTTAAAAAAAAAATGTCTTGGGGCGCCTGGGTGGCTCAGTGGGTTAAGCCACTGCCTTCGGCTCAGGTCATGATCTCAGAGTCCTGGGATCGAGTCCCGCATCGGGCTCTCTGCTCAGCGGAGAGCCTGCTTCCCTCTCTCTCTCTCTCTGCCTGCCTCTCCATCTACTTGTGATTTCTCTCTGTCAAATAAATAAATAAAAAATCTTTTAAAAAAATACTTTAAAAAAAATAAAAATAAATAAAAATAAAAAATAAAAAAGAATGTCTTGGATAAACCAGTGAGTAAGTATTTCAAACAATCCTGCAAACTGCCTTGATTGCAAGCAAAACAAGTGCCTCTTCTGTGAAGGGCAGAACACTAGAAGATGCTAGGGACACCTGACTGGCTCAGTCCGTTAAGAGCCAGACTCTTGGTTTGGCTCAGGTCAGGATCTCCTGGGGTAGTGGGATGAGCCTTGCAGACTCAGGGCTCCAGGTTCAGCGGAGAGTTTGCCTAAAGATTCTCGCTCTCCCCACCTCCCTCTACTCACAGGGGTGAGCTCAAGCTCTCTCTCAAATAAATACACCAATCTTAAAAAACAAAAACAAAAAAAAACCTAGAAGATGCTACTTTGGAGAACCCATAGCCAATCACTAACACCAACTGCACTTTAGCTCCCTGTGGATGGGGTTTAAGAGAAAGGAGTGGTGACTAAGAACATGCTTATTAGAAGTGCTGGAAATTTGTCCTTTTAGTCAAAGTGCTGGGGAAACTGTAATTAACCCAAGAGGTTGATAGAAACTGAAGATCACTAGAAAATGCAATAGAGGCTCTCAAATGTAGGCTGCTGCACTTTCTCCAGTGGAAAGTCCCAAGAACAATCAACAAAGCCCAGTACCCATTAACTCCAAGCTCTGATGAGCCCAAGGTCAGGCATAGTTATTGGCAGCAGGAACTACACTTAAACTTCCCAAAGGAATTTTTGAGGTTTTGTCCTGAAAAGGAATACACAGTTGAACTTTTTCTTGATGATTTTCTTAATATTTTTTCTCTAGCTCTCTTTAAGAATACAGTATTTAAGGGGTGGCTGGGTGGCGCAGTGGGTTAAAGCCTCTGCCTTCAGCTCAGGTCCTGGTCCCAGGGTCCTGAGATTGAGCCCACATCGGGCTCTCTGCTCAGCAGGGAGCCTGCTTCCTGCTCTCTCTCTGCCTGCCTCTCTGCCTACTTGTGATCTCTGTCAAATAAATAAGTAAAATCTTTAAAAACAAACAAACAAACAAACAGAAGAATACAGTATTTTATACATGTAACACAAAATATGTGTTAATTAACTGTTTATGTCATTGGTAAGGCTTAGAGGGCAGGCTATCAGCAGGCTACGTTTTTGAGGAATCAAAATTTAGATTTGGATTCTCAACTGCAGAGTTGCTCCTAACCCCTGTGTTGTTCGAGGGCCAACTGTATTATCTATCCTTAAATTGAGTGAAATCAAAATTACGTATTTTGGGACACTCCAGATAATAGGACTTATCACC
Source organism: Mustela nivalis (assembly GCF_964662115.1). Taxonomy (NCBI): domain Eukaryota; kingdom Metazoa; phylum Chordata; class Mammalia; order Carnivora; family Mustelidae; genus Mustela; species Mustela nivalis. Next base: position 44,091,171 of record NC_139037.1, on the reverse strand, counting down.
TGGGAAGAAATTAAAAAAAAAAAAGAATTACACACATCTGTGGCCAACTGATAAGGGCTTTTCCCTCCCTAACAGCAATGACACACACACTTGCACTATACAATTTATAAGGAGCTGTTTCCTCTACCTCCATTTACAAAATGGAACATATTAAGATGGGGGAGGTTACAACTTAAATGCTTAGAGATACGGTGGGCAGGCCAAGTACATAAAGACGGAGTAGTGTATGTCCTTTCCAAAAGGAGCACTATGGGTGCCATGTGGGAACACTGATCTGGTGCCACAGATCTTCACATTTTTCAGGCAGAGAGCCATAACCAAATTTTTCCATAAAAAATTCCCAATTTTAGGGACGTCTGGGTGGCTCAGTTGGTTGGACGACTGACTGCCTTCGGCTCATGTCATGATCCTGGAGTCCCGGGATAGAGTCCCACATCGGACTCCCAGCTCCATACAGAGTCTGCTTCTCTCTCTGACCTTCTCCTCGTTCATGCTCTCTCTCACTGTCTCTCAAGTAAATAAATTTAAAAAAATCTTAAAAAAAAAAAAAAATTCCCAATTTTAGGGGCACCTGGTTGGCTCAGTGGGTTAAGGCCTCTGCCTTCAGCTCAGGTCATGATCCCAGGGTCCTGAGATCCAGCCCTGCATGAGGCTCTCTGCTCAGCAGGGAGCCTGCTTCCCCCTCTCTCCACCTGCCTCTCTGCCTACTTGTGATCTCTGTCAAAATCTTTTAAAAAATAAATCCCAATTCTACAAACTACAAGTCACATAAAGCCTGTTGGAGGCCTCTTGGGAGCGGAGGGTTTATAATCTCAGTGTGCTTTCCACGGTAGACTGGCGCCCTACCTGAATGCTAGAAACACGCAGAGCAGTATCAGCTTTCCTCCACCTCCAGCTGCAAGGGTCCAGTTTCAGGACACCCTCTGTCCAGAGTCCAAGTATCCACTACTTACCACCACACCCCTTGCCATCTGCCCTCCCAACACCCAGTCCCTGCCCAACACTTTCAGCCTTGAACCGGACTGCACTCCTATCACTTGCTTATCATGACATCAGCCCAGACTCCTGACTTAACTCCCCTCATCCCCATACATCCTATACTGTTCTCATCCCTCTTCCCCCTAACTTCCAGGGTTTGGGAACTTAGCAATTGCCTTAAGCAAAATCTCTTATTTCCTCATCTCCTCTCTGAACATTCTCATCACATTCTCCTTACTCTAACCAAACCCTTCCTCCCTCAAAGACATTTCCAAGAGGGTAGGTCTCCTTGCACCTGGTGCTGCTTCTACAGTGTTCTGCCCTCTCCAAAGTCCAGCTATTAATCACCATCAAAACAGACTGTACCCCACCTTGTGCATCATCTGCCCAGATCACTACTCCTCATTTCATGACTTTAGCTCCTGGCTCACTATCTCTTGTGCTGCCTCCCTCATCATTCCCAGTGATTTCCATATCCAGGTTGGTGACCCTCAGACCATCCTGGCCTCTTGGTTCCTAAACCTCTTCTCCAGTGATCTTGCCCTCCCCTCAGCTTCGTCCCACAATGGTTATGTCTAGACCTTGTCTCAAGAAACACAACTTCTTGGAATCTCAGTTTCAAGCATCTCACTCACTGCCCATCATATCCTTTCTTTCCAGTTCATGCCCTCCAAAACCTCAACTCCAACAATTCACCGACCCTATCTGCTCTCTACCCCTCAGCCCCCTCACCTCTTCACAAAGATCAAATTCCTTGACCAATCATTACCATCACCCCCTCACACACATTCACTACACAGTCCCCACCTCACCATACTCATCTAGTGGCACCTATGCAGTTGCATGGGGATGGAGAAACATGTCACTCTTAGTGGAAGACCCTGTTGCCTGAAAAAAAAAATCAAAACTACCTCCTCCTTCAAATTAAACTACTGAAAGCTTTCAAACAAACAGAACTTCAGATAAGCAAGGTCATTAGTTCACCCAACGAGACAAGAGTACTTCTGAAAGGTCAGGAGGTCCACCCAGCTGCAGCAGCCAGAAAGGCCACCAGGGAAAGGCCTCTGAAGCCAGACTTGACTTTGTCAATTATGACTGCATGATCTTAGGCAAGATCTGTAGCTTGACCACCCAACCACGCTGTTTCAAGGATCAGAACTCAGTGAGCAATAGAGTTTAGCCCTAAATTCGGTTTTGATTAAGTCCCAGAGCAGGTAACTAAAAGGCATATCCTAACATGATTATGTCATTGAAAAAAGTCATGTCAAATTCTAGTTCAGACTGCAAGTATGTTCAGCACCTGAATTTTTTTTTTAAGATTTTTATTTATTTATTTGACAGAAATCACAAGTAGGCAGAGAGGCAGGCAGAGAGAGAGGAAGGGAAGCAGGCTCCCTGCCAAGCAGAGAGCCCGATGCAGGGCTCGATCCCAGGACCCTGGGATCATGGCCTGAATTGAAAGCAGAGGCTTGGGACGCCTGGGTGGCTCAGTTGGTTACGCAGCTGCCTTCGGCTCAGGTCACTATCCCAGCGTTCTGGGATGGAGTCCCACATCGGGCTCCTTGCTCAGCAGGGAGCCTGCTTCTCCCTCTGCCTCTGCCTGCCATTGTCTGCCTGTGCTCGCTCTCTCCCCCTCTCTCTCTCTGATAAATAAATAAAATCTTTAAAAAAAAAAAAAAAGAAAAGAAAGCAGAGGCTTGAACCTACTGAGCCACCCAGGCGCCCCCTGAATTTTTTTCCTATGAGTTGTTTTACTTTTTAATTTTTTAGATTTTATTTATTTATTTGACAGAGAGACCGGGAGAGAGCATAAGTAGGCAGAGTGGTAGGCAGAGGGAGAGGGAGAAGCAAGCTATCCAATGAGCAGGGAGCCCAACACGGGGCTCCATCCTAGGACCCTGGGATCATGACCTGAGCGGAATGCAGATGGTTAACTGACTGAGCCGCCCATCCAGGCGTCCCTGTTTTATCTATGTGTTTTTTAAGATTTCATTTATTTATCTGAGAGAGCACGCACAGGCAGGGGGAAAGGCAGAGCAAGTGAGAGAAGTAGACTCTCCACTGAGCAGGATGATGACATCAGGACCTGAGCCAAAGGGAGACGCTTAACCGCTGAGCCACCCAGGTACCCAACACCTACCTCCACTCTTGATTTCTTGACCTACCAGAGCTGATTCTCTCCCCAATAGCCCCTGACATCCCCATTAGCTCATTTTTCCCTCTCTGCCTCTGACGTGGGTAAATTAATAGACTTCAGAAATCACCACAGGTGGGACGCCAGGGTGGCTCAGTGGGTTAAAGCCTCTGCCTTCAGCTCAGGTCAGCTCAGCAGGCAGCCTGCTTCCTCCTCTCTCTCTCTCTCTCTGCCTGCCTATGATCTCTGTCAAATAAATAAATAAAATCTTTTAAAAAAATAAATAAATTACAGAAGTCACCACAGGTGATAAGTGGCACACAAATCCTGCTTTTTTCTCTTTCCACCCAAAACGGTGGCCTACAAAGTCACCGAGCTCCAGCCTACTTCTCCCACCTCACATCCTCCTCCAATTCTCTCCCCACCCCCACTTCTACTCCGGCTAGGATGATCCTGTGTCTTTTCCTTGAATACTACCAGGCTTCCTCCAAACTGGAGGCCTCTGACTCCATTACCTCCATGGACTCTCACCCACCAGAGGTCTTTGTGTTAGAGCTCAAGACATCACCCTCCTCAGAGAGGCCTCCCCTGACCACCTGAGCTAAAGCAGCCCCATCATCTTACATCACGCTGTTTGTGTACTTCACCTTGTTCATTTACTTCTTAGTAATTTAATACTGCGGTGACTGCTCTTTACCTAAATGTTTACTCACTGTCTCTGTCTCTCCCACTAGAATACAAGCTAAGTGTTGGGACCTGGCTTGTCTGAGTCACAACTGTTACCACCGGTGCCAGCATCATCCCTGACACATAGCAGGGGCTCAATAAGTTTTGCTGAATCAGTGAATTCTCATTTGAAAAGAGGGTTTTTTCCCAAAGCCTGGCTGTGCTTGTCTGAAGCATTTGAGGTTATGACAACACTTGTTCAAAATGACCTTCCCAAGCCAAACTTCTGGAGAATGTAGAGATTTAAATAGGGCCTTATTCTCCACCAACCTGTAAGGACCAGTTCCACAACCACAACCCCAGCTTCTCAAGACCAATACTCTTCTTATCCCAAGGAGTCCCCCACTCTTGCACCTTTGCAAAGTTTCTCCCCTCCAACACTTTTGCTTTTCTTCTTCTTCCTGAGGCATCATTTTGGAGCCGCTCTACTGCAACTGAACCAGGTAAGATTTCTCGAGAGGCCGTGGTCCAGTATCTAAAGAGGTGGGCGTGGGGGCTTCTTGCCAGAGGCTAAACTGCCATTACGTCACTTAATCCAATCCCCACCCTCTCAGGGCTCCCCTAGGCCACAGAACTTTCCTCTGCCAGGAGAAGGCTGGTCTTCTGTTGGGCCTCTCACCCCCTTCCTGCCACAGGAAGGGCCAATGCCACTCCTTCCTGGTCAATACCCCTAAGTCTCCTCCCTCACCCGCAGGAAACCTTTCCAACTCTGGCTCCGCCGCCCGTCCTCAGTCCCAGGGGCTCCCAAACCTCAGCCCCAGGCTCAATCTCCTACAGCCCGCTCCACCACACCCCCCGAGCTTCACCAGGTCTCCCAATTCCCTCTCCCGCCTATTCGCCCGGCTCAGACCTTGCCCAAGTCCCCTCGCGCCCCGCCCTCCGCCTGTCGGCCTTCCACTCCTCCCGGGAGACCCGCCCTGACCCTCACCGTGGACGCCACGTTCTCCGTCGGCCGCCTCAGCCCGGAAGAGGAGCAGCGAAGCCAACAGGGCGAGGAAAGCCCCGCACAGCCTCAGCCCACACAACTGCGCCATGACGGGTTCCACCCCGCAGCGCCCGCGAAGCCTCGAGCCGCTGGCCGTTAGGGTCTCGCGATCAGGTGCGGGAAGACCCTCGCCGCGCACGCGCGCTAGAGAGCCTCGTGTTCAGGTGCTGGCGCTCCCAGAGGGTCTGTGAGGTGCTGCGCCGGCGCTCCTGCCGAAGCCTCCGGGAAACCCCTCACCCTCCACCTCGCCGGACCTTCGGTTTGCGGACACCTGCCTCCTACGGCCACGACGCCTCTGTCCGCCCCTCACTGGCCCCTTGCCCCGGCGACACTCAGCGACTCTTCCACGGTTCAGAACCCCGCCAACCTCCCAAACACTCGGTGGGCGCTAGAGCCAATGGCGGCCGCCTCCGCGCAGCTAAGGAAGGTGGCCGGTCGGGAGGGGGGCGGGGCGCACCTGGCCAGGCGGGGCGCGTAGAGCGCAGGCGCAGGGAGCAGGCACCTGAGCGAGGATCCTCCCCGCCTCCGCGCACCTGGGCTGGCCCCTGGATGGGGGAAGAGGGGGCGGGACTTGCCTTAGTTCCCCAGGGGTAGGACCTAGCCTGTGGAGAGAAGCAAACCTGCTGAGCCCTGGGGCTCCTGCTACCCTGATCCTGGGCTTGGTGACGTCCTGCTACTGAAACAAAGGCAGAAGAAAAAATTATTAAATTTCCTTAGAGCCCACTGACCAGCTCAGTTGCCTTGATGTTTTGGCTAGAGCCAAAAATTCTAGCTCGAACTTCCCCCCACCTCCACTCCTGGGTGGGACTCCTGATAAGTCTTCCAAGAATCTCCCAACTATCTTAATGTTAATCCCTTGCTAGAGGGGAAAAACAACAGTAACTTGCAGGTCCTCTTTAGCATAGGAAAGTTCTTTTGAAACCTCCCTTTTTCCTTACCTCCCTCTCCCAACTCCTAAGTCTATAAGGGGCCACACCTCCTGACCCGGTTGCTCCTCTTTCTGCCCAAGGGTCCTGTCCCCCTGCTTTAATAAACCACCATTTTACACCAAAGACGTCTTAAGAATTCTTTCTTGGCCATTGGCTTCGAATCTTAACATCGTCTCTCCTACATCAGTACCTTCACTCTTGGGCTGGGCCTCGGGGTCGGAGAAGAGGGTACAGAATGCTCTTCCTGGAAATCTGTGGTTCCTGAAAATGTGGTGATGAAGCTTGCCTCATTTTTACCCTCCTTTGAGGGTGAGGGATTTACTCCTTCCTAAATTGAACATTCACTCAACGCCTACTGAGCATGTTCCTGGGAACCCAGCAATGACCACGCCAGACTAGTCCTTTCCTCACTAGACAGGAACAACCAAGAGTAGTGATGACAGAAGCACAGGACAGACTGACTAGAATGATTGGGGATGGGACAGGGGAGCACAGACAATGATCAGGGACTGAGGTGGTGGGAGTGAGGAGGTGGCTTTGATAATGAACCTGAAGGATCTGAAGCGCTGATGGAGTAACATTCTAAGCATCTGGAACAGCAAATGCAAAGGCCCTAGGCAAGGAAGACAACAATGCCTTGCAGGATCCAGGGCTGTTCTCAGTCTTCAGGCTCCCTCCTCACGTAACTTGTGAGGAGCCTTAATTGGGTTATCAAAATGGTGTCTACCTGAAGCAATTGAGCTTTTGTGTCCATTTTTTTGTTTATTTGTTTTATTTTTAAATAGTCTTTACACCCAGCATGAAGCAGGAACTCAGTAACCTCAAGTTCAAGAGTCATGTGCTGTACCAACTGAGCCAACCAGGTGTCCTCACCATTTTTTTTTTATTAAAAAATTTTTTGCCCACCATCTTCTTTAATCTTTTAGTGAGGTCCAAGAACTCAAGGTCAAGAGTCTCAATGTGAGAACAAAGATCTCTCCAGCACCTGAACCCCCCGACCCCACCCCATTTCTCTAAGCCAGGAATTTAGCCGGAAAACAGGACTGTGGTGAGAGTTGAGGCTGGAAAGGAGTCACAGGTCCATTCACGCATCTGTTCATTTGGCATATTCATTGAGCACCCACTATGAGCCAGGTACTGCTGCAAATGCTGGAGAAGATACAACAAGGAACAAAGCAAAATCCCTGTCCCATTGGAGCTCTTTTTTTTTTTTTAAGATTTTATTTATTTATTTGACAGAGAGATCACAACTAGGCAGAGAGGCAGGCAGAGAGAAGGGGAAGCAGGCTCCCTGCTGAGCAGAGAGCCTGATGCGGAGCTCCATCCCAGGACTCTGAAATCATGACCTGAGCCGAAGGAAGAGGCTTTAACCCACTGAGCCACCCAGGCACCCCAGAACTCATTTTGTAATGTTGTGAACAGTGGTAGGACTAGGATATTTGACACCTGGAGGGGATAACTTCTTTATACTTCCTCCTCTCTACCAGAAAATTATTTTCAATAACAATCATGTAAGAGTCATTAATTTGTTCTTTAGTCTTAAAATTAACAACTGAGGGGTGCCTGGGTGGCTCAGTGGGTTAAAGTCTCTGCCTTTGACTCAGGTCATGATCTCAGGGTCGTGGGATGGAGCCTCACATCGGGCTCTCTGCTCAGCCGGGAGCCTGCTTCCCTTCTTCCCTCTCTGCCTGTCTCTCTGCCCGCTTGTGATCTATGTCTGTCAAATAACTAAATAAATAAATCTTAAAAAAAAAAAAAAAGAAAGAAAACTACTACAAATACAATGTTTACTAAAGGACACAGTAATAAAAATAACTAACTGGAAGCCTATTATTAAAACTCAATGGGGGACGGGGGCATCTGGGTGACTCAGTCAGTTAAGTGGCTGCCTTTGGCTCAGGCTCTTGGGCTTCTGGAATCCAGCCCTACATCAGCTCCCTGCTCAGCTGGGAGACTGCTTTTCCCTCTGCCTCTCCCCGATTCATTCTCTCTCTCTCTCTCTCTGTCTCTCTACCCCCCTCTCTCAAATAAATAAAATCTTAAAAAAACAAAAACAAAAACTGGAGTGTGAGTGGCTCAGTCATTGAAACAGGTGACTCTTGATTTCAGCTCAGGTCAGGATCTCAGGGTCTTGAGATGATGCCCATATTGGGCTCTGAGCTCAGCAGAGAGTTTGCTTCTCTTCCTCTCCCTCTGTCCCTCCCCCCACTTCTGCTCTCTGTTTCTCTCTCTCTTTCAAATAAATAAATAAATCTTAAAAAAAATAAAATAAACTCAACAGTAATTGTATCAATTGTTTACAAGCAGACCAACAAATGATTCTGGATTATTTTGGAGGATTATTTTATCACTGATACGCCTTAGAATTTGTCAATTTGTCAGTGCATGGTCTAATAAAAACTGGGCCAACTTTCGATAGGTTTTACTTTTTTTTTTTTAAGATTTTATTTATTTATTTGACAGACAGAGATCACAAGTAGGCAGAGAAGCAGGCAGAGGGAGAGGAGGAAGCAGACTCCCCGCTGAGCAGAGAGCCCTATGTGGGGCTCGATCCCAGGACCCTGGGATCATGACCTGAGCTGAAGGCAGAGGCTTTAACCCACTGAGCCACCCAGGCGCCCCAGGTTTTACTTGTTTATATTTTATTTTATTTTAAGATTTTATTTATTTATTTGAAAGACAGAGATCACAAGTAAGCAGAGAGGCAGGCAGAGAGAGGGGGGAAGCAGGCTCCCTGCTGAGCAGAGAGCCCAATGTGGGTCTCGATTCCAAGACCCTGAGATTATGACCTGAGCAGAAGGCACAGGTTTAACCCACTGAGCCACCCAGGTGCTCCTATTTGTTTATATTTTAAATTCCCTACAGGCAGTGTACCCCCTTTTTACCTGTACTCCTGTAGACCACTCCTTTTGCCCTTTGGCACATGGCTAGCTGAAAACAGACAATAGATAGAATGAGTAAATTATATACAATGTGGAAAAGTGATGTTATGGATAAAACATCGAGCCAAATAAGGGATGTGGGACTCTCAATGTGAGCGAGGCAGGTGTTCAGACAAGACCCCACTGCTCTGGTGACATCTGAGGGAGAGGAAGGAATGAACCCTGCTGATAGAAAGAACCATCAGGGCAAACGTGTTGAGAAAGGACCATGCTTTGTAGAGGCTACTTTGAGACAGCAGGCATGAGCAACGGAAAGCTGACCCAGGCACAAGGGCCCACAGTGACCCCCCTGACTGAATCCAGACAGCCCCAACAGGCCACCCACCTCAAAATATCCACAGGCCCTGGGTGCCTGGGTGGCTCAGTGGGTTAAAGCCTCTGCCTTTGTCTCAAGTAATGATCCCCAGGGTCCTGGTATCAAGTCCACCATTGGGCTCTCTGCTCACCAGGAACATTGCTTCTCCCTCTGCCTTGTTCTCCCCCCTCCATCCCTACTCTCTCTGTGTCAAATAAATAAAATCTTAAAAAAAAAGAAAAGAAAAGAAACCCCATACTTGTCAGCAATCACTCCCCTCCCCTCAATTCTCTCAGCCCCAGGCAACCACCAATCTATTTTCTGTCTATTATGGATTTGCCTATTCTGGATATTTCATATAAGTAGAATCATACAGCGTGTGGCCTCTTTCACTTGGCACGGTTTCAAGGTTCATCTATAGTATATCATGTATCAATACCTCATTTCTTTTCATTGTCAAATTCCAGGCCATTTTATGAATGTACCACATTTTATTTATCCATTCATCAGTTGGTGCGCTGTGTTGTTTCCACCTTCTGGTTATTCTGAACAATGCCGTGATGAACATTCACGTACAAGTTTTTGTGTGAACATATGCTTTCAGTTCTCTAGTGTAGTAACTCTTAGGAGTAGAATTGCTGAGTCATATGGTAACTCTAAGTTTAACCTTTTGAGGAACTGCCAGAATGTTTTCCAAAGTGGCCACACCATTTTATATTCCCAGCATGAATGTATGAAAGTTGTGATTTCTCCACAGCCTTGCCAACACTTGGTGTTTTCCATTTAAAAGCTATTATAGGGGCGCCTGGGTGGCTCAGTGGGTTAAGCCGCTGCCTTCGGCTCGGGTCATGATCTCAGGGTCCTGGGATCGAGTCCCGCATCGGGCTCTCTGCTCAACAGGGAGCTTGCTTCCTCCTCTCTCTCTGCCTTCCTCTCTGCCTACTTGTGATCTCTCTCTGTCGAATAAATAAATAAAATCTTAAAAAAAAATAAAATAAAAGCTATTATAGGGGCGCCTGGGTGGCTCAGTGGGTTAAAGCCCCTGCCTTCGGCTCAGGTCATGGTCCCAAGGGTGCTGGGATCAAGCCCTGCATAGGGCTCTCTGCTCAACAGGGAGCCTGCTTCTCCCTCTCTCTGCCTGCCTCTGCCTACTTGTGATCTCTGCCTCTGTCAAATAAATAAATAAAATCTTTTAAAAAATAAATAAAATCTATTATAGCCATCTGAAGAATCTGGCTGGAAGAGTGTGTGAAATCTGGGGATTTGTAATTCAAGTCCTACACTGGGTGTAGAGATTACTATAGAAAAGAAAATAAATGTTAAAAAAGAAATAAAAGAAATTACCATCCTACTGGATGTGAAGTTTTATCTCCTTATGGTTTTGATTTGCATTTTCCTGATAATTAACCAGTTGAGCATCTTTTCTTTTCTTTTTTTTTAAAGAGAGGCAGGCAGAGAGAGAGAGAGAGAAAGAGGGAAGCAGGCTTCCTGCGGAGCAGAGAGCCCGATGCGGGGCTCGATCCCAGGACCCTGAGATCATTACCCGAGCCGAAGGCAGCAGCCCAAACCACTGAGCCACCCAGGCGCCCCTCTTTTCTTTTTTTAAACATTTTATTAATTTATTTGACAGACAGAAATCACAAGCAGGCAGAGAGGCAAGCAGAGGTGGTGGGGGAGGGGAGCAGGCTCCCCTCCTAGCAGAGAGCCAGATGTGGGGCTCGATCCCAAAACTCTGAGATCATAACCTGAGCCAAAGGCAGAGGCCCAACCCACTGAGCCACCCAGGCGCCCCTTGAGCATCTTTTCATATGTTTATTGGCCTTTGTAAAATATCATTTTTTAGAGAAATGTCTATTCAGAGTCTTTGTCCATTTTTTCACTAGCTTATTTGTCTTGTTATTATTGAGTTCCACCACTTCTTTCTTTATTTTAGGTTCAAGTACCTTATTAGGGGACACCTAGGAGGCTCAGATGGTTGAGCCCGTGACTCTTGGTTTAGGCTGTGGTCATGATCTCTGGATCATGGGACTGAGCCCTGTGTGGGCTGTTGCACACAATGCAGAGTCTGCCTGGGGTTCTGTCACTCCTTCTCTCTCTGCCCCTCCTCCCTCCCTCTCTCTCTCTCAGATAAAAAAATAGGAGTACTTGGGTGCCTCAATTGATTAAGGGTCTGCCTTTGACTGGAATGGAGCCCCATGTCGGACTCTGCTCAGCAGGGGAACCTGCTTCTCCCTCTTCCTCTCCCTCTGCCCCAGCTTGTGTGCTCTCTCTCTCTCTCTCTCAAATAAATAGATAAGATCTTTGAAAAATAAAAACCAAATAAATAAAATCTAAAAAAAACAAACTATCTTGGGGCGCCTGGGTGGCTCAGCTGAGCCGAAGGCAGAGGCTTTAACCCACTGAGTCACCCAGGTGCTCCTCTTCACTTTCTTAAAAATATAAATAAATAGGGGCGCCTGGGTGGCTCAGTGGGTTAAGCCACTGCCTTCAGCTCAGGTTGTGATCTCGGGGTCCGGGGATCAAGCCCCACATCGGGCTCTTTGCTCAGCGGGGAGCCTGCTTCCTCCTCTCTCTCTGCCTGCTCCTCTGCCTGCTTGTGATCTCTCCCTGTCAAATAAATAAATAAAATCTTTTAAAAAAGATTTTATTTATTTATTTGACAGATGGAAATCACAAGTAGATGGAGAAGCAGAAGCAGACTCCCTGCTGGGCAGAGAGCCCGATGTGGGGCTCAATCCCAGGACCCTGGGACCATGACCTGAGCCAAAGGCAGAGGCTTAATGAGTGAGTCACCCAGGCACCCCATCTCTTCCCTTTCTTCATGATGTCCTTTGAAACACAAACCTTTCTTTTTTGGGGGTGGGGGCCTGGGTGGCCTACTGGGTTAAGCCTCTGCAGGTCATGATTTCAGGGTCCTGGGATCTGGCCCCGCACCAGGCTCTCTGCTCAGCAGGGAGCCTGCTTCCCCCTCTCTCTTTGCCTGATGCTCTGCCTACTTGTGATCTCTTTCTCTTTCTGCCGAATACATAAATAAAATCTTTTAAAAAAACAAACAAAACAAACTTTTTTTTTTTTTTTAAAGTAAGCTCTAGAGGCTCCTGGGTTTTTATTGCTTATAATTAGAATCGTAAAAAGAATCATTCTTAGTGCTCATAATTAGAAGTGGGAAGACTGGTGAAGTAAGGGACTTCTGTGATCTCCCTTGCTAAAATTGCAAACCCCTGCCTCACTTCATTCCTCCTTTCTGCTTCATTTCCCCATAGAACTTATCATATTCTAATAAGCTGTATACTAGTGCTTCCTATTGACTATCCCCAGCATGAGAATGTCAACTCCTTGAGGACTAGGCTTTCTTGTTCACTGTTCTTTCTCTAGTGCCTAGAACAGTGCCTGGTGTGTGTGTGTGTGTGTGTGTGTGTGTGTGTGTGTGTGTGATTGAGATATATCCCCCCCGCAGATTTTCAGAAATCTGAAAGAACTGAAGAGAGCAGGTGCCGACTCCCCCTGCGCAGGTCACTAAGAAACCCATGGGGAAGGGAGTTGGGAAGGAGGGGCCTGATAATAACCAGAGGGAGGAAAGACCATCTGGATGCTATCCGGCTTGAGGAGTGTGATATGACAGGCTACCAGATGCCATGACGTCAAACGAGTACATATTTGTTGAATAGAGTGAGTGAGTAAGTAAGTGTACTTACTGCTGAAGGCTGCATGAATGAGCGAATAAATGAAAGAACGACTAAATGTACTGTGAGTACTCTGGCTGAATCTTCCCTTGGGGAGAAAGGCTGCACGCGGGCTCCTGCACTGTCCCTTACAGCCGTCAGGGGGCGCAGACAGGCCCGGTCCCCAAGAGCCTGTCCCGGGACCCCGCCCCCCGGGATCCAGGCCCCGGGAGCCCCAGCCTTCCGGGCCCAGCCTGGGACTCCGGGACCGCGCGCACACCTGGACTGAACACGGCTGCGGGCTTTAGGCGGTGCAGCGACTAGTCCCCGCGCTGCCGGCGGGGAAACTGAGGCCCGGGCGACTGGGGCGGAGCTGGCCCCCGGGCGAGCCCAAGCCCCCGCCCCCGGCCGGCTCCGCCCCGGCCCGTAAGAGGCCCCCTGGGCGCCTGCGGAGGCGCACAGCGCGGCGCGCGGGCCGGGACTGGGACCGCTATGGCAGCTCAGCGGCTGGGCAAGCGGGTGCTGAGCAAGCTGCAGTCTCCATCGCGGGCTCGCGGCCCGGGGGGCAGCCCCGGGGGCCTGCAGAAACGACACGCGCGTGTCACCGTCAAGTACGACCGGCGGGAGCTGCAGCGGCGGCTGGACGTGGAGAAGTGGATTGACGGGCGCTTGGAGGAGCTGTACCGCGGCAGGGTGAGGCTGGGAGCCGTACGGGGGCAAAGGCGGGTGTGGGGATCGAGGAGTGACACGCCCTTGTTCCGGACTCCCTACGCTCTTGGGGTCTCTGGTTGCTTGTGCTGGCCTCTGTCACACAAGGGAACGCGCGCTCAGGGACTCATTGGCCCTTGCTGTGTCCCCTCCCTGGGTCTCTGCTTGTGGACCCAGACACCCGCTTGGGTCTCCAGAGATGGTTGAGCATAGCGGTTGAGCCTATGGGGGGCAAGGAGGCAAAGTTGGGGAGCCAGAGCGGCCGAATCTGGAGAGAGGTTGGGGGGTAGGGTCTGTCTTCAAGCCGAACTTAGATCCGGTGAAGGGACCGGGAGGGTACTGAGACCCAGAAACACACTGCAAAGGAAGCCACAACATTCACAGACGTGCCCAGCGACGAGTTAGAGCCATTGGTAGACACAGCAGCCATGTACAGACTCTCAGGGACACAGGCTGCGGTCCCCTACAGATCGGCACCCACAGACACAATAGCACAGGCCACAGGCGTGTGCTGAGTACGCACAACTACACCCACACAAAAGGCTCCGGTTCCAGCTACTCAGAGACCCTCCATGGAGTCATACGCACACCAGAACCGGGGCAACTCCTTGCCACACGGAATGATTCACGGAAAACCCTCCATTGCCTCCAAAAAGCAAAAGGAAGGACCATATGCAGACACAATGACAGGCACTACAGCTGCTTACAGAAAATAGCCGAAATTACAGCCACACACAGACAGAAAACCGCACAAGCTGTAGGGACACACAGGCCTGGCAAGGCAGAGATTACAATTGTCGGTGGCCATACAGGGTGTGAGCGACAGCCTCGTGTGGGGACGCCTAGGCTACCCATGTGCATTTCACACCTTCCACTTGAGTTTCTGCTTGAAGTCACACTGCGCCACACACAAAACACAATCCCAGGGACGTGGGGGTTGTGTCAGCGGACAGAGAGGAGGCACAGATGCTCCTCGGCACGGCTCGAAGGGGACAGAAGGCAGGGCCCCTGATGGCGACACAAGGTCCCACTGTTGTCAGGCACACAAGGAGGCTCTTATAAGTAGACGTAGAAGTCCAGTGGCCATTGGTAGGTGGCATCCTCTAAGGTCATCCTCCGATGGCGGACATTTCCAGCTGCTGTGACACACTAAACCAGAGCCACAAGCCTTGCAGTCCTCGGACCGTAGCCCCCCGGCAGACTGCTCATGATGCCCTAGAGCTCTGCACTCTCCTGCCGGCCCTGGCCTTGGCCTTGGCGCTGGCCCCTTGGCCTCAGTCTCTAGCTCACCTGCAGAGCCTCACACAGGACTTAAGGACTAGCCACGCCTTTGCTGCCCCCCCCCCTCCCAGACAAACCCGGGACCACCCAGCCCTGAGGCCCACAATGAAGTCTGAAGGTCGTTGGGTGGGGGAGGAAAAAATCTGTAGCCTCCGGGATCTCTTGCTTTGACAGCTGGATTCTGTCCCCCACAGGGAGAGAGAGGCAGCCGGCTTTTGGCTTTTTGCCCCAACAGGCTACGGGAGGAATGCCCCTCTGGGCCACTCAAAGTTGGGCCTCGGCTCATCCCACCCACCCACTCTGGGGCGCGTTGGTGGTCATTATCTGGACCAATCGAGGTGCACTCTTGGCCCTGGGGGCTGGCAGGAGCCCTACCCTCCCTTCTGGTCCTCTTAGGCAAGGGGCCTCCCCTAGTAGGCTCTGGCTGGCCTGCGCCCCTCCCCCACACCTAGTGCTTAGACTTTTCCTTGAAAGGGCAGAACCAGCCCCTCTCCTGAATCCCAGAATCTGACATTCCGAGACTTGGCCAGGCCTGTTTCCCTCTATGGGAACTGGGGCCAAGGAGAGAGACCTGTGCCAGCACCAAGGTTCTCTGGGCTCTGGGGGCCCCGGCATCTGAGCTGGTACAGACCGCTGGGCCTCTGTCAACCCATCTGCCACCCCTCCCCCCAGCACCCAGATGTCCTGCCTTGGCGGTGCTGTCCCTGACTGCCACATTGTTGCTCCAGAACCGGCCAGCTGGGCCCTGGGGCTGGTAGAGCTTCTCCAGAGGCCTGGACAAAGGCGAGGGAGGGGCAGGCAAGGGACACTGACCCCTCCTCCTTCCCTGCCTTAGGAGGCAGACATGCCTGATGAGGTCAACATCGACGAATTGTTGGAATTAGAGAGCGAAGAGGACAGAAGCCGGAAAATCCAGGTAGGTGAAGGGAAAGGCTGCCCCGAAGCCCCAACAATAGTCAGCGTGTTTATTGAGCACTTCCTATGTGCCAGGCACTGTTTCCATTCCTTTCCACTTAACTCATTTAATCCTCACAAATCCTGGGAAGGGTTTAAGACCTCCATCTTCCAGATGAGGAAAGTGATTTAATCCCTTGCCCCGGGTCCCAGCTCAGAAGGAGCAGAGCTCCGAGTCAAAGCCAGGCAGGTTGCCTGCCTATGTGTCCTGGCTGTTTAGGGCCTGTGCTCTCCCAGAGGCAGGAAACGCTGTGTGACCTTCTGACCTTCTCTGGACTTAGAGCTGATCCTGGGGCTGAGTTTCTTGACTCAACCCTTCCCCCACTCACTCTGTAAGACCCTGGGACCATGTTCTCCCCCAGTGACCAGATGGGAAGTGCCCCTAGGAGCCTGACTCCCTTTTGTCTGGTTGCCTCAGTGCTTTGTTGGGAGAGAGAAGGGGGCTGGAGGGGCCGAGGGGCTTAGTTATTTACTATTTTCTTTTATTTGTGGGGGGTGGGGGTTTAGGGACTCCTGAAGTCGTGCAGGAACCCCACAGAGGTGAGTTTTCCCTCCCTGCTCTGGGCCCCTGCTTCCTGGTAGAGAAGGGGGTCCCTGGGGAGAAGGGAAGAAGCTGGCTGGCCCAGGGGCAGCAGGGAGAACTCTGGGGAGCCCTCTGAGCCGCTCAGCCTTTTCCCTGCCTCCAGTGGTGTCTTTGTCTTCCTCACCCTGGCTTGTCTCTTCCCATCTGCCACTGGGGCCCCCGTCATCTCCTCCCTACGGAGATGCTCCCCATCTGTGTCCGGCTTCTGCTGGTCCCTCTGCTGCCCCCTCCTTTGGGCAGCTGGTCCTGGGGCTCAGCCTCTCCCCGCCTCTCTCACCTCCTGCTGCTTCTGCCACCCTGGGATTCCCTTCCCCACCTCTGCCCCCCACCCCCATCCCTCCAAGCCCTGAAGCTGAGCAGCCCAACCCCTCCCACTTCCTTCCCTGCTTTAAAAGGGAAAAATATTCATGTTTCTCCAACCGGCTCTGGGCTGCCTGAGGGACAAACGTCATTGTGTGTCTGTCTGCCCCCGGAGCTAAGGCCTCCGTCCCTGGGGATCCTCCTGGCGATCCCTTGGCCTGAGAAACATCTTGTCTCTCTGTGGCTGTTTCTTTCTCTGTCCTTTTGTCTCTCCCTCTGTCTCTGTGCCTCTGGCTTGGTCTCATTTTCTAGGTCTCTGTCTCCCTCCTTGTCTGTGGCTCTGTCTTTCCCTGTGTCTATCTGTTCCCCACCTTTCCCCATCTCTGCCTTTTGACACCCCCCCAACCTACCTCTGGGCCCTTTCACTGCCTGGGAGGGGAGGCGGGAGCAGTAGGGGCCCAGATCAGAGGGGCTGGGCTGGGCAAGGGCAGCCCCACCTCTCCCTGTGTTCTCAGGACTCCTGCCCTGTCCTCAGGACTTCATCCAGGAGCTGCTGGGGAAGCTCCGAGGGCTCCACAAGCAGCCTGGCCTCCGCCCGCCCAGCCCTTCCGGGGACCGCAGTCTGAGCCCTCTCCAGGATCGGGCCCGGACTGCGCCACCCTGACCTTTGCCTCCGTGGCCTCCTGCCTTCTCCCCTACCCTCCACCACACTGTCCTGGCTTATTTGTAAGTTGTATGTAATGGTTCTGTAACAACACGGTGTGCCTCTTTTTCCTCTCCCTGATTACCGTGGACTTCCCCAAGCTTCTCCCACACACCTCCCTCTGTCCTGCTGCATCTCCCCCGGCACCCACAGCTGGCCTGACAGATGGAGAATCACTCGTCAGCCAGAGAGCATGAGAACAGGCCCTGCTGGCCTTGCCCCCGCCCGCCCCCGCTCCCCCCCGCAACCTCCCCTCCCAGGACTCAGCTTGTCCTCACTTCCCCCTCAGCCTTCCCCAGTACAAGCCAACAGGGCCCAGTGGGTGTCATCTGGGGCTCCTGTGGTCCTCGTAGCAGGGGAGATGCGCAAACCCAGACGTGCCCAATATCACCAAAACACAACATGAACAAACCAAGAGGGCTTCCTGAAGAAAGTAACAATTGAGCCAAGGCTTTGAAGGATGCATAGGAGTTCGTGTGAAATGGGTACCCATACCTGAGGACTCTGAACCTTGTGGGTGCAGGGATTGAGGATGAGCCTAACACAGGGAACATACCAGGTATTGATAGAGCCGTCCACCCACCCACCAGGATGGGCAGGTCCTCCAGAGCTGGATCAGGAAGGCCCCTGGGCTGGGTGTTAGGGAGGCCCAAAGGGCTCCAGCAGAGGGGTGAGAGCATCAGAAGTGGGTAGCAGCTATTTACTCCAAACTGTGGAAGCATTTCAGTATTTTTTTTTAAAGAATTTATTTATTTGACAGAGAGCACACAAGTAGGCAGAGGGAGAAGGAGAAGCCAACTTCCCGCCAAGCAGAGAGCCTGGTGCGGGACTCGATCCCAGGACCCTGGGATCCTGACCTGAGCCAAAGGCAGATGCTGAATGACTGAGCCACCCAGGCGCCCCGGTATTTCAGTATTTTAATGGCAGGTCTAGTTGTAGCCACGGTCCTGCCTGTGTGTGTGGTCAGGAGATGGGGGGCAGGGGTGCTGGGCCGGCCTAAGGACGGGGGCAAGGCCAGAGCCAGGGTGTCCTCCCTCCCCCCCAC
Source organism: Mustela nivalis (assembly GCF_964662115.1). Taxonomy (NCBI): domain Eukaryota; kingdom Metazoa; phylum Chordata; class Mammalia; order Carnivora; family Mustelidae; genus Mustela; species Mustela nivalis. The sequence goes on along the minus strand of NC_139037.1, from coordinate 44,072,946 downwards.
CAGAACAAAGCACACCTCACATCTTCCCTCTACTGACTGACGTTGGGTCCCGGCCCCCACCCATACTCTGTGTCACCCAGTAGCTGGATCAGGCACACATTGCAGGGGGTCTGAGCGCTAGTGGAACAGGAAGGGATGCCACTGTAGGAGGAGGAAGGCAGAAACACCTCACCTGTCCAGCCCTGCGGGTGGCTTTGCTGTCCCTGTGCAGGCAGACCTCAGGCTCCCAGGGTCCCCTTCCGTCCACCCAGATGCACAGAGAAAAGATGCCTGGAGAATGGACGTAGGTCTCCTGGCAACCAATCACCAGCGTGCGTCTCCCAGAACTTTCTCTTGGGCTTGACTTCCTCTCACAGAACCTGGTTTTGGTTCCTCATTCTGTGGAGGTGATTATATGCTCAAAACCCAGGTCTTAAAGTCCTGGGTGTGCCCTTGTGTTGAGCCTCTCAGTTTCCTCTTCTGGAAAACAGGGACTTCACAAAGGAAGGAAACTGAGGCCCAGTTTAGTGATACTACTTGCCCAAAGTCACACACCTGGCAAGTGGCACCGGGCTTCGGTCCCTAGCACAGGACCCCAGAGCTCAATTACTGAACTCCTATACTACAGTGCTCCCATAAACCGTAGCGGTGATGGCTGTGCCTTAGTGTCAGGAAAAGAGGTATGGGGGTAACTAATTCATACCAAATTGTTAGTGACTGCTCACACTCCTGAGATAGCCTATCCAAAAGGCCATACAACTTGACTGAGAACAAGGCTACAACAGAAGCACTGGGAAGCAGCATACCATAGTGGGTAAGAGTGTGGACTATGGGATTCTTGCCTGGATTCAAATGCCATCTGTCCCCCTTCCTAGCTGTGTCAACTAGAACAAGTCACTTTTCTGTGCCTCAGTTTCCACACCTATGAAATGAAGAGGATTAGAGCAGTGCCTATCCCTGGTGGTGTTGCGAGGTTTACATGGTTTAAAGTATACATCGTAGATTAGTGCCAGGCACTTAATAAACATCGTTATTAATGTTATTGTAGGGAGGAGCTGGACCATTAGCTCCTCCAGCCATCACCTCTGGCCAGCAAAGATGTGCCTTGGGAACACTGATTTTCAGGCCCTCTGGTGGCAAAGCTCCAAAGGACACAGTGTACCCGACTTGCCGTCCTTGCATTTTTGTCCCCTACTTGCTGGGTCACCAAGCTCCCTGCCTCCCAGGGTCTGTGCTGTTTCCCACTCGGCAGCCACAGGACATCTTTCCCTCCCTCTCCCCTTCATCTCCATCCACTCCATTCTCTGTCCCCCCTCTTCCTCTAATGCATCATTTTAAAACATCAATTTCTTGGTATTGTTCTAGGACTTTTTCTTTCTTTCTTTTTTTTTTTAGATTGATTTATTTGAGAGAGCGAGAGCACAAGTATATTCCCCTACTTGTGTGGCAGAGGGGGAGGGAGAAGCAAGCTCCCCCCTGACCAGGGAGCCCATGGGGCTTCATCCTAGGACCCCCCGGGATCTTGCCCCGAGCCCCCCAGGCACCCTTGTTATAGTATTTCTTGATACAAATTCAAACAAGTGGGAACCTAGATTCTGTCCCATCAACTCCTGTTTCTTTCTTTCTTTTTCTTTCTTTCTTTCTTTCTTTTTTTAAAGATTTTATTTATTTATTTGACAGAGATCACAAGTAGGCAGAGAGGCAGGCAGAGTCGGGGGGGGGGGGGGAGCAGGCTCCCCGCGGAGCAGAGAGCCTGATGCGGGGCTCCATCCCAGGACCCTGAGATCATGACCTGAGCTGAAGGCAGAGGCTTAACCCACTGAGCCACCCAGGCGCCCCCAACTCCTGTTTCTTAAGGTGAACATTAGGACACTGTCCTAACCTTGCTCATTTTCATGTAACAGTCTGTCTTGAGATCTTTAATATCACAACCCCTCCAGAGGCTTACCCCGGCCTCAGGACAAAAGCCAGAGTCCTATGCTTACACACTCCTCCCTGTCACCAGTCACCACTCTGTCTTACCCCCTCTCCCTTCTGTTCTTTGTCTACATTTGTCTCTTTCCCATCCTCCCTCCCTCCCTCCATACTTTTCTCCTCCAGACCCACAGACACATTTCCTCTGCCCAGAGTACTCTTCTCCATGAGTCTGTCATCCTCCTTTATTTTTTATTTTTAATGTTTCTTTTATTTTTCAAGATTTTATTTGACAGAGAGAGACACACAGAGAGATGGAACACAAGCAGGGAAAGTGGGAGAGGGAGAAGCAGGCATCCCGCCTCGAAGAGAGGCGATACCAGACTCGATTCCAGGACGCTGGGATCATGACCTGAGCTGAAGGCAGACGCTTAATGGCTGAGCCACCCAGACACCCTGACATCCTCCTTTAATGTAATCTCAGATACTTGGAAGCAATCTCAGATACTTGGAAGCCCCTTATGTAAGGAGCCTCCAACCGTCACTATCTGGTCACCATGACTTAGTTTCTCCATACAATTTATTACACCCTGACATAATCTTTTTAAAGGAGGATTTATTTATTTATGAGGGGGAAGGAGCAGAGGGAGAGAACGCATCTTTTTTTTTTTTTTTTTTTTAAAGATTTTATTTATTTATTTGACAGAGAGAAATCACAAGTAGGCAGAGAGGCAGGCAGAGAGAGAGGAGGAAGCAGGCTCCCTGCTGAGCAGAGAGCCCGATGCGGGACTCGATCCCAGGACCCTGAGATCATGACCTGAGCCGAAGGCAGCGGCTTAACCACTGAGCCACCCAGGCGCCCCGAGAGAACGCATCTTAAGCAGACTCTGTCCTGAGTGCAGAACCCAACGGGAGGCTTGTTCCAGACCCGGAGATCACCACCGGAGCTGAAATCAAGAGTCGGACCCCACAACTGTGCAGTCCGGATAGCCCAGCCCTGATATAATCAGTTTTTTTTTATTGTCTGTCTACACTCCTCGACTTTCAGAATATTAGCTCCTTTCCTGCCTTGAGCATGGTTACCCTAACATCTAGAAGAGCGAACAGCACACAGTAGGTGCTTGGCGCAAGCAGTGCCCCCTGGTGGCCACATTCTCTCCACCCACAGGAGGTCTCCTAGCTAAGTGAGGCCTCAGCGCCCCCTCGTGGCTATATGAGTTGTTTTTAAAATGCACCCCACAGGTTGGTCAGGTCGGAGCTGGCGGGTTGTCAGCCGGAATTTAATTACAAGAGCAGGCTCCAGAGGCAGCTGCTATAAGGTACTCATCCATCTCATATCAACACTAAGGGCTTTGCTAATTAGGATGATAAATACTAGAAGTGGGCTCTCATCAATGATATGACTGGTATTCACAATTGAGGTAAGAAGGCTCTTAGCAAAGAGATTATCATGGTTACTAACGGGTCAACCTACAAAGATCAGTATCATCTCAGTAACACTGTAATAACCAGCTAAAACATAACTTTAGGGATGCCTGGCTGGCTTAGTCGGTAAAGCATGGGACTCTTGATCTTAGGGAGTTCGAGCCCCACATTGGGCAAAGAGATTACTTTCAAAACATTAAAATAAACTCGGGGCGCCTGGTTGGCTCAGGCACTGAGCGTCTGCCTTAGGCTCAGGTCATGATCCCCAAATCCTGGGATCAACCCCCACGTCCGGCTCCCTGCTCAGCAGAGAGCCTGCCTCTCTCTCTCCTCTTTGCCCCTGCTTGTGTTCCCTCTTTTGCTGTGTCTCTCCCTGTCAAAAAAATAAAAACAAAAAACCCCCAAAACTAACAAGTAAAATGTCAATAAAGGATACAGAAGGCAATCTAAAAAAAATGAAATGATCCATGTCCTTGGATAGGGTATCTTCATATTATCTACATTTCAGTTCTTTCGAAATTCGCCAATAAATTTAAAGCAATCTAAATAAAAATACCAGATTTTTTAAAGTACTTGATAAACCAATTCTAAAATTTATATGGAGGAATAAAGGTATACAAATAGCTAAGTTAACATTAGACAGGAAAGGAGGGAGGTCTTGCTTTATCAAATATTAAGACAAACTACTGGGTGCCTGGGTGGCTCAGTGGGTTAAGCCTCTGCCTTCAGCTTAGGTCATGATCTCAGGGTCCTGGGATCAAGTCCCACATCGGGCTCTCTGCTTGGCAGGGAGCCTGCTTCTTCCTCTCTCTCTGCCTGCCTGCCTCTCTGCCTATTTGTGATCTCTCTCTCTCTGTCAAATAAATAAATCTTTAAGACAAACTACCAAGCCATAGTTGTAAAAATAGTGCGTTGCAAGAGCAGATGAACACACCAAAGGAACAGAACAGCCTCACAGGCAGACACAGGCACGTATAGGGACGTAAAATGACAGAGGTGGCACTTGCATTTGGTGGGGGAAAGGATGGATTTGTTCAGTGTGGCTTTAGGAAAACCGAGTCACTATATGGAGAAAAAAAAAAAAAATGGATCCTTACCTCATACCACATACAAAGACTCCAGATGAAGTAAAGACCTAAATGTAAATAAAACAGTGGAGTTAATGTGGGTGCTGGGCTGGCTCAGTCGGTGGAGCATGCAACTCTTGGTCTTGGGGTTACAAGTTTGAGCCCCACATAGGGTGTAGAGATTACTTTAAAAAAAAGAAAGAGGAGGCGCCTGGGTGGCTCAGTGGGTTAAAGCCTCTGCCTTCGGCTCAGGTCATGATCCCAGGGTCCTGGGATTGAGCCCTGCATCTGGCTCTCGGCTCAGCAGGGAGCCTGCTTCCCCCTCTCTGCCTACTTGTGATCTCTCTCTCTCTGTCGAATAAATAAATAAAATCTTAACAAAAATAAAATAAAAAAAAAAGAAAGAGGGGCATCTGGGTGGCTCAGTGGGTTGGCCTCTGCCTTCAGCTCCGGTCATGATCTCAGGGTGCTGGAATTGAGCCCCGCATTGGGCTTTCTGCTTGGCGGGGAGCCTGCTTCCTCCTCTCCCTCTGACTGACTCTGCCTACTTGTGATCTCTCTCTCTGTCAAATAAATGAATAAAATCTTAAAAAGGAAAGAAAGAAATGCATTTTCTGACAGTTCTGAAGGTGGGGAAGTCTGAGATCAGGTTGCCAGCAAGGACTCTGTCCCTAGTTTGCAGACGACTGTCTTCCTGCTGTATCCTCACAGTCAGAAAGAAAGAGAACAAACTCTCTGGTGTCTTTTAAAAGGACTCTAGTTCCATCAGATTGGTCTTCTAATCCTAATTGCCTCCCAAAGCCCCATCTCCAAGCACCGTCACACTGGGGTTTAGGGATTCAACATATGAATGAGGGGGTGAGGACACAAACATTCAGTTTATAGCAGTGACATTTTTTTTTTAAGATTATTTATTTATTTGAGAGAGAGAGAGATCACAAGTAGGCAGAGTCAGTCAGAGAGAGAGGAGGAAGCAGGCTCCCTGCTGAGCAGAGAGCCTGATAAGGGTTCCATCCCAGGACCCTGAGACCATGACCTGAGCCGAAGGCAGAGGCTTAACCTTCTGAGCCACGCAGGTGCCCCCAGTGATTTTTTTTTTTTAAAGATTTTATTTATTTATTTGACAGGCAGAGATCACAAGTAGGCAGAGAGGCAGGCAGAGAGAGAGAGAGGAGGAAGCAGGCTCCCTGCTGAGCAGAGAGCCCGATGCAGGGCTCAATCCCAGGACCCTGGGATCATGACCTGAGCCGAAGGCAGAGGCTTTAACCCACTGAGCCACCCAGGTGCCCCAGTGATTTTTTTTTTAAAGATTTTATTTATTTATTTTAGAGAGAGAATTTGTGTACTCCCCCTTCTCCGTCTCTCATGAGCAGGGGGGAGGGGCCGAGGGAGAGGGAGGAGCAGACTCCTTGCTGAGCATCCCATACTAGCCACACTGGGCGCCCTATAACAATGACTTCTTCTTCTTCTTCTTCTTTTTTTTTTTTTTTTTTAAGATTTTATTTATTTATTTGACGGAGAGAGAGAGCACAAGTAGGCAGAGAGGCAGGTGGTGGGTGGGGGTGGGGGGCGGTAAGCAGGCTCCCTGCTGGGCTGGATCCCAGGACTTTGAGATCATGACCTGAGCTGAAGGCAGAGGCTTAACCCACTAGGCCACCCAGGCGCCCCAATAAATAAAATCTTAAAAACAACAACAAAAAAAAACCCTTAATTTTAAAAAGGCATTAAGAGAGGGGGATCTCGGTGGCTCAGGTGTTGAGCGTCTGCCTTTGGCTCAGGTCATGATCCCAGGGTTCTGGGATCAAGTGCCACATTGGCCTCTCTGCTCAATGGGAAGCCTGCTTCTCCTTCTCCTGCTCCCACTGCTTGTATTCCCTCTCTTGCTTGCTGCCCCTCTCTCTCTCTGTCAATTAAATGGATGAAATCTTAAAAAAAAAAAAAAGAAAAAAGAAAAAAAAAAGGCATTAAGAGTACACTTATTGGGTGCCTGGGTGGCTCAGTGGGCTAAAGCCTCTGCCTTCAGCTCAGGTCATGATCCCAGGGTCCTGGGATCGAGTCCCTCATCGGGCTCTCGGCTCAGCAGGGAGCCTGCTTTTCTGTCTCTCTCTGCCTGCCTCTCTGACTACTAAATAAATAAAATCTTAAAAAAAAAAAAAAAGGAGTACACTTATCTAGGGGCGCCTTGGAGGCTCAGTCCTTAAGTGTCTGCCTTCGGCTCAGGTTATGATCCCAGAGTCCTGGGATTAACCTGCATCATGCTCTCTGCCTGGTGAGAAGCCTGCTTCTCCCTCTCCCACTCCTCCTGCTTGTGTTCCCTCTCTCACTGTGTCTCCCTCTGTCAAATAAATAAATAAAATCTTCAGGGAAAAAAAAAAGAGTACACTTATCTAAATAAGTACTGAGAAATGTATAGAGTTGTTGAATCATTGTATGGTATACTTGAAACTAATATAACACTGTATCTTAATTATACTTGAATTAAAAAAAAAAAGTTCACACCAAAAACAAAACAAAACAAAAACATTCCTGGTAGGAATTTATGCAAGGGATTATCAATAGTAATCTGAAAGAAGCTAATTAAAATAACAATGAGAGGGGTATTTTTAAGTAATCTCCACACCCAACGTGGGGCTTGAACTCACAACCCCAAGGTCAAGAGTCCCATGCTCTACTGACTGAGCCAGCCAGGCGCCCCTAAGAATTATGGGGAAAATTAAACAAAGAGAAAAAATCAAACATAGCAAAGAGTCTGGAAGTGGGTGGGAGGAAGATTGCCATTTTCTTTTCTTTTTTTTTTTTTTTATAAACATATAATGTATTATTAGCCCCAGGGGTACAGGTCTGTGAATCGCCAGATTTACACACTAAACAGCACTCACCATAGCACATACCCTCCTCAATGTCCACAACCCCATCACCCTCTCCCTCCCCCACGAAGATTGCCATTTTCAATGGGGTAGTGTGGTAAACAGAGAAGTGGCCCCCAAAATGTCTGTGTCCTAATCTCCAGAACCTGAGACTATGTTACATTACATAGTAGAAGGGACTTTGTAGATGTGATCAAGTTAAGGGGCTTGAGGTGGGGAAGATTCTCCTTGAGTGCTCAATGCAATTACAAGGGTCCTTCTCAGAGAGAAGCAGAGTGGGTGCCTGGGTGATTCAGTCAGTTGAGCCTCCGCCTTGGGCTCAGGTTATGATCTCAGGGTCCTGGGATCGAGTCCTGCATCAGGCTCCCTGCTCCGTGGGGAGTCTGCTTCTCCTCCCTCTCCCTCTGCCGCTGCCCCTGCTGTGTCATCTCTCTCTCAAATGAATGAACAAAATGTTTTTTCAAAAGAAAAAAAGAGAGAGAGAGAAAGAAGCAGAGGGAAATCTGTAAAGTTTTTTTCTGGCGAGATAAACACAACACCAGGCAAAGTGGGTGCAAGGCAAGATTTATTAAAAACACTCTCTAGTGAAGTTTCAGGGCTCAGGAGAAGGGGAGCCAGGAAAGTTGCGCCAGGAGGAGGTGCGCAACTGGGAGGTGGGGGGGGGAGGTTCCGCGACTCTGGAAAGCAGAGTGGCGGAAGTCGCGCCCAAGGCAGGGAGGAGGGGGCTTTTAAGAGGTCTTGAGGGGAGCTCAGGGGTCTTTTGGCAAGTTTCCCTTATTTGGATATTTCGCCTGCTTGTAGGGGTCCCATTGGTCCACTGGAGCCCGGGGTGGGGTGGGGGGAGGGTCTCAGATTCCTGCTTGGGCCTTTGTTCTCCTGTTCAAGTTCAGGTTTTGTGGTGGGAACGTTCGCCATCTTAAGTAGCCCTTTCTGCCAGCCCAACAAAATCTGACACACATACACACATGCACAGAAGAGAAAATGATAGGAAGACGAGCAGAGAAAGATTTGAAAATGCCGGGCTTGAAGGTTGGGAGAACTGGCTGCACGAGCCAAGAAAAGCCGCCAGATGCTGGGAGAGGCACAGACTGCGTGCTCTCCTGGCACCTCCAGAAGGCGGGGGGGACCCTGTCCACGCCTTAATTTTGCCCAGTGATACTGATTTTAGACTTCTGGCCTCCAGAACAGTAGGAGAAGACATTTCTGTTGTTTTAAGTCATGGAGTTTGCTGTCATTTGTCGCAGCGGCCACAGTTCTGCCACTGCTCATTCTCTCTTCACCCCTGTTCTACCCCCTCCTCCCACTGAAGCCACTGCAGCCTCCTCCCTGGTCTCTGTCCCCCACCCACCCCAGCAATCTGGCCCACTTGTGCGACTGTGGGGGGGCTCTTTCTACAACAGCATCAGATCATGCTTAGAACACACCACCCGGGGGCGCCTGGGTGGCTCAGTGGGTTAAAGCCTCTGCTTTCCACTCAGGTCATGATCCCAGGGTCCTGGCTTTCTGCTGGGTGGGGAGCCTGCTTCCCTTCCTCTGTCTGCCTGCCTCTCTGCCTACCTGTGATCTCTGGCTGTCAAATAAATAAATAAATAAAATCTTAAAAAAAAAAAAAAACCACCACTGGCTTCCTTACCCTGGGTTTGTTTGTTTAATTAACACATAGTGTATTATTTGTTTCAGGGGTACAGGTCTGAGATTCATCAGTTTAACACAATTTACAGCATTCACCATAGCACGTACCCTCCGCAATGCCCATCCCCCAGCCACCCCATCCCTCTCACCCTCCTCCCCTCCAGCCACCCTCAGCTTGTTTCCTGACATTAAGAGTCTCTTATGGTTTGTCTGTGATACAATACATTAATAAAAGAAAGAACAAGAACTATATGATCCTCTCAATAGATGCAGAACAGGCATTTGGCAAAGTACAAAACTCTTCACGGTGTTGGGATAGAGGGTATGTACCTCAGTATCATCAAAACCCACAGCAAGTATCATTCTGAATGGGGAAAAACCGAGAGCTTTTCCCCTAAGGTCAGGAACACAGCAGGGATGTCCACTATCACCACTGCTATTCAACATAGTTCTAGAAGTCCTAGCCTCAGCAACCAGACAACACAAAGAAATAGAAGGCAGCCAAATCAGCAAAGAAGAAGCCAAAGTATCACTCTTTGCAGATGACATGATACTTTATGTAGAAAACCCAAAGACTCCACCCCAAAACTGCCAGAACTCATACAGGAATTCAGTAAAGTGTCAGGATATAAAATCAATGCACAGAAATCAGTTGCAGGGGCGCCTGGGTGGCTCAGTGGGTTATCCTCTGCCTTCGGCTCAGGTCATGATCTCAGGGTCCTGGGATCGAGCCCCTCATCGGGCTCTCTGCTAGGCAGGGAGCCTGCTTCCCTTCCTCCCTCTCTGCCTCTCTCTGCCTACTTGTGATCTCTCTCTCTCTCTCTCTCTCTCTGTCAAATAAATAAATAAAATCTTAAAAAAAAAAAAAAGAAATCAGTTGCATTTCTATACACCAACAGCAAGACAGAAGAAAGAAATTAAGGAGTTGATCCCATTTACAACTGCACCCAAAACCATAGGATATCTAGGAATAACCTAACCAAAGAGGCAAAGAATCTGTACTCAGAAACTATAAAGTATTCATGAAAGAAATTGAGGAAGACACAAAGAAATGGAAAAGTGTCCCATGCTTGGATTGGAAGAAAAAATATTGTGAAAATGTCTATGATACCTAGAGCAATCTACACATTTAATGCAATCCCTATCAAAATACAATCAACTTTTTTCTAAGAAAGGGAACAAATAATCCTAAAAATTATATGAAACCCGAAAGGACCCGAATAGCCAGAGGAATGTTGAAGAAGAAAACCAAAGTTGGTGGCATCACAATTCCAGACTTCAAGCTCTATTACAAAGCTGTCATCATCAAGACAGTATGGTACTGGCACAAAAACAGACACATGGATCAACAGAACAGAACAGAGAGCCCAGAAATGGGCCCTCAACTCTGTGGCCAACTAATCTTCAACAAAGCAGGAAAGAACGTCCAATGGAAAAAAGCCGGTCTCTCCAACAAATGGTGTTGCGATAATTGGACAGCCACATGCAGAAGAATGAACCTGGACCATTTCCTTAGACCACACATGAAAATAGACTTACCCTGGGTTTTAAGGCCCCACCTACGTGGTCCGACCTTGAACTCAGTCTCAGGATTGCTGTGAGGGTCACAAGACAGTACCCTGGCAGGGTGAGGACTGCTCAGTGACCAGGACCCCCCCCCCCCCCCCATAGCCAGCCCATGTCAGGACAGCACACAGGGTTCTTGGGATCGGCACACTGCACACTTTGGGATTTGTGATCTCCCAGCAGAGGCCACCCCTCTGGGAGGGGGAGGGGAGGTTTGGAATCGCGCTCATCCCTCGAGGCTGTTGAGATGACTTATGTAACACCTTCCACCTGGGTGAGGTGTCTGGTAGGTGTTCAGCCACAGGAGTTTATGATGTAAGGATCGATCACATTTATCACATGCTAAAGTGCCAGGCACTGCTCTAAGTGCTTCACATGGACCCACACACCTAGGAAGTTGGAACTTCGCTCCTATTTTGCAGATGAAAAATCGAAAATTCCAGAAAGATGGAGGAGGTTCCTGCGGAGCCGCAGGGAAACACAGGACTTATGATATGACCCCTGTCCCCACACTTCTCCGCACCCCTGCACTGGCAGCCTTCCCTGCAATTGCATTTTGTTTCTTCTGTGTTTGTCCTCACCCACTATCGCAGTGGTTCTCATGCCTTGATGTCATTAGAAAGATGTGGGGGCTTGCTACGGATAGATTCTAGGATCTGTTTTCAGAGCACCCTGAATCCCTAGGGCCAGGACATGGGGGATGGAGGGCAGGGATGGCATTTTCACACACCTGAGGGGATTCCAACATGGAAGGCAGTAAGCCACCCCTCAGAGTAGCACAGGGAGGAAAGGTGAGGTTAGTTTCTCAGTCAGACCTGGGTTCAAATCCTAGCTCTCCCTGCCCTGATGGGTGGGGGCTTTCGGTGAGGGTGTTGTCCCTCTGAGCCTAAGTTGCCTGACCTTAGGCGAGGGCTGTGTACTCTGAAGATTAGTGCGGAAGAGGGGGATGTGGGGTAGGAGGTTAGCAATGGAGCCTCCCTCAGAGGCCCAGGCAAAGCCCCCAGGGGTCTGCACACACAGAGGGTGTGCAGGATCTGTGGCCCCACTACCAGGAGGGTATCTGTCCTAGGTCTGAGGATTCAGAACAACCTGTGTGGATAAAGACTGGGGCCACAGTGCCCTCTGGTGGCCAGATCCTTAGGCTCCAGGGTTAGGAGAAGTGACCAAAGGCTTGGACTTCCAGGATCAGTGTCCCCAACACTTGGGTGACAGGAAGATTGGGCACCAGCGTTCCAGGATGTCAGAACAGACAATAATTCCATGCTTAGAGAGGGCAAGGGGTCACGACTTGAAAGGATTTCCTTGGAATCTCCTCCAAAAAACCCCTCCCGGACCCACAGCCTGGGTCAGGAGCCTTTTCTGGGCTCCCAGTTCTTGTGCTTTCTTACCCCAGCCTTGACCCCTCTGCCTGCACTTCCTCCCCTCTTGGCTGTAACTGTGTGGGGGTGCGTCTGTTATCCCACCAGACTGTGAGCTTAAGAGCCCAGGGCAGAGCCGGCACCTCTGTGTCCAGCCTTCCCGTTCAGAACTAGGGACTATAATAGTCTAGAAAGGAGTGAAGGTGCTTGTAAACCTCTCCCTTCTCTTGTCTTTAGCTCCAGACACCCTGCTGGGGGCTTTCCTTAATACAGTATATTCGTTCAGGCTGTCCTCGTGTCTGTGTGCAGGAGGGCACAGTCTGGAGCCCGCCTTTGCTGGCTGTGTGCCTCAGAGCTAGAAGGTGGGGAGAGACATGGAGCAAAACGTCTGTTTGATCCGCTGATTTGTTCAACAAATAATTATTGCGCATTTACTACTTTTCAGGCCCTGTTCTAGGTAGTGGGAAGACAGCAGCGGATGGGACAACAAGCTCTGCCCTCACAGAGCTGACATTCTAATGGGTAGAGATAGATAGTAAGTCAAATAACTAAACAGGTCTACTAAATGATGACAAACTATGATAAGTATTGAAGGAAAAAGCAATTGAGAGGACAGGGTGATAGGGGATGCCATTTTACCTGAGGCTGCATCTGAGGAGGGGACATTTAGTGAGAAAGCTGAATAAAGCGAGGGATGGGGCCATGTGGATATCTGGGACAGGAACATTCTAGGCAGAGAGAAGAGCAAGTGCAAAGATCCTGTGGCTGACAGAGGACTGGTACCTTCCAGGAACAGGGAGGAAGTCAGTGTGGCTGGAGCAAAGTCAGCCGAAGGAAGGGGAGAGGGAGATGAGGTCAGAAATTGGAGGAGGGTTGCTGAGGAGATCAAGTAGGGCCTTGAGGGCAGAGGGAGGGCTTTGCATTTTATTCTAATTGTGAAAGAAGCCCCTGGAGGTTTTGAGCTAGAGAGCATTGTGATGTCATATGTTTTAGGTAGCCCACACTGGCTGCGGCAGGGAGGACAGACTGGGAGCTGTCCAGGCAGAGACAGTGGTGGATGGTGCCAGGTGGACGCTGGGAAAGGAGAGGACTAGGTGGATCCTGGATCTGTTTTGTAAATGTAGAGATAACAGGATTTGCTGATGGGCTTGGTGTGTGTGTGTGTGTGTGTGTGTGTGAGAGAGAGAGAGAGAGAGAGAGAAAGAGGAGAGCCAATGATTGATTGCACTTAGAACAAAATCCATTTTCTTTGTAATGTCCTACAAGGCTCTACATGATCTGGGTCCTTGCTCTCTCCCCAACCTTGTCTCTCCCCTCGCTCACTCCGCTCCAGTCACAGCAGCTTTCTTACTGGTCTTTCCCTTGTCAAAGCTCGTTCCCTTTCCCCTCCTGTTGCCTGGCTGGAACTTCTCATGTCTCAGCTTGAATGCCATCTCCTCAGAGCCACTTTATAGCATTCATAATTCTCTAAAATGATTTTGTCTCTTTATTTTCTTCTTTATCACCTATCTGTCTTTCTCCATGAAAAGGTCAGCTCCTTGAGGGCAGCGACTTTGTTGGGTCACTGCTATATGCCACCGTGTCCAGAAGAGTGCCTGGCACCTGGCAGGCACTGAATAAGTGAACAAAGGCAGTGGTTAACCCCTGTGCTTGTCTACACGTTGGCTTACACAGAAGAGACACCAGACCCGCAAGCACAGACAAGGATACACGACAGATCCTCGGGTCATCCACATACCCAGGGGAGACCCAGAGGCCAGGGACCACCTGCTCCCACGCCGACGGGTCCTGGAGGATGGAGAGCCCGAGATGGGAATGGAGCACCCTCAGGGAGGAGTAAAGGATGCTCTGGGACGAGTCCAGCCCCGCCCTGTATCCTCAGCAGCCAATGGGCGTGTGGTCCTCCCGGCGCCCCCTGGGACGTGTAGTCCGGCCAGGGGCGCCCTCGGGCGCCGCGGCGCGCCCCTAGACTCCACGTCCCGTCGTGCGCCGGGAGGTGCGGGGATTGGCCGAGCCCCGCCCCCGGCCCGCCCCGCTCGGCTCGCGCCGCAGCCCCAAGAATGAATGAAATCGTAGCGCGCTGGGCGGCAGAGCGGGCGGCGCAGGCCGGGCTGGGCCCGCGCGCGGCGGCAGCAGCGCCCCGGGCCGGAGGCGGCCCAGCCGAGCGGGCCATGGCCACCGCCATTCAGAACCCGCTCAAGTCGTGAGTGTCCCCGCCGTCCACGTCCCTCCATCCTGCCCCCATCCCCGACCCTTCCCCCGCCCTCGCTGGGGAAGGGGACGCGGCGCTCGGAAGGTAGTTTAATGGGGAACCCCAGAGCGCCCCCCCCACCCCTGGGGGGATCCGCCGCCCCTTGTTGTCCCCTGTGGTTGGGGGCGGGAGCCCCTTCAGGGTCGCGGGGGCGTCTCTTCTTTGTCGCTGTCAGTGAAGGAATGTGGCGCGGGCTGGGGGGTGGCGGAGGCTGTTTCCCCACCCAGAGTGGGGGTAGGGGCTTCCCTCTCCTCTTCCTCCATCTCTCCTCCTCCGCGCCTCCGGGGGCGCCGGGCCTGCCCCGGCATAGGGCTGGGAGTACGGACGCTTAAGTCCAGACCTCAGTCTCCGGGGTCCTCACCACCTTCTTTCCTCACATCAGAACCTTTCTCTTTCCCCCCTCTTTCTCTGGGGCCTCGGCTCGCGCGACCGCAGGGTGGGAGCTGAGACGTCGGGGGTCCTGTCTCCCCTTTTTCCTCCCCCGGTCTTCAGGACCTAGAAGCTCTGACGACCAGGTCAGCTTAGACCGTGGGATCGCTCCTTCTCCCTGCCCATAGACACCTAACAAGAGCATCTCTCATCCTCTTGGGGACCGGATGCCTCTGGAGAGGATGCTGGCAGCGCCCTCAATCTCGGGGGATTCCCTCCCTTTCTCCCTGTCCGCGTCCCTCCTCCGAGCGTTAGCTTTCTCCTGGGCCCGACAGCTGGGAACCTGGACGCCTGGGTTCAAGCCCAGCCCTGTCCCATCCCTCCCCTGTCCTAGCCATCCCTCGCTCTGGCCACCTCTCTTCTTTTTTCTTTCTCTCTCTCGCGCTCCCTCTTCGGGATCCGGGACTCCCGGGTCCCAGCGCTCCCCACCCCCTTTCCTCTGGCGGTGACAGCGGGCTCAGAGTGACAGGCGCGCGGCCGTTCCCGCCCTCCCTCCTCGGCTGGCGAGCGCGGCACTCCCCTCCCCCTCCTCCCGGGCCTGGGGGAGGAGGCGGAGGGCGAACGCCCGCGGCGCCGCACAAAGGGGCTGGGGCGACCTGCCCCCCAACCCCGCTTCCCCCAACCGGTAGCGCTCGCCGCCTTGACCTTGAGCAACGCGAGCTGGCGGGTGGGGAGGGAGAAGGGGCAGGAGCGCCCCCCACCCTCCCAAGGGCTGTGTCTCACGGCCGGACCCAAGGTTTCTGGTTTCTGGCAGGGGCCTGTTGGGGGGGGGGCGGGTCAATAGACACGCGCCCACATGCTTGGCTTTGCGGTGAGGCAGAGAGCATACAGGGCGTGTGTGCGGAGCTGGGGTCAGTGTGAGGAGGTGTGTGATGGTGACAATCTTCTGCTTCCCTCTCACTCTCTTACACACACACAGATGTGTCTGCTATGAGGAACACCCTGGAGCGGGCTGGGACAGGGTTCCTGTACAGGTTGGTGGATCTCCAGGCACTCTGGCCTCCTCACCCTGACCCTGGAGCCCAGACCTTTCCGAGGAGGCCAAAGGAAGCGCTGGAGTGGGAGTGCCAGAGCCATTACTTGCCCTTCTCTGCTCTCATCCTGGGAAAGGTCTGCAAGCAAGGTTGAGGGTTGAGGGTAGAAACTGGCTTCTGAAGGAAGTTGAGAGCCAAATCCTCTTGAGGGTGGGAGAGTGGACCATGCAGGCGCAGAGGTTCTGACTGCCCAGTTTCAAACCTCATCCTTTGCTATTAATTCACTCCCCTTCTCCCCCTCCTCCAGAGCCTGAGTGTTACCATTTGTGTATTGGGGAATCATAACAGTGCCTATGACCTCGAGGGGCTGTTGTGGTCTTTGTAAAGCACTTGGTACAGAGCCTGACTCTGCCTAAATACACTAATTATTAGTAGTAGCATCAATATTGGTTTCTCACGTGGTCCACTGTCCATGTGGGGTATTACAGGGGCCTGGAGGCCAGAATGAGGTTAGGTGGGAGTGGCAGCACGCTTCTCTGCTCTCACCTTTTGAGGGGTCTGCAGGGATGAGGGTGGGCGCTAGGGTGAGGAGGACTTCTTCGGCAAGGGAGTTCAAGTGTGGAAGAGGGATCTGTGAAGGTGACCAGAGGCAAGAAAAGGGAGGTAGTTGTCAGTTTGTCAGTTGGTGTCAGCTCTGCGGGTCAGTTGTGCTGCTAGACAAGGGCCACCAGGGAGGGGATGGGCTATATTCTATACTCAGGCCCCAAACTGGTCAAATTCATGTTAGTGTTCTGGGGTGGGGCAGGAGGGAGCTGGAGTGTCTGAGGCTGGAGGTGTGGGGAGCAAGTGTAATGTGTTGGGGGACCTGTGAGGGTGGTGGGAGGTGTAAGAGGAAGGTGGCAAGGGCACTCTGGGAGCTGAGCTGATGGGCAGGGAGGAGGGCGTGTGAGGGCTTTCTGCGGGTGAGGTGTGGGGTGGCCGGTATAGGAGCCTGGAGGCCAGCGTGAGCCTGGGGGTACCAGCATCCCTGACTTACTCCCCTTGCCACCTACTCTAGGCCAGATGTGAAGCCAAGACCCACTGTGTCCTGTTGGGAGTGGGGAAGGGAGAAGGTCGAGGCCTTACCTGGGGGAGATCGGGGGAGAGTTTGTGGAAGGGGTCTAAGACTAGGGGTGTGTGTGTTTAGAAGTGATAAGTGTGGAAGACACTGAGGGTGTCTCTCTCACCAGAGAGTAAGTGGAGGCATCAAGTGACAAAAGAGGTGAAGGCTAGTCTGCCTCTCTGTCAGCTGGAGAGCCCCCTGGTGGACTAGGACATTTGTAGGCGTTTTTAATCCATGGGGCGGGGGGGGGGGGGGGGGGGGGGGGGGGGGGGGGGGGGGAGATAACAAGGGGGCTCTTACTGGAGCTTAAATTTTGGACTAGGGGGAATTCCAGGTGAGCCATGGTGTGGCCTGGTGGGGCAGCTCACTGTCTGGGGATCCCTTAGGGTGCAGTCTATGTGGGTGACAGTGGGAGAAAGAAGGAGGTAGGATTCATTCTGGTACAGATATCCAGGGGAGGGAATCCTTCTCTTAGTCCCACCCTCAAACCGTGGCCAGGGGCTGAGGGCATGTAATTTCCTCTCCCTCTGCCTCCCATTGCTTATCTGGAAAATAGGCATAAAAATAGCATCCCCTCAGAGGATCCTTATGAGGATTGTAGGAGTTACTCCTGTTGAAGTATTTAGAACTGTGTCAGGCACATGGTGTGTACTCAGTATATTTATTTAATCATTTGACAAAAACTTACTGAGCATCTACTTGTGTCAAGCATTATTCTTTCTAGAAATGGTTGGCTATCACCATTTTACATCTAACTGTGTAGCAGATCCTCTGGAGTGAATTTACTGAACGTCTACTACCTGCTAGGTACTTAAAAGAAAGGATGCCTTTTACGTTTATGGGGGTTCCTGGGTGGCTTAGTCCATTAAGTGACGGATTCTTTTTTTTTTTATATATATATATTTATTTGACATAGAGATCACAACTAGGCAGAGAGAGGGGGAAGCGGGGTCTCTACTGAGCAGAGAGCCCAACGCAGGGCTCGATCCCAGAACCCTAAGATCAGGACCTGGGCGGAAGGCAGAGGCTTAACCCACTGAGCCACACAGGCGCCCCAAGCGACAGATTCTTGATCTCAACTCAGGTCTGGATTTCCTGGAGCTATGGGGTGGACTCCACACTGGGCATGGGAAAAAATAAAAAATAAAAACACTTTGTGCATATTTATTCATTTAATCCTTACAACAATCCAATGAGGTGTTACCCTCATTTTACAGATGAGGAAACTTAGGCCCAGAAAGGTTAAGTCATTTGCCCAAGGCCACATGGCCATCGAAGTTGCAGAGCCAGGATTTGAACCTGCAAGTTGTGGGTAGGGCTACTTCCAAACGCGGAGCAACGGGGCCTGCGGAAGGACGCGCTGGAGCAGGGCGGAGTCGCTGTGAGAGGGACCGCCCGTGTGGGACAGATAGGGTTCTCGGGAGCTGGGGGCGGGTGTGTGTGTGTGTGTGTGTGTGTGTGTTGGGGATGGGGGAGGAAGACGTGTCAGGGAGCCAAGTGCGTGCGTGTGTGTGTGTGTGTGTGTGTGTGTGTGTATGTTGGGGATGGTGGAGGGAGACGTGTTAGGGAGCCAAGTGCAGACTTGCCGGTGGGGACGTTTGTGTGGGCACTTCTAAGGTATCTCTACGTCTCATGGCTTCGAAGTGTTTGTGTGAGTGTAAATGTATGTGAGTCTGTGAAAGTGGGAGGGAAGTGTGCGTGAGTCTGCGTGGGAGGCTGTGAGTATACGTGTGAATGTGTGTGTAAACTGCCGTACGTGGGTGTGTGCGAGTCCAGGTGTGCATGTGTGAGTGGATGCCCGGGACACTGGATGCGCGTAAGAGCGGGCGGGTGTGAGTGACCGTGTGCGCTCCCTGGGCCTCACCTCTGCGCCCCCTTCTCCGCGGGGTCCGGGCGGCCCCCAAGCCCGGGACTACCACTCCCAGCATGGCCCGGGCGGGCCCGCCCTGCCGTCGTGATTGGCTGTGGCCCCGGTGCTCCCGCCCCGCGGGAATGAATGGATGGGCGGCCTCAGCGCCCGCCCGAGTGCTGGGAGGACCGACCCGGCGGGGACCTGCTGGGGGCAGGACCGGGGGAGCAAGATGGCCACGGTCATCCCCGGCCCCCTGAGGTGCTGCGGGCCGGCGGAAGGCGGGAGAGGGCGCGCGGGCGGGTCTCCGTGGGCGCGCGCGCGCGCGTGTGTGTGTGTGCGTGTGTGGCGGCCGGGGGTGGGGCCGATGGGGTGCCTGGGGGGCTGTCACTGTGGGCCATGCTGCGCGGGGGTGCGAATGTGTGTGATTGTGGGTCTCTGGCAAGAAAGGTGTCCGATGCGCTGCTCCTGGAGGAGCGGAGGGTGTGGAGAAACTCGGAGTCCTCTTCGGGTCCTTTTCGGGGGAAGGGGGTCATGTCCGGCCCGCGACCCCCGGGTTGGGGAGAGAGTGAAATGGTCTGGGGGTGCGGGAGCCTTGGTAAATTTGGGTGAAGCCCCCACTACCTTTGTCTTGGCATGTGGAGTGCGTGTCACTTGTTTGTTTGTTTGTTTTAATGTGTATGTGGATATGTGTTTATTTTAGTCTACACTAGGTATCTTTGGATATTTGGGTCTTTGAGTGTGTGTACATGTCCTTTAAAACTGCATCATTGGTGTTCTGTGTCTGGATTGGTAGGCATGTGTGTATTTATGTGTACTTTTTTGTGTGAATATGGGTGCATTTGTCTATTCCTATGTTGTCTATGTGTGTATCTTTGTGTGACTAGGTGGTATTTTAGATGTTGGTTTCTATAGTGTGTATCTTTGTGATTGTGTGTGTGTGCCTGTCCTGTGTGAATCTGTGATTTCTTTGTATAGTGTGCCTGGATATGGTGTGTGTGTGGTTTGTTTGTTGTTGTGTCCTTGGGTATATAAGTGCATGTGTGGGTAGTTTGTTTTAACGTTCTTCTCATAATATTTGTGTATCTCTGTGTGTCTTTGGATGCGTTTGTGTAGTGCTGTGTGTGCGATCTGTTTGCATGTTGTGTGTCTTTGTAAGGGTGCTTTGTTTATGTTGTGTGTCTTTGGAGATGTGTGTATTTGTGCATCGATAGATGTGTGATGTGTCTGTTTCTACACTAGGTGACTTTGATGTTTGTGGGTTTTTTCAGTAGATATCTTTTTGCACATATGTGAGATTTGTCTGTTTCTCCTTTGTGAGTTTTGGGATATGTCTCTCTTTGTGTGTGAATCCTGTGTGGTTTGGTTGTGTTGTGTATTTTGATACATGCATATATGGATAGGTCCTGGTATATTTTTGTCTGTTTCTGTATTGTGTGTTTCTTACTTGGTTGGTTCCAGGCCTGCTTGGGCCCTGGGTTGGGGGGTTCCTGAGTCCAGGAGTGACAGGAGGGGAGTGGTGAGGTTGGAGAAGTCTCCCCACCCATTCCTGAGGGGTGCACTGAGAGAGGGGTACTGGGCGCCAGGTGCTCCTGCCCTTGCTGACAGCCGCTCGCCTGCTCACTCTCCCACTCGCAGCCTAGGCGAGGACTTCTACCGCGAGGCCATCGAGCACTGCCGCAGCTACAACGCGCGCCTGTGTGCGGAGCGCAGCCTGCGCCTGCCCTTTCTCGACTCTCAGACTGGCGTGGCCCAGAACAACTGCTACATCTGGATGGAAAAGACCCACCGCGGTCCTGGTACCTGCCAGGAGGATGGGGGCGGGGCAGGGCGGGGCAGCCCGCCTTCTTGTGTTCTCATGGCCCTTCCCTTGGCTCTTTGGCCTTCTCACTCCAGGTTTGGCCCCTGGACAGATCTACACATACCCAGCGCGCTGTTGGAGGAAGAAAAGGAGACTCAACATCCTGGAGGACCCCAGACTCCGGCCCTGCGAGTACAAGATTGGTGGGTGGAGCTTCAAGCTGTGCCCAGGGTGGCCTCATCAGTGCCCTGAGACCACGCTGATAAGTGTGTGGTGATGCCAGTGGGGATCTGACCATTTACCTTTCCCTCATAGCGAGGGTCTGCAGGTCTGTATCTGGGTGTAGCCCAGACCTTCCCCAGTTTTCTCTGAGTGACTGGGCTAAGGGCTTGGACTTTTCCTCCTTGGGCTGAGGTATATGGGGGGCAGAGTGGGTGGATCTTCCCTGGGTGAGCCAGGATATATCAGTTTCTGGCTGTATTTCTTCCTATGGGTGCCTGCAAGTGTCCATCTGGGTCGGAGTGTCTTTCCATCCGCAGTGGAGTGTATCTAAGAGTCTCTGTCTTTTGGTGTTTCCAGGAGTACTCGAGGGTTTATTTGGTCTTGTGTGTGTCTGGTCTAGCCCAGTATCCAGTGGTTCCTGAGTGTGTCTGGGTGGATCAGGGTGTCTGGCCGTCTCTTCTTTGAGTGTCCAGATGCTTGGGAATGTCTGTGAGAATCTCTTCCCCTAGTGGCTGGTGTATTAGTATATTTCTGCCCACGTGTGCCTGTCCAGCCAGAGAGTCAAGGCTTCCTTACTTCAGACATGACAAGGGTTATCAGAGTCACTGGCACTTTCTTGTCCCTTGTCTGGGTGTATCCAAGGGTCTGTGTGGGTGCAGGTGTATTGAAGTATATCTGGCTGTGTCTTTCTGGGTGTGTCTATCTGCCTCAGAGGGACTGCGTCTCCCCTATGTTCACCTGTAACCATCCGAGTGATTCTCTCTAGGTGTGTCTGTCTTTTCCACCTGTGTGTCCAGGTGTAGGGTAGGGTCCGGCTGTGTCTTCCTTATGTGGATCTAGGGAGTACTGATGGTTTAATGTCTCTTTCTGATTGTTTCTGGGTGTATCCCAGGGCTTGGATGTGTTTCCTCCACGTGTCTGGGTGTATCTCTTCCTTTGTGTGCCTGGCTGTCTTAAGACGATCAGTCTGTATCTCCCATGTGCATCATGGTTGAGTATCTGTATCTCTCCATTTGCATCCACATGTAGTGAGGGTCTGACAGTGCCTTCTGAGTGGGTCTGAGTGGATCTGAGGGTCTGATTGGGTCTTCCGCAGGGTCGCGGCAGCCTTCCCAGTATGTATGATTGCATCTTTGGGTCTTGTTACTGGTTGAGTGTGGGAAAGCCTCTTTCTCGAAGCAAAGGGCTTGGTTCCCTGAACTGGGCTGTTTGAGGACTCCTCCAGGGACAACTTCCCCATTTGACCCCACCCTGGCCTTGTCCCCAGACTGTGAGGCACCCCTGAAGAAGGAGGGCGGCCTCCCGGAAGGGCCAGTTCTTGAGGCGCTACTGTGTGCTGAGACTGGGGAGAAGAAGATTGAGTTGAAGGAGGAGGAGACCATTATGGACTGCCAGGTGGGACCACCCCTCGGGGGCCCCAGTTGCCTTCTCACCCCCGGCCACCTGCCCTGGCTCATCCTAGTCCTGCTCAGCAATCTCCCCCGGTTCCTTAGGGCTTTTGGGCATCCTAAGTCTCCATCCTTCCACACCTCTTCTCTTTTTGGAAGACCTCTTGACTTCCCTTGCTCCCCGCAGTCTCCAGCTGTGTCCAAAACCCCTACGAAGCAGGATGGTGTCCCACATTTTCTTGACCTCCATCTCCCTTCTCCTGATGCCCAGAAACAGCAGCTGCTGGAGTTTCCACATGATCTCGAGGTGGAAGACTTGGAGGATGACATTCCCAGGAGGAAGAACAGAGCTAAAGGAAAGGTATTACCCCCCTGTTCTTCTTCATCACCCCTCTCTTCAGTGACAGATCCCGTGTACTGAGCATGCACAATGGTTAGTTCCCTGCCTCAGGTTGACCTCACTGAATCATCAGAGCAGCCTGAAGGGGTGTGTGTGTGTGTGTGTATTTTATACCTATTTTACAGATGAGCAATCTGAGGCTCGGATATTATTAAGTCATTTGCAAAGCTGAGATTGTACAGTGGGTTAGAACCGTCTTTATGCCCATGCCATAGATGAGGAAACTGAACCTCAGAGAGGTCGGGACCCAAAGTTAGGAAGTGGCAGAGCCACAGTTCACCTTTTGGGCTCAAATGATGAAAGTTCTTTGAGTTCCCTCCCTTTCTTGGCCGCTGACCCTGACTTTCCCCCCAGGCATACGGCATCGGGGGTCTCCGGAAACGCCAGGACACCGCTTCCCTGGAGGACCGAGACAAGCCGTATGTCTGTGATAGTGAGTCCTTCTGAAGAGGGGGAAAGAGAGAGAGTGGGGCCTAGAGACTTCTCCCCCGCTGGCCCCCTCCCTCCTGTTCTAGAGCCCGGTGGGAGGGGATGCTCAGGCCTCTGGCAGAGGGGGGAGGCGTGATCCCCGAGGCCAGGGTGGAGGCCGCAGGGGCCAGGAGGGTTGACGGGCCCTCCCTGCTCGCTCTCCAGTCTGTGGGAAACGGTATAAGAACCGGCCAGGGCTCAGCTACCACTACACCCACACCCACCTGGCTGAGGAGGAGGGGGAGGAGAACGCCGAGCGCCACGCCCTGCCCTTCCACCGGAAAAACAACCATAAACGTGAGCAGGCAGGCGGGCTGTGGGGCAGTGAGGGACCCTGGGAGTGGGGGCTGAGGAGCCCGGGAGGGAGGGGGCACGTTAGACATTTCTGGAAAATCTCCAGCTCAGCGGTCCCCTCCCCCCACCGACCATGGGGATGCTGGCTCTGAGGTTGCCATGGCAACCAACCATCTCTCCCTCGCTCCCGGCCGGGCATAATATTTCTGGGTCTGATTTATTGTTTCAATTAGAGCTTGGGGAGGGGGGTGAGAGATAACTCCCCTCCCTCCCTTTCTCCCTTCTCCACGAAGATTGGGCCGAGGGGCAGGGTCCGTGGCCCGGGAGCCCTCGGCGCCTGCCCGTGCCAACCCCGTGCCAGCCCTGACAGCTGAGGGGTGGGGGAGGGCTCGGGGGAGGCTCTGCCAGGGGAGAAACTGTCTTCCAACCCTCCTCCTAGTGGGAGAGGGCAGACTCTTCATCTCGTCCCCGCTCCACCCCCAGGCACCTCTGTGTTCAGGATTTTTCTTCTCAATGTCCGTCTGTCTCCATGCCAGATCTTGGCCAGTGGTGGCCCCGGTTTTCATCTAGTTGGGGCTCAGGTGGCACTGGTTTGGGAGAAGGGTGTGCGAATGGGGAAGCTGGGGCTCTTCCGAAAGCCCTTCTTTGCAGTTTTACCTAAGAGAGAGGATGTGTGAGTTGTCCTCAGAGAGTTTGGGGTTCCTGAGGAGAATTATCTGGGTCCCCGACTCTGTTTGCTTGTGGCCACAGCTCGGGGGTAGCCAGTCTCTCTCCTTACCTCCCCCGTGCCTGGAAAAAGGGGTCCACCGCTGGGGTGGAGGCTGGGGGCAGGGGGGGGAGCCTTGCCTATGGTGAGAGCCCTTCTCTCTGTCCCCCCAACCCCAGAGTTTTACAAAGAATTGGCCTGGGTCCCTGAGGCACAGAGGAAACACACAGGTAGGGACGCCTCCCTCTGCCCCGACCTCTACAGCAGCCTTTAACTAGGTGCCCCTGCCTGTCTGCGTCAAACCCCTCCCTGCTGTCTTTCAGCCAAGAAGGCACCTGACGGCACTGTCATCCCCAACGGCTACTGTGACTTCTGCCTGGGTGGCTCCAAGAAGACGGGGTGTCCCGAGGACCTCATCTCCTGTGCTGACTGTGGGCGATCAGGTGATACCCCACCCGAGGTTGCTGGGGGCCAGGGAGGAGGGCACCCCAGGAGTCCAGATCTGGAGGGTAGGAAGGCAGAGAAGTGCAGCCTGGCGGGGCAGGATGGGGGGACGACCCGGAACTGGTGGAGTGGAGTCCACTGCGGGAAATTGAGGGGGGCCAGAAGGGCTCTGGGAATAATAAGAGGTGGTGGTCACGGCATTACTGGTAGTGGCCCGCGCTTCTCATGGCGAGGGGTACTGAAAGCTGGCTGCTGAGGCACTGTGGGTAGCAGACTATGATAGTGAGTAATGGATGGCCACTGGCTGGGTACTGTGGATAACCAGTGGCGCTTGCCACGGGCTTGTGGTTCACAGAATGTGGCTTCCCAGGGTGGGCTGGTAGGTAATAGACTGTGGTTGCCTCAGCACAGTGGGGAATGGCTTGCGGTTGTCATGGTATTAAGGGGAGTATGTGGGATACGGTTGTCATGGTGACTGGGTGCCATGGCCTGTAGCTGTCGGGGGCCCTCGGGTAATGGCTGAGAGGGTCTTGGCACCGGGGCAGTGGGACAGCATTGTACGGAAGTGTCAGGAAGAAGTTGGTTGCTGGGGTCTCCTTCAAAATGGGCTGGGGCTGCAGGGAACCCAGAGTGTGGGGACCCCACTGTGACAGGTAGTTGCCATGGCGTTGTGGCCGGGAGACTGTGGTTGCCACGTTACTGTGGTTAACAGAACCTGTTGGCGATTCTGCTGTGGGTAATGGAATGTGGCTGCCTCAGCACAGTGGTTAACAGAATGTGGCTGCCCGGGTGTTGTGGGTGGTAGAGAGTGGTTGCCACAGCACTGTGGGTAATGGAATGCGGTTGCCATGGTATTCCGGGGAGCAGAATGTGGTTACCATGGTGGCTGGGTAGGAGCCTGGTGGCCACGGAAGCGGCAGCGTGTGGTCGCTGGGCACTGGGAGCAGGGCGGAGGAGGTGGGGGGGGAGCCGTCTCCTCCCCTGGGCTCAGTGGCCCCCAGCGGCACGATGACCCCTAACCTCATCCCTGCCCCTCGGCCCCCAGGACACCCCTCATGTTTACAGTTTACGGTGAACATGACAGCTGCCGTGCGCACCTACCGCTGGCAGTGCATCGAGTGCAAGTCGTGCAGCTTGTGCGGCACCTCGGAGAACGACGTGAGTGTGCACCGCCCCCGGGCCCCGCCCCCCGGCCCCTCCCGCCCCGCCCCTCCGCCAGCCCTTGCCCGCGGGGCCTCAGGCCGTTCCCCCCGGAGCCCCTCCCTGGGGAGCAGCCCCTCGGTGGGGAGCGCATGTAACCTGTATTATTGTTATTGTTAGTGGCCATTAACTGAGCCCGGCACTTAGCGCTTAGTGCTCTTCGCTCTCTGACTCCTCCCAACCACCCTCAGAGGTAGGTGCTCTGGTCCCCACTTCACAGAGAAGAAACCAAGCTCAGAGAGGGGAAATGATTAGTCCGAGGTCACCCAGCTAGGACGTCAGTAGAGCGGGGACCCAAACCCTCATCCATGGCATCTAGAGCCAGTCTCAGGCCATCTGGCTGTCCTGTTAAAAGTGTTCCACAGAATCTATAAGACCCAGACTAGGAGCTGCCAACGGGACGACCTCAGGGGTGTTCTGCAAAGATCTCGGAGCCCCTTCTTGTGGGAGGGCCCAGCTTCCCCAGCCCCTCTGACCTACCCCTGCCCCAGCCCCCCCACCCCGGTTTCTGGTGCCCGTGCCCCCAGGGTGCCAGCTGGGCGGGTCTCACCCCCCAGGACCAGCTGCTGTTTTGTGATGACTGCGATCGGGGTTACCACATGTACTGCCTGAGTCCCCCCATGGCGGAGCCCCCGGAAGGTGAGAGAAGAGGTGGGCACCACAGGCGGGGTGGGGGGTGGTGTTGAAAAGTAGTCTTCCTGCCTGTGAAGATGCAGGACGGGGGGCTGCCGGCTGGGAGGGAGTCAGGACAGCCCTCTGGGTCCAGGGCCTAACTCCCTGTCCCCACCCCACCACAGGGAGCTGGAGTTGTCACCTCTGTCTTCGGCACCTGAAAGAGAAGGCCTCTGCCTACATCACTCTCACCTAGGCCTGGCTCTGGCTCACCTGGACCTCTGGGGTGGTGCTTCCTGATCTGCCTCTTGGAGCTCCTCCACGCTCTCCCTGCCCTCAGTGCCCCATAGCGGGAGGGGGATGGGGGGAGCCCAAGAGGGGGATGGGCCATCCCCTTCTCTCTGTGCAAGTGGAATGTTTGCCCTGTGGGTTGGTGGGCCCAATAGGGCCCCTCTCCCTTCCTCCCTCCTTCCCCATCCCTTGGCAAATGGGCACCAGGGGCTTCTGCTCCCCTCAAAGCCATACCCCGCCTCTGGGCGGGCATGAGGGGTGGTAGATGCCAGCCCGGGGCACGGACACAGCGTTTTTGTAAAGAAAAAGTCAAAAAGTTAAAAAAAAAAAAGAAATTAATATATACAAAGAGTCCTATAAGGCCTGGCCCGGTGGAGGGGGCACTGCTGAGCGCATCCACTGGGCACCAGTCTATGCCAGCTTCCTGCCTAGCAGCCCCACCCCCCAGTTTCTGGAGTTGCAGCTGTCCCACCTCCTCACCCCAAGTGGGCACCATTCCCCCCTTGTGCCCAGGGCAGGTGGGTGTGGTGTCCACCTTCGCCCCCTCAATGGTGCCCACCGTGGATACTGCATGACGTGAACCATGGTTTTGAACTCCGTTCCTGGTCCCTCCCTGAGAGCCCCGCCCTGCCCTCTGCCTGCCATGGCTGGGGCCTGCCATGGCTGGTGGGCGTTGGCTGGGGGGGCCGGGCGGCCCCTGCCCAGCGCCTGCTGGAATGAGAAGCACAGACTCTGCAACGGACTAGTTTTTCCTCCTTCCCCTGCTCCAGTTCCCCACCGGCCAGGCCGGGCTGCCCCCCTGCCACCCTCGTTGGCCATTTTGGGGGTAGCGAGGGGGCGTGGTTGTTTCTTGTGGTTGTGTGTGTTTGTTGTTCGGGTTTTAAAAAAAAGGGAAATTGAGACTGCAAGTGGGGGAGGTGGTGGGCTTGGGGATCTCCCCCAATCCAGGCATGCCCCCCCCTTGTAAACGAGTCTCCTTTATTGCCTGCCTCTGCTGTGAATTAACTTGTTCTGTGTATTAAACTGGGCCTGACCCCTCTGCCCACGACTGCCTCGTTCTCCAGGCTGAACTGGGGGGCATCGCCAGGAAGGGGAGATGGGGGCCTTGTTGAGGGAGAACTGACCGAGATTAACAGCTGGAGCTGGTCTGACCTCCCTCTCCCTCCATCTCCTCCCCCCTTGCACCCCGCCTTTCTCTGGCTTTGTCCCAGCTCCTCCCAGCCTTGCCGGAAAGGAGAGGGGGGATGGGGTGGAGGGGGCTCCCGCCCAGCCAGCTGTGGTTGCCCTGGCAACGGACTGCTGCAGCTGCAGCAAGCAGCAGTGAGGGGGGAGGCAGGAGCTGGGGCCTGGGGGGAAGGGATGGAAAGATGAAGAGGCCGCTCTCCCCGGCTAGGGTAGGGGGCGGGGGTGCCAGGAGCACCTCCTTCTAATCTACCCGACCTCACCTGGGTCCCCCATCCCAGGGATGTTGGGAGGGAGACAGATTTGGGCGAGGCGCAATGAGGAGAGAACCAGGACACCGAGAGATCAAGAGAGAGACAGAGAGCCACACATTTATAGACAATCGGAACAAGAGCAGGAGAGGGAAGAAATAGATTTGGAGAGAGAGGTAGATGAGCGAGCCACAGGAGTGACAGGGGGGGAAGAGAACAGAAGAAAGATGGAGATTCAGTGGGAGAGGAAATAATAGTAAGAAGAAATAGACACATCAGGGAGAGACAGAAGGAGGAAGTAGAGAGTGATCTGGAGAAGCAGGAGAGATTCAAGGAGGGGAGGCAGAGAACCCCGGCACATAAATTAGGAGAGAGACAGAAGAATAAGAGGGAACCACATTTGGGGGGAGAGAGACAGGATCCGGGGACAGGTAGAGTCCAAGGACAATGACACTGAGATGAGACTTCGGGGAGAGGAAAAAGAATTTAGGGACAATAGAGAAATGTGGAGAGAGCCAAAGGTATGAAGGGCTTCAGAGGTTGGCTGGGGACAGAGCCAGGGGTGATGGGCGGGAGAGCGAGACTGGGGGAGGGTCCAAGAGGGCACCCGCTGGAGAGCTGGGGACGCGGCCGGGGAAGCTGAAAACTGGGGCAAGATGGGGAAAGGACCAGCAGGTCCAGGGGCACAGTGTGGGTGCGAGTTGCGGGGCGTTGGACGTTGGTGTGTGTCACAGGCGCCAGGAGAGGATGTGAGAACAGCTTGTTCCACCGTTCCTATGCTGGGTGGGGGGGGGGGGGGGGAGGACGGCATGGGGAGAGGATGGGGCCTCAAGGAGGGTGGAGACTGGGAGAGTGTCTGGAACACTCTAGAATTTTTAGGAGATGTGGAAATAGCTGGTCCACCTCCTCTGGAAAAAGGATATATACCCGTTTTGGAAAAAGATATTCTTTGGGGGGGTGAGGGGAGAGGCTGAGTCAGAGAAGCATCAGGTTTTAGCTCAGAGATGAAGACTCAGTGACAGGTAAGGGGGTGAGGTGGGCCAGGAAGACTTAGCCACCTGGCCAGCCAGCCCTGTCACGAGGCTGGACTGCTTCTTGGATCCGGACTTCCCACAAGAGGCTATACCTTAGATTTTCACGCGGAATTATGAGATTCAGAAAATCAGTGAGACCCTGATCCTCAGGTCAAGTTGCAAGTGTTTCAACAGGGCAGCTGCGGAACCAGGCCGGGAGAGCCCCTAGAGGGAGGTGTGGCCCAGGGGCGAAGTTACAGGGTACCCCCGTCTCATTCTGTCCACCCCCCGCCCCCGCCCCGGCCTGGAAGCCGAGGCTGATTTGCACCCAAAACCACCAAACAGATGACGGGCAGTGGGAGGCCTCCTCCCACCGAGGAGGGCGTGGATATGCAAATAAGCCAGCGCCGGGAGGGTGTGGCCTGGGGAGGCCGCAGGCAAAGGAAGCAGGGGCCCCTTGGCTCTGAGTCCCACTGCAAAGGATTTACCGAGCTGGAAATCCGGCTGTCTGTACAACCACATTTTTAAAAGTTTGACCACTAAATCTAAAACCGGCACACTCCGCGAGCCTGATCTGGCTTTCTGGCCGCTAGAAATGATTTCCTTGGTGCAGACTCTCCCTTTCTTCAACTTAAGGACTTTTTACCTTCTGAGTGCTGGATTCCTGTCAATTGGGTTTCAAGGAAAGGAAGTCTGCAAGGCTGGTGCTGAGGGAAGAGAGAGAGAGAGAGAGAGTGTGTGTGTGTGAGAGAGAGAGAGAGAAAGAGAGCGAGCGTGCGTTTGGGACAAGTGGGACAGGAGGAGGGGGCTGACCGTGGACCACACCCTCCCATCAGTGACTCCAGGCAGCTGCCCAGCTACTGAACACACAAGCCATTTCTATGAAACATTTATTTCCTTTGAAACCTCCAGAAACATGCCAGAAAAATCTCAAGACCGGGATAGGAAAAAAAAAAAAAAAAAAAAGACAATAAAGAATAAAAAAGCCAAATGAAACAAATCAACATATGAAAAAAAGCCCTGCTATCTTCAAGCCTTCAGAGAGAACGCCAACCTCAAATTAAATAGATTTCTTTTGCAGAGATCCTTAAAAAAATAACAGAAAACAAAACCAAAAACAAAATCATAATTTACACTTGTCAATGTACATGATTAGGTCCCCAAAATGATTTGAATGATCTGAAGATACGAGGAGAACTTAAAAAAAGGGAGGGCAGCCTCCAGGTTAGGGTCTGAGGAAAGGGCCGTGGAGTGGTCCTGGAGAACCCTTCCCAAAAGGGGGATGGGGAAGAGGGGCAGAGATATCACAGTAGTTGGCCAGGGCTGAAGACCAAGGGGGTCCCCCCTTGCGGCGCTCTCCTCTCACTGTGCAGGTGAGGGGCTGGAGATGGCAGATCTGAGGGCTTCTATGGGGCTGCCACTGCTGCCGGGGTCAGAGGATGATCACAGGGAGACAAGAGTGCCCTTTCCTCTTGCCCCTGCTGGCCCACCCTGGCACCTCTCCAAGCACCTGTGTCCTGTGCGGTCCCCACAGCCCCCTTCCCTGAGGTTTCTGGCCCCAAAGAGAAAGTGGTGGGGTCTCTGGACCAGGGTTGGGCCACCTGGTGCTGGCTTCCAGCCCAGAGAATGCTGCTTGGAGAGGGGCCAACTCCCCCTGCCCGGGGCCTCCCCAAAGGGGAAAGCCCACCAGCCTGCTCCCCATGCCTGTGCCTGGATCTCTCGGGAGTCCTCCCAGTGAGTCCCAGCCAGTAGGGGACACACCTTGATCCTCAGCTTGAGGTTGGGGGGAAATCCACAGACTGTGGCCATCCAGACTTGTTCTGGCGCAACTCCACATGAAAAAATAAATATATATATATATCTCTTTTTTGTTTTTAAAGGAAAAAAAAAGAAACTCTGTTTCCTGGGTGAACAGCATAGTACCGCTCTGGCGTGGCTGACTGGCAAGCTGCCCCTTATTGCCTTTAGAGAACCAGCGTCCCGTGGGGGTTCACACAGCAAAGCACTCCCCCGGGGAGCACAGTGAAGGTGTCCAGACGTCTGCCGCTCGCTCGCTTGTGAAGGGAAAACAAAACCAGAGAGGAGAGGAAGGCTGTTTTCTCTCCAGCCCTGACCTCAGGGCTTCGTGGAGCCCCTCCTGGTGTCCACAAGAGGCCCGGGGCTGTGTGGTGGGAGTGGGCGTGAAGGGGAGGAGAGATGGGGCTTTGCGGCCTGGGCAGGAGCTGGAAGGTGGAGGGGCCCAGGCGCTGTGGCCTCTGGCGGTCGAGGGGCTGATAGAAAAAAGACTGTAGAAACTGTCCCAAGTGTGCAAATAGTTTCCCCTCAGAGACGCTGACTCTGGATGCTGGGGCTTCCTCTCTCCATCCTGGGGTCCCAAGAAAAGAAATGAAACTCGAAGAAAGTGCTCCTGGCGGCTTTTTGGAAGAATACGGTTGGAAGGGGTTCTTGTCCGTGCTTTCTGGAGCGAGCGCACCAGGACTGAGAGTCCTGGCCGCTGTCCACACAGGCCCTCCTCTCTGGGGCCTGGGGGAAGCTCAGGCCAGCCTCACACTGATTTCTCATGCAGGGGGCTCGGCCCCACAAGCCCAAACTCTGTTGTATGCAGTAGAGAAACCTGGTTTGTGGACTCCTGGAGCTGTGGGGTTTGGAGACACACGCCAGCCCTCCCTTCCTCCCCTTCCTCCAGCTTCTGATGGCTTGGTCCCAGGAAGAGGCTAGATGGGCCCCCGGAAGCAGGGGTGGGCACGGTCCAGTGTCCAGGGACCAGAGCTGGGCAGTTCAGACAGTGGGCCTGAGACCGGGTCACCTTGTGGGGCCAGAGCACCCCGAGAAGATGGCAGCGCACAGCCCCAGTGAGGCCTACTGCTGCCCAGGGTCTCCGTGTCCATGAGGAGGGCAGTGGGGCCCTGGTTGGGTCATCTCGGTCACGCCCGCAACTGGGGAGCGAGCTGAGGGAGATGGGAGAGTGGGAGCCCGCAGCTGGCCCGGCCTGGGAGCTGCCTCAGAGCTCCTTCTTCTCTCTGCAGAAGATCTCAGCGAACTTGCGCAGCTGCTCGCTGGCGGCCTGTGACTCCTCCTGCAGGCGCTGGTTGTTTTGTCGCAGGCTGGCCACCTCCGACTGCAGCACTGCCTTGTCCTGCTTCTCCTGTGGGGCGGGGCTGGTGTCAGCGGATGGGCAACGCCAGGCGCCAGGTTCAAATCCTGGCTCGGCAGCTAAGCGAACCTGGGCAAATCACCTCATCTCTCTGGACCATCCCCCTCAACTCTTAGGACACAGACCTCACTGTGATCATGATCACCTCAGTTTATCCTCATGGCCACCCACAGACTTGGGGACTACTGTCGGCCTCAGGTTCCTAGAAAAGGAGACCCAGCCTTGCACAGCAGGTGGGGAGCTGGGATGTGGACGGATGCAGGCTGCCTGTATGGGCTCCACTGGCCCATTCGGAGATGCCCTATCAGGCTCCATGACACCCCAAGGCAGCTGACTTGTCCCATGTCACGCAGTATTACATGTGGGGACTGGAATCCGGGCCCCTCAGATTCCTGCACTCAAGACTCGCACAGTATATTCTGCCCCCTTTTTGTCTTTTACCCAAAAGTCTATGAAGCACCAAGTAGAAGTCCTCTGCCCTTACTTCTTTCCTCCTTCTGCAGCCTGGAGGTAAGGACAAGGAACAGTCTGGAACAGTGCCATCTAGCTAATGCTCTGACCCACAGACTTTAAACTCAATTTTTTTCTAAGTATAATGATGTTCTAGACGAAAGTCCTGCACCTTGCCTGGTTTCTGCTTGAGTGACTAGACTTCTTTTGTATGTCAGTAAATATCCAGATAATCGGCTGCAGAATATTCCCCAGCATGGCATCTTGTCCTTTACATAACTGCACTCCTGGGGAGGGACGGCTGTACTGATGTCAAAGTTCTATTGCCAACAGGGCAGCAGCAAGCATCCCTGCTCACCGATCTCTGTCCCCATGCCTGAAATTCTGCTGGACACATTCCCTCAAGCAGAGTTGCGGGATAGACAAGATACACAATCACATTTTTTTGTTTAAATAAATATTGTCCAACTGCCCTCCGAAAAGGTTGAGCCAATTTGTTCTTCCTCCAAGAATTTAGGAGAGTTCTCTCCATGTGTTTACCAAACTTTGGTATTGTCACTTTCTACTCTTTGCTCTTGACTACATTCAAAGCTGGGTGGTCTCCCCAAGAGTGGGCAAGGTGGTGGGTAGTGGACAGGAGCGTCCGCCTTGCTGCCCGCCACCGCCGAGGGTGTGGGAAGCCGAACAGCCCAGTGCCGGGCTTGAGGGCTGGCTGCCTGGCGGCCTTACCTTCTGGAGGTCGGTGTGCAGCTGCTTCAGCATGACCTCCAGCTGGTACACCTTGCCTGTCAGGTCCAGGGGAGGCTCCTCGCTGTAAGGACAAGGCATGGGGTGAGACTCAAGGCCCCCCAAGGCCCCGGGGAGGGTTCCAGACCCACAGCTGGGAGGAACACGGAGGCCAGGACCCTCTGGTCCCTGAAGTTCTGGGGAGCCCTGTCCTTGCTGGGGTCCTGAGAGGGGCCTAGAGTAGGAGCTCTGAGGGGAGCTTGTAGCCAGCCCTCCTCTCTGCCACGCCACCCAGAGAGGGGCCACCTGTGGATGTGAATGGGGGCTGTGGCTGCCTGTGGAAGGCTGTGTGTGTGCCCCCAGGCACAGACCACGCGTATATTTCCGGGAGAAATTCCTCCTGGTGTGAGCACCTCGCATGGCACAACACGAGGGGCCCACCCAGCAGACCGAGCACCAGCGGACCTGGGCCCTGCCTCCGCAGTGGGCAACAGGACAGGAGGGCCTGCCCTCCGGGACAACAATAAAGAACACCGACAACGCTGCCCTTCCAGAGAGCTTGTCCTGTGCTGGGCACAGTCTCAGTGTAACATAGCTCCTGGCCTAATGTGGTCTGGGAGGTCACCCCCAACCCCCACCACAGAGTGGGAAGCCCAGCCTGTGGCTCCTCCTCCATGCAGCTCCCCAGCCCTGGCCTGCGGGGGCCCCTGAAGAGGAAAGGGGGCAGCTCAATCCCTCTGGTGGGCTCCATGAGGCACAGTGGGGGGTGTCGGAGAAAGGGTGGGCTGCAGCAGACCAGAAAGGAGAGAGAGGGGAGTGGACTCAGCCCGCCTGCCTTCCTGCCACTTCTGCCCCCTCCCTGGTCCTGGATCCTGGGGGCCTGCAGCTGCAGGGGAGGTGGGAGGCAGGTGGGAAAGGGTAACCAGCTCAGGGGTGAAGGGAATGTGGGTGCTCGCCCAGAGGCCACGGTCCTGCCACTCCCACACCCAGCCTGCTCCTCCCCCTGCAGCAGCACGGTCTGCAGCCGCCTCCTCCCTGTGATCATAGTTGGGCCACATTTCTGGTGCAGGCTGAGTTCTAAAGCCAGTGAAAGAGGGGTGTGAAGAAGAGCTTAAAAAAAAAAAAGTCAGAAAAACCCAGAAGAGCTGAAATTTCTCTCGAAAACCCCTTCATTTTGTGCTGACATACACAAAAGCCCGCATGGCGAGTGTGAAGAGCGCTGCTTAAGGCCACAGGCATGCAAACACGCCCTTTCCACCCGGTCTCCCTCTTTTTAATTGTTTTTCTAGCCAAGTGAGTGCAGTCAGATATGTGGCACTAAACATGAGAGGACGGACAGTCTTCCTCTCTCCCCAGGAAGCCTCTGGAGGGCAGGGCTAGGGCTTCAGTCCCTGCTGGGTCCACAGAGAGCCCTGGGGAGAGGTGCCCATCTGCATAGTTCAGGAATTCTGTGTGTAGAGAAGACCTGGGAGCAGACAGAGGGGAGAAGAAAGCCAGGGAGGAAGGGGTCGGGGTGGGGTGCAGGGCGGGGCACTGCTCAGACTTTCATGACTTAGAAGTAAACTGATGGTATTGACTACAGTGTAGTCTCCATCCATGGGGCTGGGGCTAACCTGGGCCCGGTCAGCACTGCGTCCCGGTGCTTGGATTACTCCCCAGTCTGTCAGGGGAGAAGAGCAGATGCCCCTACCCCGCCAACTAATGCCAGAGAAGGAGGTGCGAAAGGGGGGCAGCAGCTGCCTCTCACCCACATGCTGGGCAGGGATCTGGGTTGTAGGGACCCAGGTTGCCAGCCTCCACGTGTTCCCAGGGAAACCTCACCTCATGGTAGGGGTGGTCCTGGGGGTGGGGGGCCCCCTCTCCAGGCTCAGGTGGCTGTGGACAGGACTGTGTGCAGGTGGGACCTCCGGGCTCAGAGCTGGGTCATTGAGGGAGAAAAGTGAGACGGCTCTTTGCACTGCCCAGGAGAGAGGGAAAAGAGGTCAGCAGGGCTCCCTGTTCCTCTGCCCCCAGTACCCCCACCCCACTGACTAACCACCTTCCCCTATCACACACACCTCCCAGCCAAACCACTCTGACGTTCCCAATCGTTTCTGTTCGATCACAGAGGCATTTAGGATGGGTTCCTACCCCAAAACCCAATCAAGTGACTCCAAAAAAAAATCCCATCCTGACTCTGAGCAAGCTTTTATTTTTTATTTATTTATTATTTATTTTTTTAAAAGATTTTATTTATTTACTTGACAGAGATCATAGGTAGGCAGAGAGGCAGGCAGAGAGAGGAGGAAGCAGGCTCCCTGCTGAGCAGAGAGGGGCTCAATCCCAGGACTCTGGGATCATGATCTGAGCGAAGGCAGAGGCTTAACCCACTGAGCCACCCAGGCACCCCTCTGAGCAAGCTTTTATTTTATTTTTTTTATTTTTATTTTTTTAAAGATTTTATTTATTTATCAAAGAGAGAGAGGGGGAGAGAGCGAGCACAGGCAGACAGAATGGCAGGCAGAGGCAGAGGGAGAAGCAGGCTCCCTGCTGAGCAAGGAGCCCGATGTGGGACTCGATCCCAGGACGCTGGGATCATGACCTGAGCCGAAGGCAGCTGCTTAACCAACTGAGCCACCCAGGCGTCCCTGAGCAAGCTTTTAGACCCAATGACCGGTTCAGACCAAATGCAAGGGATAGGAAACAAGTTAAACAACAGTGTAAGAGTAACCACCCAAACTTGGCGTGAACGACCTGGTTCCACCAACAAGTAAACGGCATGAAAAAAGCAGAGTTGAGGCTGGGCGATGAGTCGTCGGGGAGGTGTTTGCACTGTGATTTTGAGAAGGTTTGTGAAGTTTCAAAAGCGAAAAGAGAAGCAAGACAGGGGATACCATGCATACTGAAGAGAGAAAAGAAATCCCCTGGTTGTTGAAGCTGATTCCGGGGTCCCATCGTAGACTTGCCTTGGGGCCAGGGCACCTGCATTTTTAAACAGGGACTGGGAGGTGATCTTTCTGTGAGGGTAGGAACTGGTGGCAGCCAGACCCTCCCCAGAGAGCCGCTGGCTCAGTGAGCCAGGGACAGTGGAGTGCGTGGGCACAGAAAACCAGGGGCTGGGTCCCTGCATGCCCCTTGGGCAGAGGTGCCACCAGGAGCTCAGTGGCACAAGCTGGACACTGGCAAAGGCAGGCCCCCGATTCAAGTTCTGACGTTTTAAAAAAAGTTTTTATTTTATTTTTTTAAAAGATTTTAAAATTTATTTGAGAGAGACTGAGAGAGCAAGAAAACACGAGTGGAGGGAGAGGGAGAGAGAGAAGCAGGCTCACCGCTGAGCAGGGAACCCGATGCGGGGCTCGATCCGAGGACTCTGGGACCATGACCTGAGCCAAAGGCAGATGCTTAACCCACTGAGGCACCCAGGCGGCCCAGATGTTGATGTGTCTCACTACCACCAATGGTGACCTTGCTCCCTTGGCTAGGGTGCTGTCCACCAGCTTTCTTCACTGTGAGGTTACAACTGTTCCTTTCCAACAGTCACTTTCTTAGGAGCAAGACCCTGAGGCCAGCCCACTCCCAACAGCGAGGGGAATAAAGCCTCCCCTTCTGGAGGGCTGAGTATGAAAGCACTTGGGGACTGCACAGTCATTCATAAATATTTGGGGTAGATGCTTCGAGGCTACACAAACACCCTGCTTCTGCATAAAAAGTCTCCCCACTAATTTTAGCAATCATCACTCATTAGTGTGCTATTTTAACGATGCCTTTCTGTCTTCCTCATTTCTTCTCAATTAACTAGGATCCTCTTACAAGGACGAGCTGTCATATAGCTGTCTGTTTAGTTACCTGCTTACGTGAGTATGGGCTCATGGACATTTACTCTAGTCTTTGGGTCAGAATCCAGTACTGCTCGTATTTATTATGTGGTTCAACTGCTCTGACTTTGGCCATTGGGAAGCTCTTCAGAATGGCTCCTGTGTTCCCTCCCCCCACACCCTTGCTAAAGCATTTCCTTACTTCCTAGCCCCATAAGATGGGATCCCCTTTACTTTTTTTTTTTTTTTTCTGGAAGATTCTGAAGCAAACCCCAGATATCTCTGTAGTTCACCCATAGAAGCTTCCCTAGGCC
This sequence comes from Mustela nivalis, assembly GCF_964662115.1. Classification (NCBI taxonomy): domain Eukaryota; kingdom Metazoa; phylum Chordata; class Mammalia; order Carnivora; family Mustelidae; genus Mustela; species Mustela nivalis. Next base: position 44,035,823 of record NC_139037.1, on the reverse strand, counting down.
ACAGCTACCATGCCACAGATAGACCTGCCAAAGTGGATAGTTCCTTTAGTCTTTTCCATTTGTTTGAGTCCCACAGGATAATGCGCACACATGGTCCCCAACCAAGCTCACAGGTTGCTGAAACCACCTGAGTCCATTCTGAGGCCGGCCCCCCTCCTGCCAGCCCTCTTTCCTGCTCCGCAGGGAAGTAGCTGCCACTATGGCATCAGTGTTTCCTTCCAGGCTTTTTGGCTACAGCGTCCCACATCACCCATTACCTAACCTTCCGTGTGACTGCTGGGGTTCATTTAATTTCACAGAGGAGGGGGAGAAAGCTCCCTGGGGGACCCTGATGCACCAACTGGCTCCCCCAGCTTTCTCCCAGGTGGTGCTGGCTCCTCAGGCAAGGTGGGGGAAGTGGCTGTGGGGAAGAAGGCTTGGGCTGCCCCAGCCCCTCCTAGAAGCCCACAGCTGGGGCTCAGTGTCTGGACAGACAATAGGACAGCGGCTGGCAGCATCTGGGTCTTCAGGGAGTGCCCAGAGCCTCCCCGATGCTTCCCACAGACCAGTGGTCTTAGCCCCAGGAGGCCTGGATACTCGTGGGGAGAGAGGAGGTAGCCCCACCACCTGGCATCCCTTCTGGGATCCACCCCCACAATCCTCATGCACCTCCATCAGATATAGAGTCAGTGGCTCAGGGAACCCAGGGAGTAAGAACCCCCCTGAGGACCCTGGGGAGACCCGGAGAGTCCAACTGATAAAGGCCCTCAGATTCTCTTCCTGGATCCGGCACCTGGGGTTGGAAACCCAAACGTCCTTAGGGACGTGCATAAGTGTTTGTTCGTAAGTGCGGTCAGTCTGTGCAAACCCATCAATGCTCATGACCACCCTACAGTAGGAGCATCACCTTGACTTGAGCAAACTAAGGCAGCAGAGGCCAATCACTTGTCACCCGGTTCATCAGTGGCGAAGCCAGGGCTCTGCTTTCCCTTTTAACCACACCTGACCCTTCCTCTCTCAGGAGACTAGGATGCTTTCACTCGTCACATCCCGTGCTGGCCCCACTCCTTCCCCGCCCTCCCCAAGTCCTGGACCTAAGTGACATTCAGCCTGACACTGCCTGTGACTTGTAAGGGGACGTGAAGTCCTTGGGGCCGGCAGCATCGAGTCTGTGGCACCAACAAACGAATGGGTAAAAAAATGAACGAGCTCCCTTTTTGCCCCCCAAGTCACCCCCGCTTTCCCACTGTGGCTGCTCAGATCGTGGGTAAGAGGCAAGGTCTGCCCACACCCTCGCCAGGCTGGACACACACAGGGTGATGGCCAACTGGGTCACACTTAGAGGAAAGGCCTCCCTGCTCCAAGACTCCTCAGACGTGTGGGGATAAAGGGCACGTGTGCGGTCCATCTGGCAGCACGGGGCCCTGCACCCTTCCGCTGCTCACCCACAGGGTCACCCAACTCTGTCTCTGTAGTTCTGAGGTGAAAAACTGCAGCTCGGGGAGTTACGACCTGAGTTCATTTCAATGAGGAGAGCGCGAGCACATGTACCCCAGTGTAAGGGCATCTGAGTTTCTTGTTCTGCAACTGATCTGCTTCCTCTGCCCATCTTTCTGGAGGGCCGTTCAGGCCTGGGTTCGATTCCTCATCCTGTGTGCCCTTGGCCAGTTCGGGGACTCTCTACTCCGAGCCTCGGTTTCCTCATTTGTGAACGGGAATCCTCACATATCCCAGAGACCAGAGCTTAGAAAGTGATTCTGGAAGGCAGCAGAATGCTGGCTCCGTGGAGATATTCTGTAATGTCACTGTGGCCGTATCACCTCCTCCTACAAGTGCTGCGGAGCAACCCTCTCCTCCACCATGGAGGAGGGTCAAAAGGGTCTGAAGGGTCAAGTTCACCTGCGATATCGGGCCCCTGCTGGCAGCCACTCCCCAGCTGGGGGTTCTGAGCCTAACGTGGGGGTAGAGCAGAGGCCTGGCCTGGTGTTCTCAGACCGCTCTCTCTCCCAACCTGCCTTCACCCTGTGACCAGGAGAGGCTGCAGGAGAGGATAGGAGCAACCAAAGGAGCAGACACAGAAGGACACTTCCTCCAGGCCACCTGCTAGAAGTGGACTGGCCCAAACATGGAAATAGGAAGGGTCTGGTTTAAGGGATCCTGCTCTGAGCTAGACCCATGCTGGGGACCCAGCAGTGACCAAGATGGCCCTGGGTCCTGCCCTCCCAGTCCAGTGGAGAAGACAGACCCATCACCAGGCAGCAGTGGCCCTGAGGGGTCAGGGCTGGGGGAGCCCAGAGCAGGTGTCAAATCCGTATTAGGAGATATCAGGAAAGGCTTCCTGAAGGAAGGACAGCAAAACTATCGTCTAAAAGATGAAAAAATGACCCAGAAGACTAAGTTCATGTTGGTCAGGAATCACCACAGGTCCCATTTTACAGATGAGGAACTAATGCTTATAAAGATAAAGTTGCTTGCCCAAGGTCACAGGGGAAGGAAGGGGCAGAGTACTAGCGATCCCTCATTACCTGTTCTCCCTTTTTCCATAAGAACAAATCTCAATGTTTCTCAGCATATGGCCTCATGTCTCAGCCTGCTCTGGAGCTATTAGGCGTGGCTTTCTGCGACGCTCTGGCCCATGGGAAGTAAGCATAAGGGGAGGGTCAGGCTTGGGGATGTGTCCGCTCTCCTGCTGCTCAGAGTTGGACACGGTGGCCTGCGCTCCAGCATCCATCTCGGACCATGAGGGCAAGGCCCCCGGAAATGGCAGAGCAGAGTGCACAAGGAGCCTGCCCCCCGTATAAGGAAGCATTTATGGAAGTGCCCCCCAGCCCCAGCCACCCACCCCAGGAATTTTCACTTGCATCAAACAGGTTTAAATCATTGTTATCTTGGGTTTTCTGCCACTTGCAGCCAAAAGTAAACCTAAATACAGTTTGGAGGATGACAAGTTTGCCCTGTGATGTGGTATCAGGTACCCTGTCGAGGGCCTGTTCTGTGCCTGACGTGTTTCACACTTGGTGGTGTTTCATGTGACCCTCACTGTGGCCCCAGGCACGTTCCTATGTTCCGTAGGTCAGACAGACAAGTACGCTTGCCCAGGACTGCTCAGTGAGCAAGAGACAGGGCAGGATGTGAACCTGCTCCCCCTAACTCTGGATCCTGCGTGTACCCCACTTCCAAGCCCCAGGGCCCCCCACTGATCCTTCTCGGACAGGGCAGCAGGGGAGGGATCGGGCCAGGCCGGGGGGAAGGTGCTTACCTTCGTAGGCCTTGGCCGCGTTCACCAGGCTGGACCACTCGAGGCCAGCAGCTGTGTCAGGCAGGGGCATCATCCCAGGGTCGAGGCGCCGCAGTGGCCGGTCCCGCCCGTCGGCCAGTGAGAGCTCTGAGGCAGAGATGGTGGCTGGGTAGGAAGAAGGGACATGGGAGGATGACAATGTGAAGGACACAGAGACATTCACCCATTCTCTTTCACCTTCTGTGTAGCTCTATAATGCTGTATCAGTGTATAATAGCGCACACGATTGAGTAAATATATTACCCTCATTAGAAGCTGCCAAATACCAGCAGGTAAGGGGGTGGGAGTGTCAGGTGTTTATGCGGGTGGGGACGGGGTGAGAGGGACACAGCAGTGGGAGGTGAAGTCAGAGGTGACAGGGCTGGACCGTGTGGGACCTCGTAGGTCAGGAGGATTTTGTCCTTCACTCTGTGGGACGGAGCCACAGGCTGGCTCTGGGCGCCGTGTGAGGGTGGGGGGTGGAGGGGGAAGCACACGGACACATGACCAGATGCAGGTGCTCACAAGCTCCCCAGCTGCTGGTGGAGAGCAGGGAGGTGGCGGGGCACTGCCCAGGACAGTCCTGTGTGTGAGGGGGGGTGGGGAGGGGGGAACAAATGGCAGGTCCAGGAATGATTCTGTATGTGCAACCCAACATACTTCCAGAAGCGGGGAGGTGAGCGTGGGCCAGAGAGAAGGGTGCACAGTGACTTCAGGATCCTGAAGCCGGCCCTGAGCTGGGGAGGTGAAGGGTGGGCCCCAAGTTTGTTTCTGGAGGAAGCAGTACCATCCCGCAGACACAAGTCTGGGTCATCAGTGTGTGGTGTCTGGTGGTGGTAGGGTCACTGCGTGGAGACCTGCTGGGTCCCTGTATGGAAGGTGGGGCAGAGAAAGAGGCCCCCGAAGTCTCTGGGTGTTGGGAGTGACGGTGGCAGCAGCTGCGTTTGCTGTAGCCATTGGCTGAGTCCCATGTGTTGGGCAGAGGCCCCAGGCTTCAGCTTGCTGACGCTTCACAGCTGCCAAAGGGGAGGGGACAGAGGACAGCAGGAGCGCAGGTAGGTCAGGAGGTGACTCAGGTGGGGAAGGCCCAACCATGCTGGGCATGCTACGGGGACCATCTCACAGCCTCACCTCCAAGTAGCCGGGACGGAGGTGCTGTTGCGGAGGGGGAATCGAGCCTCAGAGTGAGATGCCTGGCTCGTGTTCACACTTGAGGCAGGGGCACCTGGCTTTGAACTGCGCAGTCTGATGCTGCCGCTGCTTGAAGCCCAACCCTGCCAGGCTTTGGGGTTCAGTAAGTCCCTCTTAATGCTCGGTCCTAACCCTAGTTGCCATTCCCAAGATGCAGGTGTAACTTGCAGTAGGGTTAAAATGCTTGCTTCAGATGCAAGAATATGACAAGATACCAGATAACCAGCACTGTCCAGGGCTTACTGCACATATCAGGGATTGCACTACGCACGTGCCTCCTGCATATGAAGGCGTCTGCGTCTTGGTTTAGCACGGTGAGGGGTAGGTATGCCTTGAGCTGAGATGGGGGTGGAGCGGGAGCAGGCTCAGGGGCAGCTCCACCTCCATGATACCGGACACGGGCCTCAGCCAGAACCCCTAGGCAGACACATCTCTGAAGTGGAGATCTGTCTGCATTGGAGGACGCTGTGCAGGTGCTATTACACACTGGCCCCTCGAAAGGCCAGGCAGCACCCTGCCCTCATGCCAGGGACCTGCAATGAAGTCACGATCCCTTGCACCATGTCAGGTAAAGACGAACAAACAGTCCATGGCCATCTGGGTTGGGTTTTGCTGCTCGATGAGCCTGGCCCAGACTTCTGCATCGTCTCTCAGTTTTGGAGCCTTTGGGGTAGTGAATAGGGATGGGGGTGGGGGCAAAGGCAGGGCCCACCCCCAGTCGGTACGCAGACTTTGACGGGGCCTGTGTGCACTGTGCCCCCTTCGTGGGGGATGCTAGGTAAACAGTCGCTGGGTGAATAAAAGGATGGATGAGTCACACCCTTACACCTCCTTCCTCCAAGAGCTGGCAGACTTGGGGGGAATCAGGTAAGTAAATAAACATTTATGGAACCATCTGCTTGGTGTTGGAACAGGGAGCTGGGGGAGCAGCGAAGGGGAAGCCCGACTCTCAGGGTCCTCCTGTCTACAGCTGCAGGGGCTGACCACCCCCCTCTCAGCCTCAGATGACTCTCATCTCTGGGGAGTCTAGCTAGGTGGCCCCCAGGAAACCCCCCGATGCTCGGCTAACAACTCCCTTTTCTGTAGGTGACACCACCAGTACCCCCTGAAGCTCCCGTGCACCCCAGCTCCCCACCTAGGCTGACAACGTCTAGTGCAGACCAACCCCCACTTCCCAACGCTGGCGAAGCCCCCCACCCGCCGGCCCCAGTGCGCCTGGGCTCACATTTCTTCTCCGGGAAGCCGTTGCCTGTGGCAGGGACGGTGCTAGGGCTGCCGCCGCCAGGCGGGTGGGGGTGCTGGTGCTGGCGGCGGGCAGGCAGCGTGCTGGAGGGGAAGGCGCAGGTGCTGGTGAAGAGCACGTCGCTGGGCAGGCCTGGCTCCAGGCCAGCAGGGCTGGCAAAGCTTGGCTCCCGCCGCCCGCTGCACAGGCTCTCATCGGACAAGGTCCGCTGCAGGCTCTTCTGTGGTGACTGTTGGTGAAATAGGGACGGTCACACGGCATGGTTCTGGCCTGCCTCCCGGTCCCTGTCCTCACAGGCGCCACCATGTCCCGGACAGCCATGCATTTTACCCAACCAGCATCTCTCTCTGTCTCTTTCTGCTCAAAGCACCTCAAGTTTCCACTGGGGATGCCTCCTCCCGCTCCAGGGGTTAGGGAAGGCGGGGTGACCTAAGCTGGACTAAGTCCCAGTCACTGGCAGGGGCCACTGGGGACAGCTCGGTCCCACAAGAGCACAGCCAAGCTGGAGCAGGCCGGGACAAGAAGGAAGAGCAGCACAGTGTTGAGGGACTATGGGAGCCTGATGGTTCCCCTGCTTTTGGGGAACAAGAGACTGAATTTCCCCTGGGAACCCCTCCCCCACTCTTGTCCACGCAGTTTGGGTGGCTGGAAGTTGCTTCCACCCTGGGATCCGGGACAGGGACACGAGAGCCGATAAGAGCATCACTTTCCAGTCACGTGAGCTATCCCAGCACGGAAGGAATCCCCCAAGTGCCTGGGATTTGGGCCCCTGGGATCTGGTCTCTGACCCCCATGACGACCTGACTCCAGGCTATGAAGCCACAGGCAGTGCTGTCCTCCTCCCTTGCCCTCCCATGACCACCTGCCCCCGCCCGATTCTGTGTGCAAGCACGCACGCGGCGGGGAGCGTACGTACCCCCGCATCTCTCTCCTGCTCGGGTGCCAGGTTGTCCATGATGATGAGTTTCTTCAGGTCGTCCTCAATGGTGGATTTGTAGTTCTTCCGCGGGGAGCGGAGGTCTCGGAGGGATGCCCTCAACCGTGGCTGTCCGAAGACATTTTTCGTATTAGTGTCCACCTGCCTGGAGCGAGAGGATCGGAGTCAGAGGGGTTTCAGGGAGGCTCGTGCTGTTTCTCAAAGCAGTCTTGACCCAAGAAGGCCGACTGCTCCCTGGGGAAGGGGCCGCAGCCTTCTCCTCTTCACCAGCTGGGAGTGAGCCAGAAGAGGGTTCACATTTATTCTGTCCACTCACTCATCCCACAAGATTTCCTGGGAGCCTGCCTGTTCCAGGCGGGGGACACACAGCAGGGAAGACGGAGCTGACCTCCAGTTACTGAGACCCACGAGGAACAGATGAACAGGAAGACAGATCCCATAAAGTGAGGCAGAAAGAGGAGTTCTGAAGAAAGATAAAGCCAGGTAAATGGGAAGGGATCAGCGGGGATGGAGTGTGGCTCTTCTGAGGGGGTGAGAATGGAGGGAGCCCACAGGGTGGAAGAGCACTGCACTTGGAGGGAAGCAGGGGCTGGGCTGGGAGGGGGTCACGCCTGGTGAATGAGGGGAGGAACAGGCCTGTGGGTTGGTGGTGAGTGAGGACAGGGTTGGTGGTGAGTGAGGACAGGGAGGGGATGACTGGTGCAAGGCAAGGTCTGGGGCTCGGGGTGAGCCACGAGAAGATGTGGGACTGCCTCCGGGAAGGAAGCCTCTGAGATTCTGAGCTGGTGAATGAGGTCCTGACTTGTGTTGTATAAGTATTGCTCTGGTGGCTGGACAGAATAGTGACCCTTATGGAAGTAGGGCCAAGCATGTGGGGAGAGAGACTGTGAGAAAGTTCTTGCAGTTGTTCAGGTGGGACGAGGGTGGCCCAGACCAAGCCTTCCAACCGCAGGAGAGGGATGGGGTCTCAGGAGATTGCCCAGAGGGACAGTCTCCTGGGGGTCAGGGTCCCACAGGTGAATGCAGGGCCACGGACAGCAGACCTCTGGCCGAGTGCTCCAGGGTCTCTTGTCCGATGTCCGTAACTTGGGTTTCCTCCTCTGTTATGTGGGGAAAGAGGGTTCATGAATCTTGGGGTGGCCAGGAGGATCCATGGACGAGGCACCTGAACCCCAGCCAGGGCCCTGGAGCCCCCTCACTGTCACCACCCCTGGGGCTCCCATTCCAGAAGCTGGTCTGTGAGCCTGGGGCACTCGGATCACTATTTTCTTCAGCACCCAAAGGCAACCGCATAAGGCCTTCCAGAATATTCTGCCATCTAAAAGTCATTGAGGCACAGCCTAGGGTTAAATGCAGGAGCCACGGAGGTGAACAGTTGCTGCTGTGGGACCGCAGACAGGTGGTCCCATCTCTCGGACCCTCTGGAGAACGTGCTGACCTTGCAGCCCTGTGGGGACTGCTGCTAATGGCCCGGCTGGCACCTGACAGCGAACACTTGGGAGAGGGGGTTGCTCTTGTAGCTGCTGACCCGAGACTGGCCCCAGGCCACACACCCCTCAGCTGGCCCTCTCCTGGGACCTCCCCTGAGGCCTCCTTCTCCTTTCCGGCTCAGTCCTCAGGCTCAGGCCTTACTTCCCTGGTGAAGACTGGGTCCCAGACCTCAAGTGTCCCAGGAGAGAAATAATGAGAGCTGACAGCCCTCACTGTGTACCAGACCCTGTCCACTGACTCAAGGGCTCCGTGTATGTGAACTTGTTCAATTCTATCTGCACACCAGCCATGATCAATCACGATCACCCGCTTTACAGGCAGGAGACTGAGGTGCAAGGAGACTAAATAATTGTACAGGAGGCGTCCAAGGTCACACAGCCTGTGCGAGTGGAGGAGCTGGGATTCCAACCGAGGTTACCAGGCTACAGAGCCCACAGGTATCACCGCTTAACTTGACCGCCGTCTGTATCACAGACGTGGCACAAAAATGGGCGTGCCTGGGTGGCTCATTTGGTTAAGTTTCTGACTCCTGACTTCAGCTCAGATCACGACCTCCAGGTCGTGGGATCGAGCCCTGTGTTGGACTTCACAGTGCAGAGTCAAGCTTGAGGATTCTCTCTCCCTCTCCCTCTACCCCCAGCTCCCCAATAATAAAGAAAATCTTAAAAAAAAAAGACATATACTGTGTGGGGAGCATAACTGCATTTGGTTTAGTAATACTCTTTTAAATGCAGAGAAAAAGTTCTGGGGGAAAGTATGAACAATGGTACATGACCCCTGGGAGGCCAGGAGTCTTTCTAGGAGGTGGAAAAATGGGGCTGTCCCTTCTCATGTGATACCCATCTGAACTGTCTCAATTTATTTTACCACACACATAATCACTTGCCAGAACAATAGTCATTTTAAAAACTGGTTTTTTAAAAAAAGGTGACCCCTGAAATTTATCATTTTGTAACTCAAGAATGAAAGAGTCTTTGGGCCCAGGAAGAAAGAGGATGTCTAGGGCTCCTGAGTGTTTTGAAGTTTGCATTTTTCTCATTTTCTCAGCTGCCACCTTGGGGTTTTAACAAAAGAAGGAAGAGAGGGTGGCAAGTTTCTCCCCATCAGGTCGTATTCCTCCCTAAATTAGAATTCCAGGTCTAGGGTAATTCTGGTTCCATCCCAGTGTTCTCTGAAGTGTGTTCTCTGGGTGAAATGAAAAGCTTTAGAGCCCAAAGAGAGAAATACGCAGAGAAGCAGAGAACGAGCATACACCCCAACGAGTACGTGGTTCCTCCTCTGGGAGCTGGAAGGGGGCTCAGCCCTCCTCCTTCCAAAGGGATTTCATAGTTTCCCAGAATCCCCTGCGGGGGGATCTGGTGGAGCATGTGACTCAGTATAGGGCATGTCCCGTGTTGTGCCCACCTCCCCTGGAGAGGGAGCAGGCTGGGACTTCAGCCTGTCTATGGCAAGAAAGGGACACTGTTTATGAGGATGGCGTTCTGGGAGGGGCTTCAAACGTGCACACTCTCGGCCCTCGGGGCTCTACTGCTGGGGTGTGTCCTTCAGAAAGGCCAGTGTGAACCTATGCATGCCAAGTATATGGGGACCCTCAATGGGGTGCTGTCCGTCAAGCAAACACAGACCTGGCCCGCAGGGGAAGGGTGGGGCCCCATGGAATCAGGGCATCTAGCTATTAAAGAGAAGTGGAGCTGAGGCACATGACACAGACAGAGGTTCTCCCAGATCCATCAGAGGAATAAAGAAGTGGTATGTACAGCGTGAAAGCTTTTTTAGCAAACAAAGCTTACACATAGCTTAGTTTGATATATTAAAATTTACCAAACTCTCGGTTCCAAAAGATGGGTATTTGGGGGATTTATTTTCTAAAAATGTGCCTCATCACAACCCATGAAATCCTTGATAATCTGCCCCACCCTGCCTCTGCCCTTGTCTCTCCTCCCACACAGGCCTCCCAATGTTCCTTTAGCATGCCAGGCATGGTCCTGCCACAGGGCCTTTGCACTGGCTATTCTAACTGCCTTGAGAGTTGCCCTCCCCAGCATTCCCCATGAATGGCAGCTTCTCATCTATTCAGCTTATCTCAAATGTTGCCTCCTCAGCGAGGCCTCTCCTAACCACTCAACCTTCTGGTGTCCCCTCCCAGCCCGGGCGTGCTTGATCACACACTCCTGTGTGCTGCTTCACTGTGTTCAACTCCTGGCAGTTTGTCCCAGGTGCTAGTGTGTTTGTGGTCCCACTCCCACCTCATCTGTAGCCTTCATCTGTAGCCTTCTGTTCTATGTTGGGAGAGGGGCCTTACATACTGCAGGCCCTCAGAAATAGCTGCTCAATGCCAATCACAGGGAGCCAACCTTCCTTCCTCCCGGCTAACCAACCAACCCACTTCCCTACCTACCTACCTCCTTCCTTTCAAACTTCCTTTTTTTTTTTTTTTTTTTAAAGATTTTATTCATTTATTTGACACAGAGAGAGACAGATCACAAGTAGGTGGAGAGGCAGGCAGAGAGAGAGGGGGAAGCAGGCTCCCCACTGAGCAGAGAGCCCGATGCGGGGCTCGATCCCAGGACCCTGAGATCATGACCAGAGCCAAAGGCAGAGGCTTAACCCACTAAGCCACCCAGGTACCCTTCTCTTTCCCTTTTTTTAAAACAAACAAACCAACCCCCCAAAAACACTTGTTTAAGTAATCTCTACACCCCATGTGGGACTTAAACTCACAACCCTGAGATCAAGAGTCTCCTGTTCCTCTGACTGAGCCAGCCAGGCATCTCTCTCCCTTCCTTTTACAAGAAGCTTCAATGACTTTTATAAAAGAAAAAAAGTACAGAAATATTTAAAAAGTTAAGCCAAAAGAACACAGGTATTTCTTCCCTGCTCTGTTTAATTTGTTTTCATGTGCTAACGTTGCCAGCTCCTAGGACCTCTAGCACTCTGACGGGGCATTCGGGATTCTCTGGCAGGAAGGCTGGCTCGCCAGGAGACATCCTGCCCCAACCCTCAAGCCCGCACACATCTCCGCCACCGCAGGCCTCACTCCTCCCTTGGGGCACCATGGGCTGGTCTACAGGAGAAGAGTCTGCTGGAATTCAGTTTGGAGCATCAAATTGATTATTATTGCCATTTCTTTCTCTTTTTAAACCCGCTCTTGCTCTCTTTCTTCTGGAAGAATTTCCCGATGTAGTTTCCAAATGGCAAATTCTAAGCAATCATTTAAAACAGCATTAACTCCAGATTAACAAAACCACCCAGACTGGGCTTGTACATTCTGATCTGTTTCCTTTTTCCCCTAGATCTCATGTCCCCACGATTGTGAAAACCTGATGACCCCTGAGGACAAACTAGACTGCTCACTGACGGTTCGAAAGGATGAGATCACCTTCTCTGTGCTAATACAGAATCGCCCCGGAAATACAAAGAAGAAAGAGCAAGTGGAAAAGGCAGATGTGTAGAGACAGGGAGCCATGCTGGCCAACGGAAGGGGCGTGAGGGAGGAAGAACATGGGGTCCCACCGGCCTGTCATGGTTGGAACACTTTGGGTTAGACGGAGAAGAAATGAAGGCCGTGGTTGCATCTGGGGAGGGGGGGCTGGCTGGCTGGGGGCCAGGGAAGGGAGAGAGGCTGGGCCTGTGCCATGTACCCCTGGTACTAGCTTGGTTTTCATCCTGGGCACGGTTTACCTTTTACAATACAAATGAAGAGAATACCCGGAAGGATGTGCCTTCTCTCTGGGTTCTGCCTGACAGCACCAGACATCATCTCTGATTTGCCTGCGTTGCCTGAACTTGGACTTGGCCATGTTGTGGAATTACACCACTGACAGTAGAAAACAAAGGCAGACAACTCACAAAGGCGGCTCTCTGCGGTAAGGTCCCAGACAACAGCGACTCCTTTTTCCTATGACAGGAGGGCCAGAGGTGGACGGCGACCAATAGCTCTGACTTGGCTGGGCCTGTTCCCAGCTGACTCTGAGCTGTGGCCTCCAATTGGGGCGGCTCCCTCGGGGCCAAGTTAATTAAGCTAATTAGCACCACTGTCGGCCTGTCTGGGCCAGGGGCTGTGCCAACGTGGCTGGAGAGGATGCACAGCAGGGGGGATGTTGCCCTGCTATGGGGTGGGGATGTTGGGGAGAGGCCTTCCCCGATTCCTTCTGCGGCTGCATGGAGCTGGACCTAAATCTGAGGAAGGAAGGAGCCAGAATGCCAGGTGTCAACCATAAGACGCCTGTGCCTGTCAGTCCCGCCAACAGTGACTGGTACTTCCCTATGACTCACTGAAATCCTCCCGTCACTTCTGGGACATAGGTGCTCCTGTCTTCCCCTCTTGAGGCTGGGAAACTGAGGCACGGTGAGCGGAGAGAACTCAGAATCCACACGTGCCAGATGCTCAGAGCCACCCCAAGATTCAACCCTAATGAAAGAGGGGCTGGCTGTGTGTGGTTCCTGGTAGCCAGGGCTCCCGGGAACGTGGGGCTGGTGTGTCGTGTGCGGCTGCACTGCTTCCTCATGGTGGCTGGGAGAGGCTGGTTCTACCATCATCTCACCCCACAGGTGAGGGCTGGCAATGCCGAGAGGTTCTGACACACGGTGCCGGGAGAGCTGGGACGTGAACCCAGGTGGTATAAGTCAGGGACCACTCTGCCGTGCAGATGTAGTAACAGCAGTGACAAAGCTCACGTCCCCAGTGCTCAGTCACTCCTGGGCCCCAGGCGGCCTTCACACATGTGATTTCACTTCACCCCTGCAGTGGCACTGGATAAAAGCAGGCTTTTCAGGGTGGCCCAAGGGCCACCAGCCCACAGGGGCTTCTCCAGCCCTGCAGTCTGGGCCAGACTAGCCTGTTGAGAAGGTGGTGCCCAGGAGGGCTGAGGGCTGCCGGCTCCACCTCCCATCCTGCCAGGCTCCAGCCAGGCCCCTCCCGTCAGAAGGGAAACCTGTGGGCCCAGTCACACCCTCACCTGCTGAGCCACGTGCAGCTCTAGCACAGTGCTGAGGGCTCAAATGGAGGAACTCACCAAGCCTCAGAACCCTGGAGCTAGGGAAGACTGGCATCCCAGGTTACAGAGCAGGAAGCTGAGGGGCTACGCCTAAGGTGGGGGTAAGCATCCTGACCCTCATGCTGTTCTGCCCTTTTAATGGCTCGGAGAAAGCAGGCCAACGAATTACTGAGCCCAGGGACAAAGTGGCCAAAATGGGACCGTGTGGCAGAGGTGCTGGCCTGTCCCTCCCCGGGTGTTGACCAAGGCCTGCAGAAGAAGGGCCAGATCTGGGAGACAGAGCACAGATTCTCTGTCCTTCACTTGGATTATTCTGTCGTTTGGTCAGCTAGAGCATGTGCCCAAATACAGAGAAGACTGTCCCCTGCATGAAATCGTCCTGAGGAAAGAGGAGTCACGATCCTGGGTAGGAGTCCTCCTTGGGTCTTTCATATGACGAGATGCTCTGTTAGTTACCTCACTGGCTATGAATCCGAGCTCCGCCACTTCTGGCTGCAGACCTGGCTATGTACTTCTAACTGTGCCTTGGTCTCCTCATCTGGAAATGGGGGTAAGAACAAGATCCCTCTAGTGGGGTCGCCAGAGGATCAAGGGGCCAGGTCTGTCCAGCCCCAGTTCAGCAGCATGGCGGAAAGGGAGCACCTCTGTGCTGGATGAGGCCATTTGCATTTCTCTGCAGGGTGTGTTAGAGGTCCCTGACTGAAATCAACCGCAAGGGAAGCAAAGGAAGTAGACAGATTTTGGAATTACTCCTGGTGGGGCAGGGGATAAGCTCGTAACATGTGGTGACCTTATGGGGACAAATCACAAAACCAACAAGCATAGTATTTGCAATTATTAACTGGGCAAGTGATGTAACCATTCTGGACTTCAGTAGTTCTTTTTTTTTTTTTAAAGATTTTATTTATTTATTTGACAGACAGAGATCACAAGGAGGCAGAGAAGCAGGCAGAGAGAGAGAGAGGAGGAAGCAGGCTCCCCACCCAGCAGAGAGCCCGATGCGGGGCCCGATCCCAGAACCCTGGGATCATGACCTGAGCCGAAGGCAGAGGCTTTAACCCACCGAGCCACCCAGGCGCCCCAAGGACTTCAGTAGTTCTTATCTGGAAAATGGGAAGCAAAGTACTTGCATCTCCTTGTTCTACAGGGAGAATTAAATGAGTCAATGTAGGTGAAGGGCTTATGACAGTACTTGGTAAAGTAGGTACTCACATACGTAGGTAAATAAGTTATGCAAACGAGTCCCTGTGCCTTGGGATAAAATGTCAGTGACAGCTTCATACACGGGGGTAAAAAAAGTACGTTTAACCTCAAATAATTTAGTTTGAAGATGATGTTTTCTGGAAAACTAGGTTAGGTGACTCAGACAGATCTTTAACAATGAAAAAGACACTATCTCCAAAATGCTGAGAGTGTCTGAATAAGACAGCTTTATGAAATGGAAGTATGTGGACAAAAGCGGTTCTAAATTAACATATTATCTTCCACATGTGATTTTAAAAATGTATCTATATGAAACGCCTGGCTGGCTCAGTCAGTGGAGGTGTGATTCTTGATCTTGGGGCTGTGAGCTCGATTCCCACATTGGGAGCAGAGATTACTTAAAAATATAATCTTTAAAAAAAAATGTACCTATAACTAAATTATCATTATAAGAAGCCATGAAAATACTTTATGTGCTGTCCCAAATATTTCATATATTTATATATTGATATATTTTATATATTTAGTTTACAAACATACAAACATACACATCTAAGGGTACCTGGATGGCTCAGGCAGTTAAATGTCTGCCTTTGGCTCAGGTCATGATCCCAGGATCCTGGCACTGAGCCTCACGTCTGGGCTTCTCATTCTCTCCCCCTGCTCATAATCTCTCTCTCTCCAATAAATAAAATCTTTAAAACATACAAACATAAACATCTATAAAGAGATATAAATTCATATATTTTGGGGCACCTGGGTGGCTCAGTGGGTTAAGCCTCTGCCTTTAGCTTAGGTCATGATGGGATCGAGCCCTGCAATGGGCTCTCTGCTCGGCAGGGAGCCTGCCTCTACCTCTCTCTGCCTCTCTGCCTACTTGTGATTTCTGTCAAATAAATAAATAAAATCTTAAAAAAAAATTCATATCTTTCAATAGTTACCGTGAATGTAAATGGATAAATGTCCCAATCAAAAGACACAGGGTATCAGATTGGAGAAAAACACAAGACCCATCAATATGCTGTCTGCAAGAGACTCACTTTAGACCCAAAGACACCTCCAGACTTAAAGTAAAATGGTAGAAAACTATTTACCATGCTAATAGGCATCAAAAGAAAGCTGGGGTAGTAATCCTTATATCAGAAAAATTGGATTTTAAACCAAAGACTGTAATAAGAGATGAGGAAGGACACTATATCATACTTACAGGGTCTGTCCAACAAGAAGATCTAACAATTGTTACCTAACAATATTTATGCTCCTAACATGGGAGCAGTCAATTATACAAGAAAATTAATGACAAAATCAAAGAAAAACATTGACAATAATACAATAACAGTAGGGGACTTTAATACTCCCTTCACTGAAATGGACAGATCATCTAAGAAGATGTCAACAAGGAAACAAAGACTTTAAATGACACAGTACACCAGATGGATTTCACAGATATATTCAGAACACTTCATCCCAAAGCAACAGAATACACATTCTTCTCTATTGCACATGGAACAGTCCCAGAACAGATCACAACCTGGGTCACAAATCAGGTCTCACCTGGTACCAAAAGACTGGGATCATTCCCTGCATATTTTCAAACCACAATGCTTTGAAACTCAAACTCAATCACAAGAGGAAAGTTGGAAGGCACTCAAATACATGGAGGCTAAAGAGCATCCTACTAAAGAATGAATGGGTCAACCAGTAAATTAAAGAAGAGTTGAAAAAATTCATGAAAATGAAAACATAATTGTTCAAAATCTTTGGGACACAGCAAAGGCGGCCCTAAGAGGAAAGTATTATAGCAATACAAACCTTTCTCAAGAAACAAAAAAGGTCTCAAGTACACAACCTAAACCTACACCTAAAGGAGCTAGAGGAAGAACAGCAAATAAAGCCTAAAGCCAGCAGCAGAAGAAAAGTAACAAAGATCAGAGCAGAAATCAAGGAAATAAAAACTAAAAGAACAGTAGAACAGATAAAAACCCCTGGCCAGACTTATCAAAAAAAGAGAAAGGACCCAAATAAATAAAATCAAGAGGAGAGAGCACAACCAACATGGAAAAATACAAACAATTATAAGGACATATTATGAGCAACTAAACGACAACAAATTAGACAATCTGGAAGAAATGGATGCATTCCTAGAGACTATAAACTACCAAAACTGAACGATAAAAAAATAAAAAACCTGAACAGACCCATAACCAGCAAGGAGATTGAAGCAGTCATCAAAAATTTCCCAAAAAACAAGAGCCCAGGGCTAGACGGCATCCCAGGGTAATTCTGCCAAACATTTAAAGAAGAATTAACACCTATTCTTCTGAAACTATTCTAAAAAATAGAAAGGGAACGAAAACTTCCAAACTCATTTTATGAATGTTTTTCCATTTCTTTGTGTCTTCCTCAATTTCCTTCACCATTTTACAGTTTCAGAGTACAGATTTTTTACCTCTCTAGTCAGGTTTATTTCTAGGCATCTTATGAGTTTTGGTGCAATTGTAAATGCGATGGATTCCTTGATTTCTCTTCCTGTGGCTTCACTGATGGGGTGAAGAAATGCAACAGACTTCTCAATAGATGCAGAAAAAGCATTTGACAAAGCACAACATCCTTTCTTGATTAAAACTCTTCACAGTGTAGGGATAAAGGGTACATACCTCAATATCATAAAAGCCATCTATGAAAATCCCATAGCAAATATAATTTTCAATGGGGAAAACAGAGCTTTTCCCTTAAGGTCAGGAACACAGCAGGGCTGTCCACTATCACCACTGCTATTCAACATAGTACTAGAAGTCCTAGCCTCAGCCATTAGACAACAAAAGGAAATAAAAGGCAACCGAATGGATAAAGAAGTCAAAGTCTCACTCTTTGCAGATGATATGATACTTTATGTGGAACCCAAAAGACTCCACTCCAAAACTGCTAGAACTCATATAGGAATTCAGTAAAGTGCCAGGATGTAAAATCAACGCATAGAAAGCAGTTCCATTTCTATAAACCACCAACAAGACAGAATAAAGAGAAATTGAGGAGTTGATCCCATTTACAACTGCACCCAAAACCGTAAGATACCTAGGAATAAACCTAACCAAAGAGGCAAAGAATCTGTACTCGGAAAACTACAAAGTACTCATGAAAGAAATGGAGGAAGACACAAAGAAGTGATAAAATTTTCCATGCTCATGGACTGGGAGAACAAATATTGTGAAAATGTCTATGCTGCTACCTAGAGTAATCTACACATTCAGCGCAATCCCTATCAAAATACCATCAACTTTTTTCTTTTTTTTAAAAAGAAATCGAGCAGAGAGC
The DNA here is from genome assembly GCF_964662115.1 of Mustela nivalis. Lineage (NCBI taxonomy): Eukaryota > Metazoa > Chordata > Mammalia > Carnivora > Mustelidae > Mustela > Mustela nivalis. The sequence goes on along the minus strand of NC_139037.1, from coordinate 44,018,190 downwards.
CCGATCCGGGGTTCGATCCCAGGACTCTGAGATCGTGACCTTAGCCAAAGGCAGAGGCCTAACCCAGTGAGCCACCCAGGTGTCCCACCATCAACTTTCTTCACAGAAATGGAACAAATAATCCTAAAATTTACATGGAACCAGAAAAGACGCAAATAGCCAAAGGAATGTTGAAAAAGAAAACCAAAGCTGGTGGTATCACCATTCCAGACTTCAAGCTCTATTACAATGCTATCATCATCAAGACAGTAAGGTACTGGCACAAAAACAGACACATAATCAGTGGAACAGAATAAAGAACTCAGAAATGGACCCTCAACTCTATGATCAACTAATCTTTGACAAAGCAGGAAAGAATGTCCAATGGAAAAAAGATAGTCTCTTCAACAAGTGGTGTTGGAGAAATTGGACAGCCACATGCAGAAGAATGAAACTGAACCATTTCCTTACACCACACACAAAAATAGACTCAAAATGGATGAAAGACCTAAATGTGAGACAGGAATCCAACCAAATCTTTGAGGAGAACACAGGTAGCAACCTCTTCGACCTCAGCCTCAGCAACTTCTTAGAAACACAGCCAAAGGCAAGGGAAGCCAGGCCAAAAATGAACTACTGGAACTTCATCAAGATCAAAATCTTTTGCACAGCGAAGGAAACAGTCAACAAAACCAAAAGACCACTGACAGAATGGGAGAAGATATTCGCAAGACATATCAGATAAAAGGCTAGTATCCAAAATCTATAAAGAACTTACCAAACTCAACACTAAGAAACAAATAATCCAATCAAGAAATGGGCAGAGGACATGAACAGACATTTCCGCAAAGAAGACATCCAGATGGCCAACAGACAAACAAGAAAGTGCTCCACATCACTAGGCTTCAGGGAAATACAAATCAAAACCACAATGAGATACCACCTCACACCATTCAGAATGACTAAAATTAGTAAGTCAGGAAATAACAGATTTTTGGCAAGGATAAGGAAAGAGGGGAACCCTCCTACACTGTTGGTGGGAACGCAACTCTGGAAAGAAGCATGGAGGTTCCTCAAAAAGTTGAAAACAGAGCTACCCTATGACCTGGCAATTGCACTACTGGGTATTTACCCCAAAGATAAAAATGTAGTGATCCTAAGGGACAGGTGCACCCCAATGTTTATAGCAGCAATGTCCACAATAGCCAAACCATGGAAAGAACCTAGATGTCCATCAACAGATGAATAGACAAAGATGTGGTATATATACACAATAGAGTATTATGCAGCCATCAAAAGAAATGAAATCTTGCCATTTGCAACGATGTGGATGGAACTAGAGGGTATTATGCTGAGCGAAATAAATCAATCAGAGAAAGACAATTATCATATGACCTCCCTGATATGAGGAATGTGAGAGGCAATGTGGGGGTTTGGGGGATAGGGAAGGAAAAAATGAAACAGGATGGGATTGGGAGGGAGACAAACCATAAGAGACTCTTAATCTTGGGAAACAAATTGTGGGCTGCTGGAGTGGAGGGGGGTGGGCAGGATGGGGTGGCTGGGAGATGAACATAGGGGAGGGTATGTGCTATGATGAGCACTGTGAAGTGTGTAAGACTGATGAATCACAGATCTGTATCCCTGAAACATATATTACATGTTAATAAAAAAATATACATAATAAAAAGGTCTTAAAAAAAAAAAAAAGACCTGAGAGTTGGTGCTTTGGGTCCCTCCCGAAAACATACTGAAGTACGAACCCCAAGTATCTGAGTGACCTTATTTGGAAATAGGATCTTTATAGAGGTAACCAGAGCAAAATGGTTAGGATGGACCCTAATCCACTGACTGATGTCCTAATAAAAAGGGGCGTTATCAACACAGAGGTACGTACATAGGGAGGACGCCACGTCAAGATGAAGGCAGAGAATGGGGAGATGCATCTAGAGGCTGAGGGATCCCATACTTGGCCTGCAAATCAGCAACCGCTGGGCGAGCAGACAGATCTCCCTCATAGCCCTCAGAAGGAATCAACCCCGCCAGCACCACGACCTTGGACGTCTGGCCTCCAGAGCTGCGGCACCATACATTATAGGAGTTGAGCACTGGGTCTGCGGCACTTGTGAGGGCAGCCCTAGCATGCACAAGGGGGAAGGACAGCCACCACGTGGAAGAGCCTAACGGGGTCTGCAGGGCCTGCCCCTCTGGTCACCCTAAAAACTGGGGGCCTTGCAGTATCTCACGGGGTTGCTGTGAGATCAAAGTGAGATGCATGGCCCATGCATTCACCGAAGGAGGACCCAGAGCACCAGAAGCCTGCAAGCGTCTTGTGACCAAGACTGTGGCGCCTGCTTTCCAGGGGAACAGAGAAAAGTGACAGGGTGATGGTGGGGATACATGCAGTCGGGAGGGCCCATCCGAGGAGGTGGCATCGTAACAAGCCCTCCCCGGAAATGGCTGCAAGACCCGGAGGAAGAACACTCCAGGCATGAGAGAACCCCGACAATGGCCCCGAGCTTGGCCTGGCCTTGGCAAGTGGGAGGAGCAGCGGAGGCCAGGGGCAAGGAGAAGAGACAGCGAGGGGCAGAGCGGGAATATGGGAGGGCAGGGGGAGAGGAGGCCAGTCACGCAGGGTCCGGGCAGAGCACAGGCCATTCTATTGCCTGGTGTCACCCGTGTGCCTGGGTCATCCATCCTGGGAGTGGGGGAAGCCACAGGAGGTTCTGATCAGGAGAGCAGAGGCTCACAGCCCAGCAGTGACGTCTATGAACTGGATTCTTGGTGAGTTCTCTGGGCTCACCTGCTGACGTCTGTAGGGACCCACATCTCCCCCAACCTTCTCGTTCTGAGCTCTGGGTCACCCACGCATCTGATCGGCTCACCCAGGTCATTAAAGACGTTACAGAGAACCGGAGGGAGGAGGACAGAATCTCTCCTCCCCCAGAACCAGCTCTATCCCTTATCAGCTGATGTGATTTATGGGTAAAATGGGGGTGAATAACAGGTCCACCTCACAGAGCTGTTGTGAGGACTCGGAGAATTAATTCACATCTACCAGGAGCTGAGAACCGGGACTGGTGTACAGTGAATATTCAGTAAATGTGAGATACCACATTCTTCTAACTTATAACAGAAATTCTTCCCTAATGCATATTCCTCTCTCTTTTGCCTTACAGCAAAATGCTTCAAACAAGCTGAGCACACGGTTTCCTCCTATTCTGCCCAACCCTTCTCTCCTGTACCCTTGACAGACCTCCATGAGGCTCAGAGCGATGTCAGCTCATGGCCCATCAACTTGGGCTCCCAGGACGCCACACTTGCCCGGGCTCTGCCTTACACTCTGGACCCTGAGGGCTCCCTCTGCCCGACCTGCATAGCCCCCTCCACTCTCCCCGCACTCCTGGCCGTGGGTGTGCCTCCAGCCTCTGCCTCTGTGCTGATGACACCCCACCTGCCCTCGCCAGCCTGACGTCTCCCCTCAGCTCCAGACTCCTGACCTGACTGCCTCCTTCACAGCTTCTGTGCCTCGCGAACGCAACCAAACTGGGAATGAACTTGGGGGTTCCCCGCAACGAAGCCTCCTCCTCACTCAGTCCTCATCTCAGTTCAAGGCCAGTCTGCCCTTCCAGTTACAGGACCTGGATGTTCTTCAACCTCGCCCTTCCTCTCCGCCCGCAATGAGTCTGCCAACCAACCCTGGCTGCTCCCCTTTAAGTGTATCTGTCCTGAAGCCATCCCCTCTCCTTCCTCGGCCTCCATCCTGCTCTGCCTGCCCCAAATCCCGTCTCCTGCTCAGCAGCTCCTTGAAGGCCATATCCAACTAAGGGTTTCTGTCCACAGCTGTACCCATGGCACCCTGCCGAAGGAGCAAGGCAGGGGTTGCCCTCTTCCCCCCTGACCCAGAGACGCCTGGCTTGGGCCCTGCAGCCCCTCGCTGGGTGTCCCAGCACTTACTTCTTTGGGTCAGTGAAGGGGAGCGGCCGTGGTGGGGGCTCGTCTGTCCTCTTCCACCCCGTGGGGTGCTTATTGCGTACGGGCTGCTTGGAGAAGAAGGACTTGGGGACGGAGGCGGAGAGCTGGAAAGGGCTGGACTGGGTCAGCTGTGAGGGCCGAGGAGTCTCTGTGCTGGCAGTTTTGTAAACCTGAGCAGGGTAGCCAGCCCGCGAGCTCATGTCACTGCAGAATAAAAACAAGAGAAATAAACAGAATCCATTCCACATTTCCCCAAAGCAATCGGTTTAAATTTACTCTTGGGAAACAACAAAGTTCCTTCACACAAGAGAGATACAAATACACTGCTGCTGTGGAAAATTCCAGTATGGAATCCTGAGCAGAGAGAAGGGGAAGTCACCCACAAGGCCCCCAGTCCCACCTCAGAAATGCCCTCTAGCACATGTGGGAATCACCTGTGGGTGGATGCACCCTGAGATTCCGTCTCCTGGGCACAGCTGCACAGCTGAAGGTGTGGGTCCTCCCTGTCCATCTCTAGAGAGATCCATGGTTTACAATTTGCTCGCTGTCTCGCTCACATGCACGCCCTCTCCCTTTCTCTCTCTCCCTTTTCCTATGCATTACAAATATACCTGTGACTATGATCAGGGAGGTAGGAACTTTTCTGGGGGGAGAAGGAGAACTGTATGTTTAACTGGGATCACATTAATATATTGTTCTGTAACTCTCTCTCTCTTTTTTTTAATCTAAAATACCGCTTGCCAAGGAGTTCTTTCATTCAAATATTTTTTTGGAGTACCTACTACACATCAGACAACGTTCCCGCTGACCCAGTCTAAAACCACAGCTCACAATCCCCAATGCTGGATTCCCCTGGCATTCGTGCTACAGTGAACGGCACACTGCTAACTGGAACCCAGCTGCTGGGGACCCAGCTGTTTACTCCCCTGAGACAAAGTGATTTTTATTTTATTTATTTATTTGACAGACAGATCACAAGTAGGCGGAGAGGCAGGCAGAGAGAGAGAGAGAGAGGAAGAAGCAGGCTCCCTGCTAAGCAGAGAGCCTGATGCAGGCCTCGATCCCAGGGCCCTGGGATCATGACCTGAGCCGGAGGCAGAGACTTTAACCCACTGAGCCACCTAGGTGTCCCACAAAGTGACTTTTAAATAAAATTTAATAAAATTTGAAACTTTCAGATAAAATTCTAATTCCACTTCAAGTCAGATGCATTTGAGAAAATTAATGCCTCTGGGGTTTGAGTCAATAAATGCTTTGTGAAGGTCAATTTAACAACATGAAAGGGTGGGGTCCAGTCAAATGAGGAGACCAGCAAATCCTCTCCCCCCAAGCACAAGACTGACAAAATAACCATTTTGGCACTCTGGCAATGGACCAACAGCGTATGATAATCTGAGAGTCTTCTATGCTTGAAAAGCTGTTGCACATTAGATAAGAAGTGAGGGAATCTGGGGCATTTTGGCTGGGGCTCCTGCCATCCTCCTGCCCAGCTCAATGCATAAGGATATCCACCATACCGAAATCTTCGGGAGAGAATCAAGCATATGGGCATGTGTGCACCGAGAGTTTTGGAAAGAGGGGAGAAAAGGGCAGAAGAATCATTTAAAGAAATAATTGCTGAAAACTCCCCACATTTGATGAAAAAAATTTCACCTACACACCTAAGAAGCCCCACAAGCCCTAAGCATGGTAAATACAAAGACATTCCAATCCAGAAAGCTCCTAGTGAGATAAAAACCTTGAACATCTCAAGAGAAAAAGGATTCATCACATAAAGCAAAATATCAATATAATTAACTGCTGACTACTTCTTTGAAACAAGGTATGGAATATCTTCAAAGTGCAGAAAGAAAGAAACCACCAGCCAAGATTTCTTTATCCAGCAAAACTATCCTTCACATATGAAGGCAAAATAAAAATATTCCCTGATAGAGAGAAAAATCAATGCCAGCTCATTTGCCTGGTAAATTAATAAAAGAAGTCCTTGGGCTGAAAGACTCCAGGTGTGCTTGGCTGGCTCAGTCCACAGAGAATGAGACCCTCGATCTCAGGTTGCAGGTTCAAGCCCCATACTGGGGGTAGAGATTACTTAAAAATAAAAAAATTTTTTTTACTTATTTACTGGAGAGACAGAGAGTAAGCTAAAGAGAGAGCATGAGAGGGAGGAGAGACTCAGTGGGAGAGGGAGAAGCAGACTCCCCAATGAGCAGGGAGCCAGGACCCTGGGTTCATAACCTGAACTGAACGCAGCCACTTAACCAACTCAGCCACCAAGGCGCCCCTAAAAATAAAATCTTAAAAAAAAAAAAAAAAAAGAAGAACGAGAAAGAAGAAAATGACTCCAGATGGTGACCTGAATCCATACAGAGAAACGAAAGGTTCAAGATGGTGAATTTGTGGGTTAGAATAAGACTGCAGATTCATGTTTTCTTATTTCTTCTCTAATATCCTTAAAGATGTAAGACCGTAAAAGGCAATAAGAACAGCACTTTCTTGTTGGGCTTATAACATACATGGATGTAATAAAATGACAAAAATAGCACAAAGGATGGGAAATGGAATGTGGTTACACTGAAGAAAAGTTTATTTCTTTAAAATTAAAAAAAAAACCCACATATATTTTCTTGAGAGGTGGGGAGGGGGCAGAGGGAGAGGGAGAGAGAGAAACACAATAGGCTCCATGCTCAGCAGGGAGCCTAACGTGGGGCTCGATCTCATGACCTTGGGATTATGACCTGAGCTGAAATCAAGAGCTGGATGCTTAAGCAACTGAGCCTCCCAGGTGCCCATGGAGAAAAGTTTCTATATTTTACTAGATCTAAACTACAATGTCAAGATGCATATTATAATAGCTAAAAAAATATGGTCAAAAAATAAAGTGGAATCCAGGGTGCCTGGGTGGCTCAGTCGGTTGGGCATTTGTCTTTGGCTCAGGTCATGATCCTGGGGTCCTGAGATCGAGTCTCGCATTAAGCTCCCTGCTTGGTGGGGAGCCTGCTTCCCCCTCTCCCTCAGCCTGCCTCTCTGCTTACTTGTGTTCCTTCTCCCTCTGACAAATAAATAAATAAAATCTTAAAAAAAAAAAAGTGGAATCCAAACAGTATGAATCCAAACAGTATTTATTAAGTAAATAAATTTACTTAATACAAAAGGTGGGAGTAACAGGTCACCGGGAGCCCTGGGTGGTTCAGGTCATGATTTCAGGGTCGTGAGACTGAGCTAAATGTCCTGTTCAGTGGAGTCTGCTCGAGATTCTCTCTTTCCCTCTGTCCCTCGTCCTGCTCTCACTCTCTCTCAACTAAATACTTTTTTAAAGGTTTTATTTATTTATTTATTTATTTGACAGATAGATAGAGAGAGAGAGAGAGAGCATGTGCGTGCGCACAAGCAAGCAGAGCAGCAGGCAGAGGGAGAGGGGGAAGCAGACTCCCCGCAGAGCAGGGAGCCCAATGGGGGGCTCAATCCCAAGTGCCTGGGATCATGATCTGGGCCGAAGATAGACGCTTAACTGACTGAGCCACCCAGGCACCCCTCAACTAAATAAAATCTTTAAAAAATAAATAAATAAAAGAACTGAGCAGGGAAGAGAGTAACCATACAGAAAATAGCAAAACGGGGACTGTAAATCCAACTGCTATCAAAGATTTCCTTAAAAGTGAATGTTTCAGCACTAGAAGCGAACGGCAGAGATTGTCAGACAGGACTAAAAGAAGCAAGGTCTAACTAGATATGCTTTCTAAGATTTAGCAACATCTATTAATGGGGCCATGCCCAGGGAGCCAGGGAGTATAGGACATCAGGAAGGGACCTCAGGGTGATCAGGAGGCCCCCCCAGGGAGGCAGTGCCACCTGAGCCGAGAACTCAAGGGTGAGCTGTGTCAGTCTAACGTGGGACCTCCCAGAAATCTGTGCCACAGAAAAGTCTGCCCAAGTACTTGTGGATGGTCATCGGGAACGGTCACTGGGGATGGTCACCGCAGTGCTGTGTGTAATCAAGAAAGTTGGGGCCTGGGGCGCCTGGGTGGCTCAGTGGTTTGGGCTGCTGCCTTTGGCTCGGGTCATGATCTCAGGGTCCTGGGATCGAGCCCCGCATCGGGCTCCCTGCTCCGCAGGAAGCCTGCTTCCCTCTCTCTCTCTCTCTGCCTGCCTCTCTGCCTACTTGTGATCTCCGTCTTTCAAATAAATAAATAAAATCTTTAAAAAAAAAAAAAAAAAAAAAGAAAGTTAGGGCCTCTTGATCTCAGGGCCGTGGATTCAAGCCCCATGCTGCATGTAGAGATTACTTAAGACAATCAATTAAAACTTTAAAAAAAAAAAAAAAAGGAAGTTAGACCTGGCCTGGATGTCTTTTAACAGGGGATTAACAAAAGTTTCAAGCACATCTTGATGATCAAAAATGATGCAGCCAGTTCGGGGCGCCTGGGTGGCCCCGTCCGCTAAGCATCTGTCGTGATCCCTGGGTCCGCTAAGCATCAGGTCGTGATCCCTGGGACCTGGGATTGAGCCCTGTGCCCCTCTGGCAGGCTTGGCTGGGTGCAGTGCTTAGTGGGGAGTCTGCCTCTCCCTCTGCCCCTTCCCTGACTCCTTCACTCTGTTAAATAAAATCTTAAAAAAAAAAAAAAAAACCAAAATGTAAAACAGAAACAAAAAAATTATGCAGCCAGTTCAAAGAATGAGGTAGGTTTATTTATGAACAAGGACAGATGTCTGACTGAGCTGGGGATTTCTGTAACTTGTAGCTAAAGGCATGCCCATGACTATGTCCCCATCTTCAGTGTCTCTGAGACTCGGGGATGGATGGTGGCTTTGCACACAGTATGGCCTCAGCACAAAACAATCCCCCAGAATATGCTGTGTCTTTCTTTTTTTTTTTTTTAAAGATTTTTTATTTATTTATTTGAGAGAGAGAGATCACAAGTAGGCAGAGAGGCAGGCAGAGAGAGAGAGAGGAGGAAGCAGGCTCCCTGCTGAGCAGAGAGCCCGATGCAGGACTCGATCCCAGGACCCTGAGATCATGACCTGAGCCAAAGGCAGCAGCTTAACCCACTGAGCCACCCAGGCGCCCTATGCTGTGTCTTTCATCCCAGCCCTGAAGTGGGTGCCCCTTCCAACACATCCGTGGACCATGAGTCCAGGTGTCCAGCCCCGGGGGGGAGTTCTTACCCCACCTACTGATCCCTTTCTGAAGCACCAACAAGTCCTCAGCCAGGACTTGAAAAGCAGGGAGCACCATGAGGTAGACGAGAACTCGGGCTGCCCCGCTCATCTGACCTGGGTCCCAACCCCAGCTCCCAACACCACCCTGTGGCCTTAGCTCAGGTCCCTTCCCCTCAGTGAGCCTGTCCTCTCTGAGAAACGAGGGACAGCAGCACCATGGCCTGAAGTCACATGTGCAAAGTTGTGAAGGGATGTGGTGTGCCCAGGGGCAAAAAGCTGGGGCTCCAGGTTTGGCCAGGACTGGGCTGGGGGTGTCCTGCTCTGTGTTCCCACCCCACCTGCCGGGAGGTGCTATGCATATCTGTGTTATGTCTCAGGGGCGTGTTTTGGATTTTGTGGGAGGAAAAGATTTTGCGGCTTTGGAAAAAAGTTGACAAAACCATGTGCTGGCTGGAGAAGCCAGAGCTGCACTCACACATGCAACCCCTCAGTCTTGGTGGGTGGCCTGGGGTGGGTGACAGGCCTTCGGGAGGCAGGGACAGAGCTGGCTGTGCCTGTGAGCATGGTGGGACTCTGTTCTAGGCATCTTATAGGTGTCCCTCCATTAATCATCCTGGCAGGCCCATGAGGCAGGAGTCACCACCATACCCATGTTTCAGTGGGGAAACTGAGGCCCGTAGAGATGAAATAACTTGTCCTGAATGATGCAGTTAGTAGGCGAGGGTGCCAGGACACAAACCAGTCTGGCTCAAGAACCCAGGCTTTTAACCACAAGCCTGTACTTTCAAGGACAATGGCAGTCATGATAAACACGTGGTAAGTGCAAACGAAACCTAGCATCGGGGGGGATGGTTTTGGACCCAGTGTGTCTCAGGCCCCATGCGAAGTACTTTAAATGTATGATGTTGGTTCATTCGGGCAGCCAGAGACCACAGATCCCATTATTAATCCCATCTTACAGATGAGAACACTGAGCCACAGAGAAACTAAGTAGCCTTGTTGGAGGTCATACAGCTGGGTCAGCTGTTGAGCTGTAACTTGGACATTTCCCAGAGCCCGGGAAATAACACTGCTCCCCCACGTACCCCACATGGCTTGGCCTTAATTGCTAGACCGCCCTTGGCCTCTCAGCACGGTATCTGGCAGGCCTGGAGTGTTGCATCAGTCCCTGCCTGTGGCTGGAGTTATGCTCTAGGGTAAGATACGGGCTCAAACCGATGCAGAATCCAATCAGGGCTCATCACCTCTGCCCCACGCCCCCCATCACTGCAACAGCCTCCTCCTGCCCACCCCCCACCAAACATGGCCAGAGGGAGCCTGTGAACACCTGCATCCGATCACAGCCCTTTTCTGCCCAGGACCCTATGGGGCTCCGCCTTGCTCAGGAGAGAGTCAGAGTCCTCTCCTCTGCCCACAAGGCCCTACACCACCTGGCCTGCCCCCTCTGCCCTCAGCTCCTCCCGCTCACCAGGCTCCAACCACTTGGAAGCTCTTCCCAGCCAGAAACATTTTGGCCTCAGGGCCTTTGCATTGCTCCCACCTTTCCTTGAGAGGGCTTGGACTCCTCGCCCAGGCTGACTGGACTCTCCAAGTGGGTCTCTGTCAAATGTGACCCCGGTGGATGCGAGGCCCTCGCATTATATTTAAGGGTTGTGTCCCCAGAATGGTATCCCTGAGGTTCCCTCCTGGCCCAGCCTGGGGAAGCAAAGCCACTTGCTTCTTGCCTGGCTGTGGCAGCTCCTCATGGAGCAGAGAGCCTCTGAGTACCCCTCACAGCTCTGACAAATTGTTCTGGAAACCAAGGAAGCTTTGGGGCGTGCGCTGCGTTGGAGAGGGCGGGGGGCCAGGTGGCTGCCTGCCTGGGATCACTCGGCCCACTGCGGTGCCCACGGCAGGCGCTGGCGCCTGGCTGTGTGCCTGGAAGCCGGGCTCCCGTGACGAACGTCTGGGGAGAGCGTCTGCGAAGTCCCTGAAACCCATGGCAGGCACAAGCTGCTACAGGCTTCTGCAGCTCCTGAAGCAGGGCTGGAACTCGGGGAGGGCAGGGCTGGCTGTTTCCCTGCTCGGGCATGGCACGGCCCATCCCTCTCCTGGCAGTCCTCGGAGTTTGTGGGCAAACTCAATTCCTTCTACCCTTCAAACTGTCCAGAATAATCTTTTTCAAACCGAAGTCAGATTATGCATTCACACGCCTCCCATGGCTCCCACGTCCTTCACAACCAAATCCCAGCAGCTGACCATGGTCCGTAAGCCTGCCAGAACCCAGCTCTGGCCTGCTCTGCAAAACTGACTTCCTGCTCCTCCCTCTCTAGCCATCTGACCATTTCTTAGGCACCACAAATGAATTCCCCTTCAGGGTCCTGGTATTTGCTGCTTCCTCTGCCTGGGTCGATCCCTTACTTCCTGGAAAACACCAACTCCTCCGAGAGGACTTCCCGGCTCTCCATCCTGTTGGTTTTTTCTCCCCAGACCTTATCAGCCCCCAGCTCAGGGAGATCATGTGGTTCCTCAGCTGTCAGTCTGTCTTGCTCTCTAGCCAGAGAATGTCAGCTCCACAAGAGAAACCCTTGACTTTGTTCCCTGCCATGTCACCATGTTTGGAAGAGTCCCTGGCACACAGTGGGTGCTTTAGTGGTAAGAATAACCTTTCTCTCAGGGGTGGGGACCTGCCCCACTCTCCTCTCCTTAAGAACCTCACCACTCCCTGTCTGCAGCAGCCTCCCCACTCTCAGCTCGCTGGCAGCGTCCTGGACCTGTGTCTTCCTCCCTCCTTATGTCCCAGCCAAACCACTTGTTGACATGGTCACAGCTACTCTGTCCCCTGGTCTGGGCCCCTTCCTTTTACCTCATATCTCAGCATCAGCCCCATCCCTGTGGCTGTCTCCAGACCCATCTCTAGCACCATCTTTCAAATCATAAATCTGCTTCTACTGCTCTTGCTGCTGAGAACTTTCCTTGCTGCCCATAGCTCTGATGATGGAATTCAAACTCTGTAATGTGGATGACAGGACCTTGCATGGTCTGGCCTCTGCTGACCTCCCCCAAAACCCATCAGCTGCCCCCTGAGTTTCTACCCTTGAGCCAAGGAGCCTGTGGTTCAGTGACCTGACGGTATCCACCCTCCTTTCCACCTCAGAGCCTTTGCACATGCTACCTTTCATAGGAACACCCTCTCCACACCTCAACTTTGTCTTTCTCTCTTTTTAAAAGATTTGTTTATTTTAGAGAGGGATGAGGGGGAGAGGGAGAGAGAGAGGACCTCAAGCCAACTCCCCTCTGAGCAGACCCTGATGCAGAGCTCCATCTCACCACTCTGAAATCATGACCCGAGCTGAAATCAAGAGTCAAATGCTTAACTGAGCCACCCAGGAGCCCCTTTCTCTCTCTCTTTTTTTTAAACTGCATAATAGCTCACATATAGCAAAGTGTACAAAACATACACATACAACTGAAGGAATAGTCACTAAGCCGACACCATATAACTGGATCCTGGGTCAAGAATGTATCACCAGCCCCTCGGAGACCACTCAACTGTGCCCTCCTCCCTCTGTTGCTTTTACCTTTGGCAGAAATGACCCCTCCTCACGGAAACCGCCTTTGCCCCTCAGACGAGATCAGACATTCCCTCCAGCCCTGCCCCACATCCACCCTCAGATCCCAGTGGGTCTTTTCTCCCTAGGCCTTTCTCTAGCACAATCCAGTCATTACTTCCATCATTCTTTGCCTGCTGTCTCCCTGGTACCTGTTCAGTGTCAGCACAGCAGGGGCCCTGCGTGCCCGTAGCTCCCAGCAGGCAGCCGGGCACACAATGGGCCCTCGCTGTGCAAACAAACATGGCGGGGGGGGGGTGCTCCGCTATGAAGGACTGGTCAAGTGGAGCCAGGGGCAGCTGTGGAGCTGGCTTGCCTGCCCTCGAGGAGCCGCGGCTGTGCACCAGGCTGTCCCCATGGCTTAGCCCAAGGAAGAAGACTAATGATGGCAAGAACACAAGGCTGGTGGGTGACCTGGGACCAGGGGCAGTGCGGCATGGCAGGCGGAGGCGCATGTGGGCCTCTAGGGCGCAGGTGTCCAGTGACCATCAGGGAACTTGGCTCCCTGCCGAGATGGTGAGGTTGTGGGCGGGCCAGCAGAGCAGGACCCACGTGGGACTTGCACATGTTCTCTGTCTGGGACACTCTACCCTCACTAGTCCTCCCTATTCTAGGAGAGCCCTTTCCACAATGGGGTCTGGCCCCCCTTTGGGCTCCCACATTCCAGGTGCTTCCCCCACCAGGGCACTGACCACTCCCCACTGTCACTGTCTTGGGATGGGTTTGTCTCCCCTGTTGGACTTTGAGCCCTCAAGTCACTGTGATGTCCCCAGCACTGCCTGTAATAAGCACAACTCTAGAGAAATATTCTGATTTTAATTCATTTTAGAACAATCCCCTGTGAGTTCAATGACAGGAGGTTCAAGGTCTGCTGCCCCATACTGTCCTGAGGATCCCATAAACATGAGCTCATTCAATCTTTACCATATCCCTAGGAGGCAGATTATGTGATTTATCCCCCATTTTACAGATGAGGAAACTGAGGCCCAGAGGAGTTCAGTCATTTGCTCAAGGCCGCATAGCCAAGGCAAGGCAAAGGGAGGGCTTGAACCCTGGTGGAGGTCCGTTCTCTCGTCTACTGGCAGGTGTATCTTAAATCAACTCATTTAATTTTCCTTAAACTTGTCCAAGATGGTATCAGGGGATGGGCGGGAACACTTTCCTAATACTCATTAAAGCAAACATATATCCATTTAAAAAAACACATTTTCCTCCTGTACCACCCAAATCACCTCGAGCACCCCATTTTGGGAAATACTGTTCCACTCTAGAGCCTGGTTGCCTAGGAGAAAACTTCGGGAAGCAGCTTAATGAGTAGATAAGAATGATTTGCAATTAGCATCAATTGTCTGTATGCAAATTAAAGCTCCCAACCGCAGGGCCCTCTTTTGTAGTGGGCTCCTCTCCCATTTTATTCCCTTCATTTCTGGGTTCAGCAAATCCTTCTGGCAGACACAGGGTAATTTTACACCCACCCCCTGGCTTCAGCCACAGTCTCCTCCCCAGCCTGCTGCCTTCATAGCACAGATTTCAAAACCCTCCCGTTGCTCAGATTTACTAAGCTGGTCCCAGGCCCAGCACAGGACTAGGGGAGCAGAGGGCTGGGACCCCCGTGGCACTCAGAACTCTCCTGGCGCAGAGGCCTTCTGGATGGGTGCACTCTGACATTTGCCTCAGTGATGGCCTGATTGTCGTCTGTCTCCCTCAAAGGAGACGGACGAGGACAGGGGTTGGGGGACGCATCTGCTTTTGCTCAGTATCTGTCTGAGATACAGTATCTCAGTATCAGCTCCCACCCCAGCACCTGTGACCTAAAAGATCCCTAAGAAAGATCTGTGAGTGAAACAAATGGAAAAATTAATGGACGAAAGAGCTAGTCAAAAGTCCGAGAGTTCAGATGACTGAGAACCACCTGTTAGGGGAGGTGGACTGAGCCAAAGGCTAAGCTCACTGGGACTTGAGACCTCTCTGCCTTCACCCTTCCGGGCTCCTGACTCAGAGAGGTCGGGCACCAGGGTTGGGGGGCACCCACAATATGGGCACCTTCAAACATGGTAGTTTCCAAATCTGTCAGAACCACCACTAAGTCATGAGATCATTTAAGGAGGTGTCAAGATGTACTCCCATTCTCAACTGATGTAGCTACCTCAGAGCGCTTCACACAAAAGCTAAGCATTGTTTGGGGCATATTTGCTTTGCCTTTTCACAAACACAGCTATTTCTTCAGAGACACAGACGAAATCCACTGTAGGTTGTGGTCAAGGCCTAAGGCCACTGCCTGGGTGCAGGAGTTCTGCGTGGACAAAGGCCGTATGTCTGAGGGCCGGCAAAGGAGAGAATCAAAGGAGAGGACCCCCCCCACTGCCCCCTGTATGGGGGTCCTGGGCTGGCTCCTGCTTAGGTGTGGGGGGGAAAGGAAGGAAGGCTAGGGCCTCCCGGGTCTGCACTGGGGACGGCAGCACAGGATTCGCTGCCTGGGGCTGCAGACCTAGAGGGGACACATGTGCCAGAACCACATAAGCCCCGAGCCCCGTGAGGGCAGAACTGTTTTCCCACCTCTGCGCATTCTCCTGGGAGATGGTATGCGGCTTTCACCCGATGCTCAAGGTGTATGCAGTCTAGGCCCCAGACTGACCGCTGAATGCCAGCTCCTTCTCACTTACGCCCCTGCCTGCCTCGCCACCAGCAGTTCTCAGAGTGCAGTCCCCGGACCAGCAGCATCACCATCTACCAGGGATTTAACAAAATTCGTATTCTCAGGCCCCACTCTGACCTACTGAATCAGAAACTCTGGCCTGGAGATGCCTGGGTGGTTCAGTTGTTTAGCGTCTGGCTTTGGCTTGGGTCATGATCCCAGGGTCCTGGGATCGAGCCCCGCATCGGGTTCCCTGCTTGGCGGGAAGCCTGCTTTTCCCTCTCCCACTCCCACTGCTTGTGCTCCCTCTCTCGTTGTGTCTCTATCAAATAAATAAATAAAATCTTAAAAGAAAGAAAGAAAGAAAGAAACTCCCGACTGGGGTCTTGCAGTCTGTGCTCGACAGCCCTCCAGGGGCTGGAAGGCTAAACTGTCATCTCTCAGACTTCCTCATGACCACCTGCTCAAAGGCCTGTGGGAAAGCTCTCGCTTTCTCCAGAGAAAGGGAGCTACAAGAAGTGATCCTCCATGCACCCCATGGGCACCACGGAAACCGCAGACAAGGAAGCTGCAGCTAGCAGGGTAAGAATAGTGAAATGTGAAGACCCAGGGTCCAGGCCTTGAGGCCCTCCCTGAGCTGCAGTACCAACCTGGCTCTGCCCTCTGGATTTCCCATCAGGGGCCTGTAAAACCTCAATTTGTTTAAGCCACTGTAGGTCAGATGTCCTGTTACCTCCAACCAAAGGGCTCCCGAACATGTACAATTACCCTCAGAAAGCATAAAACCACTAGTCTTAAGCAGACAGAGACCGAGGGTCAGAATGAACTAGAGACAGATGAAGCAGACAGCCAGGAGCTTCTTTCCCTCCACCCAGGGTACGTGAGGGCTGAATGATGGGCTGTAGTGGGTGGTCCACAAGCCTCCCGACTTTGGAAGCAAACCAGTGTGTAAGCAATCCACCTATGACCCTGTGTGTAGGGGGGGAACCCCACTGTCAGGACTGTGGGGAGAGCGGATGGTGGTCAGGACTCCCTGAAGGACCAGGGTAGGGAGCAGTGCCTTACCTAGGCTGCCTGGGCGGGTCGCGGCTCCCCCCCGCCAGGCCTGTTGGGGTGCTGGAGCCTGAGGAGTATAACTTCGGGCGGTAGCCCTTGGTCTGGCCAGCAACCACAGGAGCTGGTGAGACCTCCCGCCGTCTGTCTGCATGGTGGGACCGCCCGGCGGCCTCCCGTCCGCCCCCACAGAGGCCCATGGTTCCTGGAGGCTTGTGTGGCTTGGCCTGCCGAGGAACCTTGGCCAGGGACATGCAGCTGGGGCTAGAGGTGTAGAGGGTGGTGTCAATGCCGCTGTCGCTGGAGCCCCCCTTGGAGAGGGGGTCTTGCTCTGGCTCCAGGGGGTCCAGGGGGTCCAACCAGCGGTCATCGCTGTGGCTGCTGGATGCGTTGCTGGAGAGGGTGTTGCTGCTGGAGTGACTGGAGTACGGAGGGTCCCCCTGGAAGGCGAGACAGTGTGTCATCCCAGACTCCACAGCTGGGGCATTGACCTCCCCTCCCAGTGTCCTCCCCACCCCTAAGCTCTGGCTCCCACACTTCTTGGCCATGGTACCTTGGGTGAATGACAGAGCTCTCCCATGCCTCAGTTTCCACATCTGTAAAATCGGGCCATTGATAACCTGCCTCGTGGGCCTGTTCAGAGGCACCGCAACATTACGTGTGCAAGGTGCCACCCACAACACAGGCTCAACCCACACAGCTGTGCTCCTGGCCTTCCCTCCCAGATCCATCTCTTCCCTGCTTCATTAAGGCATCTCCATCCTGTTAGCTACCCCAAGCAGGAGCCCTGGAGTCACCCTGGACCCTGCTTCTGCTCTCACACCCATGTCCAGCCCCACAGCAAATCCTGTGGCCTGCATCTTCAAAGGGGACCCAGGACCTGCCACCTCTGGTCCTCCTTGGCTCCACCCCAGGCCCACCCACCACCATCTCCCACTGCACCACAGCAACAGCCTCCCTGCTGTCCGCCGGCCCTCAGTCTGTTCCCTACATAACAGCCAGAGGGAGGCTGTGAACACCTGCCCTGTTTCATATCCCTTCCCTGCTTAGAACCTTCCTGTGGCTTCACTTCACTCACAGGAAAAGCCAGAGTCCTCCCCGAGACCCTGCGCCATCTGACCCCACGTTCTGGCCTCTAACCTCATCTCCACCCTCTTGCCTGATCCCTCTGTTCCCAACAGGCCTCCTGACTGTTCTCTGTGTGGGTCAGGCCTACCACCACCTCAGGCCTTGCTCCTTCCGCCTGGGAACGCTCTTCCTTTGGGTGTGTTTGTGGATTGCCCCCTACTTCACACAGGGCTTCATCACCTCCCCAGAGGCCCTCAGTGACCACCTCACCCTACAGCAGCAGTGCCTGATGCTCTATTTCCCCTGAACTGAGCTCTGTTTCTCTCTCACAGAGAAGACCAGCTCCTGGTGTCACAGAACGTATATGTTCATCTGCTTCCTGCTCGCTGCTCCCACTGGGAAATCAGCTTTGTGAGCACAGGTGCTCACCTGTGCCCTCCAACACCATGGTCCCAGGGCCCGGCACGCGGTAAGTGCCCACCAAACTCCCGCAGAATGAAGGGATGCAGAGAGACTGCCGAGGGCTCACCAGAACCACCTCCTCTGCCCGGGCACACAGGACCACGACTCCCAGTCTCCCCTGCACTGTGGCGTGGCCACGTGATGGAGTTTTCATATGCAATGGCGAATGCAATAGAAGCAGAAAGGATTTATACCATTTCCAGGTCTGGGCTATAGAGACTGCTACCTGATCCTCTCTTCTTCCCACCCAACCTGCCAGCAAGAGGCAGGGTCCTGGCAGAGGGCTCTGAAGCCCTGAAGGACAGCGAGCCCAGGTTCCAGAATCGCTGCGTGGAAAGAGGCTCACTGGCTGGTTCCAGACCTCTGCTGGAGCGGAGGAGGTGAAGATGGAGGAGGTGCTCACATGTGGTGTTCAGAGGCCCACACCCCGTGACACCACCCAGCCCAGGCAGTCAGGAAGACCAGGCAGTCGGCTCCTGAGGCCCTGGCTCCCCGGGATTAGGCAGGTGGGGCCCAGACTCACTTTGGAATGCCTGTTGGGGGAATCTTTGCCTGCTGTGTCCTGCCTGGAGGCCTGCTTGCTCCCGCTGCTTCCAGCCATGGTGGAGAGCCGGGCCTGGGCGGGCACATGCCACAGAGGCTCTGCAGGAAGACAAGAGAAACATCAGTGGTTAGAAGTGACTCAAGCCCTGGCCTGAGTTTACCTGAGGAATTTGGCCCTAAACATGGTCCCACCCCCTCTGCCAGCTTGTCTGCTCAGCTCCCACAGGATCAGGGCCCCACCAACTTATGTCCTGGGGTATAACAGTACTCAGTAATGAAATACTTACTAAGCACTTAGTATGTGCCAGATACTACCCTAGAGCTTCACATGGGTTAATTTGTTGAAGCCTGAGGACCATCCTCCATTGTCACTGCCAGAGAAGGTTGAGCACATTTTCATTCTTACTGGCCATTTGAATTTTCTACTTTGTAAATTACCTGTTCATTTCCCTTTCCTCTTTATCCATGGGATTGACCTCTTTTATCCTATCAGCAAGTGGTGTTCTTTATGTACACAAGGTGGCAATCCTTTGCTGGTTAAATGGGCATAACTTATTTTATTAAACAAAAAGGGAATTACACTAAGCCTGGTCCCACAATGTGACTTCTCCCTTTACACTATACTTACACTTGCTTTTCACCTTACAGCTTCATAATATTATGTTCACATAACCGGACATAAAGTTACATTTTTTTTTTTAAAGATTTTATTTATTTATTTGACAGACAGAGATCACAAGTAGGCAGAGTCAGGCAGAGAGAGAGAGAGGGAAGCAGGCTCCCTGCTGAGCAGAGAGCCTGATGCAGGACTCGATCCCAGGACCCCGAGATCATGACCCGAGCTGAAGGCAGTGGACCAAACCACTGAGCCACCCAGGGGCCCCAAAGTTACATTGTTTTTAACGGCTGTACAGCATTCCATCATGTGAATGGACGCCACTTTTTAAAAAAATTTTTTTAAAGACTTCATTTATTTGTCAGAGAGAGAAAGACAGAGAGAGAGCGCAAGCGGGCAGAGTTGCACATAGAGGCGGAGAGAGAAGCAAGCTCCCCAACGAGCATGGAGCCTGATGCGAGACTCAATTCCAGGACCCTGGGATCATGAGGGCATCACCCTGGGATCACTCGAGCCGAAGGCAGTGGCTTAACTGACTGAGCCACCCAGGCATTCCTGGACGCCACTTTTTTTTTTTTTTTTTTTTTAAGATTTTATTTATTTATTTGATAGACAGAGATCACAAGCAGGCAGAGAGGCAGGCGGGGGAGGAGGGAGCAGGCTCCCTGCTGAGCAGAGAGCCCGACTCAGAGCTCCACCCCAGGAGCCTGAGACCATGACCTGAGCCAAAGGCAGAGGCTTTAACCCAATGAACCACCCAGGCATCCCTGGATGCCGCTTTTTAAACTAGTTTCCTACTGATGGACATTTAGGTGGTTTTTAATTCTTCCTTACAACACTGTTAGGGTGGCCCTTGAGCAAGTGTGGGACTGTGTTGGGACAGAACTCCACAAATGGAGCTGGTGGTTCCAAGGTAAAATAGGTTTAATATCGGGATAGCTGGTGTGGGTGTAAATGAGTCTATTTTTCCAGGTAGTCATTATGCCTCAACTCAGCAACTGATCTTAAAAAAAAAAAAAAAAAAAAAAATAGTGTACAGCTCCAGGGGAGGACTGGTTAGTATCTACCAAACACAAATGCACGGACAGAGGACAGAGGACTGGAGCCTTGATGGTCTGACCCCACAGCCCACACTTTTGATCACTGCTATATTGAAAATAATGGTAATAAAGATGACTATATGCACATGACCTGTGCTAGGTATTACCACAACTGCTTTGCACACATTCTCTTACTAAGTCCTCCCAGCAATACCGCTGGGTGGATATTACATCACTTCTAAAAGATGAAGAATGTCAAGACTCAGAGAGGTTACATACCTAGTCCAAGGTCATGCAGAAAGGGCCTCAGACTTGTGCTATCCACCTCTGCCCCCTCTCTGTGTTTCCCCAACAAGGACAACACTGGCAATGATGGAGAGTACATGCTTCCAAAACAGGAATCATCATTCTCTTAATGATGGGCTGGGGTCTGTGCTTAGAGGGCTGGGCAGGGGTGATCTCATTGGGCCCCCAAATCATGCAAGAAGGAGAGACAGTTAGGGTGTCCACTGTAGAGGAGGGACCTGAAGCCAGGACAGATGAGATCACCACTGAGGTCACGTTTGCTGACTCTGAACTTCCCACAGGGCCTGTTGGAGCCTGAGCTCACGACCGCATTCTGCTGCCTCCAGAGCAGATTCCTGCTCTGGGTACGTGGGGTGGGGTGCTCAGGACCACCTCAGACAACAGCCTGGTTGGCACAGCCAAGGGTGTCCTGTCCGCGTGGTGGTGGGGAGACTGCCCATTTCATCCACCTTTGCCACCTCCAGAGACGGTTTTCCTCTGTGGAGCATCCCACAGGCTCAGGAGGTACTGGTTTCCTGGGAGGTGGCCGGATCATGCCAGAGACCACATTTTCTACAGCCGAGCCTGCAGTAGCTGCATCCAGCTTCAACTCCCACCTGTTACACTGGTGACTCCCATTCTCCCAGACTACTCCTGAGAGAGGACTGGCCCAAACTACTCCTGACCTCAGACTTGTCTATACAGCTGCCTCCCAATGCCTCCTGCTGAACGTGGCCAAAGCCAACTCCTTATCTCCCCTCAAATCTACAATACTCACTGTCTTTCCTGCTCAGTCCACGTGGCTCCCCGGTATCACTCCCGACTCCTGCCTCCCATATGCATGTAGAAGATCAGGAAATTCTCTCAACTTTACCTTTAGAACCTGCCCATCTCCCTCACCCCCACCCCTACCCTACAAGCATCTATAGCCAGAAGGCCCCTGTGAACATCCAAGTCAGATCCCATCCCTCCGCTGCTTGGAAGGACCAAGCCCCTATCCCACTTTGAGCAAAGGACAGAGACCTCCCCACAGGCTCTGGCCCTGTCAGTTCCCTGACTTCAGCCACTGTCACCTCTCCAGCCACAGGCCTTGTTACTGTTCCTCCTACACTCACGGCTACCTTGGTATACCCTGACTATTCTCTTTCCCCTGAATCTTCTCCTCCCAGCGGACTCCTCCGCATTCTTCTAGCCTTACTTGAAATATGATTTGCTCAGAGATTCCCCCAAACCCTGACCATCTCTCTCTCAGCACTGTATTATAGTTTCCACTTGTTAGCATTCCTGGTGCTCATTTATCACTGTGTGCCTGTTTGTTGTCCGTCTCTCCACCAGCCTGTTGGCTCCAAGAAGGAAGGGAACGTGCCTCTCTGGCTCCCACTGTGTGTCCCTGGTGCCCAGTCTGGAGTTTATGATTAGCGACATGTCAAATTAACAGAGGGATGAAGGGCTAGATTCCTTCCCTTCTGGGCTATTCCAGGGGCCTCCACTCTGCCCTTCACAGACCCTGGTAACTGAACCCTTCACTGGGTCTCTGGACCAGCCCCTGGTGACTTCTTGGCTCTCCTGCTAGAATGATTCCCCCTTGTTAAGAGGGCACAGGGAGGGGAACCTTGGTGGCTCAGCGAGTTAAGCCTCTGCCTTTGGCTCAGGTGATAATCTCAGGGTCCTGGGATTGAGCCCCGCATCAGGCTCTCTGCTTGGTGGGGAGCCTGCTTCCCCGCCTCTCTCTGCCTACTTGTGATCTCTGTCAAATAAATAAATAAAAATCTTAAAAAAAAAAAAAAAAAAAAAAAGAGGAGACAGGGAGTACTGAGTATAGCACCAGGCATCTAACACATATGCAGAATCATACTGCTGTGCCTATGATTACCGTCCTCTGATCTGGGTGATTCCCCATGTCTGTCATGTGGCTGATGCTCCCCAGCCTGAACTGCCTTGTCTCTACACCTTGAGCAGTTTCTAGGCTTCATGACGATTTCTAAACACAGACTGCCCTGATTCCTGTGTGGGGAGGAGGAGGGCTGCTATTAAGTTAACTCGTAACAATCCCAAGGGAGTGAACGGGGAACCAAGCTCTAGGAAAGGAAAGAGAAGGGAAGGACAATGGGGAGTTTCCGTGACACCCCATTTGGGTGAACCCTGGAAAAATGTCCTCCCCGTTTTACACTTTGGTGTCAGGAGACCACCATGGAACGCTCTTCTTTTTCTGGAAGGGGTGGGGAGAAAGAGATGCAGA
This sequence comes from Mustela nivalis, assembly GCF_964662115.1. Taxonomy (NCBI): domain Eukaryota; kingdom Metazoa; phylum Chordata; class Mammalia; order Carnivora; family Mustelidae; genus Mustela; species Mustela nivalis. Next base: position 43,995,548 of record NC_139037.1, on the reverse strand, counting down.
CCCGTGTGTGCTGCAGCAGAGAGCACAGAATCGTGGGTAGTGGCAGTGGCGGGCAGGGCCGTATAGAGGGAAGCAAGCCAAGTCTGCAGGCCCTAAAGCAGAAGGGAGAGTGAGGTTGGGAGGGTGACCTGCTTGCCCGAAGTTCAACAATTTTCCCTGGTTGAAGGGAACCACAGGGGTTGGGGTTCCAAGGAATTCCCAGGCCACTAATCCTTGGGACATGCAAACACTTCCCTGCCTTGAGGGAGCTGGTGACATGCTGACGTGATCATCCCCCTGGGCTGCCTGGAAATTCGTGAACGTCTAAGAGGACAGCTCCATGCCTCCCGTGTCTAATGTCAATGCTCTTGGGACGCCTCACTGATTTACTTTCTTTTGAACCCACCCACTCATCTAGTAGTTCTCAGGCTTCAGAGGGTCTACAAGTTTGTTGTGTGGAATGACATCGAATCTTCATCTAAGTGTATATGCTCACGATTAATCATCACACAGAGCAGCATAAACAGACCGAGAAAATGCTCGGTCTCATCGAGCACCAGAAAAGCACACATTAAAACCACAAGGCGATGCCACTAGGCGCTCACTTCTAGAATGGCCAAAGTGAAAACGTGGGTGAGGACATGGGGCAACTCAGGCGCTCCTGTCTCTGGTGGGAGCGTGACATGGTTTGTCACTCTGGGAAAAGGTGTGGCAGCTTCTTGGAACGTTCAGCCATTCCGCTCCCAGGCAGACACCACCACCGAAGTGTGATTCTAGAATATTCCCGATAGCACAATTCTAAGCCGTCCCCAGCTGGAAACGACCCAAATGTCCATCAACGCCAGCACGGACTAATAAACTGTGGGTTGTTCATATAATGGGATATGCCTCGGAAACCGCACTGTTCCACACAAGCATGAGGCTGACGCTCGAGAACGCAACCCTGAGCGACAGAGGCCAGACACACACATGATGCGTCTAGCCAGCGGGGGTTGGCTTCGTATATGTAAAATGCAGAATGAGGCAGAACTAAGTTTGGCTGTGAGAAGCTGGGCAGGGTAGCCTCCGGGGGTGCTGACTGGGAGGGGCCCAGGGGGCTTCCGGAGCCGAGGTGGGCCTCTTGCCTGGAGGGTGGGGCGTGGGGCATTCACTCTGGGATGTGTTATCCCTGTTGCACACTGAGGACCCGGGCTCTGGTCTTGGTATTGGCCGTACAGCCACGGCAGTGGGAAGCGAGCACAAGAAGCTTTATGTAAGGAAAATCCTCAGAACACAGTTGGTTCTGCTCCCCTGGCAGCTCTGCTTTTAGTCCGTTTTCAGCTGTTTCCCTGGGAGGTCGCCACCCCCGCACCACACATCTGCATGCGGGCTCCCGAGCTAACGCCATAGGCCGATGCCCTGTCTGGATGGAGGAGGATCGGGCTCCCGGGTCCCTGCTGCTTTCTCAGGTGACCTCCCTAATCTCATGTGTGGCTCCAGCAGCTTCCTCTTGTGTTCTATCCATTGCCGACAGGAGGAGGGGTGTCCCCTGGCGGATGGGAAGCGGTCCTGCTGGGCCAGGCGGGCAGGCGCAGCCGGCCTGGGGAGGCCCTACCTGGCTTCTGACGCTCCATGGTGCTCTCCTGGCTGGTCAGGCCGCCCGAGGAGGAGTCGCCGCTGGACATCCCATCGTGGCTGAAGTGGGGGTCAAAAGACAGCAGTGGGTGTGGGGCGGCCGCATACCTGCAGGGGAGTGAGAGGCAAGCACAGGGTGAAGGGCTGGCGTGACAAAAACCACCTGAGCCAGAGACTTGCTCGCTGGGGGGTTTTAAACACACTGGAGGCTCCGCGTGGAGGGGAGGCTAGATGAGTAATCCTGGAAACGTGCTATTAGTGGAGGGTCAGGAATGAGTCTCGCCTGGGAAGCGTGCCCGGGAGCGCAGGCGATGCAGAGTCCACCGGGGGAGCAGGGGCCGAAGCCACCAGGGCGGAGGCCCTACCCACAGCTTCCTCAGGGGGCTTGTTTCTTGGCTGTGAGTGGGGGTGAGCTATTGTTAGCGGCCCCGCCTCGCAGGCCTGTCTTGGGATCGAAGCATCTGTAGGCACAGGAGGCCTGGCCCCTTTCTCAGCCGGGGACAGTCCCTTCCCAGCCCTGAGCTGCAGTCTCCCTCAACTGTTGAGAGGCAGACTCGGTAGACCTTTCCTCAGAAGACCGACCCTAAGCTGGAGGCTGACACAGACACAGCTGTGACAACTGGCCAGTGGGCCGGGACTCTGTGCCTGTCCCTCTGTTGGAGGAAGGAGCTGTGGTAGAGCAGCTTACACTTGGGCTCCAGAATGAGGCAGAGTGGGGCTCGAACCCCAGCTTCATCTGTTCCTAGCTACATGACCTTGGTTAGGCAAGTGCTTGTTAGCCTGAGCTGCAGTTTCCCCACCTGAACAACGGGATAATGACATCTTCTACTTCACAGGATTATAGGATGGATGAAATACCGAAGTTATCTCCTGAACATGGATTCTCCCGGAGGCTGGCTCTGTTCACCGGCAGGGAGGGCTGAGATCTAGAGTAGAAACTGGCAGAAGGCAGAAGGCTCTCCCTGCAGTTCCACACCCCTGAGTGAATCCTAAGGGCGTGTCCAACGTCCATTCGGCCTCAGATCAGAGCTATCATGACCGGAACCCTTCTCCCTGCCTGGGGTTGGTTCAGAGACAGGCAAAGGACTCAATTTTGGCTAATCTGACGTGAGAGCATAGAAGAGCCACAATGACTCTCAGAAAATACACCTGGCCCTCCCCCTGGCAAGCACACAGTGGGGCCGCACTTCCAGCCCCTTGCGACAGGCTGGGTCGGGGCTACGCGTGGTCTTGTCGGGAGCTGTGAGGAAGTGACTTGGAGGTAGTGGCTGCCCTGGCCAGCCGGGGTCCCAAGGGGTCCCCTGCCAACCAGAAGTGGAGTCGCCTCCAGTGTGGGTGCAAGACACACCTTGGCTGATCTAAGCCACTGATGTTTTTGGGTGCTGGGAGGGCTTCCAGGAAAAGTTTCCCGGGTCCTCAGAGAGAGGATGAGGAAGGACAGCTGCTCTTCTTCCCCCAGGTGTCGCTGGGGCCAGACAGAACACCATGAGCTGCTGCTGCCCTCCTGCCGCCAGCCTGAGGAGGTGGCCGCCGCTGAGAGCGGAAGACAAGAGGTGGGAGGGAAAGGGGCCTTGATACTGTGGCCGAAATGCTAGAGCCACCCTTCCTGGAGCCTGACCTACTTCTGAGACTCCTTTTCTGGGAGAGAATACGCTCGTACGGTATTGGAGCCGGCCGGATCCCAGTCAGAAGTGCCCTACTGACACAGGCCTTGGACCTCAGAAGACTTAACAAGTCTCCCATTAATAGAGCTGGCTTTGTGATTTCTCATTCGGTTCCTTTTGTCTATACTTGCAACTCCAGGGTTGTCCTGCCAGCCTCAAGGCGGGGCTGTTTCCACAAAGACTAACTCTGAACCCCTAGGCTTTGTCTCCTGGGCTGCAGGGGGGTGAGGGTTGGGGACGTGGGGGGTGGGGATGGGGGGAGGAAAAACTTGTTTCTGCCCAAACCCTGACCTCTAAGTCCTCCAGGCAAGGAAGACAAGACAGGGCCAAAACAAGAAAATGAACAGCTGTGCACAATACAGACTTATCAGTCGCCCAACTGCTGGTAGATAATGCAGCCCCAGTTGCCACAGCAGGGAATTCAAGGGTCGATGTGTTTATTCCATTTTCTCGAGATGTCTGGATCAAAACCTGCGTGCCAAAGGAAAATGGCCGTGGCCGCTGGGGTCAGCCGGCACAAGGCCTGAGTGGAGGCTCCCCCAGTGTCTAGACCCCGCTTCTGCCTCCGTAACAGAACCCCGGCCGTATCCGGGGCCGCAATGTAACTGGTTAACAGCATTTTCAGGCTCTCCTGCAATTCTTGCCGTGGAGATGAAAGCGTCATGTGTGACTTTCAGGAAATATCTGCAAGTGTGCTGTGGGTGCCTCTGCCTCATCTCCTCCTCAAGGCTGAAGCTCCAGCAGCCACTGTAAGAACAGGGAGCAACAGGCCAAGAATGGCAGAGCTCGGGTGAGGGAGCCCAGGTCTCTGCCAGCATGTCCTGTCAGAGTCATTGTTTCCTCTTGTAGGCAGCTACACCTAATCCTAACGACAGACCACCTGTACCTGGAAGGGTTTCACCAGGCTCTACCACTCAGCTACTGTCCTGCATGAAGACAATCTGTATTTTGTGCAATTGCATAATTCTCAAACGAAACCTTGTAAGCCTAAGGGAAACTGACTGGCTTATGCTGCCCATTCTTTGGGGGGTGCAGATATGTCCCCATTCGGGGCCATTTTGATCACAGTCAAGGCATGGACAAGAGACTGGAAATCTGGACCCGTTCTTTATCTCAGCATGCATGGTTCTGGGCAAAACCTCCAGAGGAAAAGACCAGAGCTGCCCTCAAGTTCATCTGAGAAATGTTAATGTCTTCTATCTTTTCTTGGAAGATGACACCACATCAGATAGAAAGGGTTTGGGTTTCAGTGAGAAACTCATTGATGTTTCTGGCACTATCTGGGAAAAGCTGCTGTGCTTACCGACCCGGGCAGACAGGCAGGGAATGCCTTTGGCTCAGCCTCCTTGGGCTACCACGTTACTGGCTTTGAGCATGGTACTTTCCTCTGTGGCCAAAGAACAGAGTACCAAAGACAGATGTGACATAGGCAAGAGCCTCTCTGGAGGGGAGGGGTCCAGCCTGCTCTGCCAGGCTCCCATGGGGACTGACGGGACAACGAACGGGTGAATTCCCAGATGACCGGGGAGAGGGTGGATGGATGATATAGCCATGATGGGCCGCCACACCATAAACCATTAACCTTCCTGATCTCTGCTGAGGAAGCCCAGGGTTCCCTGTGGTGGCCACCCCTCAATCATGCAACTTGAGTACATCCTGACAGTTGAAGATAGTCGTGCAGGTCCAATGTGACCTGCAAGGGGATGGTTCAGGGGAGGCAAAAAGACCCAGCTCCCTTCCTCTTAGAAACCAAAAGAAGCTCTTCCCTCCTTTTCTGCAGGGCACTGATTTTGCCTGGGGCACCAAGAGCCAACATGAGTCACTAGTGGAACCAGGTCCCTGAGGTCTTCCCTAAAGAATACAACAGGCCTACAGCCGTTCCACCTGTGGACCTACTATGTGATGACCCATTCCCTTGATGCCTCGTGCCTTCTCGAGTTAGCTTTTCTGTCCTGCAGTCAAATGCCCCCTCACCAATGTACAACTCTATAGAGCTGGCAGGAAAAAAAGGGAAAGAAAAAAAAAAAAGAAGGCCAGCCAGCTGGTCCCGTGAGCAAACATCTGAGGTCCAGTCCAGCTGGGCAGGCTTGCTGTGCTGGGCGTGTTATTCTGTCCTAATGCTCCATACAAAGTTCGGTGCTTTGCTCACTTTGCGAACAAGGGTGGCCAACTCCCAAGGATAGGGATGTCATCTGCCAGCCTCTGTCCCCCAGCCACCAGGACAGGCGCTCGAGGGGCAGTAATGGTCATCAGCATTAACTGGGCCTAGCACTTACTGTGTGCCAGACCCAGTTCTGAGTGCTCTACAGGGTCTTCCTCCGTGAACATTCTCAGTGCTGCTTGGGGACACACATTTTACATGGGAGCAAACCCGAGGTGAAGAGAGATGAAGACACTGGCCCACGCTCATGGGGCTGACAGAGGGCAGGCCATCTTACCACCCTGTTTCCCACAGAATCTAAGATGGGCCCTGGGACAGATTTTGTGCATACGGGCCCCCACAACCCTACAAGCTTGATGAATTTGGCAAGTAGCAGGCCCGCCGGAGACAGTAGGAGACAGAGGAGTCCCAAGCTGGGGGTGTCCAGGTTTGGGTGGGAATGTCTGGCTGGGCTCCCACAGGTTCCAGGATGGCATCGGGCGGCCATGAGGAGGGGAAAGGGGAAAGGACCTAAGACTAAAGGCCACTGGCACAGCCCTGGCCGGCTCCTGGGCCTCCTGCCACAGGCTGGTGACTGGCTGTGAATGACACTTCTGAGGTTGGAGGGGATGCACCATGCTAGCACCCTTTCACCAAACTCGGGACCCTGATGTTGACAGAGATGAAGTGTCACTGTGGGGCTGGGACCCCAGGAGGGACCGTGTATGTCACCCTGATTTGGAGAATAAGCTCAGAGTCCTCTGTTAGGACAAGTCTCGCTCAGGTCAATGTCTGCTCTCCAGATTGGCATGGGCCTGGGTTCCCATCCCGACTTGGCCACTTCTTGGAAGAGCGACCCTGACCAAGGGGATTCATGGAGCCTGCTACCCCCCTGACATGTGGGATAATTAAATCCCCACCTGTGGAGTGCTTGGGAGCACCAAGATCACGTATACAGCTCAGCAGAATAGACCGGGGAGCCAGAAACAGACCCACACAAACATGTCCAACTGAGTTCCCCTTTCAGTGATCTATTGCTTTAAGCAGCAAGAGCGATGTGATGGAAGAGGGAGAGCCTTTCCCAGAAACAGTGCTGGAGCAAACTGGACGTCAGTAGGCCAACAAGTAACATCAACCTAAACCTGTCACATTATGTAAAAATGAACTCAAAATGGATCATGGACTTCAATGCAGAATACAAAATGATAAAACATAGAAGGACACCTGGCTGGAGCATCTGACTCTTTTATCTCAGGGTTGTGAGTTCAAGCCCCATGCTGGGTGTAGAACCTACTTAAAAAAAAAAAAATTAATAAAACTTCTAGGGGAAAAAAGGAAAATCTTCAGGACCCCAGTCTAGGCAAAGGGTTCTTAGACTTCACACCAAAAACGTGGACCCTCAGAGGAAAGCAATGTAACTTGGACCTCATCAAAGTGGACACCCTTTGTTCTGCTACAGACCCTACTGAGGAGATGAAAGAACATGTTAAAGACGGGGAGTAAATATTTTT